>NC_046160.1:52158875-52857461 GCF_011064425.1 Rattus rattus
ATAGGTGTGTGGCTGAACCCCATTTTTTAATAGGGTTATTTGTCTCCCTGCAGTCTAACTTTGTGAGTTCTTTGTATATTTTGGATATAAGGCCTCTATCAGTTCTAGGATTGGTAAAGAACTTTTCCCCATCTGTTGGTTGCCGTTTTTCCCTAACAACAGTGTCCTTTGCCTTACAGAAGCTTTGCAGTTTTATGAGATCCCATTTGTTGATTCTTGATCTTAGAACATAAGCCACTGGTGTTTTGTTCATGAAATTTTCTCCAGTGCCCATTTGTTCAAGATTCTTCCCCACTTTTTCTTCTATTACTTTGACTGTATCTAGTTTGATGTGGATGTCCTTGATCCACTTGGACTTAAGCTTTGTACAGGGTGATAAGAATGGATCGATCTTCATTCTTCTACATGCTGACCTCCAGTTGAACCAGCATCATTTGCTGAAAATGCTATCTTTTTTCCATTGTATGGTTTTGGCTCCTTTGTTAAAAATCAAGTGACCATAGGTGTGTGGGTTCCTTTCTGGGTCTTCAATTCTATTCCACTGGTCTATCTGCCTGTCCCTGTACCAATACCATACAGTTTTTTTTTTTATCACTATTGCTCTGTAATACTGCTAGAGTTCAGGGAGAGTGATTCCCCTGGAAGTCCTTTTATTGTTGAGGATAGTTTTAGCTATCCTGGGTTTTTTGTTATTCCAGATGAATTTGCAAATTTTTCTGTCTAACTCTATGAAGAATTTGGTTGCAATTTTGATGGGGATTGCATTGACTCTGTAGATTGCTTTTGGTAAAATGACCATTTTTACTTTATTAATCCTGCCAATCCATGAGCATGGGAGATCTTTCCATTTTCTGAGATCTTCTTCAATTTCTTTCTTCAGAGGCTTGAAGATCTTCTCATACAGATCCTTCACTTGCTTGCCTAAAGTCACATCGAGGTATTTTATATTATTTGGGACGATTATGAATGGTGTCATTTTCTTAATTTCTTTCTCGGCTTGTTTTTCTTTTGTGTAGAGGAAGACTACTGATTTATTTGAGTTAATTTCATACCCAAACACTTTGCTGAAGGTCTTTATCAGGTTTAGTAGTTCTCTGGTAGAACTTTTGGGATCACGTAAGTATATAATCATACGTTCTGCAAATAGTGATATTTTGACTTCTTCCTTTTCAATCTGTATCCCTTTGATCTCCTTTTGTTGTCTGATTACTCTGGCTAGAACTTCAAGAACTATATTGAATAAGTAAGGAGAGAGTAGGCAGCCTTGTCTAGTCCCTGATGTTAGTGAGAGTACTTCAACTTTCTCTCCATTTAGTTTAATGTTAGCTACTGGTTTGCCATATATGGCTTTTACTATGTTTAGTTATGGGCCTCGAATTCCTGTTCTTTCCAGGACTTTTATCATGAAGGGGTGTTGAATTTTGTCAAATGCTTTCTCAGCATCTAATGAAATGATTCTGTGGTTTTTATCTTTCAGTTTGTTTATATAGTGGATTACGTTGATGTTTTTCAATGTATTAAACCATCCCTGCATACCTGGGATGAAGCCTACTTGATCATGATGGATGATTGTTTTAATGTGTTCTTGGATTCGGTTTGCAAGAATTTTATTGAGTATTTTTGTGTCGATATTCATAAGGGAAGTTGGTCTGAAGTTCTCTTTCTTTGTTGGGTCTTTGTGTGGTTTAGGTATAAGAGTAATTGTGGCTTCATAGAAGGAATTCGGTAGTGCTCCATCTGTTTCAATTTTGTGGAATATTTTGGATAGTATTGGTATGAGGTCTTCTATCAAGGTCGGATAGAATTCTGCACTGAACCCATCTTGACCTGGGCTCTTTTTGGTTGGGAGACTTTTAATGACTGTTTTTATTTCTTTCGGAGTTATGGGGTTGTTTCAATGCTTTATCTGTTCCTGATTTAACTTCGGTACCTGTTATCTGTCTAGGAAATTGTCCATTCACACCCCCCCCCATTTTCAAGTTTTGTTTAATGTAGGCTTTTGTAGTAAGATCTGATGATTTTTTGAATTTCCTCTGATTCTGTTGTTATGTCTCCCTTTTCATTTCTGATTTTGTTAATTTGGACACACTCTCTGTGTCCTCTGGTTAGTCTGGCTAAGGGTTTGTCTACCTTGTTGATTTTTCTCAAAGAACCAACTTTTGGTTCTGTTGATTCTTTCTATGGTCCTTTTTGTTTCTACTTGGTTGATTTCGGCTCTGAGTTTGATTATTTCCTGCCTTCTACTCCTCCTGGGTGTATTTGCTTCTTTTTGTTCTAGAGCTTTTAGGTGTGCTGTCAAGCTGGTGACATATGCTCTTTCCTGTTTCTTTCTGCAGGCACTCAGTGCTATGAGTTTTCCTCTTAGCACAGCTTTCCTTGTGTCCCACAAGTTTGGGTATGTTGTACCTTCATTTTCATTAAATTCTAAGAATTCTTTAATTTCTTTCTTTATTTCTTCCTTGACCAGGTTCTCATTGAGTAGAGCAATGTTCCACTTCTATTCATATGTGGGCGTTCTTTCCTTATTGTTATTGAAGATCAGCTTTAGGCCGTGGTGGTCTGATAGCACGCATAGTATTATTTCTATCTTTCTGTATCTGTTGAGGCCTGTTTTGTGTCAGATTATATGGTCAATTTTGGAGAAAGTATCATGAGGTGTTGAGAAGAATGTATATCCTTTTGTTTTAGGATAGAATGTTCTACAAATATCTGTTAATTCCATTTGGTTCATGACTTCTGTTAGTCTGTCTATGTCTCTGTTTAATTTCTGTTTCCATGATCTGTCCATTGATGAGAGTGGGGTGTTGAAATCTCCTACTATTATTGTGTGAGGTGCAATGTCTGCTTTGAGCATTAGTAAGGTTTCTTTTACGTATGTAAATGCCCTTGTATTTGGAGTATAGATATTTAGGGTTGAGAGTTCATCTTGGTGGATTTTTCCTTTGATGAATATGAAGTGTCCTTCCTTATCTTTTTTGATGACTTTTGGTTGAAAATCGATTTTATTTGATATTCGAATGGTTACTCCAGCTTGCTTCTTTAGACCATTTGCTTAGAAAGTTGTTTTCCAGCCTTTTACTCTGAGGTAGTGTCTGTCTTTGTCTCTGAGGTGTATTTCCTGTACGCAGCAAAATGCTGGGTTCTCATTATGTGTCCAGTTTGCTAATCTGTGTTTTTTTATTGGGGGAATCGAGTCCATTGATATTGAGAGATATTAAGGAATAGTGATTGTTGCTTTCTGTTTTCTTTGTATTCGGAGGTGAAAATATGTTTGCGTTCTTGTCTTTTCTTTGTTTTGTTGCAAAATGATTAGTTTCTTGCTTTTTCTAGGGTGTAGCTTGCCTCCTTGCATTGGGCTTTACCATTTATTATCCTTCATGTGGCTGGATCTGTAGAAAAATATTGTGTAAATTTGATTTTGTCATGGAATATCTTGGTTTCTCCATCTATGTTAATTGAGAGTTTTGCTGGATACAGTAACCTGGGCTGGCATTTGTGTTCTCTTAGGGTCTTTATGACACCTGCCCAGGATCTTCTGGCTTTCATAGTCTGGCGTAATTCTGATAGGTCTACCTTTATATGTTACTTGACCTTTTTCCCCTACTGCTTTTAATATTCTTTCTTTGTTTTGTGCATTTGGTGTTTTGACTATTATGTGATGGGAGCAATTTCTCTTCTGGTCCATTCTATTTGCAGTTCTGTAGGTTTCTTGTAAGTTTATGGGCATCTCTTTCTTTAGGTTAGGGAAATTTTCTTGTATAATTTTGTTGAATATATTTACTGTCCCTTTAAGTTGGGAGTCTTCACTTTCTTCTATACCTATTATCATTAGGTTTGTTCTTCTCATTGTGTCCTGTATTTCCTGTATGTTTTGGGCTAGGATCTTTTTGCGTTTTACATTATCTTTGACAGTTGTGTCGATGTTTTCTATGGTATCTTCTACCCCCGAGATTCTCACTTCTGTCTCTTGTATTCTGTTGGTGATGCTTGTGTCTATGGGTCTTTGTCTTTTCCTTTGGTTTTCTATATCCAGGTTTGTCTTCCTTTATGCTTTCTTTATTTTTTCTATTTTCATTTTCAAGTCCTTCACCTGTTTGATTGTGTTTTCCTCTAATTCTTTCAGGGATTTTTGTGTTTCTTCTCTAAGGGCTTCTACTTATTTACTTTTGTTTTCTTGCATTTCTTTAAGGAAGTTCTTCATGTCTTTTTTAAAGTCCTCCATCATCATGATCAAATGTGATTTTAAGTCTAGATCTTGCTTTTCTGGTGTGTTTGGATATTCAGTGTTTGCTTTGGTAGGAGAATTGGGCTCCAATGATGCCATGTAGTCTTGGTTTCTGTTGCTTGGGTTCCTGCGCTTGCCTCTCACCATGAGGTTATCTCTGGTCTTACCTTGTTTTGCTATTTCTGGCAGTGGCTTGACCATCCTATAGGCCTGTGTGTCAGGAGTGCTGTAGACCTGTTTTCCTGTTTTCTTTCAGCCACTTATGGGAACAGAATGTTCAGCTTTCAGTCATGTAGTCATTCCTGTCTACTGGCTTTCAGGTGTTCCTGTGGGCGTGTGTCCTGATTCCACCAGGCAGTCCTTTTGGAGCAGAAAAGTTGGTCTTACCTCTGGTTTTGGGCCTGAAGTTCATCCTCAGGGCTGGGTTTCAGCTCTCCATGACGGCAGCAACCAGAAGGGCCTGCCCCTCCTTCTCCAGGGTCTTTGTGCACAGGGGGCCCAGATGGCACTAGGCATTTTCCTCTAGAGTCAGAAATGTGGGCAGTGTGTAGTCTCCTCTGGTTTCCCAGGTGTGTCTGCCCCTCTGAAGTCTAGCTCTCCCTCCCATGGGATTTGTGTGCAGGGAGCTGTTTGACCAGGTCCCTTCAGATCCGGGCCCAGGCTGGACCACAGGGCTCCTGCAGCTTGAGTGTCCCTATCTTCCTGTGCCCAGAGCTCTATACACTTTCCTCTCGGGCCACAGATGTGGGCAAAGGTGGGCAGAAGTGGCCGTCTCTCCTCTCTTTCCATCTTCTGAGATCTTTGATTTCTTTCTTCAGAGACTTGAAGTTCTTGTCATACAGATTTTTCATTTGCTTGGTTAGATTCACACAGAGGTATTTTATAGAATTTGTGAATATTGTGAAGGGCATCATTACTTTAATTTCTTTCTGAGACTATTTATCCTTTCAATAGAGGAAAACTATTCATTTGTTTGAGTTAATTTTATATCCAGTCACTTTGCCAACATTGTTTATTAGGTATAGGAGTTCTCTGGTGGAAATTTTGGGGTCATGTAAGTATACTAACTTATCATCTGTAAATAGTCATATTTTGACTTCTCCTTTTCCAATTTGTATCCCTTTTATCTCCTTTTGTTGCCTAAAATCTCTGGCTATGAGTTCAAGTACTATATGGAATAGGTAGGTAGAGAGTGGACATCATTGTCTAGTCCCTGATTTTAATTGGATTGCACCAAGTTTCTCTCCATTTAATTTGATGTTTCCTACTGGTTTGCTGTATATTGCTTTTACTACGTTTAGTTATGTGCCTTGAATTCCTGATCTTTCCATGACTTTTAATGTGAAGGGGTTTTGAATTTTGTCAAATGCTTTCTCAGCATCTAATGAAATGATCATGTGGTTCTCATTTTTGAGTTTGTTTATATAGTGGATTACACTGGATTTCCATAGGTTGATCCATCCCTGCATCCCTGGGATGATGCCTGCCTCATCATGATGGATGATCACTTTGATGTGTTCTTAGATTCGGTTCATGAGAAATTTATTGAGTATTTTTGCGTTGATATTCATATGGGAAATTGGTCTGAAGTGCTCCTTCTTCATTGAGTCTTTGTGAGGTTTAGGTATAAGCAAAATTGCGGATTCATAGAACAAATTCTGTAATGTTCCTTCTGTTTCTATTTTGTGGAATAGTTTGAAGAGTACTAGTATTAGGTCTTCTTTGAATGTCTGATAGAATTCTGAGCTAAAGCCATCTGATCCTGGCTTTTTGTTGGTTAAGACTTTTAATGACTGTCTCTATTTCTTTTGGGGTTATGGGACTGTTTAGATGTTTTATCTGATCCTGATCTGACTTTGGTACTTGGTATCTGTCTGGAAAATTGTCCATTTCCACCCAGATTTTTCAGTTTTCTTGAGTATAGGCTTTTGTAGTAGGATCTGATGATTTTTTAAATTTCTTCAGTTTCTCTTGTTATATTTCCCTTTCCTATTTTAATTTTGTTGATTTTGATACTGTCTCTCTGCCTCTGTCTCTGACTAAGGGTTTACCTATATTGTTGAGTTTTTTCAAAGAACCAGCTCCTGTTTTTTTTTGTTGTTGTTTGTTTGTTTGTTTTTTGTTTTGTTTTGTTTTTTGATTCTTTGTATCAATCTTTATGTTTCTAATTGGTTGATTTTTAGCCTTACATTTGATTATTTCCTGCTGTCTCCTCCTCTTGGGTTTATTTACCTCTCTTTTGTTCTAGAGCTTTCAGGGTGTGCTGTCAAGCTGCTAATGCATGCTTTCTCTAATTTCATTTTGGAGGCATTCATAGGTATGAGTTTTCCTCTTAGCACTGCTTTCATTGTGTCCCATAATTTTTGGTATGTTGTGCCTTCATTTTCATAAAATTCTAAAATGTCTTTAACTTCTTTCTTTATTTCTTCCTTGATCAAGTTTTTATTGAGTAGAACATTGTTCAGCTTCCATGTGTATGTGGGCTTTTGTCATTTCTGTTGATATTTAAGATCAGCCTTAATCTGTGGTGATCTCATAGGATTCATGGAATTATTTCTATCTTTTTGTATCTGTTGATGCCTGTTATATGACCAATTATACGGTCCATTTTAGAGCAGATACCATGAGGTGAGAGAAGAAGGTCTATATCTATATATCTATATATCTATATATTTAGGATGAAATGTTCTAGAGATATCTGTTAAATCTACTTGGTTCATAACATCTGTTAGTTTCACTGTTTCTCTGTTTAGTGTCTCTTTCCATGATCTGCCTATTGTTGAGAGTGGGGTGTTGAAGTCTACCACTATTATTATGTGAGATCCAATGTTTGCTTTCGGCTTTAGTAAAATTTCTTTTATGAATATGGGTTTCCTTGCATTTGGAGCATAGATATTCAGAATTGAGAGTTCATCTTGGTAGATTTTTTTCTTTGATGAGAATGAAGTGTACTTCCTTTTCCTTTTTGATAACTTTTGGTTGAAAGTCCATTTTATTCCATATTAGAATTGCTCTTCCAGGTTGTGTCTTGGGATCATTTGCTTGAAAAATATTTTTTCAGCCTTTTACCCTAAGGTACTTCTGTCTTTGTCACTGAGGTGTGTTTCCTGTATGCAGCAAAATGCTGTGTCCTGCTTACATATCCATTCAGTCAGTTTATGTCTTTTTATGGGTGAATTGAGGCCATTCATGTTAAGAGATATTAAGGAAAAGTGATTGTTGCTTCCTGTTAGTTTTGTTCTTAGAGGTGGAATTATGCTTGTGTGGCTATCTTCTTTTGGGTTTGTTGAAATAAGATTACTTTCTTGCTTTTTCTAGGTTGTACCTTCCCTTCTTGTGTTGGAATTTTCCATCTCTTATCCTTGGTAGGGGTTGTTTGGTGCAAATATATTGTGTAAATTTGGTTTTATCATGGAATACCTTGGTTTCTCCAACTAAGTTAATCGAGTGTTTTGCTGTTTATAGTAGACTGGGCTGGCATTTGTGTTCTCTTAGGGTCTATAAGACATCTGTCTATGATTGTTTGGCTTTCATAATCTCATGTGAGAAGTCTAGTGTAATTCTGATAGGTCTGCCTTTCTGTGTTTCTTGACCTTTTCCCCTTAATGCGTTTAATATTTTTTCTTTGTTTTGTGCATTTGGTATTTTGATTATAAGGTGACTGATGGAGTTTCTTTTCCAGTCCACTTTATTTGGAGTTCTGTAGGCTTCTTGTATGTTCATGGGCATCTCTTTCTTTACCTTAGGCAAGTTTTCTTCTATAATTTTGTTGAAGATATTTACTGGCCCAGTATCCTGGGATCCTGGGTGTTTCAGAGCTCCTGGGAGTCAAGCTGACTATGGGATCCTGAAATTCTGTTATGACTAAGCTCATGAAAACCTGTTATGTCAGAGGTCCTGGGAGTTAAGCCTTCTCGGGGTCTTGCAGGAGTGTGTGGAGAGCCAGATTCCTGGGTTAACTCTGGGCACAAGTGCAAGCTGGAAGGGACCCATACCTCTGCCTGGACAGGTTTGAGTTTCCCTGGTTGCTGTGGGGGGTCCCAGTTATGCTGGGTGTTGGGAAAGATTTTGTGGCCTCAAATGTGATCTTGAATGTGTCAGAGCTCCAGTGCTCCTGACTGTGCCCTATCCCCTGGGAGTTCACCTTCCTTTGTCATCCTGTGCCTTTCAGAGCACATGGGAGTAATGATCCCTTTGGGTATTCTACGATTGTATGCAGAACCAGCACCTCAGGTCTGATCCATGTCCAGGTTCAGACTCGAAGGAACCTGTGCCACTGGCTGGCCTATGGTTCCTGCATCTCTGGATTTTGGTGAACCAAGTTACTCTGTGTGTTGGGGTAGATATTGCAACCTCTCCTGTGATCCTGGGTGTTTCAGAGATCCTGGGAGTCAGGCTACCACTGTGTTTTATGGGAATTGGTGTAGAGCCTGTGCCCAAGGTCTGCTCAGGGCCAGGGATCTCATTCTTTAGGTTAGGAAAGTTTTCTTTTGATATTTTTGAAAATATTTTTGGACCTTCAAATTGTGATTCTTCTCTTTCTTCTCCTCTTCCTTTTCCTTTTCCTTGTCCTTTTCCTTCCTCTTTCTCTTCCTCCTGTTCTTCCTCCTTTTTCTCCTCCTATCCTCCAATGTGCTGCTATTTCTTTTCCTTTCATTCTTAGGTTTGGTCTTAATATCCCAAAATACCTGGATGTTATTTGTGAGAAGAATTTTTAGCCATTATTTTTGGCTGAAGGATCCACCTTTTTCTTTATTGGATATTTATTTATTTACATTTCAAATGTTATCCTCTTTCCAAGTTTTCCATTCGTGAACCCCCTATCCCATCCCTCCTCCCCCTTCTTCTATGAGGGTATTCCCCCATCCATCCACCTGCCTTTTCCAGCCTCCCTACCCTGACATTCCCCTACAATGGGGGGGGGTGTCCAGCCTTGGCAGGACCAAGGGCTTCTCCTATTGGTGCCCAACAAGACCATCCTCTGCTCCATATGTAGCTGGAGCCATGGGTCTGTCCATGTGTATTCTTCGGGTAGTGGTTTAGTCACTGGGAGCTCTGGTTGGTTGGTATTGTTCTTATGAGGTTGCAAACCCCTTCAGCTCCTTCAATCCTTCTCTGACTCCACCAGTGGGGACCCTGTTCTCAGTTCAATGGTTGGCTGCAAGCATCCACCTCTGTATTTGTCATGCTCTGAAAGAACCTCTCAGGAGACAGCTATGTAAGGTTCCTGTCAGCATGCACTTCTTGGCATCAGTAATGTTGCCTGGTTTGGTGACTGTGTGCATATGGGCTAGATCCCCAGACGGGGCAGTCTCTGAATGGCCTTTCCTTCAGTCTCTGCTCCAAATTTTGTCTCTGTATCTCCTCCTAGTAATATTTTAGTTCCCCCTTCTAAGAAGGACTGAAGCATCCACATTTTGGTCATCCTTTTTCTTAAGTTTCATGTGGTCTGTGGATTGTACCTTGGGTAATCCAAGCTTTTGGACTAATATTCACTTATCAGTGAGTACATACCATGTGTAGTTTTTTTTTTTTTTGAGGGGGGGATTGGATTACCTCACTCAGGGTGATATTTTCTAGTTCCATCCATTTGCCTATGAATTTAATGAAATCATTGTTTTTGATAGCTGTGCAGTACTCCATTGTGTAAATGCGTCTCATTTTCTGTATTCATTCCTCTGTTGAGGGACATCTGGGTTCTTTCTAGCTCCTGGCTATTATGAATAAGGCTTATATGAACATGTTTCCTTGTTATATGTTGGAGCATCTTTTGGATATATGCCCAGTAGTAGTAAAGCTGGGTCCTCAGGTAGTACTATGTCCAATTTTCCAAGGAACTTCCAGACTGATTTCTACAGTAGTTGTACTAGCTTGCAATCCCACCATCAATGGAGGAGTGTTCCTCTCTTTCCACATTTTTGCCAGCATGTGTTGTCATCTGAGTTTTTATCTTAGCCATTCTGACTGGTATGAGGTAGAATCTCAGGGTTGTTTGGATTTGCATTTCCCTGATGACTAAGGATATTGAACATTTCTGTAGGTGCTTCTTAGCAATTTGATATTCCTCAGCTGAGAATTCTTTGTTTAGCTCTGTACCCCATTTTTTATAGTGTTATTTGATTTTCTGGAGTTGACCTTCTTGAGTTCTTTGTATATATTGAATATTAGTTCTCTACCGGATGTAGGATTGGGAAAGATCTTTTCCCAATCTGTTGGTTGCTGTTCTGTCCTAATGACCCATGATAGGCATTTTCCTTTTGGCACTCCGCTCCATCTCTTGTAATTCGTTTGTGCAGCTTACCTTTAGTAGTTCATGTTTGCTTACCTAAAGTTTTCATTTCCAGAATTCTTTCAGTTTTTGTTTTCTGTATTGTTTTTGCTTTAATTTTTTTAGTCTTGAACAGTTTCATTGACTGTTTCTTCAACCCCCCCCCATTTTTCTTAACTTTCTTTAATAAATTTATTCATTTCCTCCATTTTTTTGTCTTATTTTCTTTTGATTTGGTTGTTGTTTGTCTTTGTTTTCATTTTTCCTCACTTTCTTTCTTTTTTTAATGGATATTTTTTATTTATATTTCAAATGTTTTCCCAGTTTTCTGTCCATAAGCCCCCATCTCAGCCCCTTCCCCTTATTCTATGACAGTTCCCCCTCCCCAACCATCCCTCCTTTCCACCTCCCCACTCTGATATTCCCCTACACTGAGGGGGGTGGGGGTCCAGCCTTGGCAGCATCAAGGGCTTCTCCTCCCATTGGTGCTCAACAAGGCCATCCTCTGCTGTATACGCAGCTGGAGCCATGGGTGTGTCCATGTGTATTCTTCCGGTAGTGGTTTCGTCCCTGGAAGCTCTGGTTGGTTGGTATTGTTGTTCTTATAGGGTTTCAAACCCCTTCAGCAACTTCAATCCTTTCTCTGACTCCTCCAATGGGGACCCCATTCTCAGTTCAATGGTTTGCCGCTAGTATTCACCTCTGTATTTATCATGCTCTGGCTGAGCCTCTCAGGATACAGCTATATTCAGATCCTTTCAGCATGCACTTCTTGGATTTATCAATATTTTCTAGGTTTGGTGGCTGTGTGTGTATATATATGCTGGATCCCCAGGTAGGGCAGGCTCTGGTTGACATTTTCCTCACTTTCTTTGAGAGATTTATTCACTTGTTTTTTTTATTGACTTCTATAATCTTCATAAAATTGATATTAATGTCTTTTTCTTTTACTTACTCTGTATTGGAATATTCAGAACTTGCTGTAGTAGTTGGGTTTTGGTAGTGACATATTGCCCTGCTTGTTGTGGATTGTGTTTTTACTCTTTTGTCTGTGCATCTGTGTTTAGGGTCTAGGTGCCAACTTCTGAGTTTGTCTTTGTTGAATGACTGTTTTTGTCCTCTGTTTTTCTTTCCATTCTGGTAGACTGGCCTTGTTGCCTGTGGTTAAGCAGACATGTTTTGCCTAAGTTGGGGGCTGAAGTTCTGGTGACCAGCATGGCCTCTTTTTGTACAGGCTGTCTCTGCCTGGGATTAGACCACAGCGATAAGGAAGAGAGTGAGGATTGGGGAGAGGGTAGGCAGGTACTGAGAGGGTGAAGGAGGTCCACAGGCAGGCAGTCTATCTGTTCTTTTGGTTGGCATGGCATATACTTGAACAAGAGATGTCCACCCATGTTACTGGCTAGACATAGCAACATTTGGGAGATGGGAAGAGGAATGTTAGTCTTGAGAGGAGTTAGAATTCAGCGGGCAGTGGCCTACGTGTTCTTATTAATGTGGCCTACACTACTGTGTGATATTTGTAATGTGAAGTTGACTCCCTGTTCTCTCAAATGGAGGAATCTAAGATTTCTGACAGACAAGCAAGTATTGGAAGACTGTCTTCTCAGTTCAGACTGTCTATACAAAATACTATAATCTGAGAGTCCTACATTCTAGGGGGTGTTTTGGGTGCTTTGATTGGGAATCTCTGTGTAAACTCTGAAGATTCTGTTCCCCAATTGGTTCTTGATTGATCAATAGAGATGCTAGTGGTCAATGGCTGGGTGGAAGAGGCAGGACTTCTGGGTTCCTGCGGATAGGCTAAGAGACTCAGGAGAAGGAAAGGGATTCACCATGCTTCAGAGGGAGAGAGAACCACCAGTCACATGAGATCTCGGGTGGGGTGGCCATTGACTGCTTCTTCGACTGGGCCTAGGGTAGCACCTATCAAGAGTTGTGGGTTCTGAGAATTGAACTCAAAACCTATTAAAGAACACAGAGTGCTCTTAACCACTGAGCCTGAATCCATATAATCTATACTCCTTTCTCTCAGTTCCATAAGTAAAATAGTTTCAGGTCAGTATTCAGCATGATCAGGGTTGAAGATTCTCTTTCCTGGCTTGTAGTCAGCCATCACCTTTTGAGGCAGGAATATAGTAGCAATATTCAAATAATAAGAGTCACCCTTTCTTGACTTCACTGCTTTAAATTATCTACCAGTGGCTCCAAAACTGTGAGCATGCCTTAAACTTGAAGTATGAATCGATTGATTAGCAGCTGAGATAATGTACTTAGGACATTATAGAGATTTTTGATAATTATCTCACTATACTGTGGAGCTTTTGCAAAGCTCCCCATTGGCACCATATGCTGGGATTGAAGGTAGCTATTTCCATGACTTACTTCACTGGGTCTCCTAATTATTGTGTAAGTTTCTTATTTCCTATATTGAAACTCTTTATTTAGATTTTGTTGTTTTTTTAACTGACTTTTGATAAACAGGTTCACTGAAATTTAATAATTGACAATGAGAAAGTTCTGTACAAGTAATCAGTTGTGTTGTATCATACTTTGTGGTTTCTAAGCCTGTCTACCTTCTCCTGTGTTTATTACAAACATTCCCAAATTAACAAATTGTTATAATATATGCTGCTGAGTGACATACTCAGAGTGTTTTCATCCCGAGACTTGAGACTTGGGCTGAGTTCTCCATTCACAGAGCATAGCATCTGCGAACAAGAGAAGGTGTTTTGGTTGGCCTGGTTTATGCAATGGATACATCATGCTTTGCATTGTGCCTTTCAGTACATTATCTCACAGCCATGAACCTGAGATAGATCTTTGCAAACTGGACTTTTTTCTGGGTCCAGAAAAGAATTCATATGTAAGGATATAGAACCTTCTAGAAGTTTATAAAGGAGATGGTTGGACATTTGGGGGGGAGATAGATTGTACTTTCCAATGTAGCCCCCACATTGCCCTTACAGCACTGAATTTGCGTTTATGACTGACACTGAGAGAATATCCTTCACAGGGCTCTGGATGGCCTGTGTGTGGTTTTTACAGGATGAGGTTGCAAGGCACTATAGGGTGTGTGTGTGTGTGTGTGTGTGTGTGTGTGTGTCTGTGTCTGTGTCTGTGTTTCCTACTGCTATGTTCATAGATACCAGTTTTAGAGGAGTAAGAAATTCTATCATGTAAGCTAAGCAGCAGTTAGCATTTTCATTTTCAATATTTCTCCAGTGTAGCACAGAGCTTTCGGCATCTGTCTGGGCACTCCACACCACACCAGGAATCTGGGAAAAGACAACAAGAAAAACTGATATAAACATGCTAATTCTCGTGCTGCTTGCTGTGCCATACATGATTAATGAAGTCCTTTGTCTCTTAACCCAGAGTTTCCTGTCTTCTGCCATCATCAATGAAGCAGAAACAGACTAACTTATTAGTTTAAAATAAGATAAAATCAAATTTCACTTCTAACAGCTAGTTGACACAATTTGCATCCCAACTACTGCAGAGTCACCCAGCATCCTGAGTTTCTTCTGCTAGCTGAAGAGCTTCAGAGACGCAGAAGTTTGCTACTTTATTACATTCCATTTGTTGTCTAATGAAACAGTCCATGTACTTCAGGAAGTCATTAGCACTCACTGTTTATTGATTGAATTAGTGAAAGTATCAATACTCCCTGATTTAAATGTTCATTGGAAAACCTTAGAAAGAAATGACATGTTTTGTGCCTGAAACTATGCATCAGCAAGAACTTTATTGTTTTTATAGTGAGGATTAAATAAGTCAGATTTTGTGAGGTCACTCTTAGCTAATATATACTCATAGTTATTGAATTATTCTCTACCCCTTCATTTCAAATCACTTATTTCTTAAACTATAAAGAACTACTGTTCTCTGGACTGTTTTTCTCATATGAAGAAGAGTTGAAAAATAGTTGCAAGATTTCTTAAAACATTTTACCTTGGTAAGAGGTAGAATAAAATAAAACATTCATATAAACTAAGTTTAAGGCACAGCCCTCTCCTGCTTTCATTTTTCCTGTGAATGTTTTTTTGGGAGGGGATATTTTAGTGGTATTTGAGACCTAGGATCTCATACTCAACAAGTTCTCTATTACCAAACTGTAGTCTAGCCCTTCTCTTGTTATCTTAAGTATTGGCATCATTGCTAGTATCTGTAATTGGCAGGGAACCTTGTGTATAAAATGTCATTGGTGGATCCTCTCCTCTACTTTTGTTATATGTTTCTGGAGCAACAATGTTTAACTTTATAATAAGTGAATCTTACAACAGTAAAGCTAGTAAGTTTTCAGATTAATAGCTGTCTTCAGAAAGTAAGAAGATCTCCTATAGTTACATGGAGACATTCAGTAATGAAATTGTCTCTATTCCAGAGGGACTGACTCAATGACTCCAATGGATATCAAAATCCACTAATTCCAAAGTCCCTTGTATGTAATAATATAACATTGTCTACAGCCGATGTGTTCCCTCAATTTCCTTCAAGTCATCCCTAGACTATTTAGAAAAACTAACACAGTGATGGTGCTATAGGTGCTATAAATATAGTTTCAGTACTGTATTATTTAGGAAATAATTTCCAGAGAAAATACTGCACATGTTCCATGGGGATACATTTTGTTTTTGAGTTGGCAGTTGGCCAGCAAGGAACACTTGTAGGAATACTACTTGCAGATATGAAGCCCTCACCGTTCTTGTCATTTGAAATTCCCTGTTGTCTCTTCAAGCCTTATTGCCAACAAGTCTCTGTTCCCATAGCAGGCACACATGGTTTGATGGCTCTGCCCTAACAAGGATCCAATGTGATGGGTTTGACAGGCTCTGAAGTAAGAGCTGAGCTCCTTGGCTTTGGAAGGGCCAAACCCGTTTTGGTTTCAATTTTCTAATTTGTGGTAAGGAATACCTCAAGGTTTAGTCAAGGATTAAGCCCGCGGTTTAACTTCCTTCTTCCTAAGAGTATGAAGTTGTTTGAGTCAAGCCACCAACCCATATCCCTGCAGATGAAACCTATTTGCATTTCTCATGCGTGTAAGCCCAGTAAATGTGATTGCTTCCAGCTCACTGCCACAGAACCATTCTGCTGCCATTCTGTTACCAAATAATGAAGCCTCAAACAGAGGCTCTGTCTGTGTGCTGAACAGGAAGCATGACTCACGCCTGGAACCCAGAGAGCCTGCAAACTGCAGCAGTGCTCTTAACTGGCTAAAATATCTGTTACCGTAGATTTGTAACATATATTCTAAGCGATGGCCTTTCCCGCAGGCTTTCCTAGGAGCATGATTCAGGGCTAAGCAGATTGTTTTCGTTCCTAACCACAGCACCCTCCTGGCCCCAGTGGAAGACTCCTCACAGAATTTTATATTTATATTTTTGGCATCTGTACTAATGTATTAGAATTTTTTCTGCTGCTGTTAAAATGTCAACAACCAACCAGCAAAAATCCCACTACAAATTATAACTCACATTGGTTTAAAAACTCTACTCGTATATAAGTTAACACTCCAATCATATATGAGTTAGTGGATTTAAGGCAATGTTGGATGACCAGATTTGGGATTTTGTGTTTCTCTAACAAATTCTCCTCCCTCCCATTTGCTGTTAGCTTCTTTGTTTTGATATAGGGAAATAGTTTCAGCTATGCCAAAATGCCAAACTCTAATAGAGCTTCTACAAGTATGCAACTATAGAAGAAAAAAAAGATACCACACTTTATAATTAGACAACATTGCATAGTATGTCTGTTTCTTGAATAATCATTAATAACCAGATTCTCCTTGAATCGGTGCAAAGTGCAGGCAGACTGAACTAGGCCACTTAGCCTCTACCCCCTCCTGCCCCCTTACCTCATTCCTCATCACTAATGTAGGCTTTACGGTGCCACTTACCAGTCATAGGGCCCCACCGCATGGCTCTTACATGGTGCTAACACGGATCGAAACACAAGGCCACTGCCAAATGAAGTGTAAGTCTAAATTAACTCCTGAACTAAGGAGCCTTGTGTTGCTTACTTCAGATTCAGCAAAATTGTCATGTAATTTTTTTTTTCTTGTTCTTGTGAACTCTGTTCATTTCTGTTTCACAAGAGCTCTTTCTGACGAAACTGCTCCTTGATTTTCTGGTTTGTGTATACCTGCCCCCCCCCCCCCCAAGTTCTCATCTAGTCTCTGTAACATAATAATTCAGTTGCTTTAAGTGCCATATGGAATAAATAAATGTTTCAAAACTGATCAAATTAAATTCCCTGTAAAAATTCTCAGCATTGGTTGCTTTGATTAAATATGGAAGGCAAGCAAAAGCCACAGCCTTGGCAGGCTTATAAAAGAGAAACGAAAGGAATTAGAAAGCAAAAGACTAACGCTGCTTTGTGAGTTAGAAAGTGATGTAGTATTGTTATTTTTATAACTTCCTAGATTAAAATAAAAACTATGGGCTCGCAGCTGAAAATTATCTGGTGATCACAGCCTGGCAGGGTTCAAGGGTGCATGTGCTGTGTGGATGGAGAAAGAGTGGCTATTGAGAGTACCGCGGTACACGTGGAAACAGCTATATTTGGAAGAAAATGCTATCAACCACTTCAATAAAACCCAGGGGACAAATTTTGAGTCAGCCAGCACTGTGTCCCAGGTGTTGAAAGGGAAGCAGAAAAACAGGAGGAAGAGATGGCACTTTCCAGACTAGAGTTCTTTCTGTTAACTAAAGTATTTTTTAAATACAGGAGCCCAATTTTATCTGTTTTTTTTTTTTTGTTTTTGTTTTTGTTTTTGTTTTTTTTTTCCGGAGCTGGGGACCGAACCCAGGGCCTTGCGCTTGCTAGGCAAGCGCTCTACCACTGAGCCAAATCCCCAACCCCAGGAGCCCAATTTTAAAGAAAGGATGCATGCATGGAGGGGGTGAGGAGGGCACTGCTTCTGAGCAACGATATCTACCAGGTGTGGAGAAGCAGTGACTACCAGATACTGTGTTGCTAACTTTTCTGTTACCAACCACAGACGCCCCAAACAAGTTATTAAACATTATGAAGTTAATTTATAGATAACGTGTCAGGAGAATGGAAAAGCATTCATGTCAGGCAGAGCCAACATGCTAGGTATGGTTTTCCTTCAGCCTTTCTCCTGTGCTTTGAAGTCTCTTCTACATTAAGAGTGTGAATATCTCCCTAACACACAAAACCATATGGCCATACCTCCAGGGCCTTGATGATGTAGGTTTAATCTGGTTTAAGTAGTAACTGGAGAAGGGACTTGTATTTGATACCTACAAGCACGTGTGTGTGTGTGTGTGTGTGTGTGTGTGTGTGTGTGATTTTGCTTTTCCTGAACTGTCCATGATCTATTTTTGATAGAGAAGGAGTTCTTTGGTACTTGTCTGCCAGCTTCCTGTTAGTCACCAGAGAGATGAAAATACTGTTTTGTTTTTTTTTGTTTCCAGTTTTTTTCCTTAAAATTTTTTTAATCAAACAGAAAGCACCAGCTTCAGGACCAGCTATAGTACAATGAGATAGTTATTATAAGCCACAATTATAGCTTCTATGAGAGGAGAGATATGAGAAGAAAGCCGGTGGAGTTTCAGAGGTCCACAGATGGTTTCACTGAGGACTGAGTGACTCACTCAGCTGACAAGAGGAAGTGAGAGATTTCCAGGCAGGAGACCTACTTTCAAAGACAGAGGCAGTGAATACTGCCTGGGCTGGATTTAGGTACACAGTGGGTCAAAATGATACACTTAGTCTTTAAAAAATGTCTGTATCAATGGCCTCCACTAACTTGATTGTGAGCTGCATTAGGACGTATATTTGGAGAAGAACAAGAAAAGATGTTCAATTCTTGAATTATCACTGTTGTCAAATATCGTAACTGTTGATAAACCTTAACATGTAATTTAAAAATCAATGTAGTTTTAATGATAATTTCTGTCAGTCTACCAGTTACTAATCAAGGAGTTTTTCCCAAGTGTTCTAACTAAGGTGTGTGTGTGTGTGTGTGTGTGTGTGTGTGTGTGTCTGTCTGTCTGTCTGTCTGTCTGTCTGTCTGTCTGTCTGCCTGCCTGTCTGAATGTTAAATATCACTGAATATTCCTTCCTGTGTTGGGCCTTCGTTAAACAAGATTTAAGCAAGAACTCTCTAGGCTTTTATTATTTATTTATGTGGTGGTTTGAATAGGTTTGTATTTGAATTCTTGGTGCACAAGATGTGGCACCGCTAGGAGGTGTGGCCTCGTTGGAGTAGGTGTGGTCTTGAGAATTCCTCTTCTTATGCTCTACCCAGTGTGCAATCCAGACCTTTCTGGCTGCCTTTGGATCAGGTGTAGAACTCTAGGTTCCTCCACCATCATGTCTGCTTGCATGATGCCATGCTTTCTGCCATGATGATAATAGACGGAACCTCTAAAACTGTAAGCCAGCCCTAATTAAGTGTTTTCCTTTATAAGAGTTGCCTTGGTCATGGTGTCTTTTCACAGCAATGGAAATCCAAAGAAAGACAATTTACTAAGTTTCATCCTTATCTCCCACTGTCGGGTGGTATTGAAGATGCAGATTTGTTGAATTCGAACTAAGAAGTAAATTTTTTCTCACTCCTAGGTTCATGGCTGAGACATCTATTTTAAAAAAAGACAAATTAGCAAAAGAGAGACATGTAGATTATCTGAATTAGAGTTTTACATGAGAGCCTTCATAGATGTAGAACAAGAGAAACAGAGAATCCCATTTTATTTTGTAACTTATTATAAAAAGAATCTCATGTCTTCTAGGCTGGTCTGTTGTACTGACTCAAGAGATCTTAACCATGGCCTTTAAAATGCTGAAACTACCAGCAAAATGCTCACCTTAATTCTGCATATGAAGAGTGGACTTCTTGCACATGGTGACTGAACAAAAAAGGGGGATTTAGTGATAATACATGGTGTGTGTGGCAATATCTGCCTGATGTATTCTTTGCACTCCTGTGACTTTTTGGGGTAAAAGGAGGACATACCTGGGGTGAATTCCACCACATGCCTTAGGTGAAGGTCATAGTATTTTTATGACCTGCTTCAAGTGCTAATTGTGGGAGAACAATACCCACAGTACCTGCAGCTATTTTCTCAAACGCCACTGTGCCATATTTCAGGATAGTATGTCCTGAATGCTATCAATGGTAACACCATTTCCTCCATTACTTCAAATCAATGATTTGGTGCTTAAAATAATCAAGAAGCCATTGTTGAAAACAAATGACTTCAGAGAGGCCTTTAAAGTTACTATTGATTAGGTACCTCTGGGTTGTTGCTGTTGTTGCTGTTATCCTCAATTATTTCTCTAAAGAACAGTTTCCAAATTGTATATTCATGGAATTTCTTATATAGAAAATTTGTAGTAACTGAAAAGTTCATTGGGGAAAAAAACTCATACAAGCCTATTGCACAATGCAAATAAAACAGTGCTGTTTTGATATGTCCCCTCCACCAGCTATAGGATAACTGTCGTCTCTATAAGTGTCATCCTCTAGTTAAGGCCTCCCTCCACCTTCCCATCCCTTTCCAGAGCAGTTAAGGTTTTCATTTGAGCCTCGTAGTTATGTTTATTTTCATCAGCTTAACATTAAATCTATTTTTAAAAATCCACAAGTATTTATTTATGTGCGTGTGTGTGTATTTATGTGTGTGTATTTATGTGTGTGCATATGTGCATGTATGTGCAGGTACATTCACATGTCATACCATGGAATGGAAGTCACAGGGCAACTTGAGGTAGTTGGTTATCTCCTATGGGCTTTAGAAATTTAATGTGGGTACTCAGGTTTCACAGCAAACACCTCTACCTGCTGAGCCATCTTGTCAGCCTTCAACCTACATTTTTTTTTTTTTTGATTCTCTAGAGGAAATACATTTCTAGTCCTTTGCAGGAAAAAAAATTCATAATTTCTCACAAAGACTACGCATTTATGGAGGTGCTCAGGCTTCAAATCTTACTTGTTTGTTTTTCTAAATTAAACCTATATTGTGTGTGAAAAAATTTGAAACTTCAAAAATAATGTTACTGTATCCATTCCATGGTGAAGTTAGAGAGGCTCGCATACCCATGAAAAATAAGTGGATAAGTAGCCGTGGAGGAGAATGGCATGGGCTGACACTTGTAAAAATATGTAGGACTCCAGTAGCAGATTCTCAGAGTGCATAGGCTAAATAGATGCAAAATATGGAGCCTTCCATGGTCATCATCGTCAAGACTAGATTCATTGGAGCCCTTGGCATGTGCCATCTAGGGATTAGAGTAGTGCCAAAGAGGGAAGCCAGGGTAGAGAAAGGAGCTAGATACAGGGGCTGTGAGATTTTCAATGTGGCTTAAAGCAGACACGCTGTAGCATGAACTGCAAGGCCTCCTCTGAGGGCCATACACCCACAAAAGCATCTTTTGCAGGAGAACCAAATTATGGACTGCCTGGGAGACCAAGGATTGCTGGTACAGACAATGCCAGCCAATTGGGAACTGCTGTTTAGAAGAGGTGTTTTCTTATGACCAATGGAGCACATGTGAAGGTATTAAAGGAGCTCGCAGCAGCATTCAGATGAGGTTGCGGCTGCTAATCTGCTACTCTAGGAGATCACCTGCTCCTAGAGTCTGTGCCCTTGATTCTGTGCCACCTCACCTCCAACCCCCAAGGGCAAGTAGGGTTGGGCACTGAGTGGATGTACCACATTATCCTCACTTTGTGGCTGCTTGCGAACCTCCTTTTCTGGGGGTTAATTTTCACCTCTTGCTGCAAGGACTGTGTTCACATTTCTACCTGATTTGCTCTTCTTCTCCTTGTGGCATTTTTGTAGTCCCCTTCAGTTACTTCTTTGGTGAGTTGGACCCTTAGTGTTTTATGTTGGGCTTTCTTTTAATTTTATTATTTATTTATTTATTTATTTATTTATTTATTTATTTTTATTTATTTTATTGGCCACTACCAGGGATTGAGACTAGAGCCTCATTGTACTGGCAAGCGTTCTCTATGATTTAGCTCTAAGCCTCTAATGCTCACTGTAGTTTCATTATTTGTAATAATGATTACAAGTAACATTTATTTCCTAGAGTTGAATAATGTCCCCAACGGGGGAGAAAGTTGTGGTATAAAATAAGGAACATGAGCTCTGCAAGCATCGTGCTTTTCTTAAAGCATTGTCTATGAAGTCCTCAGTGGCTAATGCCGGTCCTTGCCAGAGGTGGGAGTGTACGTTGTTACATCATAGATACTTGAATAACAAGACTTGAAATCATCTGGTCTCTCTCCCTGTGCTGACATTTGCATTCATGGTACACAGCTCAAGACTGGATGATATTCCTGTGCTTTCATAGAAACAAAGGAATCAGTACCAAATGTTCTAGCAGTTACAATGTTGTTTAACAAGTGTCAACCTTCATCCACAAGAGAGTACTGAAAAAAAATATTGTCCTAATTTTTCGCTTAATGTGTGTTAAGTAATGGTAACTATTCATAATGAACAGTTGCTAAACATCTAGACATAATAGTTGTCCCAATGAAATGTATTAGTGTAAAGGGTTCAGTACAAGAAGAACTAGCCACATTTTAAAAGAATTACTGGTTTTACTGGTGTGTCAGACACACAAAACTATGGCTTCTCAGACCTGAGATATAAGCAAATTTTCATTACCATGGAAAAAGTGATTTTCTTGTTTCAGTGAAGACTACTGATATGTTTTTGTTGCACAGACAAGAGATAACACCCAAAAGTCACGGCATACTTGTTAAATTTAATGTAAGGCACTCCAAAAAGTTAAGTCTCATATAGTATATTAAACGAATTTTTGTACCAATTGTTTTACTAACAATTTCTATCATCTCAAATCAATTGCCCTGTTTACTTTTGATTGGGAAGTTCACTATAATCAAATGTTAAGTGAGAACAAGGAGTTGATGAGTGAGCGGTGCGAGAATTCATCCCTCTCCAACGCTAGGCTTGTGTTAGTTTATAATCACTTTCCAGACACACAAGGACTTTGGAGTAAGAGATCACATGTAAAAATAGTGCAAGGTGTTTCCAACTCATTGAATAAAAACTGGAGCTTATGTTCCAGTGTGAAATTTAAGTGTTAGGTTCAGTGGGAATGTCCCTGTCTCCATCCTGTTTGAAGTCAAAACGCCTCTGTGGTAGGAATCCAGAACTCTATCCATGCACCAGATACACATATTATCTGTTAAAATCAAAAACATACAACATCTCTGACACCCCCAAAATAAGAACAGTAAGAAGGGTCAAGTTAATTAAGTCATTAATTAGGAAGCTCCCTGAGTTAGATAAATACCAGGATAATGAGGGCGAAGACATCTTACAGGTGCCTTCTGAAGAGAAATGTCAATCTTATCTTCCTAGAAAAGTCACTACTCAGAGACTGTCAATTAAACCTCCACTCAGTAGATGTGTGCATAAAGAATCAGGAATAAAATGTAAATTTCTGTGTTTTTCTATGATCTTAGCCGATTTCTGTGAAAGGATTGTTGGATCCCAAAAGGGTCATGACCTGCATCTTGAGAACCAATGCTATAGGGCTATATTGAATTCTTTATAAAACATTGTTAGCAAAAATCACTACCACTAAAGATCTAGCCATCTTTCTAGGTGTATGTATGGACAAACTGGAAAACAATAGTTTGACATCCTTAAAAGCAAAGTAGAATGCTATAGATATGGTCATGTTGCTGTCTCCTCCAGCGTAGGAGTGGGAAGCCATGGTGGTCAGGTGATAGTGAGGTATCGTGGTGCTAAGGTCCACATGGTTCATCCCCATGTGATTCATTCCTCTATAGTTACCAGGATCCTGTTTTCCAGGAAACAATAAAAGTCAGCAGAATTATCTTTGTATTCTCAGTTTTTAGCAGACATGTCTATGTCTAATCTGTTCCCTTTTTAAGGCATTTAGGGAACATTGCATAAGCCCAGAGTGAGTAAAAAAGGCTGGGACAGGAAATGAGCTGCCCTGACTGCTACTCCAATAGTACCACGATGGATATTCTAACCAAGAAAGACAGGGAATTTTTATGCATATCATATCCTACATTTCCAATTCCAATTGAGATACTGAGGAAGAACTACTTTCACTTTTCTTTTCCCCATGCTGCTAATGAAATTCACGATCAGCGTGATCAGCCACAGCATCTCAATTTCTGAGTAAGACAATTTGGGAATTACTTTATACCTAAAAAAAGACCATAACAACCCTGAGATTCCACCTCACACCAATCAGAATGACTAAGATAAAAAACTCAAGTTACAGCACATGCTGGTGAGGCTGTGGAAAAAGAGGAACACTCCTTTACTGCTGCTGGGACTGCAAACATACAACCACCATGGAGATGAATCTGGCGGTTCCTCGGGAAATTGGAAATAGTTTTACCTGAAGACCCAGCTATATCACTCTTGGGCATATGTGCAAAAGATGCCCCACATGCTATCTCATGTTCATAGTGACCTTGTTTATAATATCCAGAAGCTGAAACCAACCCAGATATTCCTCAACCGAAGAATGGATACAGAAAATGTAGTCATTTATACAATGAAATACCATTCAACTATTGAAAATGAAGATATCACTAATTTTGCAGGCAAATGGATGGAACTAGAGTTTATCCTCCTGAGTGAAGTTGTACTCACTGATAAGTAGATATTAGCCAGAAAGTACATAATACCTAGGATACAACCTACAGACCATAGGAAGTATAACAAGCAGAAATGACCAAGTGAGGATGTTTCAACCACACTTAGAAGAGGGAAGGAAATAATCATGGGAGGCAGAAGGAGGGAGAGAGGGACCTGGATGGGAGCCAGAAGAGAGGGGAAAAGGAAAACAGGATCAGATATGGGGAGGGATGGGAGAGAAGCCCAGAGGCCAAGAGAATAAATGGAAATAAGCAGCCGGGGAGTGGGAGGTGGGAGGACCCTTTAGAGAATACCAGAGACCCTGGAGGTGAGACACTCTCGGGATTCGTTAGGGATGACCTTAGCCAAAATGCTCAAAATTGGGGAAAGGTATCTGGAAGCGTCCACCTCCAGTAGATAGGGCCTCAGGTGAGGGACAGGGTTACAAACCCAGAGTAAAAATTTCTAACCCAGAATTGTTTCTGTCTAAAACAGGTGTAGGAACAAAAATTGAGAAGAGACATAAGTAAAGGAGATCCAGTGACTGGCCCAGCTTGGGATCTATCTCATGGCAGGGCACCAAAGCCAGACACTACTATGGTATTATGTGTTTACCAACAAGAGCCTAGCATGGCTGTCCTCTGAGAGGCCTTACCAGCAACTGACAGAGACAGAAAGCACATACTTACACCGACTCATGTCAGCAACCCATATGGTTGAATTAATGGAAGGATTGAAGAAGCTGAAAGGGAGAATGACCCCACAGAAAGACCAGTAGTCTCAACTCACCTAATCAGGCACCATACACTGACTGCTCCAAGGACCCTGACACATATGTAGCAGAGGTCTACTTGGTCTGGCCTCAGTGGGAGAAGATGTACTTAATCCTCTAGAGCCTTGAAGTCTCAGGGAAAAGGGAAGCCTGGCAAGGGGGAGGAATGAGGAAATGTGGAAAAGGAGACTGAGTGTGGGCAATGGAAAATTTTACTATAAAAAATTAAAAACAAACAAACAAAACAAAAAAGGCCGTTTAAAACACCTGAAAAAAATGCCTCCCCTTAAGAATGCAAGAAAGAAACTCAGATGCCCTCTTGGGATTTGGGTGTTTGTTTGTTTTGTTTTTGTTGTTGTTGTTGCTGTTTTGCTGTTATATGAAAGAGAGAGAGAGAGAGAGAGAGAGAGAGAGAGAGAGAGAGAGAGAGAGAGAGAGAGAGAGAAAAGGAAAGAAGCAGACAAGGAAGGAAGGAAGGAAAGGAAAAGGAGGGAAGGAAAACAAAGGGAGGGAGGAAGGAAGGAGAGAAGGAAGAGAAAGTTTTCCTGTAATGTTTTCGTGCTGGGGGTGGATCAAGACTAGAGAGGGTTAGAGCTTACCAGTTCACAAACTCACACCCAAGTTCTCCCTTTACGCAGTGCTACTGCATAGCATCTAGCACTAGTGCAGAGATTGTATCGTTGCTTTTCCACTCAGCTTTTACTGCTGAAACCATCTTAATCTTCTCAGCTGAGCTTTGTTACCAAAGCCTTCCTCTCTGAACTGGATCTCCTCACTGGTCAGGACTTCTTCCAAGTTCCTGCCACAGTAAAGTTATTTTTAGGAAACCATTGCGCATTGAACTTTGCTGTGATCCTGAAGAAGAGCAGTCTCGATTGAGTTACTATCTGGTGCTCTGATTCTGAACAGTAGAGCACCATGAGGCATATTTTTCTCTAATTCAACCAATATAATATTTTCTATAAGACTGACAGAAATACAAAAGGAGTAGATTCTGGAGCCACGAATAGGGAAGTGGCTACTGGTTGATTTAGAAGTCACAGTGGGATTACTTTGTGCTCTTTTGATCAAATAGACTTAATATTGCAAGTCTTACCTAGAGAGGTAGAAAGGAGGCAGGAGTCACAGGTAATAGTGACTTTATGTATGTACTCATATAACAGGTATATGGTTATGAAAAACATAAATGCAGATAAAAGAAAAAAGATGAGGATGATTTTAAGATCCTTGGGGCACAGAATATGTTAAAGAAAACTAAAGGGGGTTATCAGAGAATGTTTTGGGGCATGCTAGAAAACATTTAAGGCATCCACTTGAAATGCAGCAGAAGCAAAATTTGATGTAGAGTGAAGACCATCTATTATTTAAGGACACAGTAACTATCATTTTCAAAAGAGCAGTTTTAAAATCTCAGGTGTGCCAGTGACCTACAGGGCTTTGTTAAACAGTGACTGGGTCTTAGTCATAGACTTTCAATAGTTCTGTAGTAGAGTTTCACAGTGTCTGTTTCTAAGAATGTTCCCTGGGCTGCTGACACCAATAAGACACTTGAGAAAATGCTGTTTAGGTAGACAGAAGGTCCTTGCTAATCTTTGCTAGAGAAGCATAGGAGAGTTAGGGGAATGAGAGCACAGTGAAGACATGGAGAGATCATACAGTTCAATCCAGCAGTTCGAACTTAAGAAACTTGACTATGAATCTGGAGAGTAGGTATAGAAAATGAAAGGTACAAGAAAGAAAATCTGAAAGGAAGATGATACATAAATACATACATGGACATGGAGTTGAAATTGTCTTGCCTGATTTGAAGTAAGCAAAGGCTTTGGGGACACAAAATAGAGGTGTGGGAATTGACAGAATTAGGCAATCTGATCATAAAGATTTAGGATGACTGTTTTGTCATATGTGCTCCGATACCTGGTGGTTTCTAACTATAGTTACAAATTCAATAATCCTATATAGTCAGGAGAAAAAATTTCTCTGACATTAACAGGAGGGAAGAATGAATGATTTGTATATAAATAAATGTATGTCATGATTGAATTTAAAAATAAGTTATTGAAAGTTAGAGACAAGTCATACTTAGGTGAATCAGTGAACAAGGGGACCAACCTTAGTGTAAGTCAGATAGGAACTGGAATGACCCTCTAAATACTCCATGTCCATGTATTTAATATCTTGCTTAATTTCTTATATCTGAATATACCAGGGTCTGAAAACTTGTTGAAAGTGAACATAAGAGAAAAGACAAAATATTATTTCTAAGATCATGTCATAAAAAAGAATAAATCAGACATTTACAGCAAGTCTGCAACCACCTCTGCACTTCACTGACTTAAACACCTAGTAGCTTGTAAAGCTGAATTTCTCAGTAATGAAAGCCCCCAGATCCTATCACTCAGTAAATTCCGTTTTGCATACACAGACATAAGATTTGTCTTAAGTAAACATATCTGCTGTATCATTTTCATAGGATTATGTGAACGTCTTGTAAAATTGACCTGCCCACATCTTTGTATTCTATGGGAAAAGAACTCTCCACACAGCTCTGAAGATGTAGACAGCACATTTCTCACCCCACAGATTGAACATTTTCATACAGTGCTTTGACTACAACAGACTTGTTTCCTTCTGAACTGAAAACACATATATGAAAGGGCATTTCTACATTTGAGAGAGATGTTCTTTTTACTTCAGGAGATCTCTTGTTTTTTTTTCTTTATTTGAGCTTTTGTGGGATACAATTTATGTGTCTATCTCTCTATCTATTCAACAGTTTATCTGTCCTTTCAACATGTAGTTAGTTACAAAATATCTACTGGATTTATGTCCCTTTGTGGGGACAAGTTCTGCTTTGTAGTGATCCTTCCAATATTACTACTCTAAGGGACAGAGAAATAGAAGGCTTTATGGTAAAGCCTGTAGTTGTTGTAATGTTGTGGTCTGATTCTAAAATATTCCCAATGGGATCATGTTTTGAATGCATAGCCATCAGGTAGTGGCGTTATTTATGTATGTACATGGGTGAGGGGCGGGTTAGAACTTTCCATAGACAAGACCTTGTTGGCAGAAGCAGTTCACAAGGACAGGTCTTGGAAAGTTCCAGCCATGTTCTCTGCTTTCTGCTCTACAAAGATTAGCACACATTCCTGTGGCTATGGACTGAGCTCCTCTGCTGTGTCTCTATCGCAATGGAATGAATTTCTCTGAAATAATGAGCCCAAAATATCTTTCGTCATTTAAGATGTGATTGTCAGGTGTGGGATCACACCAAAAAAAAAGTAAAGCATACACTGAATATTATCAAATCAACACAGTATTTAAAATCCTACTTACCAGTGAATTTTCTTTCTTTACTTCTCTTCTTAACCTTGCTTCTCCCTCTTGTTTTTGCACACTCATGACAAACACCTGTACAATAGGAGCTCATATTATATGCATGTATGTTTTTGTGCCCCAAAATAGATTGTGGACTTACTTTTTCAATGCAACCAAAGAAAGTATTTTGTTAAGCTACTCAAAACCAACCAAATAACCAAACAAAAACCCAACTTATATTCTCACTTCTTATTTAATAAATAAAAACACATCACAAATTTAGATTATTGTAACAACCAAATTTAATGAAGAAGGCAACACTCTCTTAGCATCTCTACTTGAAGAACGTGGTCCTAAGTAAGTGAATTTATAAAAGGCCTCAGCAAGAACAGATAATAGTGTTATTTTTTCAAGCTAGAATGTCCAATTTAGGATAAATGATGTTCAAGCCATTCTAAAAACAGTTTCCTCATCTTTGCTCCCATAATAAAAGAATCATAGATGTGCTTTCTCACCACCACAGCAGATGGCTCTAATGATTTTCTTGCCACAGCTAATTCCTTTGCAAACAGTACAGACAGGTTGGCCAATGTGTACTGAAAGTGCGATGTCACTGTTCATAAATGCTCTGAAAGTTTATTTTGTTTTATCATTACTGGAAAATGGTGTTTACCTAAGCGAAATTATTTGTGTGAATCATCCCTGAGACAGTGCTCTTCTTGTGATAAATTACCTGTAAAGTGAATGAACATCACCTGGCTAATACAGTTCAGTGGCACGATTGACTTCATGGAACAAGTGAGCACATCTCTGTTCTCTGAATTACATTTTATGAAGGAAGCATACCCTTTCCTATTTGGGAACATACTCATTCTAGTGTGTTTAAGACAACATTCAGAATATACTGAAGATAGTGTGTATATTAGTAAAAAGCTCTAAAGAAAAAATGCTTTAGTAAAATTTTGTTTGCTTAATGTAAATATCAAACAGGGGATTATGAATCTAAATAAGGTTGTGAAATATGCAGAAACACTTTCATAAATTTATTTTTATTGTTTTTAAGTTGCTTATGATCTCTAGTTTTCAGAGAATGGCATAAAGAAAATACACATATACACTTCTTTAGTAATACCAAAAAATATAAAACTCAAATTAAATTATTTTGAAAACAAAATATTTGGGTTATGTATTTGTTATGTATTTGTCAATATCTTTATGATCTCAAAGTTAGTGAGTGATTAGAGATTTTAATCTTGCCCATACTTTCCATTAAAGATGAATCTAGGAAATAAATATTCCATCATAGGACTAGCATTTATCACTTATTGATGTGAGCAATGTTTCCAATTAGAACATACAAGCCTTGTTTACTTTCTTCGCTGGTCTTACTTAAGCTAAAATATGTTTCATGATTTGTGATTGATGGTTTGCCAGAGAAACCATTTAAAAGGTAGCAAAGATAGACAAGGTGTTGGGATGCCTCTGACTATAATAAATAACATGAAATATGTGTTAAGAAAACTGTGAAATTAGATATTGAAGAGCACTGATGCTTGGGGTAGTCAATGCTTTGATTCAAACTGGAATTATAAATAAAAGAAAGTTGCACTCTAAATTGCCCTCGACCAAGGAAAGTTACAGGTGGCATTGGTGATAGCCTCTCATATGTGGCTTGGGGTTAGAATAATCTAAGAATATCTGAGGATAGAATAACTATTCCTTTAAGTTTCACAATTGCAGGAAAGAGTCACCACTCATGTAAAATATTGGCTTCCATGATGTTTATTCACTATTCTAAGGAATAGCAACAGCAACAACAACTATTTGTTTTAATTTTCTCCATGCATTTAAAAGTATACTTAAAAGACATCTAAACCATTGTGTACAAACTAAATCCATCAGGATCCTTTCCACAAATAATTTTTGTGAGACTTCGATAGTCATATTTATTTTCAGAAATACTATTTATAGCCCAAATACTTCTTTTCTTGTAACCATAAATTATTTTTTTAGTTGAAGTCCATGAAGTTTTCTAAAAATTTACACAGTCTGTGAATTTAGTTTTAGAAAAATAACAGAAAGCTAATGTTTCTATATGTGAAATTTGAACAGTAGTATTTCACATTCACTAATCATTGAATGAGTAACATTCCTAAGGTTACTCTGACAGGAAACAGTTTTCAATTCAGTATTTTATTGGTTACTATATATTCTGCATAAATATGATTCCTAGAAAATTAGATCTTCCCATATCCTAAATAATTTGCTAAAGAAATACCATTATTTTGTTATTTTTAAAATTATCATTTAATTAATTTTTTTCCAAAATGATTATCCAACCTCTTGTGGATGCCAGGCACTGGGTATAAAATCTTGGACAGAACAACATCCTGGAGATACTATTACCAAGCTCCTTTGACCTGCAACCCTTTATGCTACCATTTAACTTGTAAAAATGTGTGGTGTTTTGCAATTTATCAAAATCCTTTACTTAGTATCTCGAGTGAGGGATGGCCTGCCATTTCCAAGCATGCTATGCACATAACAGCAGTTGTTTTAATGTCCAGATTGCCAGGCAGAACATGATGTATGGAAATTCCATCCTTTAAAGATGTGTTATCATACTCCATAAAAAAAAAAAAAGCAAAAACAAAAACAAAAACCCATAATCATTGAAGAGCAGGCTCTCTGTAGGAAAATATTTAAAAGAACAAGAAGAATTTGATATCAATTTAATGTCATGTTGTGATAGTTTACCAATATTTTAAAATCTTGACTTTGAGACCCACAGTGAAAATTGTAGTTAGTACCTAGGAAGTAACAGCTAGGAATCCTTGGCTCTTGGAATTAAGGTTTTCTCTGAGAGTGAAATGAGACACAATTGTCACAAAACTGTCGAGAGTAGCCAACTATTGAAATGGCTGCACCTAAGTAATAATGTCCCCGGGTGTCTACAAACAACCAGCAGCAAACTTTGACCACCAGAGTGTCAAAGAGCGGCCTTAGCATGACTAAAGCTGTCACAAACTCAATTTTGTTTGATCGTACCTGTTTAAAAAAACAAAAACAAAACAAAACAAAACAAAACAAAAAAACCCCCCAAAACAGTATCTTATTCTGAGTGAACTTGAGTTGAGAAACAAATCTTGACATCAAAGCTCATTTGAAAAATCCTCATCTGGAAAGAAAATATCAGCCTGTACTTTGTTTTGCATTTACCAAAGAATGCTCCAGTTTGTAACTTAGCTGCATAAGTTACAGCTAAGTATACTTTGACATCACTGTTTCTAGGCATTCTCTAGTGTCTTTAGAGGATGTGTACCTTCTAAAGGTAGTTTGTGAACTAGGACTGATTTAAAATAGTGTTGTGGCTTCTTGTTAAACTAGAGAGTGGAAAACCTGTCTATACAGATACATAAGTGAATATATGTGTAAGGTAACCTCAATTTATAGCTAGTCATGGCTGTTAACTCTTCAGCTACAGCAGGGGACCAGAGTGACTAAGAAGAGTTTAGAATTTCCTCCCCTTTTCTCCTGTGCAGGGAAAGCAAGCTTACATAGTGATTAAGTGTCCATGCAGATATACATCTGGTCTGTGAATACACGTAACAGGGGTAGAGCTTGATCTTCCATGGTGATAGCTGTCTTTTCTTTTTTTTTTTTAGATGAAAAAATTTAAATGTAAAGTCAATTGTGTTGTTTTTCCATCAGCATCATTTTTATTGGATATTTTATTTATTTACACTTCATATATTATGCCCTGATTAGCTATTAAAATATACCCCTTAAACTTCAGTTCTTATAATATTCCCCTGGGCTAAATGAAAGTCTTTAAGAATTGATAATCTGGACCAAGAAACATAGATGTTACTGAACAGTTGTGGAGAAGGATTTTCTGGCTCTTTCCTCTCCCCTTCTTTCTCTGTGTCTGTCTCTGTACTGTGTCTCTGTGTCTGTGTCTCTATCTCTGTTTGTTTCTCTGTCTCTCTCTGTCTCTTTCACACACACACACACACGCACACACATCTTAATATGTACCCCAGACAGGCCTTAAACTTTAGACACATGCAATTAGGAATATCTGTCTTCCTGAATGTACAAACCTTGGAACTATGGCAGCCATTTAAGGAATTTGAGAGAGAAAATGATATTAAGGAAGTCAATGGAGGAATGGAGAAAACAGAGTATTTAAATAATGGCCATTACATGCTAAGTTGACCTAAGTCTGAGGCTATATCTACTTCTGACCATACTCATATGTCATCCTATAGTTCTCTTTATGTGGAAGTCAATTATTGTTGGTTTTTCAGTCAAAAAAAAAAATGAGAATCCTTGGTGAGGTGGGGCTTAGCCTCCAGACACTGGTATTTCTTCTCTCACCTCATTGTCAGATGAGCGTAGATCACTGAGCAGTTATTGACCTTGTGTCCCTGAACCTCTTCCATAGTTCACGTTCAGTGATCAATGATAATTATTGCTCTTCATCCCCAAATCATTAGACAATGGAGAGGGCTAAGTTTTCAAAGTTAGACCAAAAGTAAACATTATAACATACTTAGGCTGTGTAAACAGGCTTACAGAGTACACTCGAAACAATGCAAGCAACCTCACTCTTCCAGTAATTTACACCGAAGACTGGTTGAAAAATCATACACCCAGTCATTTATTTGTACGCAGACAGATTCTCTACCCTATAACGACTTTCATCTCACCTTGGGTGGAAACTCTTAATTCCTATTTTCTTTGTGATTCTTTGAACTATATCACTCTCATTATGGGGAACGTCACGTAAATAAAAGGCAGCAAGCCTCTGCATGAAGGGCTGTGAAATTCATCCGTGGGTGACAGCAATCAGCCTGCTCATCTGACACAGTGCACACGAGAATATGCAAACACGCAAAATCCAGGCAACAACAAGAAAAACAATATCTAAAACTGGCCTGGAGGAGATAGCCTTTGAATTGTTGGGAGGCGGGTGAGTAACAGTCTGGCACCGAGACGTGGTGTTACCAGGGAGAATTTAACCCGAGTCTTTGTGTCTACTGCCAGAAAAGTGGCTGGCATTATGAAGGAAATCTAGTCCAGTGAGGTAAGGGAGGAGAAGTACTGCCAGTTTGTACAGAAAGACATTGGTTTGCAGTTTTTCTAAGGAAGGGAGGCAATGTGGCACCACTCTGCTGCTTGGTACCAAAATGCTGGCTTCCTTTTGAAACAGCTCTCTGTGTTCTGTTCTTATAAACAGGGGACTTTAGTGAAAGCTAGAGCAACTATGGTATAATAGTGCCTAAGATGAATTGGAGCAGACAGCTGATGTTTCGCTGGCCCAATATGAGGTAAATAACATCACACGAAAACATTTTACACATAACCTTCTGGTGTTGGGAAACTTGTAGAGGCAGTGTTTATGAGGCTATGGACTGTAGATGATGCTTGTGAACCCTGGTCTCTGACCAACATGTCTGATCCTGTTATCGTCTCCCCCGAGCTCCTCACCCACTCTCTCGAGGGCAGGAGTTTCTGTAAGGATAACTTCCAACACATCATATAGTGTTCTTATATGTCACAGCTTTAAAAGCCCATTTTAGAGTGTTTACAAGGTTAGGATATACACTGAAGCAATGAGAAAAACAAACACCAAAGAAACAGTGAGGTTTAAAAATATAAGTTAACCAGTTCATAAATGTAGCTGAACTTTAAATAGGAAAAATTAGTCACTCAGGGATTGAACTTTGCACAGAATGTTTGAACTTCTTTTCCAGTCCTTACTGTTGGAACAAATCTCTTTCTTTAGATGAATTCTTGTTCGTGCGTGTGTCTAATTCCTTTCTTTTGCAGATATTTGCAACAGGCTCACTTATATAAGTTTCCAGTAGCCGAGAAGCTACCAATTCAAATTTGATGACTTGTTTTTGTAAAAGATAAATCAATGACTTTTAAGAGCAACAGATCTTATATACATATTGAAGGGAGCATTTTACCAGTAACAATGTCTGGGAGAGCTAGACTGGAGGGCAATAACTATGGAATGAAAGCTACATTTATGGAGGCAATCAGCTGGTAATGCCAAGTAGTAGTCAGGGAAGGTATTCTATTCCAGATCGTAACTTCTATATTAAAATTGTAATGTTTAAGCTTCTGACTGAATGGACCAGCTCATCTTTCTGTTAGGAAATATGGAGGATATGAGCTTTTAGAGCATTCTATGAATCAGGAAAGAAATTCTCTCCCACTCAACTAATATTTAGTCAATGGAGACAGAAATCAAGAGACAGTTTTACTGAAGAAGAGATTTTTGAAAAGTTAAATAATAGAGCAACCAATTCATTTTTGGTGCAATGAATTATTGCATTCTCTAACCCATCTATATATAGATGATACTTTGAAGTCTGCCATCAATTGTTTGGCTGTATCACTCTATAAGATTCAAATATGGAAATCTAGCCATCACTGCAATAGAAGGCTGAGGTAATTAAATCATCCATTCATGAGTTTGTTTATTTTCTTAGAATTAATAAATGTTTTAAGCTTAGAATACACACTAACAGGTTTTATCTGGTGCCTTCATTTTAGACTTTTCAGTCCTGATAGTTGTGAGGAGTAAGTTTCTGTCTTATAGGAGTATGTTTATGTCAAGTTATCTCCTGACTAAATGGCATGACATATTTTGGGGTTGTGTAGGGATTTGTTGCATAATATAATTTTAGGCAGGCTTGAATGTTTATTTTTAGAATATAAGTGAATGTAGGGAAGAATGCAATAAAACGTTTTTATTTTGATCTTCTTAGAATTTCTATGGGGAAAACTGCCATTCACATTTTGAGTTGGCTCGGTTTAGGTTGACTAGCATTTCCATTTTGCAGTTCTCCACGTGGGCAGAATAGCCACCCATAGTCGAGGAAGCAGCACCCTCTGCCACAGCAACTGATCTGAGGATGATAATTACCATGTATATTAACAGTGAAAGAGAATAATTAGAGTCATCAGGAAATCAGTGGAACCTACATTTCTGTGAAAATTCTCTCAGAAAAGGCAGTCTATATCTAAATAATTTTCTAGTCTTCATCACAGTCATTATAAACATTTTCTGACTTTCATAATCATATAAATTTTACCATTCCTCTCCTATGAAGTTAGTATGAAGATTCAAAGGGTGATATTTACATCAGTCATGACCCTATCAAGTTAAAATAAATCTACATCTTCATACAATAATAGATAAATTCTAATACCTAATGAATTACATTTCTGTCAAACATATCCTGCATTGAAGCATTTGACTTATTTATTGTTTTAATTATTTTTTGTATTATTCCATATTTAATCATCTCTCTCTCTCTCTCTCTCTCTCTCTCTCTCTCTCTCTGTTGCACATTTATGAAGTGACTGTGTGGCCATAAGAGGACAGTGGGTTCTCTGGAGTTGGAATTGCAGAAAATTATGAGTCACTGTGTGAGTGCAAAGAATTGAATCCAGGTCCTCTGAAAGAGCAGGATATGCTCTTAACAGCTGAGCCATCTTTCTAGATACAGAAGGATTGATTGATTGATTTTACATCTCAACCACAGTTTCTTCTCCCTCCTCTCCTCACAGTCCTCCCCCCCAAATCATTCCCTCTTCCTTTCTCTTCAGAAGCTTCTCATGGATATCAACCAGTCTTGGCATATCCTGAGTCTCTTTCTCTTCCTGAAGATTCCCTCTATCTCCTCACCCCACCAGTAGCAGATTTCCATTCATTCTCATGGTCATCTGGCCATCTCTCCTGTCCCTCCTCACACCTGATCCTAACCCCTCCATTCCCCATCCCATCCCCTCCCCCACCCCGTTCCCTCCCTCCATCTGCTGCTTATGAGTGTTTTACTTCCCCTTATGCATCCCATATAAACATTTGATTGAAGAATAATTTACCTGGGATAACCCACAGACCACTTGGGCTGGGGTAGCACATAGGTTTATTGTATATCTTCATCTCTCTCTCTCCTTGCCTCCAGATCTAATCCCCGAGTCTCATCCCTAGATCTATAGAAAATTACCTGCCTCAGCACCCTGCTCCCTTCCTGCACCATCTCCAGAGGATCACATACATAACTCTCTCAAATCTTTCTTTTCCCCACTTATTTCTTTGTTGTAGCCCCCAACTCCAGTACTCATTCCTAGAAAACCCATAATATGCTCCAGCCAGGAAAGCAGGAAAACAAACCACAAATCTCCTCTCCTCTCCTCTCCTCCAAATTCAACCCCTCACCTCACGACCAGCCACTGCCCTCTCCCTGCCTGGATCTCCAGTAGACCATGCAGACCTTCATCCTTCCTTTTCTCTACTCATCCTATCATACTCTCAACTCCAGCAGACATTCCCAGGATCCCTCCAGCCAAGCCTGCCAGAGAAGCAATGAGGCCAAGAAAGCAGGTAGGCAAGCTTCAGATCTTTACCCTCTCTCCTCTCCTCTAAATCCAATCTTCTAGTCTCATCCTCAGCTCTGTAGCAGACTACCTGTCCTGTGCTTTCCCCACTCTTTGTCCCCACTCCCAAGGGACTAAGCAGATCTTAGTGAAATACCCCTCAAACCCTTTCCTAGTGAGCCCCAATTCCTAGCTATTAATTACTAATACCTAGAAACAATTTTTTTATTTATTTTTTTATTAACTTGAATATTTTTTATATACATTTCGAAACAATTTTTACCCAGAACCCACGTAGTCATACCTAGCAGAATCCCAGAATACCTTTCCAGTCAATATCTGTGCACCTTCACTCTCCTAAGAACAAAAGAAAAACACAGAAAACAAGAAAGAAAATATACACATAAAAGAGACAAGAACAGCCATCAGGATCTAGAATTACAATCATCATAAACCCAGACACCTAGATGCTAGTATAAAACCACAATCAATAAAAGCCGGGACAATATGTAGAGCCTAGCAACCCTACCACAGTGGGCCTTGAGAATTTCAACACAGCTGCAACACAAGATAAAGACCTTAGATAGCCTTTATGAATATGATAAACGTCTTTAAAGAGAAAATGAATAAATCCCTTTAAAAATGTATGAAAAACAAGTAAGCATTGGAAGGAAATGAATAAAATAGTTCAAGGCCTGTAAGTGGAAATAGAATAGAATAAAGAAAAATAAAATGAAAGAAAGAAAAAAGAAACAAAAAGAAAAATAAGAAAAGAAAGTAGCTCAAACTGAGGAAAATCTGAAAACGAAACACTAGGAACTCAAACAGGAACCTCAAAGGCAAGCCTCACAAACAAAATAAAATACAAAAAATAGAGAATATTGAAGACACAATAGAAGAAAGAGGTATTTTGGTTAAAGAAAATGTTCAATATGAAAAAATTCCTGGCACAAAACACTCAGAAAATTAAGGATACCATGAAAGGATGAAATCTAAGTAAACAAGAATAAAGAACGGTGAAGAAACCCAGGTTAAAGGCACAGAAAAATAGTTTCAGCAAAATCATATAAAAAATTTTTTCTAACTTAAAGAAGGAGATATGTATCATAGTGCAGGAAACAACACTAGGTAAGAAACAATCTAGGTAAGAAAATAGGAACTACAGATGCAAGCATCACCAATCAATACAATGGAATAGATGGAAGAGAGAATCTCAGCCTTAGAGGACACAATATAAGAAATTGGCAGACTGGTCAACAAATGTTAAATCTAAAAATATCCTGACATAAAACATCTGGGATATGGGACACCATGAAAAAAAAAAACTAAGAAAAATAAGAAGAATCCCATGTCAAAGACCCAGAAGATTTTTTTTTTAACCAAAATCATAGAATGAAAATGTCCTAAGACCTTAAGAAGGTCTTTCCTATAATGGTACAAGCTTATGGAACAAGAAATAAGTTGAACCAGAAAAGAGAGTCCACTACAACATAATGATCAAAACATTAAAAATACAGAATGAAAAACGAATATTAAAAATAGTAAGACATGAAAAGGCCAAGTAATATATAAAGAATATGGAGAATAATTGGAACAGCATCAGAATTTTCAATGGAGAATATAAAAGCCAGAAGGGCCTAATTCTACTGACTATAAGAGACCAGAGATGCCAGCCTAAACTACTCCACCCAACAAAACTTCCAATCACCATAGATGAAGAAATCAAGATCCTTCATGCCAAAGTTAATAGTAAGCAGTATCTATCCACAAATTCAGCCCTCCACAAGGTACTGAATAAAACTTCAACTGAAGGTTAGCCACAGTAAGGAAAACACAGGAAATTAATAATTCCACACCAGTAAAACAAAAAGAAGAGGAAAACACACACACACAGACACACACACACACACACACACACACACACATGCATGCACACACACAAACACACGCACACATACAAGTACTATTACTACTACCACTACTACTACTACTACCACTATTACTACTACTACTACTACTACTACTACTACTACTACTACTATTACTAGTACTATTACTACTACTACTACCACCAGTATCACCCGCCACCACTATCAAAATAACAGTAACTTATAAACATTGGTCATGAACATCTGTCAATATCAATAAACTCAGTTTTCCTATAAAAAAGATACAGGCTAACAAAAAGGATCTGAAAACAAAATTCATCATTCTGCCATACAGTTATGCTAATATGCAACAAAATAGACTTTCAAACAAAATTAATCAAAAGAGATGGGGAAGGACATTTCATACTCATCAAAGGAAATATCTACCAAGATGATGTCTCAGTTCTGGGCATCTATGCCTCAGACACAAGATCACCCATATTTGTAAAAAAAAAAACATTATTATAGCTTAAAATACACATTGAACATCATACATTAATAATGGTAGACGTGAGCTCCTCTATTATACTAATGGCTAGGTCATCAAGACAAAAACTAAATGGAGAAACAATGGAGCTAACAGACTTCATGAAGCAAATGGACCTAACAAATAACCAGAGAATATTTCACCCAAACACAAAAGAATATACCTTCTTCCCAGCACTTCGCATCACAGAACCTTCTCTCAAATTGAACTAAAAGTAAGTTTCAACAATTAAATGAAAATTGAAATAACTCCTGCATTGTATCAGAACATCAAGAACTAAAACTGGATTTAAACATCAGAAATAACAGAAAGACTACAAGTTTATAGAAAATTTACAACTCTCTTCTAAATGACCACTGGGTCATAGAAAAAAATAAAGAAATAAAAGACTGCCTAGAATTCAGCACAAATGAGTGCAAAACATGTTGTAGTGCGTGGAACACAAAGAAAGTGGTCCTAAGAGGAAAGTTCATAGTACTAAGTATCTAAATAAAGAAATCAGAGAGATCTCATACTAGCAACTAACAGCACTCCTGAAAGCTCTAAAAAAAGAAAGAAGCAAATAACCCCCCCCCCCAAAAAAAGTAGCTGTAAGCAAAGAAACAAATTTCATGGTAAATTTATAAAGTAGAAGCAAAGAGAGCAATACAAAGAATCAATGAAACAAAGAGTTGGTTCTTTGAGAAAAATCAATAACAGAAAAATTCTTAGCCAGTCTAACTAAAAGGCAGAGAAAGACTATTCCAATCAACAAAATCAGAAATAAAAAGAGAGACATAACATCATACATTGAAGAAATCCAAAGAATAATTATGCCATATTTCAAAAACCTTTTCTCCACAAAATTAAAAAAAACAACTAAAAGACACTGACAAATGTCTTTCTAGATAGCATTTACCAAAGTTAAATCAAGATCAGATAAACAATGTAAATATACCTATAACCCCTAAGGAAATAGAAGCAGTCATTAAAAGTCTCCCATCTTAAAAATAAGGAGGAGGAGGAAGAGGAGGAGGAGGGGAGGAAGAAAGAAATAAAGAAACCCAGGACCAAAATTCTATCAGGCATTTAAATTGGAACTAGTAGCAATCAATACTCCTCAAGTTCCTTAAACTATTTCACAAATGTTAAGAGCATAACTGTAAATATCACTTTTATTTTCTCAGATTAAGTGATGAGATGATAGCTATGCATAAGCTATGTAAATACATGGCTTGGGATTAGCCCAGAGCTCTTCTCTCTCTTTTAATTATCACTAGGGCTAGGCCTAGATGCTTCTAGCTTCCTTATGATCAAATTTTCCAAGGTGACTGATCCAATCTGGCTTTTCTTGGCCTCTGACTGAATTGCTCTGCCTGGCCTCATACAAACTTTCACACTATGTTCTGATCTTCTGGCTTCTTCTCATTCTATGGCTCATTCTGTCTTCACCTGTGTCTATTTATTCTGTCTGTAACTTCTCAGAAAAAACTCTCCCAGTAAAATTGTAATACACACATACCACCTACCATATACCATACAGCCCTTTCTCTCTCTCATTGCTCTTATGTACCCTTTCATTCTTTGTTGCCCTCATGTGAGTTGGACTTATCCTGTGGGTCATTCAGTCAAATATTTCTCTGATTTTTCACTTTGTTTACTCCTCAATTAGATGTCACCTTCAAACCAGGCTACTTTCTTCTACAAACTAACCTTACCTTCATTGTTTGGGATTAAAGGTGTGTACTAAGAGTGTGTCTCTACTCCAGCCAGATCATACTGTAATCTCGGACATGTCTACATTCCAGCAGGATCCTATCTTTGCCCTTGCCATGGTAGCCATGCTGCTGTATTAAAATTTTTTCTACACATTACAGCTCAACTTCCCTCATGAACATTGTTGCAAAACTGCTCAATAAAATACTCACAAACTTAATCCAAAAAGATCATCCACCGTTGCGGTAAAAATAAAAATAGGCTGCACTGGTTCCTGCACGTCACCGTTCCTTTCCGGTCCCCTGGTACTCTCGGATCCGGGCGGTCACTCCTGACATTAGTTCTGGCACTGTTGGGCCATATAGAATTAACATTAATTTATCTCAGTGGTGGCTGGTTCCAGTGTGTCACCACACCAAGTTAGCCTAGCTATCTTCTAGCCTCAATGGTCTCTCTGCTCCCATTGCTCGTCACCCTGGCCAGCCCTGGCCAGCTGGGAACTCTCTGGTCCCAGCTACCTGGTAAAATCAAGACTCAACAAACTGTAACCCAACAATCAGATTTATATATTAAATTCTCAATACACAGTACATCCACACAATAAATTTACAACCAGTTGATAAAGATATAAACTGCCTACCTATATAAGATAAATTTGCCTATAGAAACTACTACCCAGATCTGGGTCATCTTTCTTCATCTCCTTCTTGATTCTTCTTTCTTCTCCTTCTCTCTGGCCTTACAAAACTTTGTCCCGCCTTGCATTTTAATGTCCAATCATAGCCTTGACCTAACTGGTGCTGGCCCTCTTCTGCATATCAACATCAACTTACAATCTACTGTGATCAAGTAGGCTTCATTGCTGAAATGCAGATATAGTTCAACATATGAAAATCTATCAAAGCAATTCACAATATAAACAAACTGAAAAAAATACACATAATCATATCATTAAATGATGAAAAAGCCTTTGATAAAATCCAACACTAATTCATGATAAAAGTCTTGAAGATATTAGGGATACAAAGAACATGCTAAATACACTAAAGGCAATCAACTGGAAGCTGGTAATCATCAAATTAAAGCCAGAAGAACTGAAAGCAATTCTACTAAAATCAGGAACAAGAAAAGCTGGGTTCTAAAAATCTTCCTGTCTATTCAAATTCTAGCTAGAACAGTAAAACAACTAAAAAATTAAGGGAATATAAATTGGAAAGGAAGAAGCCAAAGTACCTTGATTTGCAGATGATATAATTATGTACATACATAACCCCCAAAATGACCTACCAGAAAACTCCTGTAGTTGATAAAAAATATGTGGCTGGATGCAAGAATAACACAAAAAGTTTATAATTGTCCTATGTACAAATGACATTGGACTAAGAAAGAAATCATGAAAACAATACCCTTCTCAAGGGTGTAGTCACCACTAATATAAACTACCCTGTGGTAACCCTAACAAAGCTAGTGTAAGACCTATATTACATGAACTTTGGGTCTTTGAAAAAAGGAAATTTAAGAAGATAACAGAAAATGGATAGATCTCCTATGCTCATAGACCTATAGGATTAGCATAGTAAAAATAGTCATCCTACCAAAAGCAATGTAGAGAATCAACACAGTTCCTATCATAATTTCAGCACAGTTCATTACAGACCTTGAAAGGGTAATACTCAAGTTCATGTGAAAACAAATAAGCAGCAGCAGCAGCAGCAGCAACAACAACAACAACAACAACAAACCAGAATAGCTAAAACAATAAAAGAGGTATCAGCACCCTAGTTTTCAAGCTGTAATACAGAGCTATAGTAATAAAAAACACATGGCACTGGTATAAAAACAAACAAGTTCATCAATGGAATCAAATCAAAGTCCCAGACATAAATTCATGCATGTATGCACAGCTGTTTGATTGTTTGTTTTATAAAGTAGTCATAAATATACAACAGGGAAAAAGCATCTTCAACAATGGTGCTACTCTTACTGGATGTCTACATGTAGAAGAATGTGAATAAATTCATATATATCCTCCTGAAGAGGACTCAAGTCCAAGTGATTCAATTTAGATTCCAATCTAAAACTTCAACCTAAAATACAGAGTTTGATAAAAGTGAAAGCACGAATATCTCTGAATACATTGACACAGGACACTGATTCCTAAACAGAACACTAATAGCACAAGCACTAAGATAAATGATTAATAAATGGGACATCATGAAACTGAAAACAGATTCTGTAAGGCAAAGGACACCATCAATAGGACAAAATGGCATCCTAGAGAATAGGAAATGGTCTTCACCAATTCTACATTTGGCATTTCCAAAATATAGAAAAAACTCAAGAAAGTAGACATAAAAAAACTAAACACTCCAATTAAAAATAGGTTACAGAACTAAACAGAGAATTCTTAACAGAGGAATCTCAAATGGCAGAGAAGCCCTTAAAGAAATACTTAACATCCTTAGACATCAGGGAAATGCAAATCAAAACTACTTTGATATCTTATTCTGCCCCTGTCAGAATGGCTAAGATCAATAACAGAAGTGACAGCTCTTGCTGGTGAGGAGGTAGAGAAAGGGAAATACCTCTCCATTGCTGGTGTGTGTGTGTGTGTGTGTGTGTGTGTGTGTGTGTGTGTGTGTGTGTGTGTGTGTGTGTGTGTGTGTGGTGAACTTGTACAGACCCTTTGGAAATCAATATGGTGATTTCTCAGAAAATTGGAAATCAGTGTACCTCACAACCTAGCTGTCCCAGTCCTTGGCATATCCCCAAAGAACACACCCTCCTACCACAAGGACATTTCCTCGACTATGTTCATAGCATCTTTATTCATAATAACCAGAAACGGGATATAACCTAGAGGTCCCTCAATTGAGGAATAGACAAAGAAAATATGCTACACTTACACACTAGGGTATTACTCAGCTGTTGATGAAAATTACATCATGAAATTTGCAGGCAAATGGATGGAACTAGAAAAGATCATCCTGAGTAAAGTAACCTAGATACACAATGACAAATATGGTATGTATTCACTTATAAGTAGATATTAACTGTAAATCAAGAGATAACCATGCTACATTCCACTGACACAAAGATTCTAAGTAACAAGGAAGATTGAAGGGTGGACACATGAATCTCCCTGAGAAGGGGAGATAGTGTAGATATTGCAGGTGGACTGGTGGTGAGCAGGAAGGGAAAAGGGGGGATCCGGATGGAGGAGGATAAAAGGGGAGAGTTCTAGGAGAGACAACTAGAATTGGGCAATACTGGAGGAGGTGCAAGGTAGAAACTTAGTACAGTGGAAACTCCCATGAATTTATGAGAGCAACCCTAACTAAGACTCCTAATAAAAGGGGATTCAGAGCTTTAGCAAGTCATCCCCCAAAACCAGGCAAGAATTCCAGTTGAGGGATTGTGAGACCAAACTAGTCACAAAAATTTGATCTACAATTTGCCCTGCCCACAAGTTGTGCTAGGGTAAAAGTGGTCCAAAAATTGTAGGAGTGTCCAACTTGAGACCCATGCCACAAGAGGTACTCGGCCTGGAGTTCCAAGTCCCAGACACTAGATAGCCCAGAGACCTAGAATTGAAACAAACATGACCGGACCCCCTAAAACAAAACAAACAAAATGTTGAACTAGAGAGATGGCTCAGTGGTTAAGAACACTGCTCTTCCAGACTTTCTCAGTTTAATTCTCAGAAACTACATGGTGGCTCACAACCATCTGTAATGGGATTTGATGCTCTCTTTTCATATGTTGGAAGGCAGCTACTGTGTACTCATATATGTTTAAAAAATGGCAATGATGTAATTTCTAATGATATTATTGTACACTCATAGATTGGTGTCTGGCACAACTGTCAACAGAGAGGCTTTATCCAGAAGCTGATGGAAACAGATATTGAGACCAAGAACCAAACATTAGGTGGAACTTGGGCAGTCCTGGAGAAGAGGAAGGATTGTAGGAGCCATACGTGTTAAGAACACTACAAGAAATCCTAGAGATCAATTATTCATTTAATCAATTGACCTGGTTTAAAAGGAGCTCACGGGGATTGAAGTGACAATCAGAAAGCCTACAAGAATCTACACTAGGCCCTCTGCACATATGTTACAGTTGTGTGGCTTGGTCTTTTTGTGGGACTCCTAACAGTGGGAGCGCGAGCTGTCTCAGATTCTTTTACCTGCTTATGTGACTCCTTTTCCTCCTACTGGCTTGCTTCTTCCAGCCTTAACATGAGAGGAGGTGTCTAGATTTATTACAGTCTGTTATGCCGTGTTTGGCTGATAGCTCTGGGAGACATACCTTTTCTGAAGGGAGATGAAAGAAGAGTGTTTTGGGGGAGGACAGAAGAGATTTGATATGGAAGTACTGGGAGAGGAAATTTTGATCAAGATATAGTATATGAGAAGATAAATCAATCAAGCAATAAATTAGTAAATAACATATTGACAAAAAAAGACATGTTAATTATTGGAGTCTATTTGAAGGCCCAGATAAAAATCCACACACCTATGGACATCTGATTTTTTAATAAAGAAAAATGTCAAAAATACTGGAAAAACATAGCATCTCCAATAAATGTTGCTGATTAAACTTGATATCAACATATAAGATTCTGCAAGGAAATATAAAACTCAAGTCCAAATGGATCAAAGTCCTCAACATAAAACCAGATACATTGATCCTGATAGGAGAGAAAGTAGAGAGTGCTCTTGAACTCACTGGAACAGGAAAGGACATAGGCATTAAGACCAATAATTAATGAATGGGACTTCATAAAACTGAAATCTTCTGTAAGGCAAAGGATGCTGTCATTTGCACAAAGAAGCAGCTTACAAAATTTGGAAATTTTTTTTTCCAAACTGCACACCTGTTAGAAGGCTAAGATACAAAATTCGTAAAGAACTTAAAAAAACTAGATAATATTTTTAAAACTAATCCAGTTGAAAATGGGGTACAGGGGTTGGGGATTTAGCTCAGTGGTAGAGCGCTTGCCTAGGAAGCGCAAGGCCCTGGGTTTGGTCCCCAGCTCAGAAAAAAAGAACCAAAAAAAAAAAAAAAAGAAAAAGAAAATGGGGTACAGATCTAAATGGAGAATTATCCAAAATGGAAACTCAGATGGCTGGGAAACACTTAAACGTTCAACTGTGTTTGTCCTCAAGGGCCTGCAAATCAAAACTAGTTTGGGATTTCTTCTTATACCTGTGAGAATGGCAAAGATCAAAAAAGCAAAAGTATGCTTGTGAGGATACAGATTATGGGAAAATTCATTCAGTCCTGGTAGGAGGATAAACTTTTACAGCTACTATGGTGATCTGTGTGGTAGTTCTTCAGGAATACTAGAATCAACTAATTCCAGGGTCCAGCTCTGCTACTCTGGAGACTATGCCAAAGGACACAACCTATTACAGAGAAACTTGCTCAACCATGCTCACTGATACTCTATTCATGACAGTTCAATATTGGAATCAAGCTAGATGTTCCTTAACGGGTGAAAGAATAAAGAAAATATGGTACATTTATACACAGAGTATTATTTAGCCCTGAATAAAACCATGACTTTCTCAGCTATGTGGATGGAACTAGAAAGAACAATCATCATCCTGGCTGAGGTAAAGCAAATGATAGAAAGTCATTCTTATGTGCATATAAGCTGCTAAGTCTATTACGCCAACATCATAGAACCAGAGGTTATGGAATAAGGGAAGAGAGGATAGAGTGAGAGAGTAGTGGCTGGGCAGATAGATCTCCCTAGAAATGGGAAATAGAATAGTTAATTATGGTAGATGAGTTGGGGGTAGGAACTGGAACAGTATTATCAAGTGGGGAAGATGAGAGGAGGGGGGACAACTGAAGGAATATAAGGAGAAACAACTAAAATTAAGTGCCATTTGAGGAGTACCATGGAAACTCAATATAGTAAAAGCTTAACATATATACCTATCTAACCCCAACTGCTCATCTTTTTCATCAAACCAAGTGTCTAGTACCTGGAACAGGTTATTTCTAATAGTGGTTTTGGCCAAAGAGGCCGAATATTCTTAAAAAGTAGGTATATATACATGTATTTGGGAAAATGTAAAGTACTAAACTAAATATTCAGGACAGAAGTGATATATTTAAAATATGTTTCCATTTTCTATTTAGATAATAGTCTTCAATTTAATTTAAAAATGTATATAAAATACTTTATACCTTTAAGTTTTTTAAATATATATCTTGCTCACAAACATGAGATTTAACGATATAGTAGAAACCACATCCCTAAGGATTTGTTCTTGTTTTGGAGCTAAGCAAGCTGTCAAGAGAGAAAAAATACGATATCAACTAAAACATGTTTTAAAATTCAAGTTATTAATAGGACTGTGCATGAAGAATTCTTACTTTATTGTATACTTTATTAAGTAAAAATGTTTTTTAAAAAATTTCTTTCTAACTAGATAGACAAAAGGTATTTAAGCTCTTTCTGGAAAATTCTACAACTAGCATATTGTACACAGGGTAATTCTCCAATCCCCCCAATTCAAAGCTATATTTAATAATCATAGATTAGTTTATGTTTTTCAAATTAACTTTTAGAATACTAAATATATACAAGAATTTTGATTTGATGAAGAGAAAATTGAACAAAATTTGCAGAATTACATCATTATGCCTCTTGTTTCCTTATTGCATTTCTACATCAGTGTTCCCTGTGCTTCCTGCCTTTAACAAATGATCAATTATGGATATAAATTGGACAATATTTGACTGAGAAATTACCAAACCAATGTACTGTTCAAAACAGATGTACTAACTATTCTTAACAACTGAGTGATCTGACCTCCTCCAAGCATAAACTATGTGTAACTACAGACATATATTAAGGGTCTTAAACTTTTCTTTCTAAATGAAGAGCACTCCTGTTATTTTTTGATGAAAATATTATAAATTGCAACACATATCAACATGATTCCTAATTTGTGCTGTCAGATTCATGACACAGTCCTTGGTAAATGATACAGCACACAAAAGTCATCACTTTTGCAGAGAGATATTGAAGACCCATCTTTGCCAGGGAACTAGATTTTGACCACAATAAGCAGCTTGCAACCATCTATGTTGTTGTTATTGGTATTTGGTTTGGAATCAATATTATTATTAAGCCAATACAAAAATTTTGATTCATATAATTTTCTGTAGTATTAAGTGTAAATCATAAAGAAAAGTTAGCTCCTTGTTAGGATCACTGTCTATTGTTAAGTTCCTAGTAGGCTTTGAAATGCACAAAAGCATTATTAGTCTTTTCTACTTGTAATGATCTTTTAGTTTGTTCTGTGACACTGTGACATTTTTATGTGGCTTTTGAATACTAATGTTTTCTTGAGTGGTTAAAACAATTGTAACTTCTCACATTGGTTTTTATATTAATTTTCAATTAATTAATTATTCTGTTTATTCACATCCCAAGTGTTGTCCTCCTCCTGGCCCTCTCTTGCAGAGTTCTTCACCCTATACCTCTTTGCCTCTGAGAGGGTACCCTCTTTCCCTAGGACATCAAGTCTCTACAGAATTAGGCCCATCCTCCTCCTTCCACCAAGGCAGACAAGGCATTCTTCTGTTATATATATCCCTGAGACCTTGGAATAGCCTGTGGATGCACTTGGGCTGATGGGCTCAATCTCTGAGAGCTCCCAGTGTTCCATGTTTGTTGTCACTGTTATTCTTCCTAGGGGGTTGCCATCACCTTCAGCTCTTTTAATCTTTCCAATAATGCTTCCATAAGGGTCCTCAACCTCAGTCCAGTGCTTGGCTCTGAGTGTCTGCATCTGTCTCAGTCAGCTGCTGGTAGAGCTTCTCAGAGGTCAACCATGCCATACTCCTGTCTGCAAGCACAACACGGCATCAGAAATAGTGTCAAGTTTAGTGCCTGCCTATGGGATGCATCCCAAGGTGGGCCAGTCCGGTCACTGGTGGGCCTTTCTTTCAGTGTCTGCTCCATTTTTCCCTGCATTTCTTTTAGACAGGACAACAAATGGAGATCAAAGGGGTACAAATTGGGAAGGAAGAAATCAAGGTATCACTATCCATGAATGAAAATATATATAAACAACCCCGAAAATCTTATGAGAGAACTACAGTTGATAAACAACTTCAGCAAATTGGCTGGATCTAAAATTAACTCAAAGAAATCAGTAGTTACCCTTTTTTAGAAACGATAAACAGGCTGGGAAAGAAATTAGGCAGACAACCTAATAGCCACAATAGCCACAAATAATGTAAAATACCTTGGGGTAACCCTAACCAAGCAAGTGAAAGATCTGCATGACAAGAACTTCAAATCCCGAAGAAAGAAATCAAAGAAGACCTCAGAAGGTGCAAAGATGTCCCATGCTCATGAATCAGTAGGATTAACATAGCGAAAATGCCCATCTTATCAAAAGCAGTCTAGATTCAAGGAAATTCTCATCAAATTCCAACATGGTGTTTTTCAGACATTGAAATAGCAATTCTCAATTTCATGTGGATGAACACAACCCCAGGATAGCAAAACAATTCTGAACAATAAAACAACTTCTAGAAGTATCACCATTCCTGACCTCAAGATATACTACAGAGCAATACTGATTAAAACAACAACAACAACAACAACAAAAACAAACAAACAGTAACTTCATGCTGGTGCAGAGACAGACCGATCAATCAATGGAATAGACTTGAAGACCCAGAACACACACACACACATACACACACACACACACACACCTACAGACTTGATTTTTGACAAATACACCAAAACCATACTGTGAAAAAAAGAAAGCATCTTCAACAAATGGTGCTGGTCTAACTAGTGGTCTACATGTGGAAGAATGAAAATCGATTCATATTTATCATCCCACACAAAGCACAGGTTCAAGTGGATCAAGGACATCAACATAAATCCAGATACATTGAATCTAGTAGAAGAGAAAGTTTATGATTACTTTTTAAGTGAGGATATAAAATAATAAGCTTTCATCATGATATTTTCACATATATGTCTATATTTTTTCTTACATTGACTTTTCAAATAGAAAAACAGTGAAGGAAGTTGGGTTCAATGGCCTATCCCAAAGCCTTAGAAGGTGCAATAAGCCACTACTCAAAGACTATACTTGGACTGACCCTGGGCTCCAACTGCATAGGTAGCAATGAATAGCCTAGTAAGAGCACCAGTGGATTGGTCCTGCCAAGACTGAATCCCCAGTGACCGTGACTGTTTGGGGGAGGGCAGTAATGGGGGGGATGGGGAGGGGGACACCCATATCAAAGGGAAGGAGGAGGGGTTAGGGGGATGTTGGCCGGGAAACTGGGAAAGGGAATAACAATTGAAATGTAAATAAGAAATACCGAATTTGTGACCCAAGATAGTCCAGAATCACTGCTGTTGAGTGGGCAGAGATCAATGGAAGCCATGACTCTCTTCTCTATGTATTCTTGGGACTTCTCCACATGGTCTCTTCAACAGGGTAGTTGGACTTCAAGTGAGAAATGAGAGTTCCAGTCCTCATCTAACCTGGGGCTATATTTTCTCAGCATCATTCCATTATCACTGGTCAAACCAGTTAGAAACCAGTGTGCATTCAATAGAGAGGAACTACCTTCGATAACTTCTCAGCCAGAGTCCAGCTCTATTTCCCAGCTTGACCTCTGGCTGAGAAATTATCAAAGGTATTTGCTGCCTTCAAATCTATCCAAAGGTGTTAACAAAACTTTAAATATTTGACGTAAGACTTCTGCTTTCCATTAAATTCTAAATGGAACAGAAAAAAAAAAAAGAAATACCCAAGTTAATAAAGATGGAGGGGAAAAAAAAGAAGGTACAATAAGAAATGAAATAACTTGGTGCTCTTTTGACTGCTCAGTACTTTGCATGTAACAGATCCTGAATTCATACAGGGAGTCTCAGACTTTTTCCATGGATAATTTTGCTTGTTTAGTCCAATGTATATCAGTGTCCAATAATGTAGAAACCACAAGACTTTTTTTTTTTTTTTTTAGGAGCTGGGGATCGAACCCAGGGCCTTGTGCTTGCTAGGCAAGCGCTCTACCACTGAGCTAAATCCCCAACCCTCACAAGACTTTTAAAGCTGAGGTGAACAATAACTCAGAATGGTTTGTCCAGTTGTTGGGAAAGCAGAAATCCATCAGCATTGGACTGGCCACTCAGAGAGCAGCTGGCAGCAGCTCCTAGGGGCAGGTCTCACAGGGTTCCCATTAAATAGGAGTCCTATTCCTTTTTATCCTTCTCTAAGTTCCACACTGAGAAAATATTATTTTAAAACAATGCAGAAGAGAGAAGAATTCCAGTAATAATGTTTTATCTCCTTTTTTAATGGATAGTTGAAGCAATGGTAAGATTAGGATTATTTACTTCTCTCATGGTTTACAACACACTTAATTCAAAAGATGTTTGTGAATCTCCTGTAACGCATTATATATTTGTCTCCTTCAATAGCTTGTGATTTCCTTGAGGAAAGAGGCCACTGTCTCATTTAGAATGCCTGGAGTGTCCTCCTACACATCCCAGACACCATGTACAAACAGATGAACCCACAAGCTCCCATAACTAAACACGGCTAGAAATAGAGCAAACGACTAAGGAAGAAACACCCGTGCCACATACCCACGTCTCTTTATTTTGACCTTCCTCTTGCTAGATCCTTTCAGCCATCATATATATGGAACCCAACATCTTAGAGTTTGTCTATTGCTGTGAAGAAACAACATGACCACAGCATCTACTAGAAATGAAAACTTTTAATTGGGGCTAGTGTACAGTTCAGGGATTTAGGCTATTGTCATCATAACAGGAAGCATGGCAGCACCCAGGCAGGCATGGTGATGGAGAAGGAGCCCAGACATCTATATCTAGATCTGCAGGCAACAGAGAGAGACATACTAGGCCTGCCTTGAGCTTCTATATTTACACACTCCCACCAACAAGGCCACACCGCTGATAATGCCACTTCCAATGAATCTATGGAGACCATTTTCATTAAAGCCACCATAGCCACTATTTTTTTTAATGAGCATACCTTCAGCACCAAAGGATTAATACTGAAATGAAGATTCTCTATATAGGTCATAATGAGGCTATCAAGTATAGATTATTCTCAAAACACACACACACACACACACACACACACACACACACACACACACGTACACACCCATACATAAAATGTATATTTGTACTAAAATTGGTGTAGATTTCGTTTGATTTTATCTTGAGCCAAAAATCATTAAGTCCTTTTCAATAAGTGTTAAGACACAAGAATATTACCATGAAGCTGCCATTCGATCCCATAGAATTATGCCCTATCTTAGGTATTGTTAGATGCTAAGCCTTCTTCCCTCCCAGGAACTGCTTACAAGTATTAGGAACAAGGAAATCTATGAAGATATACTTGGCTGTGCTCTGTCTTCCTGGTGTCCTTGTACTTGACAGGGTGAATGCTGACACTGAGGCTGATTGAAAGATGGGAAATGTTGACTTTGGCTCCAGATTTTGAGGGCAAGATGAAATTGCTCTAAATCATGTTTCTATAAATGTATCCCAAAGAACCTCTGCAAATGACTATTGGATCGCGTAGTTTTCCTTCCATGCATTTGTTTATTCAGCAAATGTTTATTTGGTGCCTGTCCTTGGCGTCCACTATGTGTAGAAAATACAGAGATGAAAAGGAAATGCCATGACTCTGGTCTTTAGAAGTAAAGAGAGTTCAGAAATTAATGAAAGAGAACCACCAAAGTAAGCAATTAGCGTTCAAGTTGTTCCAGTATATGGAGACATAAAACATACTATGGAGGGCTTGGAGCAAGCCTTTCCCAGAAGGTTGTCCTGGACATCGCCTGATGAGAAATATGTTCAAAATAAAGTAATGACCACAAAAGCACTAAAGCACAGGACAGCGTGGACCTGAATGTATGTTTCAAGTACCTACAACCACCCCTTTTATTGAATAAAAGGTAGAGGAAGAAGTCTAAGAAATAAGACACATAGGTAAACTGAGGCAAGGCTGTGTACCAGGCTAAAGGCTTGATGAAAATTTCATCTTATTAATCATCAAAAACTCTCCAACACTGTTGAGTCTGCTAAAAGTAAGGGAAATCCATTAGTGGCAAAGCTTAGGGACTGAGCAGAGAAAAGTTTAAATCTAGGCAATCTAATGGGAAATAAATGTTTATTATTAATCAATCAGGAATTTTAACATATGAACTTGTGGAGGCAATGATAGAACACACAAGACCTATCTAAGTAAAAAGTAGATAAAATTCCTGAACTGAGAAGGGAAGTAGGCACAAAGTCCCCTGCTTAACAACATCCTATTTTCAATTGATCCTTGCTGGAAATAGACAAATCAACAACACTCAAGGGCAGGCCTCACACCCATGAACAGTTGGCAAACACCAATCAGATTTTGTTGTTAATTTTTATTTTTGGTGTGTGTGTGTGTGTGTGTGTGTGTGTGCTTTGCTTTGCATTTTTTAACAAAAAAGAGAGAGAGAAACATGATATAGTGTTGTGGAGAGGAGGATGAGGAGAGTTGGGGAAGGAGAAAGAATATGACCAAAATACAGTTTTCTCTAATGGAGTGACACTGGAAATATCAACCACTCCACAGCAGGCCTCAGGTTCAGGAGTAGTTGATCAATAAATAATAGATTCCACAGGGTTTTTTGTTTGTTTGTTTATTTTTGTTTGGTTACAGTTTGGTGGTGTTTTTAGAGGAAGAGGTTATGTTATTTTATTAGTTTGGGTTTCTGTTGTTGTGTTGGATCTCTGTTCTTTGGAACTTTTGAAAAAGAACTCAAGGTCGGGTATGTAAAGAGAGGGGAGAACATTTGGAAGGACTTGGGGAGGAAAATAATATGATCAAAATATATTTAAATTTAGAACCATTTTAAATAATAAAAATACAATAAAAAGAAAAAAGGAGTATGAAAATATATTACGTGAAAAATATTTTTAAATAAAATTAAAAAAAATATAGTGGGGTTGCATAGAAGGAAACCATGGTCAGGGTGTAATCCTAAGAAATCACAATTCAGGAAGGATGATGATGTGAATTGCTACAAGGATGGTTGCAGGGAAGCTCACTGGACAGGGACGACCACACAACGAATCTGAAAGCTGATGAAACTGAGCTCTGGCAGAATGTGAGTGGAAGGAAGGAGAAGACGTGATGTCGACATGGGTCAATGGCATTTCCTCATGTCCCAAAGTTAATAGGTTGAAATCTTAACCCCCAAGACCACAGAAAGAGACTTTATTCGGAAACTGACGACCAGTGGCAGATAAATTGAAGTGAGCTCATCCTTCAGGGGGATAATAGGCCACTAATGCATTATGCCTGCATCCTTATAGAAGGAGGAAGTAGAGACTGGCAAGGAAGACATTGTGTGACTGTGAAGGCTGAATTGGGTAGTGTGTCCCCGAAGCCAAGAAATACCAAATATTGACACAAGTCCCCAAAAGGTAGGGCAGATGTGATTACAATCTTCATTATAACCCACAGCAGCTTAGACCTTTTTGTTCTTCACCTTCGATTTTCCAGTGTGATCAATTTATACATTTTGGGGTTGGTTAAGTTTATGAGAGTTTATGGTACTTTGTTATGGCACCCTCAGAGAACTCAAAGAATTGCTTCTCAGTTCCCCAGCTTGGGTAATTTTGCATCGTAATTGGAAACATCACGTGCACTTGATTTGTTCTCAATGTTGTATAATTACAGCGAAAGCACCTTCTTCAGTGGCCTCCTTTAGAAGTTCTGAACCTTTTGCTTTCAACAATGAACTTAATGTTTCCCCTTATCAATGTCATCTGAAATTGACAAAGGGATCATGAAGTTCAGTGCCAAGACTGAATCTCACTTTGAACACTATTAGTTTACTACAGTTAAGCAATGACTCATAGAGTTTTTGGAAGAAAATTACAGAAAAAAAATAAAGAAAATCATCTAATTGTTGCTCCCATTCAAGTACATTCCTTACTTCGAGCTATGTGGGCAGCCCACACATGGAACGTGTCAAACAGATTGATGCAGCACTGCTTTATAATTCTTTAAACTCCATCTTAAAAATATAACAAAGCCTGTTAGCGCCTTCCCTTGATCTTTGCAGAATGCTATGAAAATAATAATAAACCCCTTCGTTGAATAAACAATCTGCCTGTGACAATTGCTCAAGTGCCTTCTGGCAAGTCTAGTCCTTTCTGCTCTCTTTAAAGCTGCAAAGTGCAAATTGCTTTGCAGTAGTGATATATCCTGGTCAAAGTGAGGGGCGGGGGAGGGAGCATGCCACTTCAAAGTTGAGATTGGAGATGGAATCGTCCGAACTCCCTCAGTGTCTTTGTGAAACTGTCTCTTTTCGAAGAAAGTAGCTTTTGCCTATGGATCAGATTTTAACGCACCACACCACTATTTTCTTTCACACATCCCCAGAAAATATAAATGAGGAAAAATACAGTATTGTGACTTACATCCAACTGTTAGAGAACACTTTGCTCCGAACCTTGTGAGGATTGGTAATATGTCATGTCCTTCAAACAGGTCACGGACTATTCTTCTCTTACGGGACATTGAGGTGCCTCCTACTCAAGAATGGGCACGACCTGATCTTTTGTGGCAGTGTCTCATGGATGGAAAAACAATAAAGCCATAGACCTCACCTGCTTTGCACACCTAAGCTCACGTTCTTCATGTTCCTTTCAGTGTTACCACTTTTAGTGACTGTTTTTAGTAAGTAGTTATTTGTCTTTATTTTTACTTCTTATTTCTGTGATTGTATGTGAGCCTGCCTTAGTTATTATGTACCAGGAGGGACATTATAACCTTTGGAATTGCACTCACATTCAGTTATAAATCACTGTGTGGGTGCTGGGAACTGACTTCTCCCTACAACTCTGCCAGTCTTCGCAATCATCTGCAGTATGAGTTAGTGCTCTTACCTGATGAGCTCCAAAATTAATCTCCTAATGATATTTTGACATCTTTTAAGATTAACTCTGTTATAATTGAATGTTCATTAAGCAGGCAAAGATGTAGAAAATACACAGCAGTATTACATATTTGATGCAAGTTTACACATCTTGTTTTTTCACAATATTAACAATCCAACTAATTTTGACTCTTCCTACTATTCGATATTAACTTCCTGCTTGTTCTTTTATCCACTATAACATGACTTCTGATCTTCCTAATTGTGAGGTCCTTCTCTGGCCTTTTTCTGTTGGTCCTTTCTGCTGTTTTTGCAGTGTGGAGCCTTATTTCCTATTCACTTGGGTTTGAGTTCAGAGTTCTCTAACCCTCTTTCCCACTGACTGTTTCTATTTTGTTTCCGTTGCACCTTCTACAGCTTTTCATGGTCTTTGGAGCATCTCATCTAACCACTCTGTTGCACCTACCAATTAAACACGTAGCTGAAGCTCCTCCAGGCACTCAGAGACTGCAGGCTCACATAATCATAATTTTGAGAAATCAACCATTCTTTCAAATCTGTTCCTGAGGCCACCAGCTTAGTTTTTCTCATTATTTATTATTTGTTATTTTTAAATTCATTTTATAATTTCCCTTCCTTCTCCATTCTTGTGCCAATCAAACACATCTCAACATATCTACTAGGAAGAATCTCTCAGAAATGCTCAAATAGTCAATCTCTGAGTTTAAACTCTTTTAGTGTCTTCTTAAAAGTAGGGAGACAAAAATCCAAGATTTATAATTTGGAATAAAATCTTTCAAACTTGATCTTTGCCACTCTGTGGTCATAGCTTAACCTTTGTACCCCAGCAAGGACAATAAGATTTAAGAACTTCACAGATCCTGTTTCTTTTCTATTCTTTGTGTCTCCCCTTTTATTATCGGGAAACTCTTTTCTTGTTCACCCTTGAGCTATTCCTAAGATCTCAGTTCAGTGTCACTTTCCTCTAGCAGCCTTTCCGTGCAAACTCTTCTGTGTTCCCTTCAGGGTAGAGAAAGTATTGGGTAAATATTTGTTGAATGAATTACTCCACTTCATTTTGTTGATCTAGGCACTGGACAATCTGAAAACATATCAACATAATATTAGAATGACTTACTCATGTTAGTGTCAAATTGGTGTGCCCCACATTTTTTATTCCATGTGAACTATAATAAAGAGGCTTATTTTTTTCTCTAAAAGTTGTCCTGAACAATAATATAATTAGTTCCCCTTGATAGCATAGTAACTTAACATAGTAGGTTGAAACAAACAAACACATAGACATTTCTATGAAAGGGACAATCGTATCTCTTTGGAAGTTAGGAAATTGAAATTAAATTTTGACTAGTAGGTGTAATTTAAACTGTTTGTTCCTAAGCTTTGGAAATCAATTCATAATGGCCTTCACAGAAGCTAAAATTTTATATGTAAATATAATGTATCATCGAACAGCAACATAAATGTATAGAAACATTACCCTTAATGCTTAACTAGGCTGAGGGCTTCAGCAATATATTTTCTTATTGTCATAAGAGATGACACTGGTGGTAAATTTGACCTTTAATGTACTTTATGTACAACTTATTCATTCTAGTGTATCTATGAGGGTCTTCAGTTTTGGGAAACCTAGCCAAAAGGTTTCAAATTTGAGATTCTTCGAAGAACAAAAGTGAAAGCCTTTGCAAATGCCATGGTTAGCAAGGAAGGGAATGAATAAAGTTCATGGAGATTTCTTTTTGGTATTTCAGTTAGGATGAGAAGTTAATGCTAACAATCAACAGATCTAAAGAGAATTTCCTGTCCTCTATTCTCATTACAAAATGGTTGGTACACAAAACAATGCATGAGCCATGGAATATATCATTAAGAAAATTTTCCTTGGGACAGTGATACTCAGTGCTAAGAAAATCACACAATAACACAAATTCTGTGGAAACCTTATAGTTGACCACTCCCACTAAGGGAGAAATGAAGAGGCCAGTTACTTTGTCAATGACCTGTCGTATTCTAACTATGAAAATGAATGAATTCTGAACTGCCCAAGGAAATGGTTGTACTGTAAATCGATCATGCCTTTCACTTTCTCCTTTTGTCTAAATGTTTTCTATGAAATGCAATTGTTTCAATGCTTCCACATTACCACCTGTCTCATCTAGTAACATGGCTCTTTGGAGAGTAAAATGGCCCATGGGTTGAAGGAAATACTGTGTTGCACCACAGGATGCAATGTTTACTTTTTTTCTTTACCACCCCCCACCCCCTTATCTGTGTAGTATTGAAGAAGGGCAGTAAAAAAAAGTTATCCTCCTGTCCCCATGGCCATCCTTCTAGCTAATGCCGACTTAAAATTTAAAACAGGTGAAGCACTGGCCTGCTGTAAACGCTGCCTGAAGTGGCAGATGGTGGATTGTGTCAGGACCAGATTGTTCATGCCCGGTCCCATGGCCTTATGTATTTCAGCTGCTATTTTTCATTTGTTACAGCAATACCATTATCTTGACCAGTAATGCAGTTTCCCAGATATTTTGAAATCCTTAAAGCTTATTTTTTGGAGAGTCTGTGCTGGAACACCACCGGCTGTGCCTCGTGTGCATTCTATTAGGCTAATGTAGGGTGGAAATAGCAAATTGACTTTGATAACGGATTTTCAAGTGCGCTCTTTGCGGATGAAATGCTGTTTCACTTATTATGATTTTTACAGGCAGTAATTTATTTGTAAATGTCTTGACTGCACTTTAATGCCACTCTGTCTCTGGGGGTGAGTCTGTATTACAACCAGTTACAGAGATAACAAGGTTAGGAATACATCCTCATGTGGTCTTTGTCTAGGGCCTGAAACTTTCTTCTGCTGTGACAACCTGACAGGAACAAATGACTCAACAAGCTGTAGCAGCAGGAGGGTATGGAGGCTCCAAATTAGCATATGGATGTCCTATCCATTATATGTGTGGGTTCCTTCTGTAGAAAAGTCAGGAGCTAAAGTCAGACCATTAAGAAGGCTGTTTCTTCTCTCTTCAACAGAGACTGCTTTGGATTTATGAGGATGGAGGGAGTGAAGAGTAGGAGAACCCAGACACATCACCTTCAAGTGAAAGGGATCCCTGCCCATGGGCCTGTTTTCTTAACATGCTTCAGTTTAGGTGCTCTCGTTCACTTCTCAGATTAGGGATAGCTTTATCTTCATGTTAGTGGATGGAGACAGGATTCTGCCCAGAGTAAAGCAAGTTTTCTATGTAGCAATCACCTGGTCCATATTTTCAGTTCTGTTGGTCACAAGATCTCGCTTCTCTCGTATTATTACTTCTCTTCTAATGTAGTGCAAGAGCAGCTACAGTTGCCAGTAACGTACAAATTAATGAGCATGTTAAAGGAAACCTTTCATATTTGAATGAAAGCAGGCTGTGGGAAAATTTAGTAAAAAAAAAAAAATTCTAGGTTAAGCGGAAGGTGGGTCTTGCACCTATTTGCACACCATATTTACACACCATTTAGGGTCATTGGGAAAACACCTATCCCATGTAATCCAAGTTATTCCATCCTTTGTTCCTTTTCTTTTCTTTCCTTTATTTTAAAACTTTAGGTCTCTCTCTCTCTCTCTCTCTCTCTCTCTCTGTCTGTGTGTGTGTGTGTGTGTGTGTGTGTGTGTGTGTGTGTGTGTGGAGAGAGGGGCAAGAGAGAGGGAGAGGGAGGGGAGGGGAGGGGGGGGAGGAGGAGGGGGAGGGGGGAGGGGGGAGGGAGGGGGAGGAGAGAGAGATGAAAAGAGACTGTTGGATCTTCAGGAGCTGGAGTTATGGACATTCATGATGCACCTAAGGCGGGTTCTGGGGAATGAACTTAGGTCCACTGGAAGAGCAACAAACCCGCTGAGCCACTGATCCCCTTCCGGTCTCTTAGTTACCTTTTACATTTTATTAAAATGCCATATTCAGTAAGCATGTTACCATCATTCTCTATTATTATGTCTCAAGAGTGAGATGAATCCGTTGTTATTAACAAACTATTTTAATAACATAAATCAAGGGAATGGGTTTTATTGTAGTGTTTCTCACAGAAGCATAGAACGCACTTTGATCCCATTTACCCTTTACACTTCCATAACCCTAACATTTCCTCTTCTGATTTAATACCCTGGCCCTCTCCTAAATCCCACCCGTGAGAGAAGACATATCACACTTCCCTTTGTGAGTGTGATGGTGAATTTGTCAGCTTTACATAAGCTACAATTACCTAGAAAGATGGCGCCTCAGCTGTGGAACTCTCCATCTGACTGGCTGTAGATACACACATTGCAGGGTGTTTTCTTGATTAATGATTGATGAGGGCTGGCACAGCCCAGCGCAAATAGCACCACCCCTGGGCAGGTGGTCCTGGGTTGCATCAGAAAGCAAACTGAGGAAGTCATGGAGAGCAAGAGAGTACAGTTCCTCTGTGGTCTCTGGTTAGGTCCCTGCGTGACAGACTGTAATATGGAAGATAGGGCAAAGGCATCTTGTCTCCCCAGGGTGATTTTAATGCTTATCCACACCAACAGAAAGCCAACTGACACATTGAGTCTGATTTATTTCACTTACTATGATAATTCCTAGTTCATCCATTTTCCTGAAAATTACATCATTTCATAAATATCTATGGCTGAAAAAATTGTTGTGTGTTTAAGTGGCATCTACCAATGACTAACTGTTCGGTTTTTAACTTTGTCATCTGAATAGGGCTGTGATAAATGTGGGTGTTCAATTAGCTCTAGTCTGTGCTGATTTTGATGCCTTTAGGTATATATCCAGAAATTATATTTCTAGATCATATGGTAATTACCTAAATTTCTTTTCTTACATTTATTGATTGATTTATCTATGTATCTATTTATTTACTTTTAGAAAACTTTAAACATTTTGTCCACTAGACTGGAATAACTTAACTTGCTACCTCCAGTCTGTGAGGGTTCTTTAAAAACTTAGATTTTGAGAATTTCATAGATGAATATTATGTTTTGATTAAATGCTTCTTCCACTCCCTTCCTTCCAACTCTTCCTGTAAGCCCTCAACTTCCTCCTCTTAATTCCATGTATTCTTTTTTTAAATCCATTGAGTTCACTTAGTGCTGTAGGTAAGTGCAAATGTATAGAGTCATCCACAGGCTAATAGGCAGCCTCTAAAGGCTATGTCCAAAGAAACTGACTCTCTGTCCCCAAGACGTCATCTGTTGCCAAGAGCTTTTCAGTAGGAATGGGACTTCATGAGCTTTGCCTTAAGGATACTTTGTTCTTCTGAATTATTTTTATATTTTATCAAACAAAGGACCTTGGGCTTTCTGGAAGAGATATACTATCCAATGAGCTATAGTGTCTTATTAAGTTATCTGAGCTGACCTGGAATTCTCTGTATAGTCCACATTGGCCTTCCCTTACCCCAGGCCTGTATAAGTAGTCATGATTACAGGTTATCAAATCCAGCCCTAAGTTGGTTATTTTCTTTAATGATCGGCATTCTGACTTGGGTGGGATAGAATCTCAAAGCAGGGATTTTGCTATTGTTCTTTTGAAACATGGTCTCATTCTGCAGTCCAGCCTAGCCTTCAACTTACTGTAACTTTCATGTTGGCCTCAAACACTCAGAGATCCCCTTGTCTCCATTTCTAAGTGACAGCATTAAAGACATGATCCTCCATGCTTCTCTCAGTGACTTGCATTTTGCTGATGACGAAGGAGGTTGAACATTTTTGATATATTTGTTGGTTATTTTATACTTCACTGATAAGTGTTGTTTTCAATTCAATGGTACATTTATTGAAGGAATTATTGTTTAATTAAGACATTTCTTAACTGTTGCAAGAACAGTCTTAAAGAAAATCACACTTTATTTTATACGTATGAATGTTTTGCCTGCTTGGATGTCGGTACATCATTTGTATGCCTGGTGCCAGTGAAGATCAGAAAGAGGATGAAGGAGTTCTTGAACTGGAGTCAGAGGTGGTTTGGAGATGCCATGGGTGTACTGAGAATGCAATCCTTGTCCTTTGCAGGAGCAGCAAGTGCCTTAGCTGCTGAATGATCTGTCCAGATCACCAGAACAATCTTTTAATCCTAACAACAGTGCCATGATTGAAGTCCTTTAGAAAGTGAGCTATTATTGCTTCAGTCAACGTTTTGGGATAAAGGGTGACTGTGTTTTAACACACTAATCATCAAGACCAGCAGTAAGATGACTTCATTTTCCCTTTGTCTTTTTTCTCTTCTTCCTTTGCCACTTGACTGTATCATACTGTGTGACTGGTTACTGAGGTGCTGTGTCACCTTCTGTATTATTGCTTAATCCCTGATTTCCTGTGAAGTACAATGAATCTTACATTAGACTCTTCTGAGTCAGGTGGTGGGCCATCTGTTTCCAGGCCTGGGAAACACGAATAACAGAGTCACAGAAAAGCAACATCCCCCTCAGTTTTCAATAGAATATCCATATTCACACACACCACACACACACACACACACACACACACACACACACACACACACACACACACACAGAGAGAGAGAGAGAGAGAGAGAGAGAGAGAGAGAGAGAGAGAGAGAGAAGATGGGGGAAATTATGATCTTTAGCAGAATCTTACAGTCACCTGAATTTTACATAAAGCTGTTATTAAAATAGTGTGATACCTGAATACACACATGGAATGGGGTGCATTTGAGCAGATGCCTTTGTTGTTTTGGGGCTGACGCTAGATTTAAGTGGTTAGAAATGATTGTGTAATTGTACATAATAGGTGCATGGCATGAGGCTACCGGGCACAGGAGAGCAGCTGGCAACACTGTGCATTGATGCTGATAGCAGGTAGCATGAAGCAAATTGGAAGAATGGAGGCAAACTGGAGCCCGGCTGCCAACTCGTGATAACATTTCAAAGCCTTTACCACCTTCAGTCATAAAAATGAGGGCTCACTTAACATGCTACTTTAAATTCCTAAGTCAAATATTTAACTACAGACAAAGTCTTTTAACTATTATAGTCCCTTGCTTAAATTTACTCAAATGAAAATCAATTTGCTTTTCATAGTGTACCTAAGAATGCTAGGACCTGTCTTTATTGTGTTTTAGATTCCCAATCCTCCTTTTTATTAAATTTTTTATTGATTCTTTGTGAATTTCACATCATGCACCCACATTACACTCATCTCCCTGTCCCTATGTATCTGCCCTCTGCCCTTGCAACCTAACCCCAAAATAAAATAAAACAATATAGAATAAAAAAAATCTCGTTATAGTGTTATAGAGAATACCTTTTTGTTCTCACATCTTTCCTTGCAAATGTTCATATCAACAAGTCGTTGGTCTGGTTCGAGGACCCTGGCTCCTGCTCTACCACCTATACTGGATCGTCACCTGGACTCCTCTCAGATATCTTGTTGTTACCCTATGGCCCACTTTCCCCAGTGCTTCAGTCCCTGAGGGGCGGAGCCAACTCTCTCACTCTCATGACCTCATAGCTGGCTCTCCCCTCTGCCACAGAAGGCAAGGAGTAGGAAGGGACATCTCTGTCCATGCCACCCAATGGCAGATTATGCTTGAGGCTAGATATGCCACACTTATACTTTCAGAGGCTGCTCACTTGTCCTCTCTGACATCAGAATCAGCTCTACTGTGCTGCATAGGCAGGGGTGGGGGAGAGCCAGATCTCCCAAGTGTTGTGACTTATGAGGGGCAGGAACAACTCAGTACAGTGCCTCAGGCAGCAAGCAGTGCAAACCAGGAACATATCTGTGGTCTTTGGTGATAACATGGGCCTAGTACATCAACACAGACTCTAGTTGCCATTAGACCATGGACTAAGACACGACCCTTGGAGACAGCCTGGGCCAGGACCTTACTATGGCCTCCTCATGTCTGCCTATTCTTACTGCCCTAGACTCTTCAGCACACAGTCATCCACCTTAGTGATGCTCCCAGCAGGGGCTTGGTTATATTTCTTCCATCTGCCCAGGGGCTTCCCTCCTCCCTTAATGTCACTCGTGCCCTCCAAATTCTCTAATTATTTCCCAAAATGTGTTTCTACACAAAGGTCAAAAATTAGTACACTTGGAAATTGTTTTGAATTATTTATTGAGCTTGATGCACTGTTTTGATATTTATTAGGTATTTTTTAAGAACTGTCATATATTAGAAACCTAAAGCATTGCTATGATAATGTTAGAAGTGTGGAGCCTATAAAAATAAATGGGGCAGAAAGCTGCTTGGGTTGACGGCATACACTGCTAGCCCATCCCCTCAGAACCCAGGGCAGCACCATGAGAGGAAAAGCTATTTCTTTCAGCTGCTTTTTTTTTCTGTTAATGTGGACCTTGAACAGCTGCAGTCAAATTCCAGCTGGAAATACCCCAGTTGCAAACTGTGTTTTACAGGGTGCTGGGTAATAGTGAGTTTTCCAATTTCAGGAGCTTCTGATGAAGCAAACAAACTCTAGTTTTTAGATAAGCTCATCAGAAATAGTTTTCTACGTTTCCTTGAAGTATAAAGACACACTTTGAGACAGGGATTGGAGTGTTGGGGTCACTGGGAGGTAGAGAAGATGTGATGTCAGATTAGGGAGCACAGAATAAGTTATGGAAGCAGTGCTACTAAAAATAAAACAGCAACAAACAACATTCTATTCCCCTTACTGTTTCAGTAGCACAGGTCATAGCCAGTCTGTAAGTTTCTCCTTTACCTAACTGCAACTAGAATTAAAATGGACACAGGCATAGCCCATCACGATTAGTTTTGAATTTGTTCTGCTTCTAGAACAACACTAAATTGAGTCTTGATACATTGATAATCATCTTTGTGAAGTAAAACGTATCTTTGTTGTTATAAACAAAGAATGTAGTTTATTTTAGAAATAAGCTTTCACCTTGGAGCATGTTAACATCATTCTACCTATGCTGAGAGTAATTTTAGTGTTCAAAATCTATATTGCAATTTTATATGATTCTTGCTCATTTGACTTCATTATTTTCACCTCTTCCTTGGTATGTAAAACTTCCTTCTGTGGGAATACAGAACTGAAGGCCTTTGATACCTCTCTATGCAGCCTGCATGTTAAAATCTCTGTGTTCTTGGACCACGATGTTTTCCCTAAAATAAAATAGATTTTCCAACATCTACCGTACACTATGGTCTACACAGTTATGATTTTCACAGATCCAAGATCTACACTTACAATTGGGTTAGCCTGTTCAGACTCTTTATAACACATTAAGATTTTGCTTTCTGATTTCATCCATGCCTTGGTTTATTTGAAAATCGTCGAAGTCAGGGACTCCAAAATGTACACAGGATTCACAAAGTCACTTACAAAGATTCAAATATAAGGAATAATTAATTATCCAGTCAAGCCAAACAACAAGGTCATTACTGTGACCTCAGTAGCTCACTCAGACAGACTCCAGGAATTTTTTTTTTTAACTTTCCCTGTATGCTGTCATTGTTTTTCAAAGTTCCTTTAAGCTGTCTTAGGGTTGAGGTAAGCAATTCACTCTCTGCTTCGGATGTTTGCTGACTCAGCAATACATGGCGCACACATTCTCTCTTCTCACTAAGAACTTGCTGTCAGTATGGTTGGTTTACAGCCTCGAATAATGTCTACACTTGGTTGTAGATAACCAGATTTTTTTCCTCCTGCATATAAATCTGTAAACTTATTTATACATATGCCTGCACACTTCTATTAAATTAAATTCATAATTTCACAATTGTCACCAGATAACAGATGTCCAAACACTCTATGGAGTCGGGAGACTATGGAAATTGATAATTTTCTTATTTTTATATGAAGTCTGTCTTTTAAAAAGTTTTAGTTGGTCATTTGCTGTCTAGGTTTTAGTCTTGGAACAATATCTCAATTGAACAAAATCTCCACAGCACGCATAAGGAGGTCAGAGGATAATTTACAGGAACTGGCTCATTACCACCACACCTGCTCGTCAGTCAGGGCTGAACTATAGGTTCTCAACGAACTATTGCCACAAATGCTTTAAGCAACAGACAGGGATTGAATATTATTCTTTGATGTTTTTTCTTGACTCTTCTCTTCCATGAATTTCATTTTACATGACTTTTCCCTTGACTTGTTGTTCATGTCAATAGATGTCACACTTAAGTATCTCAGTTGGCCTGATGAACTTGCTCATTTTCATTGTCAATTTATAACCAATATGAGTTCATCCATCCACTAAATAGAAGGGCTTGTCAAGTCTGAGAATATGCAAGAGGCTTTGTATTTCCTACCTTGTAAATGGATATAGCATATATCACCAGAGATATACTTATTTAATGGTGATTTATATTTATTTACTCTCTCAAATTAAAAATTTATAAAAGGAAACTACTTATGAATCTACTTTCTATAAAATGTTTTCTAAATAATTTATAGGAATAATACATATATATTTATTTAACAATATATAAGATAATAAATAACTGTGATCTAAATTGACTCCCTGTCTCACAGATTTGAAACTATGTTTGAAGATCAATTTTAAATGTATTTTTACTTGGATAATATTGTTCACATGTAATGATCTTTCATATTCTATGTGTTTCTCAGTATAAGGAGGTGAGTCAACCAGAGCTGCCTTGTGCTAATTCAAAAAAGAAAATCCTTCCAGTAGGAATTGTTTCAAAAGCAAAAGTCTGAGTAAAAGACTACAGAGTACTATTACAGAATTTGTTTCTGCAGTGAACTAGAGTACCTTCGTTACTAAGTATCATTTACCTGTTTAGGTCTTGTGGTGGTTTGGAGTGAAAATGGCCACCTTAGTCTCTTACAGACTGTCATTATTGTAGGCATGGCCATGTTGGTGAAATGTGTGTGTGTGTGTGTGTGTGTGTGTGTGTGTGTGTGTGTGTGTGTGTGTGTGTGTGTGTGTTTGGTGGTCTTTGTGGCTTCAGAAGTTGATGCCAGGCTCAGTGTGACTCTTTCCTTTTGCTACCTGCCAATCCAGTTGTAGAACTCTCAGCTCCTTCTCGAGCACCAGGTCAGTCTGCTTGCTGTCTTGCTTCCTGCCATGACGGTAATGAACTAAATCTCTGAACTGTAACCCAGCCCCAATTAAATGTTTTTCTTTATAAGTGTGGCAGTGGTTGTGGCAAATCTTCACGGCAATAGGACACTGACTGAGACAGTTCTTGTTTAATAGTTTTCCCATGAGAGTGAATTGCTAGTTGAAAAATACTTATTAGGGATCACAAGCTGACTCGAGTGAGAAAGAAACCTCTACTAGAAAATATTTGTAAAACTCAACATGAAAAATATCTTCTTTTAAATATATCTATAAGGTTGGGTATGAAATGTATTATGCTTTGAGAAGATAATTAACATTTTAAAAAGACCAAAGACTATAAAATAAGACAGAGCCAGGTTTGGATTTCTCCATTCTTGTCATGTTCAGAGGTAAACTGTGTTATGGTTTGGGCAGGAAGATTTCATGGTCATTGAAAGTAGAAGAGAAACAATCCTGAATGAACCTGTTTCAGAGGCTTCTAATTGCTATTATCCTTAAGTTAGGGCCACCACTGTGTGGTAATTGGTTCGTACTTCTGCCCTCCTCACATTGTGATCAATTAGCTGACAGAGATGGAACTGCTCCTTAATTTCAGAGAAAAGGCCCTCATGCATTTTCAGATCCTAATTATTAAAAGGTGGCTAAGACCGATAAATTTTAGCCTTCCTGGAATCATGTGGAACTACTTTTGTAAAATTAATTATATATAATTAAAAAGAGATTACAAGTGGGATAGTTATTTAAAATAGGTGCATTTATTGTACATTTAAAATATAACATATGCTTAGTTATGCTTCTAGTTTGAGAAAATAATATTTTAACCATCTTATCTAAAATATAATAAAGTATGCATTAAGTGAATCAAAACCTTAAAAATATTTTAAATAAGTGGTAGTTGGTCATTGAGAGTATTTCTGTCTCATAAACAATTAATTACCAATAAAACATATCCCAGTTTAGGGGGAAATGTAATAAATATCTAGTAATAACATTTTTAACTAAAAATGACCCACCGAATATTTCTGGTGTATAATTATGAAGAGGACAATAAGGAAGAAAGAATTCTTCTGTGGAAATGAAGAAAACATGATTTTAATATTTTTTTATTTAATACAAAATCTCCTTCCTGTAGTCCAGACTGATCTTGAACTCTATACACTTTTGAGGATAGCTTTGAACTATTGATACTGCTGATTCTGTTTTCAGGCTGTTCGAATTGTTCACTTCTGTCAGCACATCCAGCTTATGTGAGCTAGAGATCATATATATATGATCATATACATATATATATATATCCATTAAATCTAAAGGTTTCAAGCTACATTAATGAAACTTGACCATAAAAAGTATTCAAACTTAACAAAATTAGAAAACTGTAAGAAACTAATGGACAAAACTGAAAACACTTTTTTTTTCAGTTTAAAAATATTAATTTCCTTCCAGTCTGAATCTGTGCCGTGAGTTGACCATTTGTGCTGGCTCTGCACCCAGTCCCACAACCCAAGAGGACGCTCAACTCCCAGGAGCTCTAACATGTCAAGGATCACAGTGGCACAGGTTCCTTGCAGTTTGAACCTGCACCCTGAACAGATCAGGGGCGCTGGCTCTGTACCCACTACTACAACACCCAAAGGGAGCCCGACTTCCAAGTGCTCTGAAATGCCCAAGATCATAGGAGAGGCCACAACATCTACCCCAACACCGGAAGTAACTGGGTCCCCCAGGATCCAGGGATGTAGGAAGCCCTGACCAGCGTTCCTTCCAGTATGAATCTGCACCCAGAGCAGACCTGGGGTATTGGTTCTGCATGAACACTTACAACACCCAGAGGGAACCCAACTCGTAGGTGCTCTGAAACACCCAGGCTCATAGGATCACAGGATCACAGAGGAAGCTCGACTCCCAGCAGATAGGACACACCTAAAAGCACTGGAGCTCAGACACACTCAAGATCACAGTTGAGGCTACAACAACTTTCCCAACACCCCAGCCTAACTGGGACCCCACGGGAACCAGGAAAACAAAAACCACCACCCAGCCTGAGCCCCAGGTTCCTTCGAGTCTGCACCTGAGCCTGGAGCAAACCCAGGGTTCTGGCTTCCTACCCACCCTTGCAACACCCAGAGAAAGCTTGACTCCCAGGGGCTCTGACACACCCAGGATCTCAGGATCATAGGACGGCAGAATCACAGGATCACAGAGACAGCTGGATGCTAAGTAGTACTGACACAACCAGGATCACAGAAGGTACAAGCTGCAGTCAGAGACAGCAAGAACAGGTAGTACTAGAGATAAACATATGAGAGGCAAGGGCAAGAACATAAACAGAAACCAAGGATACTTGCCATCATCAGAACCCCATTCTCCCACTACATCAAGACCTGGATATTCCAACACACCGGGAAAGCTAGATTTGGGTTTAAAATCACATCTCATGATGATGATAGAGGACTTAAATAACTTGCTTAAAAAAAACAAAAACAGGAGAATAAAGGTAAACAGGTAGAAGCCCTTAAAGAGGAAACACAAAAATCCCTTGAAGAATTACAGGAGAACACAACCAAATGGGTTAAGGAATTGAACAAAGCAATTCAGGATCTTAAAAGGAAAATAGAAACACTAAAGAAATAACATAGGGAGACAAACCTGGAGATACCATAGAAAACATTGACACAACTGTCAAAGAAATGGTGAAACACAAAAAGCTCCTAAACCAAAACATCCAGGAAATACAGGACATAATGAGAAGATCAAACCTAAAGATAATAGGTATAGAAGAGAGTGAAGATTCCCAACTTAAAGGATCAGTAAATATCCTCAACAAACTTAAAGAAGAAAACTTTGCTAACCCAAAGAAAGAGATGCCCATGAACATACAAATCTACTGAATCCAAATAGACTGGACCAGAAAAGAAACTCCTTCTGTCACAAAATAATAAAAAACACCAAGTGCACAAAACAAAGAAAGAATATTAAAATCAGTAAGTGAAAAGGTCAACTAACATATAAAGACAGACCTATCAGAATTACATCAGATTTCCCAAAAGGGATACTAGAAGAGAGAAGATTCTGGGAAGATATCATACAGACCTGAAGAGATCAAAAGTACCAGCCCAGGCTAGTATGCCTAGCAAAACTCAGTTAACATAGATGGAGCAACCAAGATATTCCATGACAAAACCAAATTTACACAATTTCTTTCCACACATCCGGCCCTACAAAGGATAATAGATGGAAAACTTCAACACAAGGAGAGAAAGTACACCCTAGAAAGAGCAAAAAAGTAATCTTTCAACAAACCCAAAAGATGATAGCCACACAAACATAATTCCACATCTAACAGCAAAAATAATATCCCTAATATTTTCCCTAATATCTCTTAACATCAACAGTCTCAACTCCACAATAAAAAGACATAGACTAACTGACTGAATATGTAAACAGGACCCAGCAATTTACTGCATACAGGAAACACACTTCCGTGATAAAGAAAGACACTACTTCATAGTAAAGCCTGGAAAAAAATTTCCAAGCAAATGTCCCCTCCCCCAAAAAAAAAACCAAGCTGGAATGGCCATTTTAATATTGAATAGAATTGATTTTCAACCTAAAGAAAAGGTGATCTTGTATTGGGTGAGGGAAAAGGACTGAAGCCCTGAGGGCCAGCAGAAAGAATAGAAACAGGTGACCTCAGGAGGAAAGAAATTAGGAAGACCCTCTAGAATGTACCAGACACCTGGGAAGTAAGAGACTCAAAGGGAGAAATCCTAGATGAAAAGCCCTATAGTAGGGGAGTGGGAACTTATTGAATCCACCTCCAGCAGACAGACAGGGCATCAAGTTATGGATGGGGTTGCTATTTCATAGCCAAAGCTCTGACCCATAATTCTTCCTGTCTGAAAGAAATGCAAGGATGGAAATGGAGAAGAGTCTAAGGAAAAGAAGATCCAGCGACAGGCTCAAAGTGGCTTCCAGCTCAAGGGGAGGCCCTGAGACCTGACACCATTACTGAAGTTATGGGGCAGTCACAAAAAGAAACCTACCATGATTGCTCTCCGAAAGACCTAACAAGCAGCTTAAAGAGTCAGATGCAAATATTTGTACTCAACCAATGAATGGTAGCTTCTGATCCCTCTGGTTAAATTAGGCAAAAGCTGGAGGAAGCTAAGGAGGAGAGCAACCCTGTAGGAGACCAGCAGTCTCAGGTAATCTGGATCCCTGAAGTCTTTTAAACACTGGATCACCAACCAGGTGGCATACAGCAGCTGAGATGAATCCTTCAATATATATATACAGCAGAGGACTCCCAGGACTGGGTTCAGTTAGAGAAGAAGCATCTAACCCTCAAGAGACCGGAGGTGCCAGGAAGTTTAGAGGTCTGGTGGGTTGGGTGGGGAGAGAATATCCTTGTGGAGATGAGGTCGGGGGTGAGGAGGGATGGGAAGGAAGTATGGCATGTGGAACCCTCTGGGGGTGACCAGGAGGAAAATAAAATCTGGAGTGTAAAAAGAAAGAAAGAAAGAAAGAAAGAAAGAAAGAAAGAAAGAAAGAAAGAAAGAAAGAAAGAAAGAAAGAGCAAATGGAAGAAAGAAAGAAAGAAAGAAAGAACGAATGGAAGAAAGAAAGAAAGAAAGAAAGAAAGAAAGAAAGAAAGAAAGAAAGAAAGAGAGAAAGAAAGAAAGAGAGAAAGAAATGGAAGGACACTTCAACTCATCAAAGGAAAAAAATCTACTAAGATGGAGTCTCAATTCTGAACATCTATACTGCAAATGGAAGGGCATCCACATTGATAAAAGAAACTATGAAAGTTCACAGCACACAATTCACCACAGACAATAATAGTAGGAGACTTCAACACTCTACTCTCATCAATGGACAGATCATGGAAACAGAAACTAAACAGAGACACAGTGAAACTTACAGAAGTTATGAATCAAATGGATTTTACATATATCTATAGAACATTTCTTCCTATAACAAAAGAATATACCTTCTTCTCAGCACCTCATCATACCTTCTCTAAAATTGGCCATATAATTGGTCACAAAATAGACCTCAACAGATACAAGACAAGTGAAATAATCTCATTCATCCTATCAGATAACCATGGACTAAGGCTGGTCTTCAATAACAAAAATAAAGACAGAAAGCACACATATACATGAAAGCGGAACAACACTACTCAGAGATAACTTGGTCAAGAAAGAAATTAAAGACTTTTTAGAATTTAATGAAAATGAAGACACAACATACTCAACTTATGGCAAAAAATGGAAGTAGTGCTAAGAGAAAAACTCATAGCTCTGAGTGTCTCCAAAAAGAAACTGGAGAGACCATACTCTAGGAGCTTGACAGTACTATTGAAAGCTATACAACAACAAGTAGGAAATAAAATGAGAAGGAGAGCACAGCAGGAAATAATCAAATTCAGGGCTGATATTAATGAAATGGAGATAAAAGAACTATACAAAAAATAAACAAAACCAGGTGCTGGTTCTTTGAGAAAAACAACAAGATAGAAAAACCCTTAGCCAGACTAATGAGAGGGCACAGAGACAGTATTCAAATTAACAAAATCAGAAATTAAAAGGGAGACATAACAGATATACATATATCAGATCCTACTACAAAAGCCCATACTCAACAATACTGGAAAATTTGGATGAAATTGTCAATTTTCCAGAGAGATATCAGGTACCAATATTTTTTTTTTTGGTTCTTTTTTTTTTCGGAGCTGGGGACCGAACCCAGGGCCTTGCGCTTCCTAGGCAAGCGCTCTACCACTGAGCTAAATCCCCAACCCCATCAGGTACCAATATTAAATCAGGATCAGATAAATCATTTAAAAAGTCCCATGACTCATAAAGAAATAGAAGCAGCCATTAAAAGCCTCTCAATGAAAACAAGCCCAGGACCAGATGCATTTAGTGCAGAATTCTATCAGACCTTCAAAGGAGATCTAATACCAATACTCTTCAAACTATTCCACAAAATAGAAACAGAAGGAGCGTTACCCAATTCATTCTAGGAAGTCACAATTATACTTTACTTAAAGCACACAAAGACCCTAAAATGAAACACAACTTCAGAAAAGTTTCCCTTATGAATATTGATGCAAAAATATTCAATAAAATTCTCACAAATTGAGTCGAAGGACACATCAAAATGATCATCCATCGTGATCAAGTATGTTTCATCCCAGGGATGCAGGGATGGATCAATATACAGAAATCCATGTAATCTACTATATAAACAAACTCAAAGGGGAAAAAACACAAGATCATCTCATTAGATGCTGAGAAAGCATTGGTCAAAATTCAACACCTCTTCATTATAAAAGTCTTGGAAATATCAGCAATTCAATGTCTATACCTAAATATAGTAAAAGCAATACAGTACAAACCAGTTGTCAACATCACATTAAATGTAGAGAAACTAAAAGCAATCCCACTAAAATCTGGGACTGAGCAAGGCTGCTTTCTCTCTCCCTAACTATTCAAAATAGTACTCAAAGTCTTAGCCAGAGAAATTAGGCAATAAAAGGAGGTCAAAGGGATACAGATTGGAAAGGCCAAAATCAAAAGATCACTATTTGTAGATCATATGATAGTATACTTAAGTGACCCCAAAATTCTACCAGAGAACTCCTATACCTGATAAACAACTTCAGCAAAGTGGCTGAATATACAATTTACTCAAAGAAACCAGTAGCCTTCCTTTACTCAAAGGATAAACAGACTGAGAAAGAAATTAGGGAAATGACACACTTCACAGTAGTCACAGATAATGTAAAATACCTTGGTGTGATCTAACCAAGCAAGTAAAAGATCTGTATGATAAGACCTACAAGTCTCTGAAGAGAGAAATTGAAGAAGATCTCAGAAGATGGAAAGATCTCCCATGCTCATGTATTGGCAGGATTAATATTGTAGAAATGGCCATGTTGCTGAAAGCAACCTACAGATTCAATGAAATCTCTATCAAAATTTCAACTCAATTCTTCCTAGACTTAGAGCAATTTGCAAATTCATTTCAAATAAAAAAAACCCTCCAGAGTAGTGAAAAATGTTTTCTGGGGGGAAATCACCGTCCATGACTTTAAGCTATATTACAGAGTAATAGTGATAAAAACAGTATGGTATTTGCACAGAAACAGGCAGGTAGATTAATGGAATAAAATGGAAGACCAAGAAATGAACACACACTACTCTGGACACTTGATTTTTGACAAAGTAGATAAAACCATCCAGTGGACAAAAACCAGCATTTTCAACAAATGTTGCTGGTTAAAATGGAGGACAGTATATATAGAAGAATGCAAATTGACCTATACTTATCTCCTTGTACATAGCTCAAGTACAAGTGGATCAAGGATCTCCATTTAAAACCAGATACATTGAAACTAATAGAAGAGAAAGTGGGGAAGAGCCTTGAACACAGGCACAGGGGAAATTTTCATGAACAGAAAACCAATGGCTTACAAGCTGGTATACAAAATACTCATGGGATAAAATAAGGAGACAAAGTGTGAAGCAGCGACTTATGGAAAGACCATCCATAGACTGCCCCACCTGGGGATCCATTCCATATATATACACCAAATCCACACACTATTGTGGATGACAATAAGTGCTTGCTGACAGGATCCTGATATAGCTATCTCATGAGAGGCTCTACCAGAGTCTGAAAAATACAGAGGAGGATGTTTGCAGCCAAATATTGGACTGAGAACAAAGTCTACAATGTAGGAGTTAGAGAAAGGACTGAAATAGCTGAAGGGGTTTGCAACCTCATAGGAAGAACCACAAGATCAACCAACCAGACTCCCCAGAGCTCTCAGGGAGTAATCTACCAACCAAAGAATACACATGGAGGGACCTATGGCTCCAGGTACATATGTAGCAGAGAATAGCCTTGCCATGCATCAATGAGAGGAGAGGCCCTTGGTCCTGGGAAGGCTGGATTCACCAGTGTAGGGCCATGCCAGGATGGGGAGGCAGAAGAGAGTGGGTGGGTGGGTGGGTGAGGAATCACCTTCATAGAAGCAGGGGGAGGGTGAAAGGGATAGTGTGTTTCCGTAGGGGGAACCAGGAAAGGGGATAACACTTGAAATATAAATAAAGAAAATATGCAATAAAAGAAAAATATTTATTTATTTTAGTTTTTTTTTTAATTCAAGACAGAATTTCCCTGTATGGTTCTTGCTAGCCTTGAACTCACTCCATAGATGAGGCTGGCCTGTAAATCAGTTTTGTTACACGCGTGTGCTCGCGCACACACACACACACACACACACAAACACACACACACACATTGAGAGTGGGATGTGTACTGTGGAGTCTAATCCCCCCTGTGAGCTTAGGTCCCTTGTAGATCCAATGCTTCAGGTCCACACCCACCATCTGTTCCCCAGAGATGACCATATCCCTGAGCTACTTTTCTACAATGGGTCCAACATATGCAAAGCTGTCTTTGTGGGCAATCATACTCCAATAAAATGCAGAGTTAGTTTTAGCTTAACAATGTTTTAGAAGTATTAATTTTACTAATTGATTTTCTTTTCATTCTCTTAGTAATTCAAAGCTATTTTTCCAGATAAAATACAATAATTATTTTCTGAATATCCAGTTCTGTAACACCTAAATGATTTTTTTATTAAATTATTTTATTTATTTACATTCCAAATGTTGTCCCCCTTCCTGGTTCCCTCTCCTAGAGTTCTTCATCCCATTTCCCCCTCCTCTTTACCTCTGAGAGAGTACTCCTCCACCTACGCACCCTACCTCCCTTTTCTGGGGCATCAAGTCTCTACAGGATCAGTTGTATCCTTTCCCATTGAGGCCAGAATAGAAATATATATATATATGCCAGGGGTCTCAGACCAGCTCATATGTGCTCTTTGGTTCATGATTAGTCTTTGGAAGCTCTGAGCATTCTGGGTTATTTGATGCTGTTATTTTCCCTATGGGGTTGCCATTCCCTACATCAACTTCAAAGGTGTTCCACTATACCACAAGGACACATGCCTTACTATGTTCATAGCAGCCTTATGTGTAATAACCAGAAGTTGAAAAAAAAACTGATATCCCTAAACAGAAGAATGGATACAGAAAATGTGGTTCATTTTCAAAATGGATACTTGTCAGCTATTAAAAATGAGGACATCAAGAAATTACAGGCAAATGGATAGAACTAGAAAATATCCTGAGCAATGTAACCTAGACCCAAATGAACATGTCCTCACTTGTCCCTGCCAGCGGTTGTCCCCGCCAGCGGGGACCCAGTTATTCAGGGTCCCGAAGGGGCGCTACCCTTGGGCCTAAATGGGAGGCGAGAGAAGAAGGAGACCAAGCAAGATTCTGTTGTCAAGGTCTCGTTTATTGGGGCGAACGTTACAGCTTTTAAGGCTTTCAGATAGGGGGAGTGTCCTTTGTGAAACACAGAGGAGGGGGAGGTGCGGATATAGGTAGTGATAGCTGGAGGCAAAGAGGTCAGGCGGTAGACGATGAGGTCAGGCAGTGGAGACACCGGGTGTTGATTCAGGAGGTAACAGGTATCTGCTAAGGGAGCTGAGGCATCCCTTGAATGTTATCTTCCTGTGCTGTAAATTCATGGGAGAGGCTTTCATTCAACAATCTTAAGACTTAAGGCAGTCATCAAAAAGCGGCTAGGCCCAAATCCAATATGGCTCCGTGCACTCACTGATAAGTGGATATTAGCCAAAAAGTACAGAATACCCATGATATAGCTCAGAGACTGTAAGAAATTTAATAAGAAGATTGGCCCAAGTGAGGATGCTTCATCCCACTTAGAAGGTGGAAGAAAATAATCACAGGAGGCAGAGGGAGAGACCAACTTGGGTTCAAGAGGGGAGAGGGGAGGCAAAAGGCAGGGCAGGATCAGGTATGGAGTGAAACAGGAGAGAAGCACAGAGGGCCAGGAACATGAATGGAAATATGCAATGACAGGGCATGGGTAAACTTCTAGATAGTCCCATAACCTGGGATATAAGAGGCTTCCAGGAATCAATGAGGATGACCTTAGCTAGAGTGGTCAACAATGGTTGTAGGGAACCCAAAGAGACTAACTTCAGTAGATAGACAGGGTTCCTAATGTAGGGATGGGGCCACCTACTTACCTTTAAAATTTTTGACCCATAATTGTTCCTGCACAAAAAAATGTCGGGACAAAAATGGAGTAGAGACTGAAGGAAAGGTCACTGACACTCTTACTGATGCTACTCTTGCAGACAAGAGCCTAGTATGGCTGTCCTCTGAAAGGCTCTACCAGCAGCTGACTGAGATGGATGTAGATACTTACAGCCAACCATTGGACTGAGGTTGGGGACCCATAAAAAAGAGTTAGGGAAAATGAATTTTTTATGGTGAAAAAAGTGCATATTTAGAATTAGTCATCTGGACTCAGTATAGATGATCCAAGTTTTGTTGGCAATGTCCACAGTATCATAATCAGGAACCAGTCTAGCAGAGCTTTCTTCCCTCCAACAGGCCTTACTGGGGTATTCATTTTCGTCACATCAATGTCGTAGAGTTTCTCCATCACCTGTTCGATCTGGTGCTTCTCAGTCTTGACATCCACAGTGAACACAAGCATGTTGTTGTTTTTTGTCTTCCTCATGGCTGACTCAGTGGTGGAGGGAATTTGATGTAGGGATAGTATTCAAACTTGTTTCTCCTTGGGCAAATTATTTCAATGGCATATGGGCTGACTTGGGAGCCTCAAGTTCTTGAGCTGCTGGAAGGTTGGTGACCCGTCTTCTCTCTGTGGCTGTGGACACCTTTAGGCAGGGCCGTTTTTGGTTTTCTAGGCATTACTTTGGCTTTGGGAGGGGCACGAGCTTATTCCTTTACTTTCAGTGTCATCTTGGACAGAATGTTTGAATTGTTATAAAATACAAAGAATGTTTTATTTTAAATAGAATATTATAAAAGTGAGTTAATATATAAATGGATCTCAAAATTTAAAGGCTGCTTTTGAAAGTTAAAAGAAAAAAAGAAGAAAGAAACATCTGTTCTCAAATCTATGAAGACAACTAGAAGGTTATTCAGAGCTGTCTGTAACATGTATAATCACATATTCTGATTTTAGTTCTCAAACTACAATACTCATAGAAATATAAAAATATAGAAAATATTTACCAAAGGTATCTTAAGTAAACAATTTCTTCTTTCCAAGAGTTTGTCAGACTTTATCATGATATTTACAAACTTATTATTACAACTTGATCACAATATTCAGATTTTTTAGTGTCAACAATTAGGAATGAAGAGCTTACTTTTGTGCCTCTTTAACCACTTATAATTTAAACCATTTGAGTTTTAGCCTTTAGGTCACCAAATACAGTACCAATAAATGATATGCCACTTTGTTGTGATGCTGTGTAATAGACCATGTGGATGACAAACAGTATGTTGCTTCTTAAATACACTCTGTTGAGAGTTATTTTTTATGACTTTGGAAGAGATTACTGAAAATATGAAACCAAGTGATAATTAAACTTAATTATGGCTATATAATTATTTTTATAAACAAATAAATTATTATGGGTCATGATATTAAACTGAAAAATATTTATGGATTATTGTGAATGACCTGCATGTTGGAGAGACAAAATAAAGAAAATCCAAGCTTCTCATCACTGACATCATGTGATCCTCATCAGAGGATAAAATTAACATCAATCAGATAGTTTATTATTAGTAAAAATATTTCAGGGGTTGGGGATTTAGCTCCGTGGTGGAGCGCTTGCCTAGCAAGCATAAGGCCCTGGGTTCGATCCCCAGCTCCGAAAAAAAAGAAAAGAAAAAAAATATTTCAAAAGGAGAAAACACTTGTGGTTTCAGAAGGATCCCATGATAGGTAAACATGGCAGAAAGCGACAAGCTGGATGAGAGCTTACATTGAGCTGCAAACAGGAAGCCTAGAGCTCCCTGGGAATGATCCCTAGTTTGAAACCTCAGCACTGGCCCCAGTGATGTACTCTTCCAGCAAGTCCATACCTCTTAAACCTACCCAAACCACCATGTCCTAGGGACCAAGTATTCAAATGCTTCAGAGGATGAGATACATCTCATTCAAATCACAACACAGGGACACAAGGACCTCTTTAGAATATCTTCTTTCCTCCCAGTGGAGGTACACTTCACCTTAGTTTTCATATATTAATCTTGGACTAAATTGTGACAATCATCATAAATAGAATGCAAATGAGACCCAAGATGTGAAGTAGAAATTTCTGATTTCTTTGGAGAGTCAGTTGTGTGATGTGAAGTTTTTATGGAAACTGTCCTGTGAGAGGAGGTTTTGTTGAGGCAGACATGTGGTGCTTTTCTGGAAGCTGACTGGAAAAGGGGCATGTGATGTTTTGTTAGAGTGGATGCTTGCTAGAGCACATGATGTTTGGAAAGGGACAGTGGATAATTTTGTGGTGTTGATTTGCCTGGCTACTATTTGCTGATCTTTGTTGGGCTTTGCTGATGCTAATCTTCTCTGAAAATACTGTGGCACTGGTTCACCTTGCCTTCTTAGCTGATCATCGCTTGTTGTGACTTTGTAGAGAGAAAGTCACCAGAGAACTTATGGCCACTTCTATTAACTCAGGCTGATTGGCAGAGCCTCGCCAGACTGCTAATTTACAAATGGTATTTATTAGTGGATTGAGCTGCTGCTACTGATTCATAGAAACTGAACTGTTGCTATCCTGACAATGAAGAATGGACCCATATTTCTAAACAAGTCCATATTCCTTTTCGCTTTATGAATCTTTCCTTTTCATTAATTCTGGTGTGTGGTGGGCTAGAAGGGAGGTTAAAGTGTTTAAGAACTCTTATTAAAGTAAGTATGGAAAAATATTAGCCTAGAAAGATGAGAAGTTATTTAGTTTATGCCAAGCAGCCATGTACAAGAAACAATATTCCATACTCTTAGTTTTACTTACTAATATTACAACTTGAATACATTTAATTTCAGGTTAAGAAAGGACAATTCAGGTGGTACTGTTCTGTATTGTCCCCTAATATTTAATAATATTTTATAACTTAGATATTAGATAATTTAAATTTTAAAATAATCTTGTCTGTTGATATTCTGGTGACTATCTTAGTTTCTATATTTTTATAATTAAGCTTTGCTATATATACATTCAAAATACTATAGACTCCAGAATGTAAGATAAATAAAGAATATTTACTTTTTAAAATTAGCCCATAAGGTATTAAGGACATTATAATATCAATTTAAAATAAAAATTTGTAGTGAGACTATAGATGTAAGAATATGACATAAACAACTTTAATTATTGCTCAAAATGGAACTAAAAGACATGTATACTTTTATATATTTAATGCATACAACAAATCCTTAAGGGGAGATTTTTCTAGTTCAAAGTACATTTTGTTGAATGTATCCAAAATGTGGTAATTTATAATCATACTTACAGAATGTGAGGGTCTACTCTCATGCATATCTTATCTTGTGAGTCCCCCCATTTTTTTGTTATACAAGTTCATGTGTTGATACATATGGAATCCTTTGATTATAAAATATTTTAAGTTTTTACAATTTGGAGAAATAATTTAATTTTTCAGAGTAGCAATACTTTTATTACACACCAGTTACATAGAAGTTTACCAAGAAAATTTTTATGGTTGTGAAATTTAAAACTTTCTAAGAATTTGGTGATTAAAATTTTGGAATCATATGTGAATATTAAGAAATATTTTAATTTTATGATTGCCTGGTTTCATTTTATCCTCAGGATCAAGATCATTTTACAAATAGTCACTTGGAGGGATGACAACTTATAAATACAACAAAATATCAACTGACCATCAGATATAATTATATGTTCTCTTAATAGAGAGTTAACCAGTGATGAATGCAACTTTTCAACTATTATGCTAAGAGAAGCAACTTAGTTACTATGATTATAAAGTTAGGTAGTCTAAGGTATGAGACAAAATAGTCACTTTTAATGTAACTTTTCCAGAAAGCAGTAGCAGAATTAAAACATCTCTTTTCCTTTTGAGATGTTTTATTTATGCTTCTAATAAAAACTTTATCATATTTTTATTATTTTAAATTTTTATTCTTTTCTTATACAAAATATCCTGATTACAGTTTCCTTTCCCTCTAATCCACTCCCTTTCTATCTCTCATTAGAAAAACAGCAACAGTAACAACAACTATAACAAAATAGGCTTCTAAGGTTGTGCTATTTTTGTCTATGGAAAATTTATGCCTGCAGAGTGGGTTTGCATTAGACATTTATGCCTTATGAAAATTTCCTTCATACTTTGGATTTTGTGTTGGGTGGTAGGTCTTGTGTTTATCCTATGAATGTTAAAAATTTTGTTTTTCATTTTGTAACAATTTCTCACATTTATTTTATTTGACTTTATAGTTATATCTTTATGTAAGTAAGTTTTTAAAGTAATCAAATACATACTTTCTATGTCTTTAAGTTTTAGGCTTTCCTGCTACAAGCCTTATCTAAAGCTAACATTATATGTTTCCTTAACTTTTTCCTTTTAAAAGTAACTTTTTTTTAATTATAGAGTTTTATTGTATATTGGATTTGTTAATATGTTTTTTGAGGAACCAATCTATATGATTTGATTTGGGATATATTCTATAAAATATTGCTTAGAAAACTAAAGCTCTCTTCTTAAAAACTCTCATTTGTTTATTAGCTTAGCTCTTTTTCTCTTGGGATGGGCAATGAAGGGGGCTGAGATTGAACCCAGGACCTTATGCATGTTATGCTACATGCCCAGCCCCTAGCCCTTTATTTCTGAGTTTTAAATATGGTTTTGAAAAAAGATTTATACTAATTCTTTCCATATTATGCATTATATAATTTTATAAAACATTTAAAAATATTTTTTCAAATATATTTGCCTAAAAGAATGTAAAATCTGTTTTAACATTCTTCCACAGAATTGCCTAAGGATTTTTGCCTGAAATTATGCAACACCAAATAACAACAAGAAAGAAAAGTATTTTGTTTACTCATAGGTTCTAGATCAATATTTTGCATCAAATGTTAAGAATATACATTCATTTATCTCATAATATTTAATCTTATAGATTTTACAATCATGGTTATGAGATGTAAAATCATTAACAGTCATGGACTGATTGAGTTAGAAATGTCATTGTATGTCAAAGCAACTTTACTACTTCACAATGTTAATTAACAAAAATTATTATTCCAGGAATTCTTTTGTTCATGATAATGACATTAAAAATAATTCTATTATTTTAGAAATTTCTAGGAATTACAATGATTCAAATAAATTCTGCTCAATCTAGTTTCCCTCAGATAAACAGTCTTCTCAGAAAATTGTTTACTTTTTTGTCTCAGTTCTTTAAAAGACTTTCTTCAAAACATCTTCTATGACCATCAAACGTAAGCTTTAGCTACTTAGACTTTGACAGACAGATCTCAATTAATATCTCCATTAAGAACTATGGGATGACCTCTTAGAACTTAACACTTTAAATTTGTCAATGTCCATTTCTTAATTTTGTCTATACAGTCTTCTAATTGTTGAAGGAGCTGATAGTGTCTATTCTGCACTCAACACTCACCTTGGCTTTGCTAGGCCAATAGGCTTCTTAGCTGTCAGTTCAGTTATCTTTGTGGTCTTTCTCACTCTTATCTTTAACTGTCAAATTTAGTGTTTTTCAACCTTCATAATGCTGTGATTCTTTAATTCAGATCCTCATGTAGTAGCGACCTTAACTAAAGCGTACTTTCATTACTACTTCATAACTATAATTTTGCTACAGTTATGAATTGTAATGTTTTCTGACATTCTTAGGTGACCTCTGTGAAAGGGTCATTGGAACCCAAGGAGCAATGACCACAGGTTGAAAAACAGTGGTCTAATGAAATAATAATGAGAAGCCACATTGTTAACTCTGTTATCAAGTTTAAATTTTTCAAATGACTGTTCTGGATTTACTTTTCCAAAACCAATGATAAATTAAAAAATAGAAATTTGCTATTTTCAGTTTCATTTGTTTTTACCTCCTTATAAGTTACATTTTCTCTATATTCTATTAAAAGCAAGTTGGAACAAGCTTAAATGTTCATCAAAGGAAAATAAAGACATGGAAAATGTCAACGTCAGAATTTTGTCTAACTATACAAAATAAAATTATAAAATTTACAGCAGAAGAGTTGGATCTAGAAATTATATTAAGTAAGCTAACATAGTCTATTCTTTCAATATGTATAACATTCTTACATATTTAGGTATTCAATGTCTGTGTTTTTGTAGATATGCCATGTAATGTAAAAAGAAACCACAACCACAACAGGAAAATGGTATTATAGATGGTACAGGGGAAACAGATGTTTATATCATGGAGGAAGGAAAACGGTGGACAGAAGGATAGGTGAGGAGAAACTTCAACAATAACAAAGTATGTGTGAAAATGTCATGAAGAAGCCCAAGACTTTGTATGGTAATAATGAAAATAAAATTAAAGCAAGTTTCACCAATATGTTGATACTGAACATTTTTTTAATTTGTACTTTTGTTTAGACCATTTATATCATTTTGATGTTTAATAAACAGTCTGATATTTTCATAAGTATTTTTGCATCTCACATTATCCTTCTTTGTTTTTGCTAGAAAATTTTCAGAAAACAGTTAGTGAATTTTAGCAAGTATGATTTGCTATCTATTGATTAGGTGTTTATGGACTTTAAACAAATTTTATATTTTTAGAAATGTTAAATATTTATGAATATTGAGGTTTACTTTCCTAGAATTATAAAGTATTAGTGCATTTTATTTACTTAATATTGACTCTTTGTAATTATATGGTAGCAGTGCTGAAATCGCCAATATTTGATTACTTTTGACCTAAATTTTTTTCATTAATTCATAGTGTCTAGTAAGCATTGTATTTGATTAAGTTTTTCTTACTCTTGGTGTTTTATGACTTCTATCTCATGCCAAAGCTCCTCTCCATTTTGTTGCATATAATTTTGTGATTCCATAATTTGTTCATCCTTTATTTTCAACCGGATATTTTATTTTGCTTATAAATAACATGGCAAAAGAGTTCTTCAGTTTATTCAATTGTACGGTTTTTACCTTTGGATAAATTCAAATACACATGTATTATGATCCGTGATCTTAAATGTTTTATACTCAGATCTCTGTTGTCTGGCCACCCCACCACCTGCCTTCACCAACTCTGTTTCACCAGAAACACACATCCAGGTTAGATCTCTTTCCTCCACTAATTGTTCTGCCTGCTGTGTCCCCGGGGGCACAGACAGTTGCGGAGAGATATTCACTACTCCCTGAGTTCCATTGTCCAGCCCAAGGCTGCCCACCAGAGACTGACTGTTCCAGGTTCATCAATGCCCAGATTTTATAATGCTGCAACATCAGAAACATCTAGGGAAAACCAGATGCTTAAAGGGCAGCATAAGAACACAATAAACAAAATCCAAGGCAATATGGCACTTTCAGAGCATAGTTACCCTATTATAGCAAGCCCTGGATATCCCAACACAACTGCAGCACAAGAAAATCACCTTAAATCCAATCTTATAAAGATGATAGAGGCCTTTAGAGAGGAAACAATTAATCCTCTTAAAGAAACACCAGAAAATGCAATTAATCAGGTAAAGGAAATGAGCTGAAAATTGAAATAGAAGCAATAAAGAAAATAACCATCAGATGGAGCACAGGGACCCCAAGGGAGGAGTTAGGAAAAGGACTGAAGGAGCTGAAGGGGTTTGCAACCTCACAGGAAGAATAACAATATCAACCAACCAGACACCCTAGAGTTCCCAGGGACTAAACCACCAATAAAGAGTACACATGGGGGTACCCATGGCTCCATCTGTATATGTAGCAGAGGATGGCCTTGTTGGTTATCAATGGGAGGAGAGGCCCTTGGTTCTACAAAGGCTCATTTCCCCAATGTAGAGGAATGCCAGGGTGTTGAGGTGGGAGTAGGTGGGTGGGAGGGGCAGCATCCTCATAAAAGCAGGGGGAAAAAGGCATGGGAGAGGGGGGACTGGGAAAGGGGACAACATTTGAAATATAAATACATAAACTATCCAATAAAAAAATAACATCAAAGAAAAGAAAAGAAAAGAAAATACATTTAAAGTTAGGGAATACTGGAGTTGGAAAATCCAGGGAAGAGAACAGGAACAATAGATTACAGGATTAGAAGATACTGTAGAAGAAATAAATACACCAGACAAAGAAAATGTTAAATCTAAATGTTAAATCTTCCTGACACAAGACATCTAGCAAATCTGGGATAATATGAAAAGAACTAACAAGAATAATAGGAAAATGAAACAATAAAATCATAGAATGAAATTCCTCAAACTAAAGAATGAGATAGCTATAAACATACAAGAAGCTTACAGGACACCAATTATATTGGAAATGAAAAAAAAATTCCCTGCCATGTAATCATTAAAACACTAAATATACAGAACAAGAAAGGATATTAGAAGCTACAACTGAAAAAAGCCAAGTAACATACAAAGATATATCTATAAGATTTACACCCAACATCTCAACAGAGACTCTAAAAACTTGAAGGGTCTGGACAAATTTCTTACAATTTTTAAGAAATCACAGATGTCAATGTAGATTACTATAACAAGCAAAACTCTTAGTCAACATACAGTGAGTAAACAAGATATTATGAGACCATAATAAATTTAAACAGTATACAGACTGACAGAAAATAGAAGGAAAGCTTCAACCCAAGCAGGTTAACTACACCCAAGAAAACACAGGAAATATTTCCATACCAAAACAAAATAAGGGAATCACACACACACACACACACACACACACAGAGAGAGAGAGAGAGAGAGAGAGAGACAGAGACAGAGACAGAGACAGAGACAGACAGAAAGAGAGTCAGACAGAGACAGACAGATAGACAGAGAGACATTAACAGTACCAAACAAATGAAACTAACTGATGTTATGAATTAAAGGGACCTAACAAACATCTATAGAACATTTCACCCAAACACAAAAGAATATATATTTTTCTCAGTATCTCATGGAATCTTCTCCAAAATTGACAGTTATAGTCAGTCACAAATCAAGCTTCAACAGATACAAGAAAATTGAAACTATTTCTTCTATATTATCAGATCACCATGGATTAAAACTGGACTTCAAAAACAAAAGAAATAACAGAAAGCCTACACACTCATGAAAACAGAACAACTCTCTACTTAATGACCATCAGGTCAGGGGAGAAATAAAGAAAAAAATTAAAGACTTTCCAGAATTCAATGAAAATGAAAGCACAACATACTCAAACTTATGAGACACAGAGAAAGCAGTGCTAGGAGGAAATATCATAACACTAAGTTCCTTCAAGAAGAAATTGGAGAGATCTCATACAAGCAATTTAAAACTATACCTGACAGCTCTAGAAAAATAGAAAGCATACATACCCAGGAGGAGTAGGTGGCAGAAAATAACAAAACTCAGGGCTGAAATCAATAAATTAGAAATAAAGGCTTCTGGTTTCTGCCTGTACCCTGAGCTGACCCAGTCCCACAGCTCTCTGTACCCAAATCCCGTGCGGGAGAGAGCTGGATACTCAGATGGGCAGACAGTCCTGCAAGTTCAGAGGAGACCACCACTCCTGCACATTCTTGGCCCAAGAGGAACATGCCTAGAGCGCTCTGGACACAAGAACCTAGGAACAATCAGGGAGAGAATCTATCCTGTCTTTGCCTGCACCCAGAGCTGAAAGCACGTTGCCAGGAGCTCTGACACACCTGAGAGAGCAGAGGTAAGATCACCACTTCTGCTTTGAGGGACCCACCTGGAGCTCTCAGGGTACTTCCAGTTTCTGCCTGTACCCAGAGCTGACATGGTCCCACAGCTCTCTATACCCAGATACCACTGGGAGAAAGCTGGTCTCCAGAAGTGCTGACACACAGGCTTATAGGAGGGCCAAGTCACTGTCAGAGACAGTAAGATCAGCTAACACCAGAGACAATAAGAAAGCAAGAGGCAAGCACAAGGATATAAGCAACAGAAACCAAGACTATTTGGCATCATCAGAGCCCAGTTCTCCCACCAAAGCAAATACTGGATATTCCAACACATGGGTAAAGCAAGATGTGGATTTAAAATCACATCTCATGGTGATGATAGAATACTTTAAGAACATAAATAACTCCCTTAAAGAAATACAGACAACACAGGTAAACAAGTGGAATCCCTCAAAGAGAAAACACAAAAATCCTTTAAAGAATTACAGAAAAACACAATCAAGTAGGTGAAGGAATTGAACAAAACCATCCAGGATTTAAAAAGGGAAATAGAAACAATAAAGACAGCACAAAGGGAGACAACCCTGGAGATGGAAAACCTAGGGAAGAGATCGGGAGTCATACATGCAAGCATCACCAACAGGATAGAAATCATGGAAGAGAGAATCTCAGGGGCAGAAGATACCATAGAAAACATTGAAACAACCATCAAAGAAAATGTAAAATACAAAAAGCTCCTAACCCAAAACATCTAGAAAATCCAGGATACAATGAGAAGATCAAACCTAAGGATAATAGGTATGGAAGAGAACAAAGACTCCCAGCTCAAAGGACCAGTAAATATCTTCAACAAAATCATAGAAAAAAACTTCCCTAACCTAAAGAAAGAGATGCCTATGAACATATAAGAAGGCTACAGAACTCTAAGTATATTTGACCAGAAAAGAAATTACTTCAGTCACATAATAGTCAAAACATCAAATACACAAAATAAAGGAAGAATATTAAAAGCAGTGTGGGGAAAAAGGTCAAGTAACATATAAAGGCAGATCTATCAGAATTACACCAGAGACAATGAGAGCCAGAAGATCCTAAGAGAATACAGACCCTAAGAGAATACAAATGCCAGACCAGGCTACTATACATACCAAAACTTTCAATTACCATAGATGGAGAAAACAAAATATTCCATGACAAAAACAAATTACACAATATCTTTGCACAAATCCAGCCTTACAAAGGATAATATATGGAAAACTCCAACACAAAGAGAAAACTAGACCCTAGAAAAAGCAAAAAAGTAATTTTCTTGCAACAAACCTAAAAGAAGAGAGCCACACAAACATACTACCACCTCTAACAATAAAAATAACATGAAACAACAATCACTATTCCTTAATACCTCTTAACATCAATGCACTCAATTCTCCAATAAAAAGACATAGACTAAAAGACTGGATAAGGACTCAGCATTTTGCTGCATACAAGAAACACACCTCAGTGACAAAGACAGAAACACACTTAGAGTAAAAGGCTGAGGAAAAATTTTCCAAGCAAATGGTTTCAAGAGACAAGCTGGAGCAGTCATTCTAATACTGAATAAAATCGACTTTTTTTTTCAACCAAAAGTTAACAACACCTACTCAATGATAAGTTGGTTAAGGAAGAAATAAAGAAAGAAATTAAAGGCTTTTTAGTATTTAGTGAATATGATGGCACAACATACACAAACTTATGGGACACAATGAAAGCAGTGTGAAGAGGAAAACTCATAGCTCTGAGTGCCTCCAAAAAGAAACTGGAGAAAGCATACACTAGCAGCTTGACAGCACACCTAAAAGCTCTAGAACAAAAAGAAGCAAATGCACCCAAAAGGAGTAGAATGCAGGAAATAATCAAAATCAGGCCTGAAATCAACCAAGCAGAAACAAAAAGAACTATACAAACAAGAAAACCAGGAGCTGGTTCTTTGAGAAATTCAACAAGATAGATGAACTCTAAACCAGAGGTCACCGAGGGTGCATCCAAATAAACAAAATCAGAAATGAAAAGGGGGACTTAATAACAGAATCTGAGGAAATTCAAAAAATTATCAGATCCTACTATAACAGCCTATATCCAACCAAACTGGAAAATCTGGATGAAATGGACAATTTTCTAGAAAGACATTAGATATCAAAATTAAATCAGGATCACATAAACCATCTAAACAGTCCTATATCTCCTAAAGAAATAGAAACAGTTATTAAAAGTTTCCCAACCAAAAAGGACCAGGACCAGATGGGTTTAGAGGAGAATTCAAACCTTCATAAAAGCCCTAATACCAATACTGTTCAAACCATTCCACAAAATAGAAACAAGAGGAATCCTACCCAATTCTGTCTATGAAGCCACGATTACATTTATACCTAAAGCACATGGAGACCCAACAAAGATTGAGAACTTTAGACCAATTGCCCTTATGAATATTGACACAAAAATACTCACTAAAATTCTCGCAAACCAAATACAAGAAATATAAGAACATGTCAAAATGATGATCCTTCATGATAAAGTAGGCTTCATCCCAGGTATGCAGGACTCATGATCTTCTATGTTCATAGCAGCCTTATGTATAATTGCCAGAAGCTGAAAAGAACCCAGATGTTGCTGAGGGACATCTTCAGCAGATACAGAAAATGTGGTACATCTACACAATGGAGTCCTACTCAGTTATGAAAAACAATGACTTCATGAAATTCATAGCGAATGGATGGAACTAGAGACTATCATCCTGAGTGAGGTAACCTAATCACAAAACAAACAAACAACCAAATAAAAACTACAAGAAAAAAAAACCCACCATGGTTTGCACTCACTGATAAGAGGATCTCAGCCCAAATGCGTGGGCTAAGACACAATCGACAGACCACGTGAAGCTCAAGAAGAAGGATGACCTAAGTGCAGATGCTTTCAGCTTCTTAAAAGGGGGAACAAAAGTATTTATAGGAGGTGATATGGAGGCAAAGTTTGGAGCAGAGACTGAAAGAATGGCCATTCAGAACCTGCCCCACCTGGGATCTAGCCCATACACATACAGTTACCTAACCCAGACAATATTGCTGATGCCAAGAAGTGCATGCTGACAGGAGCCAGATATAGCTGTCTTCTGAGTGTCTCTGCCAGAGTGTGACAAATACAGAGGCTAATGCTAGCATCCAACCATTGAACTTAGAATGAGGTTCCCATTGGAGGAGTTAGAGAAAGGATCAAAGGAGCTGAAGCAACGCCATAGGAATAATAATACCAACCAACCAGTGCTCCCAAGGACTAAACCACCACCCAAAGAGTACACATGGCCAGACCCATGTCTCCAGCTACATATGTAGAGGATAGTCTTGTTGGGCACTAATGAGAGGAGAAGCCCTTGCTCCTGCCAAGGCTGGACCACCCAGAGGAATGCCAGGATGGGGAGGCAGGAAGGGGTGGGTGGTTAGGTAGTGGAAGGCCCTCATAAAAATGAGAGAGGGGATGGGAATCTACATTTCTTCATAGAACGTGCAAGAGAAATCTTCAACATTGTTTTGAAAAAACAAAAACAATGCCAGCCTCTTGGGATAGCTTAAAACATTCCTGTACAATAAAAGAAGTTTTTGAAATATCACCATCTCTGATTTCAAGCAATACTACAGTGCACTGTTAGCAAAAATAGTATTGGTTTGTTTTTTGTTTTTTTTTTTGGCATAACTATGGACAAGTTGTTCAATGGAATAGAATGAAAGAATCAAAAATAAACCCACACTCTTGCATGTACTTGATTTGTATACAGAAGCCAAAACAATACAACAGAATAATGAAAACATCTTCAACAAATGGTACTTTTCTAACTGGATGTTTGCATGTAGAGGAATGCAAATATTCCCATATCTATTACCCTGTACAAAACACAAGTACAAGTGGACCAATGACCTCCACATAAAATTGGACAACCTAAATTTACTAGAGCAGAAAATGGGGAACAGCCTTGAACACATTGACACTGGAGTCAAAAGCCTGACTAGAATATTAATTGCTCAGACACTAATATGAATAACTAATAAATGGAACCTCATTAAACTGAAGTGCTTTTGCAAGGGTAAGGACACCATCAATAGGATAAAACTGCAACCTTCAGAAGGGGAAAAGAGCTTTACCAGCTCTAAAATCAGATGGAGGACTAATATGCAATATATATAAAGAATTCAAATTAGACATCAATGAACCAAATAACTCAATTTAAAAATGGGGTACAGATCTAAATACACCATTCTCAACAGATGAATCTCTTTAATGGCTGAGAAGCACTTAAAGAAATATTCTACATATTTATTCAATAGGGAAATGCAAATGAAAACCACTCTGAGATTCCATCTTGCACCTGTCAGAATTGCTAAGATCAAAAACTCAAGGGACGGCACATGCTCGTGATGATGTGGGGCATGAGTAACACTCTTCCAATGCTGGTGAGACTTATGCACCTACTCTGGAAATCAATTTGTCAGGTTCTCTGGTAATTGAGAAAAGTTATACCCCAGGACCCAGCCATACTTCTGGGTATATACCCAAATGATGCTCCACCATTCCACAAAGTCACTTGCTTAACTATGTTCATAGCAGCTTTATTCTTAATGGCCAGCAGGTGGAAAGAAAAAGTAGATTTCCCCCAACTGAAGAATGGGTAAAGAAAATGTAATACATCTACGTAGAATACTATTCAGCTATTAAAAACAAAGATATCATGAAATTTCAGGCAAATGGATGGATCTAGGGAATATCATTCTGAATGATGTAACTCAGACCCAGAAGGACACATATAGTATGTACTCACTTATAAATGGACATTAACCACAAAGTACAGGATAACCGTGCTATAATCCACAGACTCAAAGAAAATGGGTAATAAGGACCCAAAGAGGATGCATGAATCTCACTCTTAAGGGGAAACAAAATAGTTATTGGATGTGAATGGAGGCAGAGAACTGGATGAGAGTTTGAGTGAGGAAGGGAAAGGAGATGGGGATCAGAGGTGAGGAAAAGGTAGGTGGGAGAGAGCTGGTAGTAAGAAAAAAAATCTCTGGAACTAGTCTCTCTGGGAAAGAGAGACTCTGGTGAGATTATAGAGATAATTATAGCTGGGATTCCTACTAAAGGAGGATATACAGACTGAATTGCCTCCCTTCCACACTCTGGCAGGACTTCTGGTGGAGGAATGCGGACATCAACCCACCCACAAACCCTTCAACCCAAAATTTGTCCTACTTACAAGTTGCACAGGCATAGAAATGGAGCAGAGATGGAGGGAACAGGCAACCAATGACTGCTCCACTATTAACGATACTCAGTTATGCTTGCAGGCTGGAACCTAGCATAACTTTCTCATGACAGGCTTCACAGCCAACCATCAGGCAGAGCTGGGAGAGCGGGGCAGAGAAGTGAGTAAGCCAGAGAAGTCAAGGAAGACCTACAAAGTTGACAATCTTATGTTGAGGAGTGCTCAGAGTGACTGCTCCTTTAACCAGAAGAACATGCAAGGGCAGGACCTAGATGCCCTACACATATGTAGCAGATGTGTAACTTGGTCTTCATGTGGGTCCCCAAACAATTAGAGTGGGGAGGGGCTTCTCTGACTCTGTTTTCTACAATTGGATCCCCTTCTCCTGGACTGCCTGGTTGGGCTTCAGTGGGAGAGGATATGCTTAGTCCTGCTGGGACTAGATGTCCCAGAGTGGGGTGGTAGCCAATGGGGGCTTCCCCTTCTTTGAGGAGAAGGGAAGGTGGTAATGGAGGGAGGGTTATAAGGTAAGAGACTGTGTTAAGGATGCAAAGTGAATAAAAATCTAAATTATTGAAAAAATGTTTTATCATAATTATGGACTTAATTTGATTTTTCTTGTTAATGATTTCCAATGTTATTAAGCTATTCTCACTTATATTACTTTCTTTTAAAAATATATTATTACTTGAAATATAGTCATATCACTGTTTCCCTGTTCTCTTCTCCCTTCAATCCCTCCCAGGTACCACCCAACCTCTTTGACCCTATTTCCCAACTTTCGGGTTTGTAGCCTCGTTTCTTTAATTATTATCACATATACACATACATACACACATACATACATACATACATACATACATACATACATACATACATACTACATTTGTTTAGGTGACTATGGCTTCATGACTGAACACTGCATTGAACAAACTCTTCCTAGGAGAGTCACATTCTTTTGCTAGTCATTAGTTGTCTGTTGTAAAATTATAAAAATAAAATGCTGTCTTGTATCTCCCACTAGATGTATTATTTGTTTGTTTGCTTATTTATTTCGTGTGTGTGTGTGTGTGTGTGTGTGTGTGTGTGTGTGTGTGTGTTCATAAGTAGAAGTAAGGACAATTTGCTGAAATCTATTCTCTTTTACCATCATGGGACATGGGGATACTACTCAAGTCATGAGGTTTATCAGCAAATGCCCTTACCCTGGTGCCATCTTGTTGACACAGGAGTATGCTTTCTTTCAGATGAAAGTAAAGCAAAGACATAATTTTCTCATTCCACAAAATGAATGTTATCTGTATCTTCCCCGAGACTTCAGTCTATGAATTTCTCACTATGCTTATCAACTCTGTGTTGGTCCATCTATCAACAATGAACATCTAACCGTGCTGTTCTCTGAAGTATGTACCAGCAACACTGTTTCTTAAGCTCTTGTCTTAGTCAGGGTTTCTATTCCTGCACAAACATCATGACCAAGAAGCAGGTTGGGGAGGAAAGGGTTTATTCAGCTTACACTTACATGTTGCTGTTCATCACCAAAAGAAGTCAGATCTGGAACTCAAGCAGGTCAGGAAGCAGGAGCTGATGCAGAGTTCATGGAGGGGTGTTACTTACTGCCTTGCTTCCCCTGCCTTGCTCAGCTTGCTCTCCTATAGAACCCAGCATCACCAGCCCAGGGACAGCACCATCCGCTGGCCGGGCCTTTGCCCTTGATCACTAGTTGAGAAAATGCCTTACAGCTGGATCTCATAGAGGCATTTCCTCAACTGAGCCTTTCTCTGTGATAGCTCCAGCTTGTGTCAAGTTGGCACACAAAACCATCCAGTGCAGCTCCTTAGCAAGCAGTTGAGCAGAGACCAAGACAGGGATAAGTAAGCTTAGGCAGCCATTTTCTCAGAACCAGCCTTTGTGTACCCTGAATTCAAGCTCTTAAGACAGAAATATGTATAAATATGCCTAGAAATATATTATCTGATTATCTTCAGGCTCATTATCTGCCTTCCTCTAACTTCTTAGCATTTCAATTTGCAATGAGATGGAAATTAATCTTAAACTAACCATCTTTGTTTCTTCTTATTTTTCCCTATCAAAAGGTTTGCATGTCAAAGAGGTTTTTGCTCTTGACATACAAGTGTTTCAGATTTACCTGTGGGTTCCTGGGGGCCTACAGTTGACACTCTTTTTAGTGCTTTTGACATTTAAAATAGTGTATTATAAGATTTTTCTTAAAATGAGAGTGGTGTTGGTAGATTTCACCCTGTAAATAATTGTTCTTCTAGTTTTTATTATATAATGTGAATCACAGAATCCTTTTAAAAGTCCAAATTTTTACATATCATTTTTGGGAGGTCGAAAACTCACAGTTATTTTTACTAGCACCTACTGTGCAAATAATAGATTTCATCGTGGTATCTTCATATATTTATATGTTGTTTTTTGTTTATAACTCTTCCTGTTACCATCTCTTGTCCTTTCTCCCTCATTCTAGGTCTAGTCTTCTTCATAAATAGTATCTTTTACTACTTTCATATCTGATATATTGTTGGAATGCACATTTTAATTTAGTATATACTTATTATACAAAATATGTTTTCATTTTGATATTTTTACAAATGTACATATTTTATTATATTCACATCTACCACTAAGTCTATTTGCCACCAGTGTATCTCTTTCCTCTTCCCAAATAGTTAATCAATTGTCATGCTTTTGATTTTTGAACTTAACTTCTTCAAATAAGAAAAAAATGAGGAGTTTATGTTTTGGGGCTTGACTTATTTTACTTATCACATTAAGCAAAGTTGCTTCTAATCTTTTGATTTCATTATAAATATGCATAAAATGTTTTCATTTAATGTGTCTTCCAATGAACAAAAGTAAAGTTTTGTGATATTATTGAGAAGGACATGAATAACAGAGGCTCAATTTTTTACTCTTATTTTTATCTCTGCATTTCCATGGTTTTAGAACAGGCCAATCAAATGAAACCATGTTTCCCAGTAGCAACTCTGGTGTGATTGAATATCTTATATTTGTACTGTGGAAGTGCTACCTCCTTGGTGACTCTATAATCCTAGAGGACAGAAAGAGAGAAGCAGCATCTAACTCTGCCTGGAATCCTCGAGTATTTGCTTGACCACTTCTGAGAGGGCAGATGCGATTTTTGAAACATCCTTTTCACTAGGGAGATTAATCTTTATATTACCATTCAGAAAACACTACAAAGAATGACTCTCCTGAATCTTTGCCCCTCGTAATGACCTTTATGAAACTATTCCGGATATTGTTCCAAAGACCGAAATCTTGCAGTTAAACAAGAGCAGGAAACATCTGTGCTCTAGATCTGATGCATGAGCTTAACACTGATCCTTGTGTTGTTCTATAATGACTGATAAATTGACACTTCATGAATTTAAGAAAAGAATGTAGGGATTATAAAATAAATTGGCTAGAAACTTATGCCAGACCAGACTCATATCCTATTTTTGTCAATGTTTACTGAAATAGAAAATCTGGGGTATGGTGGACCATAGAAACGTTATATTCGATTTCAGAAAGATGTTAGACAGTCTCTCTATGTTAAGAGAAAAAATGAAAGAGGGGTTGTGGGGAAAGTGGGACACAAAATCTCTAAACTCTTCCCCTTTTCTAGTGATGGGGTGGCACCACTCTTTCTACTGATCCTTAAAATTTCCTCTCCCCCTCCTCATTCTCCCCATCCCCCTTCTACCCCCATCCTGCTTCTAACTCTTCTGCTTGCATTCTTTTCTGGTCCTGTTGGGTTTACTCCTTCCCAGATTTTTATGTTTAGCTCACATTTGTTAAATATAGACTGGAAAGAATAAGATTCATTCTTCAATATATCTGAAATTAGAGCCTTTCAAAGGCATTATTAGACAAGTTTTGTAATTTAGAAGAAAAAAATGTTAGCAGTTGATTCAATTGCTGTTAAATTAGCCAAATAAAGTGGGATATTTTAAAGATGGTTATTCATGATTTTCAAATTAACCATTCAATTATTTGAGTTGGAGTAAATGCGTAAAACTATATCAGCATATCAATTTTCACAAATGTGTTTGCATACAGAATTTTATTCCCTTGCCCTCTCTGAGCAGAGTTAATTACACATATGTGAGTTATAGCTGAGAAAGCCTAATTTACCAGAAACTTGAATATTGCTGGTATGGGAATTCTAATTATTATAGTATCAATGCTTCTGAATGTGTATTGCTAAGCTTTCATGGTTTTGCATGTAAACTTTTAAAACAATTTAATGCCTCATAATTTTTAAAAGATAATATGTAATTGAAGTTAACATATTTTAGTCCTTTGAGATCTTTGCATATTTTGTAGTTTAATAATTTTGTAATTTTTGAAATTATAATTTAATTACAATTACTCCTTTCCTTTTCTCTCTCTAATTTCTCCCATATCACTTTCCTTAACTCCTTCAAATTTATAGCCTTAATTTATTTTTACCAATTGTTATGGCATACCCATTATATTCTGCAATATGATGTTTAAGTCCATATAATATCTCACACACGCACGCACACACACACACACACACACACACACACCACACACACACACACACACATGGTCAGGAATGATCAGTTGCAACCGGATAGCCAATTAATGTGCTATTCTCTGGAAAGGGCCACCTTTTCTGTTCCCCACTTTATTCAGGTGGTGATAGTTCTTTGTGTAAGGTTGAGGCCTCATGGGCTCATCCCCATCCAGTTTGACATGTTTGTTGGTGTCTTCCTGGTCCAGATCAAGTTGGAACAATCATGTTGGTGAGACTTTATGCATACAGATTCTCTCGTTACTGGGAGACACAATCCTTTAGCAAAATCCTTGATCAGACTTGTGGCTTTTACAATATTCCATCCATTCTTCAGCAATATACCCTAAGCATCAGGTGTGGGACTATTTTGTAGACGTATCCATTAGGATAGAGAGACATAACACTGCACTTCAATTAATTATGGTTTTCTGTAATGATCAATTTGATACAAAGAGTGGTTTTTTGATGATGGACAAAAGTGACACTTATGTGTAGGTATAGGGATAATTATAGACTGTTTTGGGCATTATGCTGGTTTAGGAAATCAATAACCATGGCTTCATTAGCACTGAGTAGTTAGGTTTCCAACACAGAGCATGGTCTCCCTCATGTTCAATGTATCTTAAGTTCTATTAGAGACATATTGATTACTATGTACCAATACGTGCCGTTGCCGTGCCCTTAAAGTTATCATGCCCAGCTAGTTGCTGATGTCGCAGCTAGGTAGAACTGTTGGTTCCCTTCCTCCTTTGAAAGCTTGCATGGTGCTTTGTGGTACCATGAAAGCTAGTCCTCAGGGAAGGGGGATGGGTCTTGGGTCTCTGGACTTCGTTTCTGAAGTGTAAAGTGACTTTAGCAATAGACATTTACCTTTCACCTTTGGAGGTTAACCAAGGGCAACAGCAAAAGGCTATATATCTTGGGAGTCTCTTAGACAGCTCCAGGAAAGAACCCAAAAGAAGGCTTCTTATGTCTGCTATCGGGTTTTCTTTAAGGCGGTCTTTGAAGGGAGCGCTCTCGGTCCATGTGAGAAAAGTTCACTAATTATATATATATATATATATATATATATATATATATATATATATATATGTGTGTGTGTGTGTGTGTGTGTGTGTGTGTGTGTGTGTGTGTGTGTGTGTGTGTGTGTGTATTTATATATGGGGTTATGTATATATTTTTGTAAATGATAGTATGATGTCCTGTCTGATTTTTAAACACCCATATTATTATTTTATCTACCTTCCCCAAGAAGACCCCACCCCATTTTCCATTTCTCCTATTAGATCACTTGTATCTGGCTATTCCCCTCTACCCTCCCTAAGGAGGCCTCCTTTCCCTTTTCCCCTGTGAGATTACTTGAATCCCGATTTTCCCCTTTACGCTCCTCTCACCTTCTTCAGTTCTGTCCCACCCCAAGGAGTCCACTCTTTCTCATTTTCTTCATCAAATCATTTGTACCCTCTCTCCTACTACCTTCTCTATCACTTTCGAAATCCCATATTCTGTCAATGGTCCTCTTTTACTTTCCTAGTTTCTGAGGTGGCTACAGGATATGGACTCACATCTGAAGATTTAGAGCGGGGAGCCTTCAGTAAGAGAGAATTAATGATGTGTGTCTTTCTGGGTCTGGGTTTCCTCAGTCAAAATTATCTTTTCTAGTTATAGTCATTTACATGAAAAGTTCCTGATTTCTTTTTTCTTTACAGCTGAATACTATTCCGTAGCATGCATGTGCTACATTTTCATTTCCACTTGTAAGTTATTAATTTGTTAGGTTATTCCCATCCTCTACCTATTGTGAACAGATAAGTGATGAATGTGGTCATATTTATGGAATAAAATGTCAAGTAGTTTGGGCAATTTCAAGGCATGGTATAGCTGAATAATATAGTAAATCTGTTTTTAGCTTTTGGAGAATTCTCCACACTGATTTCTATAGTAGCTGCACCAGTTTACAGTTATATTAATGATGAGTGAAGGTTCCCTTCCCTGGCAGGCTCCACATTCCCGCCAGAATTTTCTGACAAGTGTTCTGTTTACCTTTTCCATTCTTACTGAGAAAAGATGAAATCTCAGAAGTTGCTCTAATTCATTTCTCTAATTGGTAGTGAGGCTTTCCATTTTTGAGATATTTCAGACCCATTTTTTGAGAATTTCTCTTAAGATACCGGACCCATATTTTGAGTGGATCATTTCTTCGTATTGACTCTGTACATGCGTTTTGGTCATATTCACAACTACCCATGAGTAGTCACAGATCCAGTGCTCCATTCTCTACACATATGACATGTGCCCTTTGTTTCAAAAAGTGTTTTCAACTCACCATGTCCAATTTGTGCTGCTTAACTACTCTTGGATGTGTGATATTCCCTACAGTTTGGTCAATTTACCAGGGACTTTATTGCTAAAAGAAACGTCTCAACTTTTGTCTGCCCTGTCTGTCTCTGTCTGTCTGTCTGTCTGTCTGTCTGTCTGTCTATCTATCTATCTATCTATCTATCTATCTATCTACTTATCTCCTAGCAGCAAATAATTGCCAATAGCTCCTCAGATAAGGTTTCAATTTTTTCTTCAACTCTCTTCTCTATTCTGGATTTTGGGTTAACTTGAGGTAGCAACTACCATGAGTTCATAGATGTTGCTGCCTTTCTGTGTCCAGAATCCACAGTTTCCTTGTTCCTATCATCGCTGGCTCTTACAATCTTTCCTTTTCTTCTGTAATGTTTTCTAAGACTTGGCAGGAGGAATTATATATATATATATATATATATATATATATATATATATATATATATATATATATATATGTGTGTGTGTGTGTGTGTGTGTGTGTGTGTGTGTGTATATATATGCCATTTAAAGTTGAGCTTCTGCTGACTCTTATTTTCTCCAAATTGGCCAGTTGTGGGTTTCAGGGTTAATATCTATTACAAAGAGAAGCACTGTGAAAGTTAGCCAGTACAGTTGGAACTTTCAGACAAATGCCAGCCTGATTTCTTCATATTCAAAGGTTCAAGGATGCTGTTAAGTTTTGGAGGGTAATGATTACTCTCGAGAGCAATATCCTGTAATGTTTGGGTGTCTATGTATTACAGGTAGGTTTTTATCCTAAAGAGAAAGAATAACTACAACTAAAGTCAGTGTTTACCAGAAGCTCATTCCTGCCTTGAAAGGTAAGTGATGCCATTTCTCAAGGCATCTTTGACATACTGTGTAGAGCTAGGTAGATGCCTTTCAAATTTATTAAATTTCTGTTACTTCCTTTCAATTTGTAAGATTCTCCAGGACCGTCCAGCCCCAGAGCGCTCGTGTGTGTGTGTGAGTGTGTGTGTGTGTGTGTGTGTGTGTGTGTGTGTGTGTGTGTGTGTTTGCCGGGGTCGGGGGTTGTGGTGATGACCAAGGTCTTAATTGGAAAGGAATCCACACATGAGATGGTTTGACATCCAAAGAAAGAAGAATGTGCATATAAAAGTCTTGAAATGGATCTCAGGTCATAGCATTCCCCATTGTTATGCATATTAATTCTGCACATTATTATCCAATCAAAACTGAGAACAAAATTCTATGCTTTACTCCTACACATACACCTTTTAAAAGCATCAACCACAGAATGTATTGCAATGTATTCCACATTTAAAAGAAGTCCCCAATTAAAAGTTACTAAGGACCAAGTTGTGGAGTCTTTTTTAGTTCACAAACATCTAGTATTAAAAACAAAGAGCCTTTTATTTCATAATTTGAAGCCAATATTTAAACTTTTTGGGATTTTTTTTCCCTAGAAAATTGTCACTTTAATTAGACTGTAATGGTGATAGAGCAGGAAAGATGAACACGAGTGTGTGTGAGAGCATGTGACAAGGAAGGAAAACAGCAGCCAGTGTCTTCAGGATGATCTCAGGTACCAGCATGCCTGCTTGCGCTCATGCCTGTGTATGTGAGGAGCTGAAATCAGTTCCCAACACCCATGTCAGGCAGCTCACAACTGCTTATATCTCCAGCACCAGGAGATTTTCCAAATATTTCTACCCTGTGAGGATACCTGTACTCATGAGCACACACAAGCGTGCGCACACACACACACACACACACACACATGCTCACACACACACACTCACACACACACACTCACACACACACAACACATACAATTTAAGTATCTATACACACATATGCATAACCTGTTTCATTGGTTTTGTTTGTTTTTGATTTTTTTTTGATATTTTGTTTATTTACATTTCAAATATTATCCCCTGTCCTAGTTTCCCCTCCAGAAACCCCCTCTCCCACTCTCCTTCCCCCTGTTTCTATGAGGGTGCTCACTCACCTACCCCCAACTCCCACCTCCATGCCCTGGCATTCCCCTACATTGGGGCATCGAGCCTTCACCAAACCAAGGGCCTCTCTTCCCATTGGTGTCCCTCAAAGTTATCCTCGGCTATATATGCAGCTGGAGCCATGGGTTGCTCCATGTGTATGCTTTGGTTGGTGGTTTAGTCCCTGGGAGCACTGGGGGTGGGGGTGGGGGGTGTTTCTGGTTGGTGGATATTGTTGTTCTTCCTATGGGTTACAAACCACGTCACCTCCTTCAGTCTTTTCTCTGACTCCTCGAATGGGGACCCCTGCTCAGTCCAATGGATGGCTGTGAGCATCTGCCTCTGTATTTCTCAGGCTCTGGCAGAGCCTCTCAGGAGACAGCTATATCAGACTCTTGTCAGCGTGCACTTCTTGGCATCCACAATAATATCTGGGTTTGTTGTCTGCAGGTGGGCTGGGTTCCCAGGTGGGGCAGTCTCTGGATGGCCTTTCCTTCAGTCTCTGCTCCACACTTTGTCTCCATATTTCCTCCTGTGAATATTTTGGTCCTCTATCTAAGAAGGACTAAAGCATCCACACTTTGGTCTGCCTTCTTCTTTAGTTACATGTGGTCTGTGAATTGTATCTTGGGTATTCCAAGATTTTGGGCTAATATCCATTTATCAGTGAGTGCATACCCTGTGTGTTCTTTTGTGACTGGGTTACCTCATTCGGATATTTTCTAGTTCCATCCATTTGCCCAAGAATTTCAAAAAAATCATTGTTTTTAATAGCTGGGTAATACTCCATTGAGTAAATGTACCACATTTTCTGTATCCATTCCTCTGTTGAAGGACATCTGGATTCTTTCCAGCTTCTGGCTGTTATAAGTAAGGCTGCTCTGAACGTAGTGGAGCATATGTCTTTGTCATATGTTAGAGCATCTTTTGGGTATATGCTGGAATGCTAAAGCTGGGTCTTCAGGTAATACTGTGCCCAATTTTCTGAGGAACCAATTTTCTGAGGAACCTCCAGACTGATTTCCAGAGTGGTTGTACCAGTTTGCAATCCCACCAACAATGGAGGAGTGTTCCTCTTTCTCCACATCCTCACCAGCATCTACAGTCACCTGAGATTTTGATCTTAGACATTCTTACTGTTGTGAGGTTGAATCTCAGTGTCATTTTCATTTGCTTTTCCCCCTGATGACTAAGGATGTTGAATATTTCTTTAGGTGCTTCTCAGCCATTCAAGATTCCTCAGTTGAGAATTCTTTGTTTAACTCTGTACCCCATTTTAAAATAATGTTATTTGCTCCTTTGCAAAATAATACACTTATAATGTCATGGTTAGTATGTGCAGACTCTTGAGTATGAGTAGTTCAGGCATTAGCTGGGCCATAGCAGGTAGTGCTTGCAGAGTTTTTCTATGGTAAAGCAACCAATGTTTGGAAAAAGACGATTTCTTTATTTTTATTACAGTTATGTATGTGAGATATTTATGAGTTTATGTGTACCATATGCATGTGGGAGTTAGCAGAGGCCTGGAAAATGCTTAAGGTATCATGGCACTGGTGTTATGGCCGATTATATGCCCCCTGGGATTGTTAAGAACTGAACCAAGATCCTTTGCATGACAGCATGTATTCTTAACTGCTGGGGCGTATCTCCAGTTCCTCATGTAGTATTTTTTAATTCAGTTTCCCTATCTGTGGAGAGAACTGCACTTGATCCAAATGTTTAGAAAATTAGATGAAGATTGAACAGAGAGTCTAGCATATAGTCTCTCAACTTCTAGCTCAGGTGCAATCAGCCTGGTACCATTCAGTTTCATGCTCCAAGACAGAAGGGAAATCCTCTCATTTGTGGGGTAAGCCTTCCTATTGTTGAGTCACTATTTCGGTAGTATGAACTATGTGATATCCTCCCTGATCCCTTAGAGACACATGCTGTCCACGATGTGTCTAAGGTACCTCAGTTTCTTCTGAACCCTTTGAAGAAATGAACAGTTGTATATACAGGGCTTACATGTTTGCTGTAGTTGTGTATATGAGGATTTCTTGAAAGCTTTTATTGTGCATGTCTGAGGCATTCTCATGTCTTGCTTTAAATAGTTACTTATATTCATAACCATTTTTACTATATACCAACATGAGCAATTTTACCAAATGATTGCTGGATACTGCTCAGGTAAGTATAAATATGGAGCTTGGCAGGAGGTTCCTCTTGTCTAAGGCAAGGGGATATTAATTCTTGTCCATAGTATTATTCATTGTGTACTTCTTTCCCTGAACATGGAGATGTGAGCGTTCAGTATTTGTAGCAGAGTGGAAATGGGAAAAATACAGTGTACCCATTACCTCTGACCTTCGAAACTGGTGTTATCAGCTGTCCTTGGTCAGTGAAGCTAATTCGGCTCCTTTACAATGCTCACATTGTGATTAAGTGTGTGGGCAATCTGATACAATGATGGTTTGGAAACGTGGCTGAAGTTCCTGTTCCTTCTATTCAGTTACACAAAAGCAAACAGTATTAAAAGTCATGAATACTGAAAATAAGACAGAGATGACTGTTTTTGTTTTTGTTTTTGCTGATTTGTTTCTTACATAAGTGGTGTATAGGGGAAGAGAGATAGCACATTTTTATTGTTCTACCCTAACTCTTCATGCTCGCTGTAATTTGGTATACAATAATATTTTCATATTAGCCTGAACCGACATTGGGCACGTTGTTCCCATATCCCCCCACCCTTCTCCTAGTCCTCTATGTTCCCCAAGGAAGTTTTACTTCTATTTCCATGCCAAACATACACATTCTAGATTTGGGAATTTTCCTGTGTGTGTGTGTGTGTGTGTGTGTGTGTGTTTGTGTGTATGTGTGTGTGACTTAATTTACTTAATGTGATTATCTCCAATTGTATAAATTCTCTTGAAAATTATATAACTTGAATCTTTAATTAACATTTAAAATAAACATATAATACAGTAGATATCGTATGCCAATTTCATTGCGTGTTTTACTAACTTCCCTTCCATTTCAGTTCCTGCCACCCTGATTCCTGCTCGTAGCCTCCTTTCCCAATGGTTTTCCATTTACTTGTCCCCTGTGTTCTTTGGTCCATCTCTCCTGCTTCTTCTTCATCTATTTTGTCCTCCCCTCACCTTTGGGTTAGATTTCTAGGTTTTAGCCACATTTAAACCCATATACTCTTGAATATCTTACCGATCAGGATCCATACATGGTAGAGTTTGAGTGCTGCTCTGGCAGCATATCTGTGTTCAATTCCCAACACGCTATAGGACAGGACATAACTGCTTATAATGCCAGCACCAGGATGACCAGTATTCTCTTTGGAACTCAGTGAATACCTGCACTCAGACTAATATACACAAACGCACACACACACAGGCATGTTCTTGAAAATAAAAACAAATCTTTCTTAGGATGTAATTTGGAGGACGTGTGTGCTCATATTGATTAGCCAGTGAAACCCCAGAAATCAGTCCTTTTACACGTCTGTAAGTTCTAGAGTCAGAAGTGTGCATCAATGCATATTGCTTTGCATGTGGGCTTGGGGGAGTGAACTCGGGTCCTCACATCTGCAAGGCAAGCACTTTACTGCCAGAGCCATATCCTCAGCTCTGTACAGTCTAGTGTTAATTATTCATCTACTGTAAAGCTAGGCAAGAATTCCTCCAGAATCTTTAGAATGTGTCTTCACTTGATTATTTCCAGTGTAGCGCAGAAGCTTCTCAAGTCAACAAAGTCTTATTTATCAGTTACTGGCATTATTTCCTGGATGTCTGGATTCTCGTTCCAAAAGCATTTACCTATGCCTAGATCTTGAAGTGTTCCAATGCTTTCTTGTCAAATGGTGTCAGAATTCCAAGGAGCAGATTTTTCACAGGTGCTCAGTGGGGATTGAGATTTGGAACTTTCCTTCAAGGCTATGGAGTCTTGCTATTCGCAACTTCATGAGTCCTGATGTGTCTGAGTGAAACATGCTAGACCATGCTACCTGCTCATGACGATACAGTAGTTAGAATAAGATGTCCTTTGTATGTCTTAGTCATTTGAATATTTAGTTGCCAGTTGGTGGCTCTTTGGGAAATCTCATGAGGTGTGGCTCTTTTGGAAGAGGTGTTTCCTTAGAGATGATTTGGAGTTTTCAGAAGCCTCTGCAATTCAGGGTGCATCCTCTCTGCCTCCTGGTTTTGGTTTGAGATGTTGAGTTCTCTGCTGCTGCTCCAGCCACCTACTATTTGCTAACGCTGCTCCTTCAACCCGGACTGTAACTCTCTGAAATTGTCAGCCCCAGTTAAACTCCTACTTCTACAAATCACCTTTACCCTAGGACTTCACGGCAATGGGAAAGTGCCAATGACTGTTGCTTAATATTTGTTTATTGACTAAAACTAACATCATAGATGCTAAGGCTTTTGTTGGCCCAAGAGCCAGCTCTGTGGGATTTTACACTTTGTTCCATCCTTCAGAGTAAAAGTCTCAGATGCCTTAGTTACAAGAGCTCAACTCGGCCATGAAGGAAGGGACTGTGAATTCTTGCTTTGTTGATTCCAGCCACATGAACTTGAATAAATTTCCTCACCTCTTTCCGCATTAGAGTAAATCTCATTCTTAACACAGTTGGATATGATTGCTGATTTCCAAATTTTCACATATTTAAAAATATTCATCTTTTTTTAAATGAAAACTTCTCACCAATCTTTATTCTGTATGGATGTGATCCGGTTAGCCAGAGTAGAGTGCTGATCTTATACTCCTGACAATCTTTGCAACCAGCACTAAAAGCCAAGATATCTGTAAAACACTTTTGAAATCAATGAAACAATAATTTTATCACCTCCAGCTGTAGAATCCGTCATCTGTCCCCTAGCATGCCGGTCTTACTTGTGGGCTTACTGCTCTTTGCTTTAACAGGTGTGTGATTAGTCAGGTTTCAAAGCAAATGAAAACTCAGTTATGACATCATCTTTGAGTTCGTAGTGAATTAAATGAAATAAATCAACTTTCTACTTTTCCATCCAGCCACCCTGAACCAGTGGCTTGCGGGAGATGCTCATTATGTCTTATTACTTACTATTCTGTGAGTTAGTTGAGGTTTTTGTAGTAAGCTTGGTGCCAACGTCAAAAGCAGAGTTGTGTATAAAATGGACAAGGCAAGAGTCTGTGGTTCCCAACAGCATAGTTTCTGATTTTTATATATGTGTATGTGCTAACATATGGCCTATACATTGATATGCACATGCACTCTTAGTTTTCCACCAAAGACTAAAATAGTCACCAGATATCTTGTGATGAAAGTAGATTCTGTTCCACATATGCAGGCATTTGAGTACCATGGTCACTTTATTTCTGAACAAGGAACACACAGGCACAAGCTGTACTTTCACTAGCTCAATTTCTTGCAAAGGTCACAAGTGTGAGGAATTTTTGTCCTAACACATTATTAAATTTCCCATAAAATACAACTTTTGAGATTTTCTCCTCCATTACATCAGTCTTATATAAATAAACATATTTTTTTTTACTTTTTTGTCTTTTAGCACTCTCAGAGTTCTGAGACAAGAAAAGTAAAATCTAATTATATTATTGCTACTTTGTTGCAAATTGGTAACTGAGCACAGTAAAATCAGCATATTGTACGACACATAATTCATATATTCATATACTCATGATGGTGAATCCTACATTTAAAATTCCAGCGAAACTATTCAGAAAAGATTTTTCTCCTTTTGACTGCAGGACATTTCAAAATCTGAAGTTAAAGTTTCTAGCGTTGGGCACAAATGCATGGGCTTGTTTGATAGCCTTAATTAGTGATTTTGTAATTGGGTATCATGTCAGTTTCATGGAGCTGGCAGCACTCACTGAGAACATATCTAAATCCCTATTCTTTCATTCTCTTTCAAAATTGTCATTCATTTGGCTGACAATTCATGCATACTGTAATAGCCCTGGGGTGCAATTAATTTTAGCAGTTGCACAACTTAGTAAGAAATAAAAAGCATCGCAAGCATCATGTGTGCCTGGAAGGTCAGATGATGCCACAATTTGCACCTTTGTTGCGAGACATGAAAATTAGCAATTAACATAAATATATTGATTAACATATGGATAGTTTATACTGATATTCTAATGAAGCTAATAATGTTTAATCAGTTATAAGCATACTTTCTATCATCTGTAGGATACCACAATTCTTTGGAAAGTAAGAATTCAAATATATTTGGTTATTGTGTGAAGCATGTCCTAACAAAAACACAGATAGGTTTCTGCTCTAGAAAAATCAGTTGAAAGTAATTTTTGCATATTGATTCATTTAGTGCCATCTAAACTACATCATTAGTATCCTTCAATAGTTTGCATCCCTCACATGTTCCATTAACCTGTCCCTTTTTCTTCATTAATTACTTCCAAGAACTAGTTAAAATCTCACCAAAATCACTTGACAATTATAATATGTGGTATCTGGACATATGTCTGTTGCTCATATGATGACAAAGTAACCTTCCCTGATTTACATATTTGACTCCCAACTCTCTGTTACGTCTTTCAGAAACTATTTTACGAAACACCAGGGCTAGTTAATTTATGAAGCAAAAAGGTTCTGGAGGATTTTTCTTAGGGCAGTCTGATGAGATAGTCCATTACAATGGCATGATTGATTAGGGAAAATCATTGACTCATGGATGGCAATAAGGGAAAATAAAGGAAGAAGACTGTGACCCACTTCAAAATTGTAGCTTCGTGGAACTGAGGCCCACAACCCCCACTTTGTAAAAATTCCAGAATCTTCCAATAATGCCACCCTGGTGACCAAACCTGTAGAACATGTTCCTGTGCTATACTCATGCAACTCTAGCAGATACAGGCCTGAATAGGACTTTTGGTTGAGGTGATGCTGACAAGGCAGCTGTTGATGTAGGTCGTGGTTTAGTAAGGGTCTCTTTTATTAACCGGCAGGAGCCTTGCCATGCACTGTGAAGAGTATAGCGCACACAATTTTAGAACCATTGTAACCGAAGTTGAAAATAACACCTAGTAAGGCTTACTATGTCCTGATTATCTCCCGAAGAGCTTTACATACATTTCATTCTCTTCACAGTTCTATCAGGAAGTTACTGTAATTGCCATTTCCATCTTAAAGATGAATCTGAGGCAGAGAGATAGGCTAACTAATTTGCCAATGATAACACAATTATTAAATAATGGAGCTTGGATTTGTTCTTGGACTAGCTGAATCAAAAGCTTATACTTTTTCCATTAGATATGATGGAAGAAGGAGGGGGAAAGCATAGCAAAATCTAGACGTTGCAGTTTAGCACTGTAGTCTCTGTAAACATTTGCCGAACTGGACACTAAAAACCAACTCTCTCACTGTGGGTTTGGCTAACCAAGATTTTCATTGTTTAAACACCAGCTTTGTCTCACCGTGTTAGTTGAAAACCAGCAGGCATTATCTGATGCCTCCTAACATAAATAAGCATAGGTCACTTGACAGAAAAAGCAAATAACAAATGCAATTTAAAGGCTAAAGGCAGTCATTGTTGTGTGCTGGGTAACAGACATGTTACATGCACCATTTAACTTTTCTTAAGTAAACAGATTCTGCACATTGTCTCCTCTGCAGCGAGGTCATTTGTGAGAATTTCAGTTTGAGAACTGAAATCTGAAACTGAAGAGGATGTGTTTGCAAAGACTTGTTTTCAAAAATGGATTATCAAGTTTTGGTCCAGTAACTCAGAAACGGTACATCTCTTTGAAGGTTGACATCATCAGTTCCCCAGTTGTTAGCCTTACTTATTGACTGTCCCAGGATGTTCCCTCGGCCATCAGGTTCTACATTATAGTTCTTGTTTGCAGTTAGCCTGTCTATTAGCAATGTCAAGGAAGACATCTGGCTAAACAAAGAAGAACTAATGAGGAGGTTTCAATATTGTACAGCTTTTGTGGATTCAGAATATCTGCCTAGGTTGGAAGATATTTTGTCCATAATGGATTGGGCAGTTGTGTTCCTGTTGTGGAAAAGGAATGGCAGGGGAGATAAAATTGTCAGAAGCCTTGTCGATAGATTATGTAGAGAAAAAGCCATGATGGTCTTATTGAACACTGTGCTGCTTAGTCGCTGGGTTATAGTTAGTGTAGAAAGCAACAGGATTGGGCTCAAACTGCGGCAAACAGGGCTTACTTGCAAGACATGGAACCCCTGGGAACGTTTAGAATATACACAGTTCCATGTTTGTTGGAGATGGCAATTGAGTAGGGGTATAACATGTGTGGTTTCATTTAATTCTTACATTGTACCTTTAAAAGAAAAAGCCAGAAAACCCTAAGTTTAAAAATAGTCCAGTTTGTTTCAACTATTAATCACCAAAGTCAGATGTGATATGAAAAGTTTATCAACTAGTGTCTCCTACTAAGAATATTCTAAAATGTTTTAAAGGGTCTATACTGTAGAAATTCCTAAGAAACATGGGAAAAGAGTCAATCCAAATACTGTGTTCTATTTAGTACAACATTGCTAGTTATCCTTTTCTGTTAAATCTTTTACAGTTGCTTATGTAAAGATTATCAGGAGATTTATAGAGGAAACAGTCCAAAATACTGAGAGCAAATTTCTGCTTTATTTGATTGATTCAGAAATTTTAGGTTAATAATTATATAGGCAATCCAATACTTGATGTAAAAATACATCCTTCTTATATCTTGTTATAGTGAACTCTTTGTTGCCTCATTATAAATACTGGAAAGAACTATTGGTTTTGGTCCTTATTAGACAATTGTTTGTCCAATTTCATCAGAAGAGAACACAATGGAATATAACCATTTATTTATTTAATCATATTATAAATAGTAAATAGATGGTATTTTATTTTAAACCCAGAAAATATCAACAAATGTCAACCACATATTGCAGTTCCCTGAACCAAATGAACTGCTAATAAATCACAGATGTATTTCCCATCATCACATAGCCTCTGATGCTTCTGAAGTCATAAGCATGCAGGAAGACACATTAACTTATGTGCAATATATTTTTCCAACTGTCTTCACAAGTACTCAAGTTATAAATTTAGCTTTATAAAGGTGAATTATTAACATAGTAGAGATTGTAATTATGGAATCAAATTTCTTTATCATTCTTAAGTAAACACAGAGAGCATTATAAACTCATTCAAGCATTTGGGTAACACCTTCACAATAGAGCCTGTAATAGCTGTTTAACAGGGATGTTAGATTAGACAGAAAAACAGCTAGGCAATTGGAAACATACAATATTGCTTCTAAATCTAAACAATTTCAACATCCCATTCCCTTTTAGAATGTTTGGACTTTTGTCAATAGCTCACTAAACTTATGTTTTCTCTTTCTAGTTTCTAAATTAGCTCACCAATCAATCTATTAAATAAAGAAATGATTTCTATAATACATAACAGAACGATGCTAGTATTTTCAATTAAATGCCTGTGTGATGAATCTAGGCACTATTGTGATTGTGTGATCTTTGGCGATTTACTTTACCTTAGTGCTCAGTTTATAGCTCAATCTAAAGAAAGGGATAAAAATAGCAGTTCTCAGAAAAGGTTATGGGTTTATATTAGAGTCTATGAAGCATTGATGAGCTTTTCAGTCAACCTGAGCTTCTAGGATAGTGATGATGACTATGGAGGGTGGGAAGGGCATTCTACTTTTCTAAATATTATGGAGATGAGATATTAAATATATGGTCAAGTTATAACATTAGCTTCGGTCAAAGCAGCCTGTTATTAACCTGTTATACATAGGAGAAAGACCGTGAATGACAGCTATAATAATTTGATACTAGCATAATGACACAAATGTTTGACACAGAGCTGGTTATTAGTAAAAACTTAGAGAGTCAGTAGAAAGTAAAAAATCAACCTAAAAAGCAGACGGGAGGTAAGAGCACTTGATAACCAAGCCAACGCTTAACTTTGATGCATAGCCAACCTGCACTTTCTCTGAGAAGAAGAGTTCTTGCAAAAGCTGGGTGTGTGGGCAGGGACTGGGCAGTGGCTGACAAAATGAGAGACACTAGAGATCATAACATGTCAAATGCTTGAAAGGTCTCAATTAGCAAAATTAGTTTTGTTAAAACCAAAGCCAACGTTTGGTCATGGAAGCTTGGACATCTCTGAAATGGCCTCAAAGACAAAGAAGGAAAGATTCCTCCCGTACTTGAAAACAGGTCCAGTGTCAACTGAACTCGTGTCTGCAATCACTTCTATGTCGATTACTTACTAGTAAAAGGATGTGCTAAGACAGTCTGGTCCTCCATTCTCCCTCCTCTTCCTTTTCTTTATCATTGCCTCCCCTCTTCTCTCTCTCTCTTCCTGGGGGAAAGTTTTACTGTGTAACCCAGGCTGGCCTTCCAAACTCTGGATCCTACCAAGAACTGGATGACAGACAGTGTGCCAGGACACTTGTCACACATAGGGTACATCTTCTGTGTTCTGACGATAAAAGACCTTACAATCAGGTAGTGTGACTTTGATAACCGACTCCTCTCATTATAACAACAGCCTTAGACATGTTACACAGCTACCTATGACTCAGTTTGTCCAATTTTAGTTGACTGTAAGCAGTGAAGTTGCATTATAAAGGTGTCACAATGATGGTGTGAATACTGTAAGGTGAATGGGAGTAGGCTTGATACAAAGATGTGAAATGATATTAGTGATTATTACTATTTGCAAATATATTTCTTTCTAAATTTTTTCTTTTATTGAATAGTTTTTATTTATATTACAAATGTAAATAAAAACCCACTTTCCCATCTCCCCTCCCCCTGCTTCTATAAGGGTTCTCCCCTACCCACCTACCCAATCCCTCCCACTTCCCCACCCTGACATTCCCCTACACTGGGGCATTAGGCCTGGACAGGACCAACAGCCTCTCTTCCCAGTGATACCTGACAAGGCCATCCTCTGCTATATACGCAGCTGGAGCCATCGGCCCATTCCTGTGTACTCTTGGAATTATGGTTTAGTCCCCAGGAGCTCAGGGGGGAAGGGGTCTGGTTGGTTGATATTATTCTTATTCTTACGAAGTTGCAAATTCCTTCAGCTTGTTCAGTCCTTTCTCTAACTCCTCCATTGGGGACCCCATTCTCAATTCAATGGAGGACCTAGCTATACCAATCCTGGGCATATATCCAAAAGATGCTCCAACATATAACAAGCACACATGTTCCACTATGTTCATAGCAGCCTTATTTATAATAGCCAGAAGCTGGAAAGAACCCAGATGCCCTTCAACAGAGGAATGGATACAGAAAATGTGGTACATCTACACAATGGAGTACTACTACTCAGCTTTTAAAAACAATGACTTCATGAAATTCTTAGGCAAATAAATGGAACTAGAAAATATCATCCTGAGTGAGGTAACCCAATCACAAAAGAACACACATGGTATGCATTAACTGATAAGTGGATATTAGTCCAAAATATCTGAATACCTAATACAATTCACAGACCATATGAAGCTCAAGAAGAAGGAAGACCAAAGTGTGGATGCTTCATTCTTACATAGAAGGGGGAACAAAAATACTCACAGGAGAAAAAATGGAGACAAAGTGTGGAGCAGAGACTGAAGGAAAGGCCATCCAGTGAATGTCCCGCCTGGGGATCCAGCCCATATACAGCCACCAAACCCAGACACTATTGCTGATGCCAAGAAGTGCAACTCTGCTGTATCGCTCTTTGTCTACAATGCGTGTTTCCTACCTTTTCCCCATCACTTTTATTTTCCATGTCTTTAAGATTTTATTTATTTGAAACATTTGTAGGATCATTTCTGTGTACTTCAGTCTTGCAGTTAGCATCATTTGATCGTTAATAGATATTTTTCTTTAGACATCTGGTATGAGCTTGAAACCTTTGAGCTGCACCGTACTTTGCGAGAAGGTGAATCAAGCCATGAGAGTACTTGAAGATAAAGCATCTTCCCAAAGCGTGGGCCATGCTGCTGCTCTAAAACCACATCTCACAGGACCGAACACAAGAAATGAGCATTTGAATGGGAATGTGCCCATTTCCACTTTTTATCTTTAATATGATGCTTTTTTATACAAAAGCAGATCAACACCAGCATTTGGAAAAAAAGTATCTGGCATTTAAATTAACTTCAGTAGTTGATCTGTACTGAAAAACAACATCCTAGAAATGTTACATTAGATCACTTTTGCTATTAGGAGTCTTAGGTAGACCTACTACAATTATGCTACTTCTGTACCAATATGCAGCACAATTAAAAATTACTGGGGACTGTAGAGATGGCCCAGTGGTCTGAAGTTTGCTTTCCAGGATGTACAATGTGGCCATCTTACATCTGTAATTCCAGTTCCAGGGATTTGATGCCCTCTATGGGCACTGAATACACATGGTGCACATGCATGCATTCAGACAAAACGTTCATACCCACAAAATCTTAAAGACCAATGAAATTATCTGAAATACTTTGCACAATCCTATTTGTCTGAATTTACTTAACAGCAATTATACCAGTTTTGGTGTTCTAATTACACAAGCAAGTCATGTAACTATTGTGTAATAACATGGTTAAAAATTGAAGGTGGTTGAGGAGATATTGAGAGCTTTTAGTATTATGTTGGCACTCTTTTTCATAAACATAAAATTATTTTCATGCAAGATATTTATTTCTTAAGTGTTAAGGAAAAAATCAGTATTTACAAATGTGCTGTTTATAAGAGTAATTAGAAATCAATTTAATATTTTAAAATATGAAAAGGGACCATTAAATTTTTGGTAGCATATTCATTCAATAGAATATGACACAATCATTAGGACATATATTTATAGTCAAAAATGCATTTTGCACTATTTTAATGAGGATAAAAGTTCATGCAACAGTATATAATTGAACCATAATTAAAGTCACATAAAATATCATAATTAAAGCAAGTCCTTCATATATTAAGACATTGGAATTCAGAATTTTTTCTTCCAGTCATAGTTTGTATGTGCATGTGTGTGTGTTTGTGTGTGAGTGTTTGTGTATGTGTATGTACACATACATATGTGACCAGGACATAGACCCATGTCAGATATACTTCTCCACATTATATTCAGTGTTAGAGCCTGTCACAGAATCTGGAACTCACAGCTCTACATTGTGAGGATACCAGGCACGTGCCAGCGCTCCACTGCTTCAGATGATGGGTTTCAAACCCAGGTCTTTAGGCTTCCATGGCAGGCTCCCTCTGACAACTGTGCTCAGACCCCTTCTCACAGCTTTTGGAATTTCTATAGCTTTTATCCTGGAAAATCCGCAAAGTTGGAAGCAAGTCTGTGAATGGCTGCGCTTACCCACTTGGCATCTACATCCATCATATTGAAACAAGATATTTGAACATAACTCCCCATATTTTAATGAAAATGTATTTAATCAACAACAGCAGCCGAAGAATCTTATCAATCGGGAAGGTATCCCCTTGTACAAGAGATGCTGGATTTCTTCCATTCTTCTTGACAGTCATAAGTACGCCAATCTTTCAAATGCAAAAATGACTAATTTCAACTGCATGAAGCTAGATGCCCTGAAAATCCTGCCTCAACATCTGCTTTTCTGGGCACAAGAACGTAGGAGCACATGGAGTAAAAACGCAACCTGTGCAGATTCAAAGTAATGCTTTGGTTTGAGAAACCAAAAGTGATTTACTTCCCAATGGAAGAGCTTTGGAACCCATGGGCACACTGTGTGCTCCGGACAAGTTTGGTAGTATCAAAGATGAGTTTCCTCTCCCTAACACAAGTGGCTTTTTCGCTTTTGTCAATAATCATGTGGGGTCCATCCGGGACTTGGCCTCTGTATCATAGTTTGAGGAGACCCAAAGCTCACTATCTCCCATGTGTCTTTCAGCTTTTGCATGAAACTAGCTATTTTTCTCTTTTCATTCCAATTTTCATTATTTGATTATTTTCATTGTGAATTATGGGAAATGGGTGGAATTCATTTAAAATGTATCTCTCTATAATAGAGAGTCCATAATGTTCTGCCATATGTGGATAAGTATTGTTTTCCATTACCATGTTCAAAATTCATTACAGTGTGTGAAATGCGAGTGATAATTCAAGCAGAGACAAGTGGCACAGGCCTAGATTTCAAACTACCTTTTTCCGATGGGTCACAAGTTCAAGCCTTGCCTGTGCTGCAGAGGGAGTATAAGGTCAGGCTCCTTAACTTTGTGAGACTCAGTCTCAAAACAGTACAATATTACATTAAAAAGGGGCTGAGGCTCAAACTCAAGAGGCTCAAAGCCCAGTATCACATACAGCAATAAATAAATTAAAAATAAAATAACTAAATGCTAATTAAAAACTCATACATAGGAATGATACTACTGGCAAAGCTTTTTCCTAACTTTCATAACTTGAAGGCTCCCCATTGGAGGTGTTTCAGTAGTTAATGAGGGGCCACACTTTGACATGCACTTGAGTGTTTAGAGATTCTTGACAAAACACGAAAACTAAGGGCCGATGGCAGATATATACTTAGGAATAAAAGCACAATTCATTGGACAATGTCCACAAGTCAAATAATAAGCATTATCGTCCTTAGAGATCAGTGTCATGGGTCATTTCTTCTTTAGAGGTAATCTACCTTTTAAAAGTGGAAGAGTATATTGAATCTTTTTAATTACTTAGATAGACCTTGGACAAGATTCAGAAAATGGAAATCATTAAAGAAACCCCTTTCCACTTTCAATGAAGAAAATCTTTGATCTGAATTCACCACTTTTAAAGGGTGTGTGTGTGTGTGTGTGTGTGTGTGTGTGTGTGTGTGTGTGTGTGTGTGGTGTGTAGGGATCCTTGGAAGATGTTCAACATTTGATGAGATAGCTCTTTGGATGGTTTTCAAGACCTAGAGGGGTCCATAATGAAGGATCACGCTGCTTCCATTAGTGTATTTTTCCTCTTCATGTTTGCAGACAAAGCTGTGAATTGGTCCAATTTCTTGTTTGGCTAAGGTAGTCTTTATTTTAATAGAAAGGCTAGTCAACTTGGCACATTTGCAAATGAGAAGAGCAAATGAACGCAAGTAACATTTAGATAATTCTCAGAGCCAATAGGAGACAACTTTGTGCATGTGACAGCTGTACCTCGCCCCACCCCCTGGTAGTTTACCCAAAAGAGTAATATATCCTGAAAATGATGAAGAGCTCATGTCTGTTTTTACAGCTGTTAATCATCAGGTGATTTTACGATCATGTTGGGAAGGAAATTTAGTTGGGTAATGTGTGTTAAAAATACAACTCTATCCTTATATAGTTAATTTCCCTTAATATGCCACCTTTCAAGTGTTTGTCGTCTTTTGAATTACTAAGTAGGTTGATTGAATAAGTAATTTAGGGAATTTTTCTAACATTTATTCATTTATTTTAGATTATAAATTAGAGTCTCCATTTACCTTATTGCCATATTTCTTTTCCTTGAAATGATAACTATATTATTACAAAATGAACCATGCCTAAGTTCAATATTTCAACAGATTATTATGTTGTTTCTGCAACCTAATGTAACATTAGAATGAAGCTAGTGTTTGAAAAATAGGTGTTTACAATGGCAACATATGCCTGCTTTGACAGTTATTAGGAGATGTAACTAAAGGATGACATCTGAAAGTAACTTAATGAAAATATTTCACATTCACTGAAATGCAAATACCAGAAAGGGGAATCAGTTAACCAATAAAGGAAGTAGGCACAAATACCAGCCCTTTAAGATGCAAAATACAATAGTTTTCAGGCATGGGTAGAACTGTTGCAATAGTTGTTATCAGCAACCTCACCTAGCTTCTCCTAGCACCAGAAACAGTTTCAGCAGTGTCAACCACACCCCCTACCCCCATCCCACCTCACCAGGTTTATTCAAGATGACTTTATCAGGTGTTAGGGTATCATATACACAAGGGAAGCCCATATTACAAAGGACCAAAAGCTACTTTATTTCACTGTTTCTCTTCTAGACCATCCAAAGACAGATAACACACAGGGTTATCACAGGGTTTCTCTATACTGAAGGCTGTGCGTCCTTGCACTGATGATGATTCTCTGCAGCCAGTCTGATACAGTCTTCAGTGATTTTCTTGGTTTCATGGGCTCAATGAAACTGTTTCCAACTTAAAACCAAGCTACAGGATCCGGAGGGGAGAATATGAAAATACTTCGGAGTTATTCTTACCTCAGAAAGAGTCTCCAAAGTTCTACTTCAAGAAATTACATACTGTACTTCATGAAATTTTTCTTCGGTTTTGTTTATGCTTGTTTGTTTAGAGGCAGGGTCTTGTCTATCTCAGTCTGGCCAGAACTCTTTATGTGGCCTGGGATGACCTAAAACTTGTAATTGTTATGTCTCCATCTCCCAAGTGGCATCACGTATGGTTTTGTGCTGTACTTGGGATCAAATCCTGGGCTCCATGAGCGTAAGGCAAAAATGGTACCAATTGTGCCCCATAAAATAGTGTTCTCTTTAGTTAAAATTAAAAAAAAAAACCGAAATGGGCTACACTATATTTTTGCATCTTAAAACTTATTGCAATAATAATCCTACCTTTTCTGATGGAGTGGAAATCACTACCAAAGCACAAATGGAGAAACAAAGGCCTTGCTTTGTAGCTGTAAACTTGCTTAACAGTATCTTAGATGGACTGGAGTGGAATATTCCTTTCCTCAGTGGCACAGACGGCCATTTCTGGATGAGATTCTGCCCCCTTGTAGTGAAATGTGGTGTACATTTTGATTCCCTGGCATGCTTACACTAACACCCATCTGTTAAGATGGCATTGTTCCTAAGAGAAGAAAAACAGCATGGTGGTTTGCCAAATTCCAAAAGTCCTAGGTATGTGGCATACACACATATATATTTTTCTGAAGGTAGTTTCCAGATTGAAAAAAAATGAATTTAGCTTGGGTTACTCTCTCCTAGATCATATGTTCCCTGGTGTCCATTATAAGAAAGAAACAATGTCATTAATATTGGAATGATAACAAAGTACACTTTCTTATGCTTGAACTTGGAGACCGTTGCCATGAAAATCTTACATGGACCTTAAAGTGAACAGGAACTCAGTGTAAGCACTTCCAACAAGAGTGCCCATTTTCATGGATACATACATAGATATATAAGTACAATATATAATATATAACATACATTGGCACCAGTTAATGCCATGTTTTTCATGAGATGATCTGGAGCCAGAACCCACAGTTTGGAGATGGAAAGTCCTCTCTGTCAAGTAAACCTGAAATGACATTGCTGACTGCTTGGGGTGAAAAGGCACAGCACAGGCTTAAGTTAAAACCAAACAATGGGAATCATACAGGGCTCAGGAGCTCCTGAGGACTGCTGGGATAATTTGGTTACTGAAGAGAAAACAGCCTGTTGCTTAGCTACAGGACTCTGGGTGGCAGCTCTCTTCCACCTCATGTTTCCTGGTGTTTTGTTTGTGTCAATGTAGTTTCTTGCAAATGAGAATGTCTGCAGTCAGACGCCCATATTGCGACTGTTTTGACTTGTAAAAGCAAACAGTATTAGGAGGAACTAAAATACTGAGAGACAAAATTCAGAGGACTTTCCTCTTGTGCTTTGGTGCTAAATTAGACCCCATCAACCATGAAGTACTGCAGAAGTTCATGGGTTTAATGTGTTTTGTAAGATGAAGTAGTTTGATTACAAAACTAAATATAATTAGGAAAATTAGAATCTAAACATTATTACGAATATTAATTTTGTATTGAAAACACAAGCGAGAACTTGCCACAGATACATGTAATGAAATTTTTATATGCGCATTTACGTATATTGATTTTGATCTTTGATCACATTTGTGTTCAGTTACCAATGTTTACTTTTTATTCTTGTTCCTTTTTTAAACTCCTTAGCAACTGTTAGATCACAAAACAGGCCTCCAAAAGCTAATGCTAGTGACAAGTCTTAAAATGGCCCACGCCCAACCCAGAAGGGAATCTTCTTGGGCAAATAGAAACCCTTACTCAGCATTCGTCAGAAAGCCAGTTTCTGTTTGTCCACAAAGCCAATACTTCTCCTTTCTCAGTCAACTGAGAGGGGCAAACTGCTTCTAGATCAGCCTGCCACAGCTCAGGGGATTCTGCTAACTATCACACAAAGTCTGCTTGCTTTGCTCTCCAGCCAAACTACTGCTCTCTGTTCTGGTGAGACAGCCATGCAATTTGTACACCAATAAACTTCTTTCCCTTTAAATCCACTGATTAGTCCAGCTAGTGGCTTCACTGTACTCACTTATAGAAATAAAGTACAAAGTATAAAATCCAATAATGTTCTATAATTAATCTGTCATAGTCTGTAAAATCATTATCATAATTATATCAAGTAATTGGCTTATTTTGTAATATTGAAAGATTGTTGAATTATTTGTATTAAAATACCAAGGGATTTTAAACAGAGTTCCATGAGGAAGATATTTGGTTATTTTTAGAAAATCATTGGTACACAGCTATGAGGTCAATTTGGAAAAGTTGTTACCCTTGGGGCCTGAAGATGTACTTCAGCTCTACCATACTTGGCCAGTATACTAGAGTACCAGACTCGATCCCCAACTCATAAAAAAATGGATCATAAATCTGCAAGTTTAGGACTGAAGATCAAAGAGATGACTGAGTTCTTGTAGCTCCTTTTTTTCATATTTAGAGAACAGTCTATAATTTTAATATGTTTAAAACTTTTCAACCAATCCTAATGAGGTCTGACACTTGATAAAGAATGTTAACAGTGGAAGAAACTATTGTTTGACTAAGAAAGTAAGAAATAATATAATGGGAATCAAAGCCCTCTCTTGAGGTTCTTAGTCTCATTAGTAAAAGAATTTAGTAATGGACTCAAACAGAAGCTCAAGGACAATTTTATTAGAGTTTAGAAGAAAACCCCAGGGCATATGGGCTGTACACTTCAGCAGCTACTCACGGAAGAATAGACAAGAAGGAAGAAAGCTATGACATTCAAGCTGGCATGGAGATTGGGTGAAATGCAATATAAATATAAATACAGAAAATACAGTATAAATATAAATACAGGAAAATATTAATTTTGACTAATTTTCTGCCTATCTCTTTATCATGGCTTATTGTCATCCTGCATTATGAGGGGCATTCTCTAACCAAGTGAATAACCGTCTAACTGCAATGCTGGGTCTCCATTTAAGATAGAGATTCTATTCTTTAGACTTTCTTTTTCTTTTATCCTAACACTAAGGAGATAAAAGTTAAATGTGTAGTTACTTTTATTTAAATCTATAGACTATGAGCTTTGTAGCTGATTTACTTATTTAAAAAAAGAAGCTCTTAAACTTTAAGGAATAAGCTCTGTAACTACTAATTTAATAATCTTTACATGAATAAATGACTTTACAGAGGAAATAAAACGTACATTGGATTTTGAAAAATATTTGATTGTGATTAGAGCAATGAAAATATATATTCCATCAAGAAAAATAGTGAAAATAGCAAAAGAATAATTATTGAATCAATGCCGTGTGATAAATTCCTTTTCAGTTTAATCACTGAAGCATACATCAAATTCCCAAAGCGAGACAATTATTAATTATAATAGAGGTAAGTTAAACAATCAAGGAACTAATTTAATAATATACTTTGCATAGATTTAGGGACTTAAATAGGTATATAAAAAAGCAAATATAATTGTGACTTACAGTGCATTCAGATCATACAAACTTAATAAAAGAGAATTCACAAAAAGGAAAAAATCAAGACCAGAAAAATGTAGAGTGAAAGTTATTTCTTCTCATTCCTGAAAATATTTATGTTAAATTTTGATTATCAGTATATTATAACCATCCAACAATATTATGTTACTTTTTCAGTGAGAAAAAAATACTTTAAAATATCTGTGGGTTGTCATCCCCTGTATATACATTGACTAAAAATGGAAATTTCTTAACTTAGAACTGGCCCTTTTAAACTTAAAACACTGTATTTGTTTCTTTAAATTTTATTCTGACAAAATCCATTGCGGTGGCAACTCAAGGAAGGGTCAGTTCATTGTGACTCACAGTTCAAAGCCAGAGCCTATCATGGCAGGAAAGTCAGGAAGAAAGGGAACTGAGGCAGCTGTTCACACTGCATTCGCAGTCAAGAAGCCAAGGGAGGTGGATCTTAGGGCTTGTTCAAGACTCTTCCTCATTTTGACTCACTCCAGATACTAAACATCTAAGGAATCTAGTAATAGTACAGGGGGTCGTCCCACCTAATTTAGAGAATTTCTTACAGCTATGTACTAATAATTGTTTCAAATTGTTATTATAGATATCAAGTTGACAGTTTAGATTAACCATCATAATCCCATCTTTGTCAACTTAACACCTCAGATATATTACTTAAAATGATAAAATTCTACTGCTACAACATAAACCTTCATTTTCATTTTAAAATTCAAGATTCATTTAGTCTATCTCCAAAAGGACTAAATGAATGTTTAAAAGACCAAGGTCTATGGCTTTTGTGAGATGCAGGTAATCCCTTAACTGTGAACACCAATCAAATAGAAATCAACTTATATACTTCTAATATGCAATGGAAGAAACACTTTCGCTCCAAAAGGGAGGAATCAGGCATAGCGAGAAAAGATCAGGCCATAGCAAGACTGAAAGCCACCAGTACAAACCATGGATGTGTATCTCCAGTTCTGACATCTCGAATGTATGGTAGGCTCTTTTGAGCTCCAAAGGCTTTGGATAACCATGCCACTACCAGAGGCCTGTGACTTACATTGGCTCTCTTTTGGACTGACTGCATTCTTCAACTTCCCGGTATCTCTCAGCTCTAAGAACCCATCAGGTGCAGACCTATGAAGGCCTTGTACATGTGTCAACAGTCTCTGAGCTCATGTGCCTCTATCTACTGAGTGATTTTATAGCAAAAACATAATTGAAGGGAAAATAGATTGTTTTGATTTATACTTCAATGGGGTCATTGCATCATGATGAAGAGCACACAGCTGCAGGAAGAAGAGGCTGGTTAGTCCTCCAAGCTCCGTTTTTTCCAATGTGGAATTCTAGCCCATTGAACGGTGCCTTCTACAGTGAAGGTAGATCTTCTTTTTCTAGTCTCACAGGTATGGGAAGGGATTTGTTTCCATGGTATGTCTATCCACTGAGTTGACAATTGTGATTAATGACTATAAAGATAAATCTCTCAAATGAGTAAAAAACAAAAAAAGAAAGAAGTTTCCTAAATCACATTTATATTTATAGTAATAATTAAGAATAAAACCATGCAAAGTTGTGTTAGGGATGAGTTTGCATTCCTTCCTTCAAGAGAAAGTAAAGTGTCAGGCTTCCCAAAAGACCAGAGAAGGCAAGAAAATGTCTGCAAATAAAGGTTTCCAAACGAAATTGGAAGGACAAGGACAGTAGTTGAAATCAGTAATGTAACATAACTTGTTCTTACTTAATATGGAGGATGATGAATATAGCATACTAATCATGATGGTTTTAAATACCTATCTACTATATATATTAATACACAGAATAGCATATGACAAAGATTTAAAATGTATCTAGTTATAGTAAGGAATTTGGAAATATTTAGATAACTAGTATGATTAAGACAAATTTTCATCAACTCTTTAAACATAACCACCATCAGTTTTAGTTTATTTTCTTTCAGTTTATGTTTTCTTTAATATATACTTTCTTAAAAGTCTAGTGATACACATATTTTTTTCTTACTGTGGTGGTTTGAATAGAATGACCACATAGGGTCATATTTTTGAAAGCTTGGCCCACAATTAGTGAAAATTATTTGGTACTGATTGGAGTGTGTGGCCTTGTTGGAGAAGGTGTATCTTTGGGATGAACTTATAGGTTTCAAACGACCATACCATGCTTAGTTATCTCTTTGACTTCATTGCATTTGGGAACCAGATGACAACTTTCAGGCACTGCTACAGTGCAAAGCCTTCCTGCCTGCTGCCATGCACAAAACCATGATTGTCATAGACTCAGTCTTTAAGACTATAAGCCCTCTAAACTCTTTCTTTTATAAGTTGCCATGGTCACAATAATAGAAGAGTAGCTAAGGCGCTCACCGATATATTTCAGTATTTCTCTTTGTCACATAAGATTTTCTTACATTAGTGTAAGTTTAAATCTTAAGAATGTCAAATGTTTATTATTTACTTCGGTTATAAATAATAATCTAAATATCATGCTGTTTTAGTTAGGGTTTTACTGCTGTGAAAAGACACCATGACCAAGACAACTCTTATGAGGACAACATTTAATTGGGGCTGGCTTATAGGTTCAGAGGTTCAGTCTATTATCATCAAGGCAAGAACATGTAGCATCGAGGCAGGCATGGTGCAGGAAAAGCTGAGATTTCTACATCTTCATCTGAAGGCTGCTAGCAGAATATTCACTTCCAGGCAGCTAGGACTAGAATATTAGAGAATACACACAATAACATACCTACTACATCAAGGCCACACCTACTAATAGTGCCATTCCCTGGCTCAATGTGATAGACAAACCATCACATTGCACTCCCTGGCCCCTGTAGGGTGATTCAAACATATAAGTCTATGGGGACCATACCTAAACATAGCATAATACAAAATACATTGAATCCTACTTTAAAAGTCCCCATAGTTTATAGCAGTATCGACAATGTTAAAAGTCCAAAGTTCAATGTCTCTTTTGAGATTCATCCAATCACTCAGCTGTAATCCCCAAGGGAAGACAGAAAAACCACCTGAGTATACTCCAAACCTTGCATCTCCGTGTCTGATGTCAAAGCAGTCTTCAGATCTCCAATTCCTTTTTCATCTTTGTTGACTGCAACAAACTTCTTTCTCCTGGGCTGGTTCTACTCCCTGTTAGCAGCTTTCCTCAGCAGATAGCCCATGGTGCTGGCATCTTGAACATCTTGGGGTCTCCAAGGCAACTTTAATGTTACAGTTTCTTGTTTCAGTGTCAGGATCCACACAAGGTCTTTTGGGTTCCTCCAAAGGGTTGGAGTCACTTCTCCAGCTCTGCCTTCTGTAGCTCAGGTTGATCCACTCCACAGCCACTGTTGTTCTTGGTGATCATCCCATGGTGCTGGCATCTCCAACACACTGAGGTCTTCTGCTGCAACGAGGCTTCAGTAATAGCCTCTCACAGGATCTCTTCCTGGTGCCAGGCCTCAAATCCTTTGCATGACTCCTTCAGGTCTGGGCCATCAACTACAACTGAGGCCCCTCTCACAGGGCCAAGCCTCAGCTTCTTTTCATGACCCTTTCATGCTTCAAAAACAGTACTATCTGAGTGACTCTTACACATTATCAATACAGGTGCAGCAAGAGGTACAACTTTGGCTGTCTCTGGAACATAGCTTGTTTGTGTTCTCAGAAAATACTTCCTTGAGAGACTCTGCCAGAGCCTGACAAATACAGAGGAGAATGCTTGCAGCCAACCATTGGACTGAGAATAGGGTTTCCAATGGAGAAGTTACAGAAAAGACTGAAGTAGCTAAAGGGGTTTGCAACCTTATAGGAAGAACAACAATATCAACTAACCAGAGCCTCTAGAGCTCCCAGGAACTAAACTACCAACCAAAGAGAACACATGGAGTGACCCATGGCTCCAGCTGCCTATGTAGCAAAGGATGGCCTTGTTGGGTATCAATGGGAGGAGAGGCCCTTGGTCCTGTGAAGGCTTGATGCCCCAATATGGGGGAATGCCAGGGCAGGGAGGCGGTAGAGAGTGGTTGGGTGGGTGGGGGAGCACTCTTATAGAAGCAGGGGGAAGAGGGATGGGATAGGGGTTTTGTTGAGGGGAAACAGGGAAAGGGGATAACATTTGAAATAAAGAAAATATCCAAGAGAAAGAAAAGAAGAAAAACAACACTTCCCAGAAAGTTTCACCTCAGTGATGCTGGTCTCTTCTTAGTTACCACTAATTGCTTATCTCCAGCTAAACAGCCTCAATTGTCCCAGGAGTCCCTTCTATTTTTCATTCTAAAGCCAGAGACACATGGCTGAAGCTGCCAAGCTCTGCTGCTTGTTGGGGCTAGAACATGGCCCCCTTGTGGTATTATATTATCATGAGCTTTCTCTTTTCCAACTCCTTCACTGCCTAAGCTTTGCTGTCCTAGATCTTGCTCTGTAGATTAACCTTGAAATTTAGTAGGGTAGGATCTTGCCTCAAAGTCCCACTCCCTTAATTTGTTATCTTCTTGAACACAGGATTCAGTTCCATTTCAACTCCTAGTACCTCTTAAATACTTAAACCATGTATTTTATATTTTTCCTTTCTCAGCTTGCTATGCTTGTTTAAAATGCTCTTCACGAGACTTAGCCAGAGAACAGAGTCTATGATGGGTGATTCTGAGACTTCCTTTGTCAATGCAATTAATCTGAGTCTCTTCATTTTAGTCTCAGGCAGCCCCTTTACAGAAGGGTAAAAAACAGCCATGTTCTTCACCAAAATATTACAGAAACAGTCTCTAGGCCACATAGTGAAGTTCTTTGCGATGAAACCTCTTGGGCCAGGTCTGCACAGTTCAAATCACTCAAAACAAAAATGTCTTCCATATTTTTCCTAGTATGACTCATTAAACCCCACATAAAGCATTACACTGCTTTTCAAATACAAAATTCCAAAAACATTATTCTTCCAAACAAAAGCATAGTCAGGTCTATTGCAGCAATACCTCAGTCTCTGGTACCAATTTCTGGTGTCAGAAATAGGATTTGAACCCACTTACTGATAGTGCCATTCCCTGGCCCAAGCATATATAAACCATCACACATGCCCTGTGTCCTTTGAAGGCCACAGTACTCTGCATTCATAAAAAAGTTCTGTAGAGTACTAGGAAACATATTTTTCTCTTTTTTAGAATTAAGTTTTGAAGCCTAAAATGCCCTGTATTAAAGTAGCTTTATAATTTCATGCATTATAAACATGCTTATTTAAAATTCATGCTATGTTTTCATTTAAATTGCCTTAGTAAATTTGTATAACTAATGAGAGATCTACAGCCCACAACACAACTCCTTATACTCTAGATATTTCTACAAATATCTTTTGGGCTGTTTCTGCTGAGTGCTATAAATAATGAATAGTCCTTCTTTCTCGCTTCCTCTCTCTGGCACACCCTCATCCTGAAGGTTCTGTTTCAGTTGCCTGCCAATCAATAAAACTTATTAGAAATAAAATGTCTGATGACAGATGTTTTTCACAGATACTTCCTCCAGGTAAAAATATTAGGTGCAAGGCTTCCTCCTGTGTGTTCCTGTGGAAATTCAACATTTTTATTTTATTTTTAAGCTTATTGATAAAACCAAAAATTGACACTCCCATTACTGTTTCTTTGTTCTCATGTCCCCATAGACCCTAAAGTCTGAATTCGAAAGTTCAACAATATTTCACCACCAGAAATACTTAATTGTGAAAATCTTAAGAAAGCTATTGCTTTATATTTATAATAACAAAAGACATTTCAGTACTTTTAAAGTGAATGCAAGTGGTCTTATTTAATATTAAGTGTGACTTTCTTAAAATACTCTTTCGTAATAAATATTCACAGTCTATGAACTTTGCATATTTATTTGAAGACAACCCTTCCCAACCCTCCTCTGTCTTGTCTTCTCCTCTTTTCTCTCCTTTCCTCTTCCCTTCTCTTTCTTTTCCCACTTCTCTCCCCCTTCCCTCTTCAACTCCTTTCATTTTTCTCTTGTAGCTCCTTCTTTTTCCTTCTCTTCATTTAAAAACATAAACTATAATTCAGTTGCTACTTTGCATCTTTTAAGTAACGTTTATCTGTCATTACGAAAAACAGCTTCTCCTACAGCTTTAAGGATTAAGAATTCATTGTCCATATCTATTGAAGTTGGACCAGCAGCAGAGAGTGGCAACCTAGGTCTAACGTCTTTCTACTTGACTCTTCCCCACCAGCAGCACAATACAAATTTAGAGGTCTCAACATGAAAAGAATTTTTTTCCAAATTCAAATAGCTGACTTGAACAATTTTTTAGATAGTCTACTTTTATTTTTACTTCTATACAATGCCTTATGTCCAAGTTGAGAAACATCAGCCTGTATTACAGTAAAACATGGAATAAATGGGCATCTATGTATATGTGAGAAACAATGAAGTGCTACTAAACTGAAGGGTACACTGAATACCTGTACAGAGCCCTGAATTCTTCAGAACACATGCAAGAGAACTAACTGCCCACTCCGCTCATGCAGGATTGCTCATGTGACAGCACATGGCTATACGTTCAATCCTCTGGTAGGTTTGGTTTTTTCTTTTCTGAATAAGTAATGGTATATGCAGGTATCAGGAAGCTCAGTACTGTGAAGATATGTTTCATATGCTGAATTAGCTTAGAAAATAATTGCAGTTATTTTCATGACAGGTTAAGAAGAACCTAGGATAGTGTGTTGAATAAAGCTTCCCTGAGTATCTGTTGGTTTTAAGGATCATGGGACTTAGAGAGGAATAAAAGTCCAGGGCTGTCTGCTTAAAATACAGTCTATTTGCTCGAAAGGATCACTTTGCCTCCTCCCTGTTAGTTAGTCCATGGGAATAATTTGTTTTTCACTTTCCGTCTGAAAACCTATTGTACCGATAGAGTTGGACAGGCAGGAAATAGCAACAAGAGGGTGTTGTAGTATGCTCAGGACTTGCTCTACATAGCCAATGGGCAGCAAAAGTACAGGAAGACCCTGTTCAGTAATGCTGACAGTGTGGCTGAAAGCCACTTACTTTTCTAGAACATAGCATTCTTCTAGGTTTCTATGTAGAGGTTTCTGAGATCTGCTGCTCTCTCTGGTGAAAGTATTCAGATATTAAGTTTTCATCTACTCAATTCACTGTTGCTCTATGTTTAATAATCCTATAGTTCAAAACCCGTATAGCATGCAGTCTAACCAAAAGGTCCTGTATGATGATGGTGGAAAGATACTCTGGCCCTGAATCAGACCATTTGGATTTGAATCCAAATTTAGCATTAATTAGTTGTGAGATATTGGGCAAGTGAGTTGCCCCTTCTAAGCTTCAGTTTACTTTTGGGAACATTAAACAGGTGACAATGTAGAACATGGAGCACAAAAAGGAATAACAAATGGGGCAGGCCTGACTTTGTACCTAATATAGAATCTATTCATAATACATTTTACTTCACTAAGATATTTAAGAAATTAAACTCTTAAAGGGACTCATATATAACATCGCAATTAGCTTTTCTTTGTTTAAGGTTCAAACTTTGAATTACTTAACTATAAATATATAGTTAATCATTGTATATCTGTATTATTTATTGTCTCCTATTCTCTTTCTGTTCCATTAATACATAAGTATATACATATGTATATAATTTTATATATACCCATGTGTACACTCTACTTTGATTAATAGAAGAAATTACTTGGCCCTATATCCATTGAATTCATCAGGTTGGTGAAAAAAACAGAAGATAATACTAGATTAAGAAAATGCCATTAGTATAAAAGCACTACTTATAAACACAATAATGAAACGGCATAATGACGTTTGTACACAAAGGTTATTATTCTCTCCTTTCCCTGGAAAGTTACTTTTTATGAAAGAATGGAGCTGAGGAAATTTTTCTTTCTCCTTCTCCGTATTCACTAATTCTCTTATTGCACATCTAGAGTTACGATGGATTAATAAAACAAAAAGCGACCTGACACTGCCAGCTCCAGGGTGTTTGTCTTAACCTCTGACATTTACAAGTGAAGACATACAGAGCCTTCTTTTGTTTCCTGGATAATCAGTCAGGTGTTAAGGAAGAGTTGATTCAGTTTTAAATGGCACGGTTTTCTCAAGCCTTGAGAAAATAGTGGATGGATTTTCTCCTCTCTCCATGGCTCAAATACACGGCAGAGTCATGTCTAACTGTTTAGTTTTACAAGACTGAAAACATTGAATCCAAAGCTTAGGTTTTACTTCAGGTTGATTCAAGTTTATTCATCATGTTTAACACTGCCTAAACTTCACAGGCAAATCGGAAATGAAACACAACTGAAACTAAACCAAGTCTTTTTTTTTTTTTTTTGTGCCTGTGAAGGGGCCTTAATATTTCATTTTATGTTTTCAGATGGGATCTAATGAAAACGTGATTTTATACAGATTCCTTGTGTCAATTATTCACCGTATTCCTTCTAAGCCAATCTGTGCGTTCAACTTGAAGCTTCATTAAGGATCAAGCCAAGTAGTCTTTACAAAGTACAGGGTTTCAGTGATGGACAGATGGCGGCTTTCATGATGTCAGGAAGTGTCAGATATTATCGTTGGCTCTGGAATGGTGGCTACTATCCAAACAGATTGGGAAACAGACAGAAAGAGCAAGAACACCATTTGTTTTATTTAGATACATTGTGAACAGAAGGAAGCAAGACAGAGCATACTTTTACACATCTTTTTTCCAGTCCTTGTGAAAACAGTTTAGGATTTGTTATGTTATATTAGCCCTTTCATTATGCAAAGGCATGGGAGAGCCAGAGAGGCTGGGGAAAGAATTTGTTTCATTGTGATTTTTCTATGAAGTTTGTTTATTTCTATTCTTACGGAATGTTAGTCTCTTAAAACTCCTCTTTGACTGGAAGCGTAAATGCTTAAGACAGAGAGAAAGGAGGTGAGGCCTTTCCGAAGTGTTTATTGCTGAGACTATGAAGAGATCATTGACTTCATGATCCAGAATGCAGGGCTCTCAGAGAAGATTAGCAAAGATCCAGTCCTCTGTCTGAAGGTGTGTCTTGGTGAAGAGCCCTAGATTTGTTTCTGTGAGGATTTAGCTCCCATAGGCAGCAAGAAGGCAGTATGAGCTCCAGACAAGTTCAAAGCTTCGTGCTAATCTCGCAGGAGTCCTAGGACAAGGCCTAGCAGCACACTGCTGAGGAACTTCGAACTTAAAAGGATAAAGACATTTTAAAGCACATTCAACAGACAAAAGATCTATAAAATTTTTTTTGTTACTTTCTTATATTCAATTGCTAAATTCCTTTTCTCCATTTCAGGAGACGTAAATAAATTTGGCCTAATTTTGATGAGGTAGATACCTAATGACATACTCTGCCCCACAGTTATAGATTAAAATCGTGTCAAATGTATTGGAAATTTAGTCCCTAATACAATTCTCATATATTTAAATATGAGGAACCATACAAATTTCTTAAACATTAACGAGGGATACACATTTCATAAGCAACCTGGATAATTTTGGTTTAGAGAATGCATATGTTTGCAATATTGAAGGAGCCAGATTTTTCAGGCCCACCTTTCCTACACTTCCTATTGGTTCATTGGGAACATTGGGATTGGGGTACAGGGTGACTAAGAGATCAAGACTACAGCCCTCTCTCTGCTTCATTCGAACAGCTGTGTAAATGATGTGACTTCACAGTCTAGGTACAAACAGACTGGAGTTTTGGCTGAGGAATCCGAGCATTCCTCAAACAGTAAGGTCGTCAGCAAGCACTGAGTTAGGCATTTGAGCTCACATTGGAGTTTAGGATAACAGATAAAGCAGAGCAACTTTCCACATCACACCAACCTTTGAGTTTTCAATGGGACCAAAAGCATCTGGGAGTTTAAGGAGATAGAAGGAAGTCCTCATGCATCTTTGCAGGTATCTCCGGGATGGGATCCACTCAACAGCTAGTTATTTGTAAGGCAAAACAGGTGACTCTTTCAAGCAAACTAATCAACCAGTAGGAAACATTGTTAGCTCTCCACTGAGAGGGGTGGGGGAAAAGGCTATCAATTTATTAACTATTTATTTACTTTAAAACCCTATCCACCTTATCCTCCTTTCAATCCTAACAGTCCCTTCCCCTCCCCTCCCTTCCTGCCACCAATCAACCATTCTCCCCTCTTTTGAAAAAAAAAAGGGAATCCTCCCAGATGGGTATGAACCAGCCATCACAAATCAAGTTGTGGTTAGAGCAGGTGCATCTTCTACTATTGAGGCTAGAGGAGGCAGCCCACAAGAAGACCAAGCTACACAACAGTGACATATGTACAGAGGGCCTAAGTCAGTCCCTTGCATGCTCTCTGATTGCCCCTTCAGTCTCTGGAAGACCCAGGTTAGTTGATTCTGTAGTTTTTCCTATGGTGTCTTTGAACCCTCTGGTTCTTTCACTCCTCCCCCTCTTCCACAGGAGTCTCCATACTCTACCCAACGTTTGGCTGTGAATCTCTGCAAAGGTTACCAACAGTTGCTGGGTGAAGTTTTCTAATGATGGCTATGCTAGGCTCCTGCCTTCTTTGGGTCTGTGGATTGCAGAATGGTTATGCTTTTCTTTATGGCTAATATCCACTTAAAAGTAAGTGCATACCATGTTTATTTTTCTGGATCTGGGTTATCTCACTCAGGATAATAATTTTTAGTTCCATCCATTTGTGTGAAAATTTCATGATGTCCTTGTTTTTCATAACCCAGTAATACTCTATTGTGTAAATGTATCACATTTTCTTTATTTATTCTCATAGGAGGGATATCTAGACTTTTTTTCCAGTTTCTGGCTATTACGAATAAAGCTGCTATGAACATAGCTTAGCAAGTGACCTTGTTGTACAGTGATGCACCTTTTGGCTATACTTCCAGGAGTGGTATAGTTTGCTCTTGAGATCTATTCCTAATTTTCTAAGAAACCACCAAATTGTTGCCTTTGTGAAAGTTTGCACTCCTGCCAGCAATGGAGGAGTGTTCTTCTTGCTCCACATCCTAGCCAGCATGAGTTGTCGTTTGAAGTTTTTATCTTATGGCTACTGATGAAATAAGATGAAATCTCATAGTTGTTTTTGACTTGCAATTTTCTGATGACTAATGACATTGAACATTTCTTTAAGTGCTTCTCTGCAATTAACTATTCCTCCTCTGAGATTTATCTGTTTAGGTCAATACCCCATTTTTAATTTGGTTATTTGATTTGTTTGAGCCTAGTGTCTTGAGCTCTTTATACATTTTGGATGTCAGCCCTCTGTCAGATGTAGGGTTTGGGAAGACATCTTTCCATTTTGCAGGCTACCATTTTGTCCATTGGATGGTGTCCTTTGCCTTACAGAAACATTTCAGTTTCATGAGGTTCCATTAATAAATTGTAGATCTTAGAGCCTGAGCCATTGGTGTTCTCTTCAGGAGCTGTCTCCTGTGCCAATGCACTCAAGCTATTCCCTACTTTATCTTCTGTCTGATTTAGGGTATCTCGTTTTATGTTGAAGTCCTTGATGCACTTGAACGTGAGTTTTGTGCAGATCTATTTGCATTCTTCTTCATGCAGACACCTAGTTGCACCAGCACCATTTGTTGAAGATACTTTGTTTTTCCACAACATAATTTTGACTTCTTTATCAAATGTTAAAGTGTCCATAGGTGTGTGGATTTACATTTGGTTTTTCGATTCAATTGATCAGCCTGTTTGTTTGTGTGATAATACCATGGGATTTTTATTATTGTTTTGTAATACAGCTTTAAATTATGGATGGTGATCCCTCCAGAAGTTCTTTTATTGTTCAGGATTGTTTTAGCTATCCTGGCTTTTCTGTTTTTCTAAATGAAGTTGAGAACTTTTCTTTTAAGGTCTATAAGTAGTCATGTTGGTATTTGATGAGAATTGTGTCGAATTGGTAGATTGCTTTTGTAAGCTGGCCATTTTTACTATGTTAATTCTGTGGATCTTTGAACATGGCAGATTTCTATTTTCTGATATCCTCTTTATTTTTTTCTTTTTTTGAGGGCTTGAAGTTCTTGTCACACAGGACTTTCACTTGATTGGTTAGAGTTATATCAAGATACTTTATATTATTTGCTACTATTGTGAAGGCTGCTGCTTCCCTATTTTTTTTCGGCCATTTATTTGTTGTATAAAGGAAGGATACTGATTTTTTTGAGTTAATTTTATAAACAGGTACTTTGATGAAGGACTTTATCATCTGCTGATGTTCCCTGGTAAAATATTTTGGGGTCACTTATGTCTATGCAAATAAAGTAGTGTTAGTTTGACTTCTTCCTTTCCAAGTTATATCTCCTTGAGTCTTGTTTTTGTTGTTGTTGTTTGTTTTTGTTTTTGTTTTTTTCTTTTACTTATCTTAATGCTTTAGCTAAAACTTCAAGTACTATATTAAATAGATATGGAGAGAAAGAGAGAGAGAGAGAGAGAGAGAGAGAGAGAGAGAGAGAGAGAGAGAGAGGGAGAGAGAGAGACAATCTTGCCTTGTTCCTGATTCTAGGGAATTGCCGTACATTTTTCTCCACTTGATGTTGGCTATTGGCTTTCTGTATATTGCCTTTATCAGGTTTAGGTATAGGCCCTGTACCCCTGACCTCTCTAAGACTTTTATCATGAAGCGATTTTGTATATTGTAAAAGGCTTTTAAAGCATCAAATGAGGTGATCATGTGGTTTCATTCTTTATGTTTGTTTATATGGTGTATTACATGGATGGATTATTGTATGTTGAGACCTGCCTACATCTCTGATATTAAGCCAAGTTGTTCAATGTAGATAATGTTTTTCAGGTTTTCTTGGATTTGACTTGAAAGTATTTTCTTGAGTAGTTTTGCATTAATGTTTATAAGGGAAATTGGACTGAAATTCTTTCTCTTTTGAGTCTTTGGTTTAGGTATCAGGGTGACTGTGGCCTCATAAAATGAGACAATGTTCCTTCTATTTCTGTTTTGTGTAATAATTTGAGGAGCATTTGTATTTAACTCTTTTTTGAATGTCTGGTAGAATTCTGTGTTAAAGCCATTTGACCCTTGATTTTATTTGTTGGGAAACTTTTTGATGGCTTCTATATCCTTAGGGAATATTTTAGATTGTCTATCTGAACTTAATTTAACTTTGGTTAGTAGTATTTATCAAAGAGATAATCCATTTCATTTTTATTTTCCATTTTTTTTATAGAACATGTTTTAAATTTTCCAAATTTTGTGGAGTATAGGTTTTGAAGTAGACCTAATGTTTCTTTAGATTTACTCTGTGTTTGTTTTTAACCTTCCATTCATTTCTGTAGTAGGATAACTGGGTTCTGGTGGTTCCATATTGCCCTGGCCTTTTGTTTTGTTTTCTTTTGTTTTGTTTTGTTCATTTGCTTTTATGATTGCCTCTGACCATCTGGGTTTTGTGATTGTTATTGTTTTGGGTGCTAATTTCGGAGTTTATCTTTTTGGATGAGTGTGTTTTGTATTTTCTCCTCCCTCCAACCTCCACAGTTTCTGTTTCCTCTCAGTCTTCTGGCCTGAGTAACCAGGATTTCTGGTTGGTGGCAACTGCATCTTCAAGACTTCAGGTCCAATAGGTATCTGCTGGTTTCTTGTTGTTGTTGTTGTTGTTGTTGTTGTTGTTGTTGTTGTTGTTGTTGTTGTTTTGTGGAGTTTTTTCTTAGTTTCTTTGATCTTTTTATTTGCCCACATGGTCTCTGAGTCTTGGGTGCTAACATTGCCTCTAGAGTTCCCAGTATCAGAGTGACTCAGGGTCTCTCACGCTTGCATGGACTTCAGAAAGCAGCTGGAGTTGTGGGCCAGTTAAGCCCGCTCTTGGCACCAAGCCCTGACAATATACTATTGAAAGAAAACATAGTAATACTGCTTTGGCTCCATCAGCCAGAATCCACTAAAGAGCCCATGACAAGACAAGTCACTTCTCCAGCTATTACCAGCTTCCTTCCCTATCTACTGGGGAGTCTTAGCATCACTATATCATGCTGATAAACCACTTCAACAAAGTGGCTGAATATAAAATTAACTCAAACAAATCAGTAACCTTCTTCTTCTCAAAGGATAAACAGGTTGAGAAAGAAATTAGGGAAATGACACCGTTCACAAGAGACACAAATAATATAAAATACCTTAGTGTGACTCTAACCAAGCAAGTAAAAGATCTACATGACAAGAACTTCGAGTCTCTAAAGAAAGAAATTGAAGATCTCAGAAGATGGTAAGATTTCCCATGGAGATGGATTGGCAGGAATAATATAGTAAAAATGGCCATCTTGGGAAAAGGAATCTACAGATTCACTGCAATCCCCATCAGAATTCCAACTCAATTCTTCATAGAAGGAACAATTTGCAGATTCATTTGGAAAAGCAAAAAACCTAGGATAGCAAAATCTGCTCTCAATAGTAAAAGAACTTCTGGGGGAATCACCATCTCTGACCTCAAGCTGTATTACAGAGCAATCATGACAAAAATTGCATGGTATTGGTACAGAGACAGACAGGTAGATCAATAGAATAGAATTGAAGACCCAGAAATGAACCCACACACCTATGGTCACTTGATCATTGACAAAGGAGCTAAAACCATCCAATGCAAAAAAGACAGCATTTTCAACAAATGGTGCTGGTTCAATTGGAGGTCAGCATGTAGGAGAACGCAAATTGACTCATTCTTATTTCCTTGTACAAAGCTCAAATCCAAGTGGATCAAAGACCTCCACATAAACCAGATACACTGAAACTAAGAAGAGAAAGTGGGGAAGAGCCTTGAATACATAGGCACAGGGGAAATTTTCCTGAACACAACATCAATGGCTTATGCTCTAAGATCAAGAATAGACAAATGGGACCTCATAAAATTGCAAAGCTTCTATAAGTCAAAGAATACTATCAATAGGAGAAAATGGCAACCAACAGCTTGGGAAAAGGTCTCTACCAATCTTACGTCCCATAGTGGGCTAATATCCAATATACACAAAGAACTCAAGAAATTAGACTCCAGAGAATCAAATAATCCTATTTAAAAATGTGGTACAGAGATCAACAAAGAATTTTCAATTGAAGAATACTGAATGGCTGAGAAGCACCTAAAGAAATGTTCAACATCTTTAATTATCAGAGAAATGCAAATCAAAACAACCCTGAGATTCCACCTCACACCAGTCAGAATGACTGAAATCAGAAACTCAGGTGACAGTAGATGCTGGCAAGGATGTGGAGAAATAGAAACACTCCTCCATTGTTGGTGGGATTGCAAGCTGGTAGGAAAACTCTGGAAGTCAGTCTGGCATTTCCTCAGAAAATTAGACATAGTACTACTTTAGGAACCAGCTATAACAATCCTGGGCATACACCCAAAAGATACTCCAACATATAACAAGGACACATGTTCCACTGTTTATAGCAGCCTTATTTATAATAACCAGAAGCTGAAAAGAGCCCAGATGTCCTTCCACAGAGGAATGGATACAGAAAATGTGGTATATTTGCACAATGGAGTATTACTACTCAGCTATTAAAAACAATGACTACATGAAATCAGTAGGCAAATGGATAGAACTAGAAAATATCATCAGGAGTGAGGAAACTCAGTCACAAAAAACACACATGGTATGTACTCACTGATAAGTGGGTATTAGCCCAAAAGCTTGGAATACTGAAGAAAAAATTCACAGATCATATGAAGCTCAAGAAGAAGGAAGACCAAAATGTGGATGCTTTATTCTTTCTTAGAAGGAAGGACAAAATACTCACAGGAGGAAACACAATGACAAAGCAGGGACTAAAGAAAAAGTCATCCAGAGACTGCTCCACCTGGGGATTCATCCCATATGCTGCCACCAAATCCAATCACTATTGCTGAGCAAGAAGTACTTGCTGACAGGAGCCAGATATGGGTGTCTCCTGAGAGGCTCTGCCAGAGCCCTACTCATACAGATGAGAATGCTTGCAGGTAACCATTGGGCTGACCTAGGAGACCCCAATGGAGGAGTTAGAGAAATGTTTGAAGGATCTGAAGGGATTTGCAACCCTATAGGAAGAATAGCAATATCATCCAACCAAACCCCACAAGAGCTCCCAGGGACTAAACCCTCAACCAATGTGTACAGATGGAGGGACCCATGACTCCAGCTACATGTGTGGCCGAAGATGGCATTGTCCAACATCAATGGGAGGAAAGGTCCTTGGTCTTTTGAAGGCTTGTTTCACCAATGTAGATTAATGCTAGGGTGTTGAGGTTGGAGTGAGTGGGTAGGAGTGGGAGCATCCTCAGAGAAGCAGGGGAGAGATAGGGTATATGGGAGGGGGGAAAGGGGTAACATTTGAAATGTAAATACATGAAATATCTCCGAAAAATAAAATTATTTTAAAAAGAGCAAGAAGAAATAGTTGTGATTCACTCAAAATAAAAATCAATTTTAATTATTTTAATTTTTGTGCCTTGACCAAACAAGTGTCTTACTAAAACATGAATAAAGAAGAGAAAAAGCCAGAACATTTAAAGGGTAGTTAGTCCAGATTGTGAGCAGCAATGAGAGTAGACCCCAAAAGGAAGTAGTGTGAAACTTCCTGCCAGAGGCATCTAATTCAAGAGCTACAGGGTAGGTTTCACATCATTTACACAATGTCGTGGTTTATGCAGGAAATTTTATAGCCTTAAATAAAATTAATCCTTGTTCTATCTTGGAAATAATCTAGACTACTTGACAAGTTAAAATTATGTTTCTGTGGAGCATGATTTGAATATCAGCCCTGGCTAAAGATGTTAAAGAACTCCTGTTATGAGAAATTTAACATTAGTGTTCCAGCCAAAGCTATTAATTTATATCAAAGAATTTAAATATCTGTAGATCATCTTAAATCTCACTTGAACTTAGACTTTCAGGAATAACACACACTGAATTTATATTTTTGTGGGATCTCAGAAGAAAATAGAATCTATACATATGCATATTATATCAAACGTACTTTTACTATTAAGTTTAAATGATAACATGGGGAATTCCATGTACATTAAGAAGTCACTGCCACCCTTCTGCCTGGTCCTTTCTGTGGGACAGACTACTAGCTGTCTGCTCCCTAGAAGAGGCTATATCCTGAGGAATACCAGAGGATTTGATGCACTCAGAGAGTTTGGTAAGAACACCTCCACACACAAAATCCCACAGCTGCTACTGGAGCCCAGTGGACTCACCATCCCCCCAGAACCCCTGCCCATTGAATACCAATTCCCTTCTACCTGGTCCTTTCTGCTGGGTCAAACTGCTAACTAGTCTGTTCCCCAGAAGAGGCTATATCCTGAGGCATACCAGTGGATCCACTGCACTCAGAACATTTTATCCCACATCCCGAGGTATCCCAGGTGATCTGCTTCACTCAGAGCATCTGACACCACAACCAGGGACATCCCAGGAAATTCACTGCACTCAAGACACCACAGCTTGAAAGCATCCTAGGAGTTCCTCTGTACATTGGGCAACTGGGCAATTGACACCACAGTCTGAAGACCTCCCAGGGGCTCTGTGGCCTTCAGGACAACTGACCCAAAAGACTGAAAGCCTCCCTGGAGTGTGGCTGCACACAGGGAAACAGAAACCACAGTCCCAGTCCATTGACTCCCCCTGGGGAACAGTTTTGCATAGGACAACAATTTGACTGCTCCTCTGAAGACCCAACAGTCTGAAGGTCTCCCAGGAGATGTACTGCAGCCAGGACAACAAATCAGCAGCTTCTCTGCCCCTGTGAATACCCTCCGGTTGGAAGGCCCCACAGGAAGTCTGCTACAGCCACAGCCACAGGCCTAACAGGAGACCTGTTGCAACCCAGGGACAAAAGAGGCAGACTCCAGAAAGAGTCACCCAGACCAGTATACACTGGGGATAATCAGATGGTGAGAGACAAGCACAAGAGTAAGCAACAGAAGCCAATATACATGGGCATCATCAGAACCCAGTTCTCCCACCACAGCAAGCCCTGAATACACCAACACACCTGAAAATCAGGAAGCTGACCTAAAATCCTATCTCATGAAGGAAATAAAGTCCTTTAAGGAGGATATAAATAACCCACTGAAAGAAATACAGAACAACACAGGTCAACAGGTAGGCGCTCTTAAAGAGGAAACAAATAAATCTTTTAAAGAAATATAGGAAAACACAATCAAATAAATGAAGGATTGAATAAAGAGGTCCAAGGCCTAAAAGTGGAAGTAGAAACAATAAAGAAAACACAAATGGAGGCAAAGCTGGAAATGGAAAACCCAGGAAAGAGGTCAGGAATTAGAGATGTAAAAGAATACAAGAGATAGAAGAGAGAATCTCAGGTGTAGGAGATACTGCAAAAGAGATTGACACAACAGTAAAAGAAAACTCAAAATATAAAAATTTCCTAACTGAAAATATCCAGGAAATTCAGGACACAATGAAAATACCAAATCTAAAAATAATTGGAATAGAGGAGAATGAAGATTCCCAGTTCAAAGAACCAGAAAAATCTTCAAAAAAAAAAATCATAGAAAAAAACTTCCCCAACCTAAGGAAAGAGATGGCCATAAAGGTATAAGAAGCCTATGGAACACCAAACAAATGGGATCAGAAAAGAAAATCCTCTTGTCACATAATAATCAAAACACTAATCACACAGAAGAGAGAAAGAATATTAAAAGCTGCAAGGGAAAAGGGCAAAGTAGCATGGAAAGGCAGACCTATAAAAACTACACCAGTCTTCTCAACAGAAACTATGAAAGCTAGAAGAGTCTGGTCAGAGGTCATGCACAAATACAAGCCTAAGCTACTATTCCCAGCAAAACTCTCAATCAACATACATGGAGAAAACAAAATATTGCAAGACAAAACCAAATTCAAACAGTATCTATTTATCAATCTAGCCCTACAGAGGATCCTAGAAGGAAAACGTCAATACAAGGAAGATACCTATACCAAAGAAAAGACAAGGTATTAAGCATCTCACAACAAAGCCAAAAGAAGAGACATAAAGCTACATACAAAAGCAAATATAACAGGAACCAACAATCATCTGTCTTTAATATCTCTCAATATTAATGGACTCAGCTCATCTATAAAAAGACATAAGCTAACAGATTGGATATGCAAAAAATCCAGCATTTAGTTGCATAAGAGAAACACATCTCAATACAAAGGCAGATACTATCTCACAGTAAAAGTATAGAAAAAGGTTTTCCAAGCAAATCGTTCAAATAAATAAGCTGGAGGTACCATACCATCCTATTATTCAATAAAACAGACTTTCAACCAAAAGTTATCTAGTGTGATGAGGAAGGACATTTCATATTTATCAAAGGGAAAATGCACCAAGAGAAAGTCTCAATTCTGAACATCTATACCCCAAATCCAAGGGCACCCGCATTCATGAAAATCTTTACTAAAGCTCAAAAGACACATTGAACCCCACACAATAATAGTGGGAGACTTCAACACTGAATTCTCACCAATGGGCATGTCATTGAAACAGAAACTAAACAGAGACACAGTGAAACTAATAGAGGTCGTGAACCAAATGGATTTAACAGATATCTACAGAATATTTCACCCTAAAACAAAAGAATACACCTTCTTTTCAGCACTTCATGGTACTTCTTCAAAATATACCACATGATTGGTCACAAAACAACCCTCAACTAATGCACAAAGATTGAAATAATCTCATGCGTCCTATCAGACAACCAGGGTCTAAAGCTGGTTTTTAATAACAAACAATAAAAGCAACAGAAAACCCACATACATGTGGCAACTGAACAACTTTCTACTCAATGGTAATTTGGTTAGGATTGAAATAAAGAAAGACATTAAAGACTTCCTGAAATTTAATGAAAATGTTGACACATCATACCCAAACTTATGGGACACAATGAAAGCAGTACTAACAGGAAAATTCATAGCACTAAGTGCCCTGGTAAAGAAACTGGAGAGATCTTAAATTAACAACTTAACAGCACACCTGGGAGGTCTAGAACAAAAAAAAGCAAATGCACCCAAGAGTAGAAGGCAGGAAATAGTCAAACTCAGGGCTCAAATCAACAAAGCAGGAACAAAAAGAACTATACAAAGAGTCAACAAACCAGGAGCTGGTTCTTTGAGAAAAATTAACCAAATAGAAACAAGAGCAAACCCAAAAGCTGGTTCTTTGAGAAAATCAACAAAATAGATAAACCCCTATCCATACTAACTAAAGGACCCAGAGTCAGTATCCAAATTAACAAATCAGAAATGAAAAGGGAGACATAACAACAGAAATGGAGGAAATTAAAAAAAATCATCGAATCCCACTACAAAAGCTTATACATAACCAAACTGGAAAATCTAGATGAAATAGATGGTTTTCTAGACAGATACCACATGCCAAAGTTAAATCAAGGGCCCATATCCCATAAAAAATAGAAGTCATTAAAAGTCATTAAAAACATCCCAAACAAAAATGCCCAGAACCAGATGGATTTAGTTCAGAAATCTACCAGACCTTCAAAGACCTGATACCAGTATTTCTCAAACTATTCCATAAAATAGAAACAGAAGGAATGCTTCTCACTTATAAATATCAATGCAAAAATACTCAATAAAATTCTTGCAAACAAAATCAAAACAACCCTGAGATTTCACCTCACACCAGTAAGAATGGCTAAGATCAAAAACTCAGGTGACAGCAAATGCTGGCGAGGATGTGGAGAAAGAGGAACACTCCTCCATTGTTGGTGGGATTGCAGACTGGTACAACCATTCTGGAAATCAGTCTGGAGGTTCCTCAGAAAATTGGACATTGAACTGCCTGAGGATCCAGCTATACCTCTCCTGGGCATATACCCAAAAGATGCCCCAACATATAAAAAAGACACGTGCTCCACTATGTTCATCGCAGCCTTATTTATAATAGCCAGAAGCTGGAAAGAACCCAGATGCCCTTCAACCGAGGAATGGATACAGAAAATGTGGTACATCTACACAATGGAATATTACTCAGCTATCAAAAACAACGACTTTATGAAATTCGTAGGCAAATGGTTGAACTGGAAAATATCATCCTGAGTGAGCTAACCTAATCACAGAAAGACATACATGGTATGTACTCATTGATAAGTGGCTATTAGCCCAAATGCTTGAATTACCCTAGATGCCTAGAACAAATGAAACTCAAGACGGATGATCAAAATGTGAATGCAGATCGCTCCTGAGAGACACAGCCAGAATACAGCAAATACAGAGGCGTATGCCAGCAGGAAACCACTGAACTGAGAACAGGACCCCTGTTGAAGGAATCAGAGAAAGAACTGGAAGAGCTTGAAGGAGCCGAGACCCCATATGTACAGCAATGCCAACCAACCAGAGCTTCCAGGGACTAAGCCACTACCCAAAGACTATACATGGACTGACCCTGGACTCTGACCTCATAGGTAGCAATGAATATCCTAGTAAGAGCACCAGTGGAAGGGGGAAGCCCTGGGTCCTGCTAAGACTGAACCCCAGTGAACTAGACTGTTGGGAGAGGGCAGCAATGGGGAGGGTTGGGAGGGGAACACCCATACGGAAGGGGAGGGGGGAGGGGGATGTTTGCCCGGAAACCGGGAAAGGGAATAACACTCGAAATGTATATAAGAAATACTCAAGTTAATAATAATAAAAAAATAAATAAATAAAAAAAAATTCTTGCAAACAGAATCTAAGAACACATCGAAACCATCATTCACCATGATCAAGTAGGCTTCATCCTATAATGCAAGGTGGGTTGAATAAATGAAAATCCATTTACATCATCCACCATAAACAAGCTCAAAGAAAAAAAATCACATGATCATCTCCTTAGATGCAGAAAAACCATTTGACACAACTTAACAACCCTTCATATTAAAAGTATTGGAGAGATCAGGAATTCAAGGCTCATACTTAAACATAATGAAAGAAATTTACTGCATATCAACAGCCAATATCAAATTAAATGGAGAGATACTTGAAGTAATCCCACTAAAATTGGGGACAAGACACTCTCCCCATATTTATCCAATATAGTACTCAAAGTCCTAGCTAGTACAATAAGACAACAAAAAGAGATCAAGGGGATATAAAATGGCAAAGAAGATTAAAGGTATCGCTGTTTTCAAGTGATATGATACCTAAGCCACACCAAAAATTCTACCAGAGAACTTCTCCAGCTGATAAACAACTTCAGCAAAGTGGTTGGATATAAAATTAACTCAAATAAATCAGTAGCCTTCCTTTATACAAATGATTAATAGGCAGAGAAAGAAATTAGAGAAACAACTCCCTTCACAATAGCCATAGATAATAGAAAATAACTTGGGGTAACTCTAACCAAACAAGTGAAAGATCTGTATGATAAGAACTTCAAGTCTCTCAAGAAAGAAATCAAAGAAGATATCAGAAAATGGAGAGATCTCCCATGCCCCGGGATTGGCAGAATTCACATAGTAAAAATGGCCATCCTACCAAAGACAATCTATAGATTCAATGCAATCCCCATCAACAACCCAGCACAATTCTTCAAAGACATGTAAAAAGAAATTCGTAAATTCATCTGGAAAGGAAAAAAAACCCAGAATAGAGAAACAAATTCTTAACAATCAAAGAATAGCTGGGGAAATCACCATTCCTGACCTCAAGCTCTAGTGATAAAAACTGAATGGTACTGGTACAGAGACAGACAGGTTGATCAATGGAATAAAATTGAAGACCCAGAAATAAAACCACACACTTACACACACTTGATCTTTGACAAACAAGCCAAAAATATACAATAGAAAACGATAGCATCTTCAATAAACGGTGCTGGTCTAACTGGCTGTGTGTATGTAGAAAAATGAAAGTAGATCTATATTTGTCACCATGCTCAATGCTCAAGTCCAAGTGGAACAAGAACCTCAACATAAAAGCAGATAGACTCAATCTAATAGAAGAGAAAGTGGGAAAGAGCCTTGAACTCATTGGCACAGGGGGAAATTTCCAAAACACAACTCCATTGGCTCATGCTCTAAGATCAAGAATTGACAAATGTGACCTCATGAAACTGGAAAGCTTCTCTAAGGCAAAAGACATAATCAATAAGATAAATCGACAACCTACAGATTGGAACAAAAATCTTCACTAACCCTATGTCAATAGAAAGCTAATATACAAAATATATAAAGAACTCAAGAAGCTAATCACCAAAAATCCAAACAACCCAATCAAAACTGGAGTATAAAACCAAACAGAGAATTCACAACAGAAGAATCTCGAATAGCTGGGAAGCACCTAAAGAAATGTTCAAAATCCTTTGTCATCAGAGAAATGCAAATCAAAATGACCCTGAGATTCCACCTAACACCAGTCAGAATGGCTAAGATCAAAACCTCAGGTGACAACACATGTTGGTGAAGATGTGGAGAAAGAGGAACTCTCCTCCATTGTTGATGGATTGCGAACTGGTACAACCACTCTGGAAATCAATTTGGAGGTTCCTCAGAAAATTGGAAATAGACCTACCTAAAGACCGAGAAATACCACTCAGGAATACACCCAAAGGATGCTCCTCCATGCCACAGGGTCACATGTTCCACTATGTTCATAACAGCCTTATTTGTGATAGACAGAAGCTGGAAACAACTCAGATGTCCCACGACAGAAGAATGGATACAGAAAATGTGGTTCATTAACACAATGGAGTATTACTCAGCTATGGCGTAAACATGGATGGAACTAGAAAATATCACCCTAAGTCAGGTAACTCAGAACCCAAAGGACATGCATGGTATGTTCTCACTAATAAGTGGATAATAGCCAAAAAAATACAGAATACCCAAGATAGAGTCCACAGAACTCAGAAAGGTCAACAATCTGACAAGCCCAAGTGAGGATGCCTCAGTTCCACATGGGAGGGAGAAGAAAGCAACCACAAGGTGAGAGGGAGGGAGGGAGGGACAGGCAAGGGAAAGTGGATGGGGGAGAGGGGAACATGATCTGGTATTGGGTGAGGGAAAAGGACTGAAGCCCTGAGTGCCAGCAGCAAGAATGGGAACAGGTGACCTCGTGAGGAAGGAGGTTGGGAGGACCCTCCAGAATGTACCAGATATCTGGGAAGTGAGAGACTCTCAGGACTCAAAAGGGAGGACCATAGATGAAATGCCCTACAGTGGGGAGAGAAAACTTGTTGAGCCCACTTCCAGCAGAAAGACAGGGCATCATGTGAGGGATGGGGTTGCTATCCCACAGTCAAAACTCTAACCCATAATTCTTCCCGTCTGAAAGAAATGCAAGGATGGAAATGGAGAAGACCCTGAGAGAAAAAGAGGCTCCAGCAACTGGCCTAAAATGGGATCCAGCTCAAAGGGAGGCCTCAAGACCTTACACCATAACTGCGGCTATGGGTACTCATAAAAATGGACCTATCATGACTGCCCTCCAAAAGACCCAACAAACACTGAGTCAGGTGCAGATATGCACACCCAACCAGTCAACAGAAGCTGCTGACTCCTCTGTTGAATTAGGGGAAAACTGGAGGAAGCTGAGGAGGAGGGACACCCTGTAGGAGGACCAGCAGTCTCAATTAACCTGGAGCCCTGAGATCTCTCAGACACTGGCTCACCAACCAGGCAGCACACCCCAGCTGAGATCAGGACCCCAACACATACACAGCAGAGGACTCCTGGGTCTGGGTTCAGTCAGAGAAGCTGCTCCTAACCCTCAAGAGACTGGAGGCCCCAGGAATTTTAGAGGTCTGGTGGCGTGGGTAGGGTGGGGACATCCTCGTGGAGATGGGTGGTGGGAGAGGGGAGAGGTATGGGACATGGAACAGTTGGGAAGGTGGACCATGGGGGGAATAAAATCTGGAGTGTAAAAATTAAAAAATAAAATAAAATAAAAGCCACCGCCTCCGCGGGTCAGCTGCTTATGTAGAAAAGAAGCTTGGTCAACATTTCAGTGTACTTATTTATTTTTTGTGTTTACAGAATGTAATTTTTTAAAAGTCTCTCATCTCATACAAGAAACAGAGAAAACTCAGGTTAGACTCTGCAGAAAAGTAGAGTTTCCTAATTTTTAGACTAAGAACGAGCTTCTTCTAAGAACACATTCGAGTTAACTGACCACACTGGTTAGTAGTGGGTAATTTCCCCACAGGTACATCTCCTTTATGCGCTTTCTCTTTTGTCAAGTTCACCTGGGTAATTAATTGTGTAAGCTATCTCTCAAATGTTATAAATTTATATAACGTCCTTGTTTAAACCATTTTGAATGCCACTCTTGTTAAATTTCCAAATCCTACACACCTATTTGTACATAATGTAAAATTCATCTTTTTTGTACTGACTATAGTGTACTTTAATTTTTCCAGCAGCATTGAAAAAATATATGACCTCAGCCTCACATCTATAAATTTTTAAAGAGAAAGTAAGAATTATTAATGCTCACACTATCATTTAGGAAACTATCTATTTTCTGAGAATAATATCTGAATCATATTATACAGAGAAAAACTGAATTACCGAAATCTGATTGTGTTAGCGTGAAATGCAGAAACAACATACCCACCAGAGAGAAGAAAATCCATCAATTTCTTACCATTGAAAACAGCCTAAATTGACATTTTAACACATTTCCTTATGGTCTGTTTATGTTTTTGGCAGAACTACATATCTTTAATTTAGTTTTATGCAATTAAAATACTATTTTATTTTGGGTTTTTCTCAGTTACTATCTTCGAGTAATGAGACTGGAATTAATTTTTATGCTACTTGTTGTAATTTCTCTGATATTTAATTCTCCTGTGACTTTGTTCTTCTTATATAGTCTGAAGAATGTATGGAAAGTAGCAAGGCATCATGGCACAGTTTCTAACGTAGAGTTGACAGTAGAAAAGATAGAACATACAGGATTATCTGGGAGGGTGACCATTGGTAGAAAGCTGAAGAGAAATAGGTGCTTCGTGCTATAACTTCTCTAGCTAAAGTAGAGGAACTGTCAGCAAGACCCTAGGGGTAACTTAGGATTACTTATTTAAAATGTACACAGAAAAACTTCATGCTGTTTCTCACAGACTAAGTCCTAAAGATTCACTCTGACTAAATTCTGCTGGCAGTGACTGATGCCATCTCAGTCCACTCCTTGGCAAATTATTACATCAAAGGAATGGGTAGCCTAGTCCTTCACTGAGCATTGACTTCTGGAACCTGAAGGGAAAGTCTAAACTACACAGATAAACGGGAAATGAAGTTTACCTACATCAGAGTCAGAATGGCATCTCCACAGGAAGAAGGGGTGGATGTCAGGAATAAAAGTTACCAAATTCCGCCTAGAGTTCATCCATGTTAATAGCTGCCTGGCTTAGACTCACTGCTTTGGACCCTTCTTCATGTTCTTCCTCATCATCAGCTTTAGCTATGTGTCTGCAGTTCATCTACTTCTAACTTCTCTTTCTCTTCTCACTATACCACACTGACTGTCTCAGTGACAATTCAACATTATTTCTGTCCCAAATTTCTCCAGAGGAAGTCTTGGATCTATGAAATTAAGAGAATTTTTCAGGGGCTGGGGATTTAGCTCAAGGTAGAGCGCTTACCTAGGGAAGCGCAAGGCCCTGGGTTCGGTCCCCAGCTCGAAAAAAAGAACAAAAAAAAAAAAAAAAAAAAGAGAATTTTCAGTTTAGATATCCTACCCTAAAACTTTACCGTCAAGTTTGGGAAAGTCTTTCCCTAACTAGTCTATGTTCTGTATGTTTTACTTCATTGTAAATGGCATCTTCTCAGTTTTACTGCCTATCTCCTGGTTCTTTCCTATCAGAGTCTCTCTGCCTCCTTTGCCACCAAGTCCCCAAGTCCCAGAACCTGTGTTCCAGCAGACCTATTCATTTTACTCTTTTGTCAAAATTAGATTTTGACTCTCTAAAATTTGATCAGGTCAGTCTTACAATCAACCCAATTATCCATAGTAAGTGATGTTTTAATGTTGTTGATGAAATTTTTATACTCTCTTATCCCCTTACTACTCTAATCTCAGCTTTCAATATATAAGTCCTAAATTATTTAGCCAGCTGGACAACTTGTAATGCTTTCAATCTGTTAATATTTTTAATCACACTCATGTATTAGCACATTCAATCACTTCTGTTTGGGAGACAAACTCATCTGAGTACTTGTTCTTTCTAATCACCTTCAATATCTATTCCAAGGACTGCCTTGTAAATAGAAGAGTTTAGAACGCCATTTGCAATCCTACATTACCATACTTCCCTTTCTTTCTGTACTAAAATCTCCTTAAAGTCAGTGTTTCATTACCAGCACATACATAGAGGCCTGATGCTTAATTTGCTTCCAACACAGTGTTGACTGAGTAGTTTAAAGGAAAAATTCTTATCCCATGCCCAACAAACAGCCAACCCACCCACCCCTCACCACCCCACATCACAGAAAAGTGTGGCTTTTAAAATTCACAGGACAAGTGTGTCTTTCATCAGTGTGTTATGTTTCTCTGCAGATTTGGGGTCAGAGTCAATCAGCATTGTGCTGCTGAAGAGGATTATGTATGTCTAGCTTCAAAAGTTTATTGGCATCAAATGAGGCAGCTCCTTTTTAAAGTGTCTATATCCCATCAGCCCAATCACGACAGACCGATTAGGTTTCATGTTAGAGAGGAGCTGATGGTATAAAATGAGAGAACGAATCATTACCTGCAGTCGACCATTAATCTCTGTGAAATGTCCTTTCATGTAGTAGTAGTAATTGCACTTATAAATTGAAAATAGAAATATATTTATTTTAGGCTGAAAATTTCTGTTTTCTGCTATTTCAGGTATATATGCAAGGTGTTTCTAGAGACGTAATGTTCTGTACTTAGGCTGATAAGATGGCTTAATACATGTTTCTCTACTCAGCATGCATAGTGGATAAGATTTCTTCCTTTATCACTTCTAACCCTCTGATCAAAACAATCATAAAAACGTATTTCATTTGAATATTATTTTAGAAAAACATATCTACATTTCCAACAGCTAATCTGCCTTATCACAATATAGCATGAGATTAAGTTTCTGGTGATTTTTATTTTATATTGTTGGATAAAAATTAGTGTCTTATGAGGCAAAGGTGTACAACAAAAAGAAATAGTATTGTAAATTGACATGTCTTTGACAGTGATGGTCAGTTATTTTTTTGGCTCCTGTAATAAAGTACCATGATGAAAAGCAGGATAAGGAGGAAAGTTTATTTGGGGTCACATTTCCAGAGGGGAGAGTCCTTGATGGCAGGGGAGGCAGAGCAGCAGCCAGCTAGAACACAAAGAGAACAGATCCCATTCTCAGCTGTAAATGCAAAGCAGAGAGACAAAACTAGAAAGGAGGCAAGGCTATAAACTCCCAAAGTCTGCCTCCATAAAGTACGCCCTACCACAAGGCTCCACCTTCCAAAAGGTCCTCTACCTCTTCAAACAACACCACTAACCAGGAGCCAAGAGTTCAAATAAGCGAGCTAATAGTGGACATTAGTCATTTAAACCACTACAGAGTGTGTGGAGGGTATTTAATTTATAGACTTTAAATCTTGGTTTATTATTTAAAATTAAGGTTAATAGTGGTTTGTTTCTATGGGGAAATAATGAATTAATAGGTTTGTATGTAAGCAACAGTTCAGGGAATTCTGACTAAAAATATCACAGTTTGGAGTTTTGTTTTCTTTTTCTTTTTTCCATTGGTCTAAGCTGCTTTTCTACTGCTGTGATAGGACAATAAAGCATCTTGATACTATCTCAGTGTTGAAAATCATCTTATAATAAAGACAAACTAGGTCCACTCCTGTTTATATTTAAAGATGTTTCTCAATGATTGGGCTATGCCACAACTATAAACTTAACTAAAATGATTCTGTACTTCCTGTCTCAAGAAATGTCACCCATGCTTTTGTTTAAAGAGGTTGTTATGACCACCTTAAGACCATGCCTTGTTTCTGAAGGTTGTTATGACCAACTTGGTATGCTTCTGTGACCTCTGCTTATTTGCCTGATGAACCCCCACTTGTGAATCCCTAGTCTTGATCTATAAAAAAACCTTATCTTTCCTATGTTCAATCCTGATCTCTTGAACCCTGTCATAGGAAGAGACAGCTTGTGTGCACAAACAAAGCTCGTTTTAATGAATTTGACCATGATTCGTGAAGGTGGTCTGTCTACTGGCATCTGTGGGATTAACAGAAACCACAACGAAAGCAATTTACACAAGAGTTTATAAGGGCTTACAGTTCAGAGGGTTAACGTTCATGACCATTATGGCAGGGAGTATTGCAGTAGGCAGGCAGGTCTAAAGATGGACAAGCGGCACAAGTAGATGTACAAGTGTGAAGCAAAGAGAGGTAATGTGGGGGGTTTAAATCTAAAGGCCCACCTACAGCAGCACACCTCCAACAAAAAGGTCATACCTTCAAATCCTTCCCAAGTAATTCTACCAACTGGGGACCAAGTATTCAAATATATGGATCAATGCGGGGGAGGGGGACATTTTCATTCAAAGCACCACAGTGTGCTATCAGATTTTTTCATATGAAATAGCAAATAACTGAAGGTCATTTTTGTCTGTTTTCTAGCTGCCATGAGCGGAGGGGAGCACTTTCTGATAATTCCCAATCCTGATGATTATAACCTAATCAGTGTCTGACCTATGGTCAGTCGTACACACGACTGATAGATATTAATGCAGCAGGTACTGCTCAAGAATAAATTTAACCATCAACTGAATGATAAAAATACAGCCTCAGCCTGATTCTCCTTTGTAGTGATGTCCGTGTCATACGAAAGCACTCTCTGTAAGATTATCTTTCTTTTCCTTTAAATTATAGCAGAAGTCTGGGCAAGTGGGCGTATAAAGTGTAAAGGTCAATACCAATGTCCCACAGGAAGAAAAGAAAACTTGTCCAGGCTACTTTTGTCTGATGCATGATACTATACTTGGGAGAAATCCTATAGAATTTCCAGTAGAAAATTTGTTTAAATAAGTTTGAGTTATTAGTATACAAAACGAGGTTACCTACAGAAGCTGAGTCACCCTGCTTATAATCAGAATGATCTGTCCTGCTCTTTTCCTATCAACTCACATATTTTCATTACGTTTCTTTTCTTTTTGTTTAAATTGGATATTTTATTTATTTGTATTTCAAATGTTAATCCCGTTCCCTGTTTCCCCTTCACAAACCCCCTGTCCCATCCCCCCCTTGCTTCTATGAGGGTGCTCCCCCACTCACCCACCTACTCCTGCCTCCCTGCCCTGGAATTCCTCTACATTGGGGCAGCAAGCCCTCACAGGACCAAGGGTCTTTCCTCTGCCATATATGTAGCTGGAGCCATGGGTCACTCCATGTGTACTCTGGTTGGTGGTTTAGTCCCTGGCACAAAAAACAACTTAAGAGGGAAGTGGTTTATTTTTACTCAGTATCCAGGGTATATGGTCCATCATAGCAGGTAACCCATAGTAGAGCGTGACAACATCTAGGAACTGAGAATTCAGGGCGTGGTTTCTCATATCTCAGTAAACTAGGAAAGAGAGTGATACTAAGAAGCTGGGTTAGAAAGCTTGCTTGCCAACCATCTACCTCCTAAAGCTATACCTCATTTTCTAAAGGTTCTATCATCTCCCCAAACAGTGCTGCTATTTGTAGACAAATTTATCAAGCACACAACTTTGGGTATGGGAGGCAGGTCACATTTCCTTTCTCCAATAGGATGTGACTCTGCCTCTTACGTTATCAGGTTTGTTAGAAATCACCATTAACCAAACCATCTTGTTGTTCCAGGGTTTGATAAGTTAGCAATATAATTATGAAGGTTTAAAATGTCATGTATGGAATTACTGTATGGTATAAAATAAAATAAGAGTTTTTGTTATTATTGCTAGTAGATCCAGTTGCTATTGTGTGGTGTACTAAAGAAGTAAATAGGAAAAGGAAGATGCCCCTCAGGTGGTTAAGAGTGGCTGCTATGTGCACATAAGAATGTGAGTTTAGATCCACAGCACTCGTACAAAGCTGGGCATGGTTGCCTGCACCCGCAACACCAATGCTCAACACTAAATGGAAAGAGATAGGGAATGGTGACTGCTTTCTCAGGTCCAGATTCAGTGAGAGACCCAGGCATACATACATATAGCAAATCCATCCACTAGCCATACACTAACACACACAAAGAGAGGAGGGGTGAGAAAGAACAAAAAGGAAAGAAAAAAAAGAAAGAATGAAAGAAAGAAAGAAAGAAAGAAAGAATGAATGGATGAATGAAAGAAAGAAGAAAGAAAAAGGAAAGAATGAAAGAGAAAATGTTAAACACAAAAATATTTGTCCAGACCACCCAGAAACACATGGAATGCAGCACCTTGGAAAACTGGAAGTAGAAAAAGATTGCAAATTATTTAGCAAGTTAAAAATAGCTCTTTGTTAAAAAAAAAAAGAAAGAAAATATGTAATTCAGAGGAAACAGCAACAGTCTCCATGGCTGTGCTTCCCAAATAATCTGAGATTAAGGATTGGCATTTAAAAAATTCTCCCAGAGAATGGCTTATTTACTTATTTAAAGTTAACCTAGGAAACAATGGGTCTCCTTGTAGAATCTCCATATAATAATACATCCATGACCTTACACTCAGTTCTAGCTTTCTTCCCGAAGGCTCTATCCTGCCCTCTGGCTGGTCCTGGTCTTCAGCACAGAGTCCTTCTTTGGCTTGTATGTCCCGTGCTTCCCATTATGCTCTTTTCTTCACCCATCTTGAGCTTCCTAATGCATGTGAGCAACACATACAAAAAAAAAAAAGCATCTGAGAATCTATATTTTGTATGTAAGAGAAAAACATGGGATCTGTCTGAGTATGGCTTATTTTATTAGTGTAATTTCATTTCTTGGGAATGTCATGATTTCATTTTCAGAGTGAAAAGACATAAAAGTATGTTTATATAAATGTAGCATGAACAAATATAACAGGGAGAAAACAGAACCACAAAAGCTACACACGCTACTGTCAAAAGTATGTGTGGTGTAGTCCCAAACTTTGTACACGTCTCATTGTAAACCAATGAACAGAATTCACACATCACACTGCTAGAGAGTTGTGTCATGTAAATTATTTTATAGGGTGACAACAGTATTGAACTTTCCTTACAAATTTTAAGTATAAATACAGCTACAAAGTTTGCTCAGCAATTTGAATTTAATTACTGTTTGAGAATTGTGGATGTTTTTATCTTGAGAGAAAAGTTTGCCTAGTTAAATTATTTCTGAAGAATAGGATTAAGTTTTCTTTCAATACAAAATGGTTTTGTATCGTTTATAAGCCATTTTGCTTGTCATATAACCCTATTAGGATCAAGACATGTATATTCCAAGTAGCAGGAACCGATGAATTCAATGTTAATATTTTTCTAGATTGTTGTAGTAAAGAAGCCATGTTTGGTAATGTATTCAGTTTATACCTACATTCTGTACTCTGAGAAATATAGCTTAAAAAGAATACCAAATGAACTATTCAGTTAATGTTTTCTGTCATATTTTAGATAACAGAAATCAACAAATGAGTTTTCCAATGGATTAGTGAGTGCATATATGAATGTAAATGAGAATGAGAACATTAACTAAATATAGATCACCAATAAAATTTATTAATTTGAAAACACCTCTCCTCCTTTCTTCCAGTCCTTCATTAGTTTACTCCTTCATGAAACCGATCTTTTGTAAATCTAATAAAAACAAGTGACCATGTTGTGAACTTGGATTAGAGAGTACATAAAATCCCATGTGACAATTGCTCATAATTGAGGGATAAATGCATAAAAGTAAAACACAATTGCAGTCTGATGCATTCATTTTTGGAACTTCAGACTGATTAGAAAATCACTCCATGATAGAGTCTCAGTAAAAGCACTTGAGCTCTTCCACATACTTTCTCAAGACTAGACAGATATTGGTGGAACATTTTAGTCTACAATAAAAGCAATGGGTATATACAATCATTATCAATGAGTCAGAAAAGTAAATAAAATCAATCCTTTTCCAATTCTTCAACATATAACTTTAGATAAAAACATTTAAAAAATGTTAAGCCAGTTTTCTTGCTTAAAATATTTGTGAACACTTTCACTCTCTCTTGTGCTTGGCAAGCCCTGGGCATTTTAGATTAATGAATTTCCCAATCACTTAGAGAAGAGATTTAAAACAAAGTTTACTCTCAAGATGTAACTTGAGACTGAGTTATACCTCTGTTTTATTATTCCTAATGGCACTGAGTCAATCCACAGATATTTCATCCTGCAATTTTCTACTGTTATGAAAATGCATAATGTTAATCATTGTGATACTTTATAAACTGACCATAAACCAATGTTTATAGTCAGTTAATCATCATATTACTTTGCCTTAGGTAATTTAATACATTACCTTAATGTAGCAATCTACTTAATATACATTTTAAAGGAGCACAATAAAGGTTGTATAGCGTTAATGCATTATGCATTCTAACCCCAAATTTAAAAATACAACTGCAGTTTGGACAGAGTTCAGCTGTTCATAACTCTGGTTTCTTCTGCTTTTTTTCTGGGAAGAATGAAGGTTTAATGAAGGGCATCAGTTAACTGCTATTCTGTGTCTCATGATACATCTGTTCCTCAACCTGCTCCAGGCAAGAATAGCTTTTGATACCGTCAGTTTCCCACTCAGAGATCTACAATTACTCGATTACAGAACACCAAACCCCCAATTGCAAGAAGAAGAAAAAAAATTACCCCCCAAAATAGATATAAACTTGGAAGTAGGAGGCATTGACTTAAAGAAAGTGAGTCAGTACTTTTTGTGACGTTACTACAAAACTCTTATTTTAAAGATTATTTTTTGTGGGTGGCAGGGAGACTATTTCTTTTATATGTATGAGTGTTTGGCCTGAATGTTATGTCTGTGCACCATGTGCACACCTGGTGCCTAAGGAAGCCAGAAGAGGGCAGCGGATAACCTGGAACTGGAGGTACCTATGTTGTGAACTACCTACCACATGGGTGCTGAGAAACTAAAACGAGGTCCTCTGCAAGAGCGGAAGTTGTTCTTAGCCAAAGAGATGTTTCTTCAGCGCCCAATTTTTGAATGAGTATTCTTAAACCTAATCATTTAAATACAGTAGAGTTGGTCACTGTGTTGTCTAATAAGTAAATTTTAGTTATGGACTACTGTGTTCCAGGTACAGGTTCATACTTTACTCTCATCTTTAATCCCCATTAAAAGGACTGAAATAGAGATTTCATTCTTGACCATAAACTTAGAATATATTATATAGCAATATGTGATGCTACTTTTAAGTTTTAGAAAGCAGAAAATGAATCTGTTGAAAGCTTTCTTCTCCGTTTTTTTTTTTTTTTTGTCTATGAAGACTGTGGGTATTGTCATAGATATATTGATGCTTCCATTTATAGACAGCTATTGTAGAGATTGAATTTGAGGTTCAAGGCTTGGAATTGACTGTACATCATAAAACGGTGCTTATCTCCAGTCTGGATAAAAGTCAGCTGCCTGATTCTGGGTTTTGGAAGAAGATAGACACATTTATGGCAGAAATTTGTTAAATTCTTCTTTTATAGAAACAAGGAGCACAGGAAAATGATTTGGGAATTCCATCGTGGTGGCCAGAGAAACTAATTTCTTTTTTCATTTTCACATAGGTTCATTCTTTTCCCCACATTGAATAAGGGTTTTCAGAACTATTTATACTGAAGAAATTCATAGAATGTATTCCTTTTAAAGGAATATTTATTCTATAATATGGACTTTATTTTAGAAATCTAAAGGGTCTGTGCTAGCTTCCCATTTTCTTTCTTTTCATTTCCTACCAGATTGTGTTGAATGTTCAGACAAGTAGAACTCATGAGCTGACAAAAGGCCAATAAATTAAAAAAAACCCCTCAGTCATCAGGGAATTAATTGGAAATTACAAAAACCTTGAGATTTCTACTTACCTCAGTGAGAATGAGTATGATCAAGAAAACAAATAATGACACATTCTGGCAATACTGTGGGAAATGAGGAAAACCAAACCGTTGCTAGTAGAAGTGTCTGCTATTGTAACTGCTATAGAAACTGGTGTGGAGGTTCCTCAAAAATTATAACTAGAACTATCATATGACCCTGCGCTAAAACTTCTGAATACAAGGACCCTAGATCCTTCTCAAATGTCCATGTACACTACAGCACTATTCTCAATAGAAAAGAAGTAAACCAGCCTAGATATCTAGCTATGGGCAATGAAATGTGGCACACACACACACACACACACATACACACACACACACACACACACACAGTGGAACTTTGTTTAGCTATAGAGAAGTAAAATTATAAAATCTGCAGGAGAATGGCTGGAGCTGAAACATATTAAGTAGGTGACTCAGTCTCAGAAAGAAAAAAATAACAATGTTTTTTCTCATACGGGATTTCCTGAACAAAACACCCATGGCTTATGCTCTAAGATCAAGAATCGACAAATGGGATCTCATAAAACTACAAAGCTTCTGTAAGGCAAAGGACACTGTGGTTAGGACAAAACGGCAACCAACAGATTGGGAAAAGATCTTTACCAATCCTACAACAGATAGAGGGCTTATATCCAAAATATACAAAGAACTGAAGAAGTTAGACCGCAGGGAGACAAATAACCCTATTAAAAAATGGGGTTCAGAGCTAAACAATGAATTCACCGCTGAAGAATGTCAAATGGCTGAGAAGCACCTAAAGAAATGTTTAACATCTTTAGTCATAAGAGAAAAGCAAATCAAAATAACCCTGAAATTCCACCTCATACCAGTCAGAATGACTAAGGTCAAACACTCAGGTGACAACAGATTCTGGCGAGGATGTGGAAAAAGAGGAACACTCCCTCATTGTTGGTGGGATTGTTGACTGGTAAAACCATTCTGGGAATCAGTCTGGAGGTTCCTCAGAAAATTGGACATTGAACTACCTGAGAACCCAGCTATACCTCTCTTAGGCAGATACCCAAAAGATGATCCAACATATAACAAAGACACATACTGCACAATGTTCATAGCAGCCATATTTATAATAGAAACCAGATGAAAGAACCCAGATGCCCTTCAACAGAAGAATGGATACAGAAAATGTGGTACATCTACGCATGAAATCCTACTCAGCTATCAAAAACTATGACTTTATGAAGTTCATAGGCAAATGATAGAACTGGAAAATATCATCCTTAGTGAGGTAACCCAATCACAGAAAAACACACATGGTATGCACCTATTGATAAGTGGCTATTAGCCCAAATGCTTGAATTAGTCTAGATGCACAGAACACATGAAACTCAAAAAGGATGACCAAAATGCGGATGCTTCACTCCTTCTTTAAAAGGGGAACAAGAATACCCTTAGGAGGGTATAGGGAGGAAAAGTTTAGAACAGAGACTGAAGGAACTCCCATTCAGAGCCTGCCCCACATGTGGCCCATATATATACAATCACCATAGTAGATTAGGTGGACAAAGCAAAGAATTGCAGGCTGACAGGAACTGGATGTAGATCTCTCCTGAGAGACACAGCCAGAATAACACAAATACATAGGCGAATGCCAGCAGCAAACCACTGAACTGAGAACGGGACCCCCATTGAAGGAACCAGAGAAAGGACTGGAAGAGCTGAAGGGGCTCGAGACCCCATATGTACAACAATGCCAAGCAACCAGAGCTTCCAGGGACTAAGCCACTACCTAAAGACTATACATGGACTGACCCTGGACTCCAACCTCATAGGTAGCAATGAATAGCCTAGTAAGATCACCAGTGGAAGGGGAAGCCCTGGGTCCTGCCAAAACTGGACCCCTGGTGAACGGGACTCTTGGGCGGGAGGGCGGTAATGGGGGAAGGATGGTGAGCGGAATAGCCATATAGAAGGGGAGAGGGATGGTTTAGGGGGATATTGGCCTGGAAACCAGGAAAGGGAATAACATTTGAAATGTAAATAGGAAATGCCCAATTTCATAAAGATGGGGAAAAAAGAATAATAATAGTAGTTAGAAAACACAATCAATTAAAAACAAGAAAAAAAAAAGAAAACATGATCTTCTAAATCAACAGGAGCCAAGCTCATAATAAGTCACAGAGATCAAAGTAGTATGCATGGGCCCTGCATGTGTACACCAGATCCCCTGCTTATGTATTACTTTTTCTCTTTTAGATTTTTATTGGACTCCTGAGTATGTAAATTGGCAGGTCTCTGATTCTTGTGTCTTTCCTTTGACTCTTTTCTCTTTGTTGTTTTGTCCTATCCAACTACAATAAGACAGCTATTGTTTTATCTTATTATATTTTATTTTGCTATATTTTAATATTATGTCTTAGAAGCCTGTTATTTTCCAGTGAGAAACAGAAAGGAAGTGTATCCTTATAGGAGGAACTGGGAACAGTAGAGGGAGGAGAAACTGTAATCAGGACAAATTATGTGAGGAAAAAAAATCATATTTTCAAGAAAGGAAAAAAAATGAAAAGGAAACCCAAGTCACTTCATTAAACACAGAAGTCACTTTTAAAGAAAAAAAGTGGCAAAAAGAGAGTCAAAATTTGTTTTCAGTCAACAAATTACATATAGAATTGATTAGTAGCATTGGTATCAAGGTAGCAGTAGCTACATCAACACTTCTCATTTATCGAGCATATATTTATGTTTGTTTCATAGATCATCTCCAATCTCATACTTTACTTTGGTAATTCTCTTTCCTGTTTCAAAGGAAATGAACAATCAGAGCAATTAACCGATTTACACATTCAACACATGGCATTGGGAACACCAGATTATAGCTGTCCCACTCGAAAGCATATGTTTGTGGGCTTAACTCATCGTGTCTAGTCACAATAACTAAATTTGCTCTGATTTCATCCAAATTTACAGTGTTCCTTATGATGTTTCTGCCACTTTGCTGCCTCAGTAGATTTGAAGATAAGAGTTATAGGCGGTATTGCTTTGGGCCTTCATACACCTTCAAAACCAGGGAGGTCTGTGTGTGTGTTGTTGGTGTTGGTTTTCCTTAAATGTCCAAGTTTTAAGTACAGCTTTACATGTAAAAGGGTGATATGAAAACAAAACTTGAAAGCAATGGGGATTAAAGCTGTGAACTTTTTCAAATTGGCTCATCCTTGTGTTTGCCAAACCAGTCTGGTGGTTTGTGTCACACTCTCTGTCGTAGGCAGGCACATTGGCTCTTTTCCTTGGGAAACTGTTTACAATTAGAACTCATCCAAAAGAAAGTACTGGATAACCATGGATACCCTTGCTTCTTGCCATAGAGAGATCTAATATTTTGTAACCATATAATCTAATCATGGCTTGTGGGGACAAAAAAAAAAAAAAGAGAACAATAACGGATCAAACTAACTCAACATAAAACGACAGCATTAACTATATCAACAACAACAATGAGTTAATGGGAAGGAGTCTGCTATTTCTTGGAACCTGACGTAAGTTCTCAAGGTATCCGATGCTCTGGAGCTTGGGCAAACTGACTGGGCTGAGGAAGCATTCTCTGGGCTACCCATGCATCTTCATTCTCAGAACATGCTCCCTGTGTGCCTGTCTTATTCTCTGACGTTCCTTTGGGCATATGTGAGTCTCTATGCCTCCCTTTTGTTGGAAAGTGTTAGCAAAAGAGCTGTCCTCAGCCTTCCCCTCAGACCCAAAATAAATTTCCAGAGGTTTCTGCCTACTCTTGCTTGGTCCTTGCTCCTAGTCTTTCTTCTATCTGTCATTTTGTCCAGGCATAGGTCATATGCCTTATACCAAGAGTCCTGGGGTGATTGCAGGCCCTTATCACCTGCTACTTTGAAGTTAGGAGAAACAGAATGTGACTGCAAGGGGACATTATCTCTAAAGGTGAGAAAAAACGATAGGTTGAAGACTGAAAACATAGATGGCAATCACCTAGACATTTGCTGTGTGTTTTCCTGAACTCATGTCCATGTCATTTGAGAGAAAAGTAACAAATGTGGTTTGTACAAGGTTGGCAAGTTGCCTACCAATTCAAAACTGATTGATGTTGTAGTTACACTGTTAGATGCATGGAAAAGCTGCAAGTGATTGGAAATGCCAGCTGTCATTTAACTTTTGAATGACAGATAAGAGGCACAGAAATGGAGTCAGAATTGAGGTCAGGCCAAAGTTAGTCACTCCTACTGTCATATCATGATTTCTTTCTGACTCGTATGATTGATTGGTTAAATGAAGAAATAATAATACCTTGGAAGAATACTCATTCACTGAAGGCATTTGTGAAAGTCCTTAATGAAGAGCTTTCTGTAGATTAGATATTCAATGCATCTTGATTACTAGTAAAGACAGTTAGCCAAGTTGATAAGAGTAACTCCCTGACACTGTCACACTACATACACTCTTAACTGTGGAATTGAGAACAGAGTAAAATAACCATAAAGCCATATATTCATGATACATCCAGAGTTATGCTGTATACACACACACACACACACACACACACACACACACACACACACACACACACACACACATACCCATCCATCTGTAGTTTAGAGGATGAAGACCTTACTGTGGCCTTGTATGAACTAGGCATTGGTGGCAGCTCTGTTTGACAGGTCACTGGACAGAGTTTTGACTTTCACAGGGTTTTCGTTTCAGTCTTTCCTTTCCAAATTCCACTTGCATCATCTCTATGCATTTATGAAATCTTGAACTTGGTTCCCAACACTCTGCATATAAAGACTAACCTGTAATTATCACTTGCTTTATTTGAAAGGAGTCAAAATTGACATGTTATAACGCATGAGAGAAGATACTTGCATTTTTCTCAACTTCCTATGTGATTCAAAGTACATCTGTAGCATATATAAAATCTACAAAATTTCCATTAAATATTTCTGCAAAGTGTGTAGCAGTCCAGTGAGAACAAAACATTTGAAAGGTTACTTCTATTCTCAGGATCTACTTCACTGAGCCTGTTGGAAAGAGGGTTAAAATCACTGTTAAAATTCTTCTACAAGAATTTATCACATAAAACACTGTAGCAATTCAATAAACCCTAAATTCTTTATTTCTAAGGAACAAATATAATTGTTGACCACCAGATGGCTCCCATATTTTTAAAACTTTGTCAGAAATAGTAGAAATCACACAAACAAATAACCTCAGATTAAAAGGAAGTAAAACTGAAAGGGGAAAATAACGTAACCCATGGGCATCCGAAGTACAAATAGACAAGAGGGAATTTCCCTTTTTATTGACAAGCGTGTGTGCTTTGGATGTGAAGCACAGTACATGGTCCTTTCTGAGCCCTACTCTTTCAGTAATTGTACAAGTGTAGCTTATAAAAAAAAAACCAAAAAGTATGCAGGAAAATCCCTTCACTCGAGCTTAAGTTCGATAGCACACTTGTTTCATATATTGTTTTGAACAATATAAATGTCCTATCTCATAATCAGGACTAATACTCCCTGGGACAATGTATAATTTTATTGACAGACCACCTTTACTGTCATCTCATCTATGTATCTATTTTACGAGACATTTAGTGCTATCGTCACGATACAAATCAAAGTCCACACAACAACAAAATTTTGGACTGTGTTAACAGCAGAGTCAGCCCATGGTGAGGGTCATAGCTCCTGGAGGGACACTGCTGGCACCCTAGATGATGTTTTAACTGATGTGTTCTCCGAGCCTTAATATGTAAGCTATTAAGATAATAGACCCCACACTTGTCACTTTGACAGCTTCTTTAAAGGCTAAGCTGCCCAATTTGTCTCTCATTAAAAGCTGCAGTGCAGCGTAGTGATCCGTAGCTACCGAGCCACTGCACTTTCAGAGCGTACGCATCTATTTTGAGAAACATTTTTTTTTTTGTCAATAAGACAGGCATATGTTTCAATGAGTCATCTTAATAGAGCAAATTCACAAGAAGGGGTGAGCTGCTCTTCCACCCTGACCCTGAATTTCCTTACCTTTCCTTGTTAGTACAAAGCTTGCCCCTGTGCCTCCTGCCACTGAGAAGCCAGTCACGGGCAGGCCGGGGCTCCTTAGCCCATATGGTTTTATTTGTGTTCCGCTGGCACAGTTATACTCATACAGTAACCAACATAAATTTTTAGTTTTATTATCACCTCTAAAAAGAGACAGAAATGTGAAAATTGAAGCCAGAAGGTTTGTATCACAGGATTAATTAGGCAGGGCCAAGTGGAGTCGCACTCCTCCTGGCAGTGAGCGCCTGAAGAAGGTGCCTGCCTGCAATTACCAAGCACACGACGCAATTAAAAACCCTGTTTCTTTCTCCCGAGGTGTTACTTGTTAGTTGATAAATCTCTTTTTTAAAATTCTCTGGGGATCTGAACTGGCTTGAGGTGCAATCTACCAGGGTAGATATTCATGAAAAATTGATTTAGCTGTAGCCCAAGTGCAATAGGTTTAAAATAAACCTGAAAGGAATGAACAGTGTGTTTCTTGGCTGACATTTTATTGGCCATTTTTTAATGCACAAAAGACTAGATAATTAAGAATTGGGACTTCATGGATCTCCACATGGAGAAATGAATCGAATTGGTCTGCTGTCCCAGGCACTGCCTAAGTGACTGCACATCCACTGACCTTTTCCACTGGCCTTTTTGTTCAGTATATGGACAAGATGGTCCAGACAGGTCAAACGTATATGCCTCCCACAGCCCACGGCCCCTTATAATAGAAAAGTGCCTCAGTATAAAATGATTTCCTGTTGCTTAATGTAAATCCTTGCCCACAGAGATTTGAAACTTGGATCTGTTAGTCTTGTTCTCCCAAGGAACTTCTGCTTTGCCTGGTCGCTTCGAAGGCTACAATCAGGGTCTTAAGATTGGAAAGATGCATCAGGGGGACAGAAGGAAGCTCCAGTTGTCTCCTGGCCGCTAGTTTAAAAAGAGTGGGATTTAACCACAAGTCCATAAATCAGGCAGCCTACTCTTTCCCCTGAAATATAAATAATTTAAACATGCAGCATGCACTCCGTACCTGGTTGGAGACTAGTGCCCTATCCAGGCGTGCGAACCTGAGCTCGGCAATGATCTCATACTTCCTGCTGAAAAGAGACGCAAAATATTTTTAAATCAATAGGATAAAACCATCGTTGTAAATGATGCAGCTCAGCTTTCGTTTCAAAATGCACCGTGTACAGTGTAATGCAAGAAGGGAAGAAAGAGACCGCTGGCTTTGCTACTTTTATTTCCTTATACTGTTTCTTAATTAAAGAAATTGGTAATAATTAAATAGTGCTTTACCAATTCCTTACATCCCTCCTTACATCTTATTTATTATTTTCATATTTAAGAATTTATCAAATAGTAAAGATTATTCAAATAGTAAAAATGCAAGTGGGGATTATGGCCTTAAAAATTTGCCAACTATTAGTCATAATAAGTTTGATAAACTGTAACTTAGAAATCTGAACTCTAGTATTCAACATTAACTTTGGCGATTTTACTGAGTGTTTTATTTATGTCTCCATTTTTTAAGGAAAAGGGAGATTCCTTTTTCCATTGTGTCTAACTTCTCAACACATTTTTACTCTTTTGTTTGTGCTAATAAGTACTTACTACTGAGGCAAGTGGCAAGCTAACATTACCTTAAGAAGTTTTAGATAGATGATGAGAAATGATTTTTCCTTCCATGTCCATGAGTTAGTAAAAGACCAGAATCCAGGTTTTGCCATTCTGAAATGAACTGATTTGGTGAGGTCACTTGAAGGACACAAACATGACATTTAAGTTTTCTTCTTAGGACTCTGGCTGTGCTTCAGCCTAAGTTCCTTGATTAAGTTTTAGCCTCCTTTTGGGTCTTCAATAGACATATTCTTCCTTGAAAGTTCCCCCATGTAGTCGATTGAGTCCCCAATGACTGTGATCAACCAAGCCTTAGGACTGTAAATATAACAGATATTACCTGAGTGGTTAGATTGTAGGACAGAAGATATTTATCATCGGCAGTCAAGGTTCATAATCAGTTGATACCTGTTAAGTCTTTTGTTGGAAGTCTCGATTCAATCAGGCAAGTCTTTAAAATAGGATCTGCAATCAGAGTCTGGAGGAAGCCATTGCCCTAGCTCTGACTTCCCTGATGGGGCCAAACAGGGGCCCTACAGGCACTTCATATCTGCACTGACACAGTACAATACCTGCTTATAATTCTCAAGATTCCAGATAGTGTTTCCTGTAAGTGAGAGTTGAGAAAGTAGAAGATCCTACTGGGAACAAGTTTCAACAACTGGGCCATTTTCCAAATGGTTGCCTCTTACCAAACAAAATTCCTAGTCATCTTCATTCCTTTCAATGGGCTTTTAAAGTTGTGTTTCCCCCTGGGTTACTTGAAATCACTGAACTTCTACAACTTTTTCTCACTTTCTGTTGCCTGTGAGAATTAACAGATGACTATAAATGGTTGTAAAATAGGAATGCACAAGTGTACATTTATTAATGACATTTAATAGAATTAATGAGACTATACATATTTTACTCTCTAGTATTAATTTGCATCAGCATAGTACTTTAGTCTACCACTGACATCCTAGGCCCACATAGGAAAATGGAGTAATTTTTTTTGCCAGGCATTTCAGCACCTTATTTTATGATCATGTGAGAAAAAAATAAATGCTAAACACATGCCAGAAAGTTCACAACTTGATCAGAATTTTGAAGATCTTGTCTATATTTTAAAAGATTTTCACATTTTAGTGTTATGGAAAATATCAAGCAGTAGGACCATTTCTTACAAAACTTTTTATATTTACTGTCTTAATTACCTGGCCTTCATAAAGCTATGAAAATTCTCTCCTTTATTCATGATTATGGAAATGCATTGAAAATATTCTTTTCCCTATATCCTGACACCATGATTTTATCATTAAAAATCAAAGGGAACTCCATAAATGAAGGAAATGAAATTAGAGCTTGAATCCTTCAACTCAGGTCTTCTCATATCTGCTTCTATTGCTATTTGTGATGGTAATTCCTTGCAATGGAGCATAAGGGATATTGACATAGGAAGACATTTTTAGAAACATCCTTATTCTCTATTCAGTAGACATCAACAGACTTCTCCCCCAGCTGTGACAAACAAGAACAATCTTCAGATCCAGCCAAATCTTTCTCGGGGAAACAAAATCTCTAGTAGCCCAACTACATTCTACAAGTTAGAAATCAATTGGCTTCATTTTATTTTTTTAAATTAATTCATTTTGGGGGCTTATAAATTTCAATTATTTTAAAATGTTGATGTATAAATTTGTGTGGTATACTATGATCATTTGATATGTGTGTACATTATATATTGATGAAATCAAGGCAGTGAACATTTTAGTCCTTAAACATTAAATATTTAGATTAATATATAATAGTTAGCCAAATTATAGTTTTGTAGGACAGTATGGTATATCAATAGATATATATGCTAAGCACTGATTAAGCCTGGGAAATTCATTTCCTATCTCTTCCTTATGTCTTCATTTCATTTGAGAATATTTAAATAAAATATTGAAATCTGTCATTTGCTCAATTTGTTTTCTATTTTGGTGTTCCTCATTGGATCTTTTAAGCATGACAAAAATTAGAAGGGAAAGTTAAAACCTTCTAGCATCTGGTTAAACATGTTCAAAGACGGCATCCAACACATATTTCAATACACCTGTTTTCACTTTGAGAGACCTTACAAGTACAGTCAAAATATCAACGATGCTAGTGCCATGTAGGAATTACACAGGGTTGAGTTAGCACAGTGAATTTGGAAATTCATTGAGCTTATGAAAACTTCCTGATTCGCTCTACTTGGTCTAGAAATCAATGAATGCACGTGTGAGTGCTGGAAGAATCACATCTTTGTCAGGTTTGCTTGGTCATTTTTGCTTCATTTCTTTATCTGCAATAGACAAACTGAGCATCAAGTGTAGCTTATGCTTTTCAGAAAGAGTAGATGTGCTTAATGAGTATCTCACAAACACTTTACATACAATTTTTGTCTGGTCTTTTAATTGTCTTATTCGTTATGATTTTGTGAAAATCCTTCTTGCAGTAAGAAGAGAATGGAATTGATTCATTTTTTTCCATAAACTAATTCAAATACATGAGGAAAATAGCCTGATGACAAAAATTTTGTACATATTTTAACAGGGCAACCAACACGGTGGTACGTTAGTCAGTTTTTCTCTTCTAATTAGAAACTGCTCAAAGGATCCATTTTTTTAAAATTTAGATTCATGTCTTCAGAAATTTTAGTTCTGTTGTTTGGGCCTGTGGTGGCCCAGTAGCTTATGGAGAGAGCATGTGGCAGAGATGGACTGTCACCTCATGGTGATGAAAAGCAGAGAGAGGGGGCTGAAGAAGTGGTAGTTCAAATATCTTCATTAAAGAAAGTTAAAAAATCTCATCCTTTTTATAGACTTTGCTTCTAAAAGGCTCTTAGACTCTACCTTACACACACACACACACACACACACACACACACACACGCCACACAATACAGTGGTGCCAGGGTGGCTTGATGAAAGTGAATTCCTGGATCGGGTACAAAATATTTAAGAGAAAATTTCATGACTATCTTGTTACCACATTTATCCCAATCCCTAGACTAGAAAGCCTGCCACTTTTCTTTGTTGTATTTTGATCTCAGTTGAATGTGGCATCTATGTCAAAACCAGAATCAGAGTACCTTACATCCATTATCAACTGGACCTTCTGCATGGAGATGGATTCATTGATGAAAAGACATATTTGAGGATGGTGTTACTGAATTTCATCCATATGTTTATAAAATCTTTGGAAATTTGACAAGAAATATTTTTTCTGTATTCTTTCACACCAGTGAGTAGATATTTTCATACTTTTGAATGTTATTAAGGGAGTATTACACAAAGTTAAGGAGGATCCACTCAAAAGGAAAAAAGAAAGCTTTACTGCTTATCAGAAAAGAAAGTGCAGAAAGTCAAGAAATGTGCTTTACGTTGAATAAAACCTTAAATTTACATTTCTTTTGTAGATTCTAGATGATGTATTTTAGCAATGTCACTTTGATATATCAGTAAATAATTTCCTTCAGCTCTGTGATACAGCTTAGTTATTACAAAGTCTGTTTTATGGCAAATGCTCTTTTGAGGTTACTGTGTGTTTGAACAATGGACATAAATTAGTGCCTAAATGGATGGTCTGTGGTTTTAGGATCCTTTCTAGAGAGAATAAAATATTACACACACTTTTCTATTATGCTGACTTTTACATTTCTTTATTTCTCACCATCATTTAAAGGTAATCTAAATTTTTATTATTTCTTTGCCTCTATCTCTCATGTATATCTCTCATTTCTGTTTCTATTTCTCTATGTCTCCATCTCTGAAACACACATGCACACACACACACACACACACACACACACACACACAGAGAGAGAGAGAGAGAGAGAGAGAGAGAGAGATCCTTCATGATATACCAAATTTTTTGTTTCTTCAGGTGAATTTACAGGCTCTTCTCCTCTACTATGATCTTCCATGTTTACCAGGTTGAAAATTTATATTCTTTAAGGCTACATTTAGCTTATTTCACTAGATGATAACTCATTAGCAACCAGATGCATGTATCTCTCTCTCTTCTTCCACTGATTTCTAGGCTATGACACAATCTTCTGGATTTCCTTCTAATGTTTGCACATCCTTTAGGCTTTCTGTTGCTATCTGACTGGAAATTTGGGGCCTTAAGATGTGGGGCGGCAGGCTGTGAAAGGTACCCTGGCTTCTAATGAGATAAAGTCAGAAACCCTGGTGACCTTGAAAGGGAAGGCAGGTGTCTCCCTAAACTCCCAGGAGTCCAGGCCCCTCTCACATAGCTACAGTCCTCCCATCCCCACTCCAGGCCCCTGTAGAGAGGCTTGTGGCCATCAGTCACATTGAAGCAGGACCACACCCTCCCGCATGTAGATAATGTATTCCCAAGCTCTCATACCAAGCCAATAGGAAGTACCTGCTATCAGACCATGACCCACCCCAAAACTGTATATAAGAATCCTGTGCATAAGGATTAAATGTATTCTAGAACTACTCTGTTGTCTGAGAGTTTCTATCATAAGAACTGTAACACTGCCACTTGGGGAAGAGATCTGCTCTCCTGAAATCGCCTCCCCCTTCTCTGCAACCCATCTCCGGATAACCAGTCTCGGGTGGGTGAACCAGCCTCCTGCTGGCTCAGCCAAGCTAACCTCTTGGAGCAACTGAAGCAGTAACAGGCAGCTGAGGCGATTCCCCCTCCCTACCCGAATTCTCTCCCCTTCACCGGAGCCCTTGCACCTGGCCAGGCCAGAGATCTCCGTGGAAAGCCTCCGATACACAGGCCCACACTAGGATACAATTCTAAGTCTCTATTGTCTCTTGTCATATACTCACCAGTTAAGTCACAGCCATTCTTTGGCATTATTGGCCACGGTACGGGAGACGCCTATTTCAGCTTTCTTTCTTGGTCAATAAACCACTCTAAAATTTAATGGCTTACAATGATTACTTCTCATTAGTCTCAGAGATGACTGCTCTAACTTTAGTGACTTTCTTGCTTCTTATGAAGCTGACTTTGACTACATGAACATAACACTCTATTATATTGAGGTAGTTAGATGGCCTCTTCATATGTCTGAAATTTGATGTCGGTTATCGGCAATCAACTGAGACAGCAGCACATGTACTAAGTGTGTGGATTGGATTTTTCACACTATGACAGCTGAATCCAGGGAGAAGTGCTTCATAACTGAGAAATCATAGAGTAATGAGACAGACACCATATTTTTTTTCAAAATTTTAAGTTTATTTTCTTGGATTAACTTTGCACATGAGTATTCTTCCTGCATGTTTATATGTGTGCTTGATTCACCCAAAGGCCAGAAAAAAGCATTGGATCTCATGTTCCTGAAGTTACAAATGGTTGCAAGCCAAATGGATGTTGGGTGCTGGGAACTGAAGCCTGGTGTTTAGGAAAAGAAGTTAGAGTTCCTAAGCATTGGTCAGTCTTTACAACATCTTTGGGCAAAGCATGCTCTCTACTCTTCATGACATTAATAGTCACATTTCATTACTCCTTTTGGCCCAAAGTCCTGCATTGTATCATTTAAATCAGGTCCAGGTAGTAGGTATGTTGGCTTTACTGCATATAAAGATATTTATAATACCCTCACAAACTCAACATACTTGTCAGATGGGGACTGTGGCATCTAATAAGCACATCAATTCAAATAACCAAGAAATAAATAATCAGTGGATAATAGAAGTATGAAATTTAGCTAACCATGTGCCAGTTTTGTGCTTATGAGCTCTTTCTTCCTTTTTGGATTAATTCTCTGAACCTCCTCAAGTTATTGCCTATAGATCATCCTTTCCCCGAAAAGTATCCCACGCTTACATCTGTAAAGCTTTTGTAAGGTTTGTTCTCACTATCAGAAGTTAGGACTTTAAAGATGAATTTAAACTATGCTATTAGCTTTAGTACAAGCTGAGTGTACAAGTGTAACACAAAAGACCAAAGATAGTCAAAGTGATCCTTAGCATAATGGACATTGCTAAATGTATTTTAATACCTGACCTCAAATTATACTGCAAATCCAGAGTGACAAAGATGACAATGTGCATACACAAAACGGATATGTCAAACAATGGTGCTGAATCAGAGATCCAGAGTAAATGCACATAGCTATGGCCACTTAACAGTTGATGGGGTTTCAAAAATATAAGTTAGAATAAAATGCTGTATATTCAACAAAAAGGGTTGGCGAACCTGGGTATGGAATTATATTCATATCTGTCACCCTGAAAGAAAGCAATTCAAAAAATGGTTAAAGATGTTAAAGTGTAACCTGAATTACTGGAGTTATTGAAAGAAAAACATAATGGAAAATATGCAAGATATACTGCCAGGGAATTTCTAAACAGAACTATAAAAGAGCATAAATGGTTCCAGGCATTGATAAGTGAGATATGTAAAGAGAAGATCTTCACAGAAAAGGAAACTATGAGCAGAGAAAGCAGACAGGCTGAAGACTGGTAGAAAACCTTACTAACTGTATTTCAGACAAGAGATTAGAATCTAGAATATAAAATTTACTGCAAAAATTAAACAGCCAAAGTGGCAATCAATAAATGGGCTAGTGATCTGAACACATAACCCTCAAAATAAGAGATTTCAACAGCCCATGAGTATTTTTAAAGCCTTATCTGAATATTCACACACTGGTGGGTCTCTCAGCCTTCATCAGAGACTCCTCTTTCTGTTGTAGGTGACAGTTAATACAGAGATCAATAACCAATCAGTAGTATAATCAATAATGGATTGTCAAACCATCTCTAGAAGGAACATTTATACCCATCTCTCAAAGGTTCAGGGACCATTGTGGAAAAGAAGACATAGAACTTGTGAAACTAGAGGTAGTAGACATCTGCAGTGTTTCCTGGACATGATAATGCAGTTGCACATATAGACTCACAGTAGCTAAGACTGAATGCAGAAGATCTGCATGGAATCAAGCCATCAAAATCTAATTATTCATAGGAGAGAGACTGAAGAAGTCCCACCCCTCGCAAAGCAAATACAGGCATTTGATAGATGCTGGACTAGGTAAAGGGAAAGTAAGTTGTTTTTTTTTTTGTTTTGTTTTGTTTTTGTTTTTTTTTTAGGAATGTGATCTCTGAGAGATTGCTCTCACACTACTGGATTTTTCGACACCCTTGAAGAAACAGACATTACCAAATGGACCCAGTGGATTTTATAAAAGGGATCCTAGAAAGTTGGATGAAAAGCAGTGGTGGAGATAAAGGAGAAATTGAAGTGATGAGATGGTGGATGAATTTGATCAAAATATATTATATAAATGTATGAATTTCTCAAGTGATAAAAAAATGAGCTTCAAATGCCCACATAGAAACAAAGAAAAATGTTCTCAACATCCTTAGCCAGCAGAGAAATGCAAATTAAAATTGGGAGTTAGCATCTCACAATCTAGGATAGGTATCATCAGGTAGACAATGGCAGTAAATGGCTTTGAGGATGTGGAGAAAAAAGAACCCTCATACACTGTTGGTGCATGCATGAAGAAGTATACTAATTTATCAATTATTTATAAGAACTACTATGGAGGTTTCTCAGAAATCTAAGAATAGAACTACAGTATGAACAGAGATATGTGCATATCTATCTATATTTACTGCTGTTCTAATCACAACAGTAAGGAAACGGAACCAGCCCAGGTGTCCATCAATACATGAATGGATAATGAAAATGTGGTACATTTTCACAGTAGCAATTTACTTGGTCATAAAAAATGAAATTATGTTTTCTTTTTCAAATATATGTCTGGATATGTCTGGAAGCTAGACTATTGAGTGAGGCAACACACACTGAGAGAGACCAGCACCATGGGTTTATTCATAAAGTGGGTCCCAGCCTTCAGTGTTTACGTACGTGAATATATTTGGGTGTGATTGTGGTTATAGGTCATAAAACTAGCAAAGAAAATCATGAGAGAGGAAAAGGTGGTTTTGAGGAAGGAGTGGGGTTGACAGAACACACAGGACTACTAAAGCTGAAGGGAAGCTGAGGGGAAGGGTGGTGTTAGAAAGCCACGGGGTAGGAAGAAGAGATCAATAAAAACACACTTTATGTTTGAAAACGTTACAATGAAGCTTAATCATGGTACGCTAATTCAAAATATAATGAAATGCATGGAGTCAATTTTCCTAGACAAGTGACAGAACTCTCTGGGAAATAAAACCCGCAATTTTTAAATCTCGGATCTGGAGGCTTCATTGTCTAGAAGAAAGCGTTAGAAAGGTACTTTTGAATATTCACCAAATGTCAGATCTGACTGACTATCCCTAATGCTAATGTCGACCCGACTGTGTGGTGCTGACTCTGAGGTTGTGTTTTGGTAGTACTGAGCTTTAGGTCTTGGTCCTGATTTCATCTTTTACTTGGAAAGTCTTTGGCTTGGGGATACTGAGAATTAGAAAAATTCAAACAAGTCCCAGACAGGAAATACTTTCTCTTGATTTTGTTTGAAAGAGGGAAGTTCTCTTTTTGCCATTTCCTCTATGTACACTTTATTTCATAAAAGTAAACCAGTTGTCACATTCAAAATTTGGCTCACAGAGTTACTCAGAGCAACTCAAAACTCTGCTGGGTTTGTTTTTATAGAGGTCATACTTGCATAGGAAATGCAGGGTATCCTTTTATCTTCGAAGACATTTTTATCCTTACTACTTCCCACCAGCGGTTTCCTTTAGGCTCTCCTATCTCCCACCTGCTTGCAATAAATGAGAGGAAGATTAATGGTAAGTGGTTTGGACTTCTGTTGCTCTGCGAACTAATTTGTTTTGCTATCATTTACTCTGTAGCTATTGCAAAAAGAGAATTTAAAAAACAGCCAGGTGGCTATATGTCACAGTTCTGTTGCTTGGCCAGCTCCCATACTAGGTCTTCTGCTTTACTACAAAGGAACATCGAAGAAGGCTTAGTCACGAAGCAACTTAACACTGCTCATTGCCGCTACCACCTAGGGCTGAGAGACCAAATCCACTTTGTCTCTGGGTTCTGGAGGAAAATGACCTGAGTTTGAAACTTCCAAAAGAGGCCCAGATGCTCTTAAGGGCTGGAGTAGAAGTAACCACCATAGTACTTTTATATCCTTTTTGTTAGGCCTTTATAACTAGGAAGATCAATTAGTAGACTATGAAGGAAGTCCACAATAAAGTCCTTTTCACAATTTTTAAAATGACAGTTTGTTGCCATTTCAAATATATTACATTTTACAGATGTCTAGTTAGATATTTCTTTTGTGTGCTTTAGTCGAGTATTATTGTGTATTTGACATGAATGCTTCCCAGGCAGAGGGCTAACTTTGTAGATATGTGACCGTTGCAGTCACACAGACCTAGGATCAAGGACACTTATATTTGTTTAAAGACCTTTTATTGCTGCCTTAAATTTTAGAGTGATTTTAAACCAGAAACTGCATTTTGTTGTTCTGATAGATTTCAATGCAACGTAGCTTACCCTAGACACTACCTTAAAGCCAAACTCTTCCTTCTTATTTAAGAAGGAGCTCTTATTTAAACAAATGAGAATTAAGATCCCTCTTTAATCAATAATTTCATGCCTGTATTTGAATAATTATCTTGTATTTTCAAAGAAGTTGGAGCATCTTTTCTTTTCTTTTTATTAGATATTTATTTATTTACATTTCAAATCTTATTCCCTTTCCAGGTTTCCCAAACATAAGCCTCCTATCCCCTTCCCCTCCCTATCTTTTATAAGGGTGTTCCCCTCCCCAACCACCTTCCTTCCCACCGCACCCCCCGACATTCACCTACACTTGGGGGTACAGCCTTGGCAGGACCAAGGGCTTCTCCTTACATTGGTACCCAACAAGGCCATCCTCTGGTACATAGGCAGGTGGAGCCATGGATCAGTTCCTGTATAGTCTTTGGGTAGTGATTTAGTAGTTGGGAGCTCTGGTTGGTTGGCATTGTTGTTCTTATGGGGTTGCAAGTCCCCTCAGCTTTTTCAATCCTCTCTCCAATTCCTCCAATGTGGTTGCCATTCTCAGTTCAATGGTTTGCTGCTTGCATTCACCTCTGTATTTGACATGCTCTGACTGTGCTTCTAAGGAGACAGCTATATCCGACTCCTGTCAGCATACACTTCTTAGCTTCATCAATGTTATCTAGTTTTGATGGCTGTATATATATGGGCCACATGTGGGGCAGGCTCTGAATGGCTGTTCCTTCAGTCTCTGCTCCAAGCTTTGCCTCCATATCCCTCCTTATGAATATTTTTGTTCCCCCTTTTAAGAAGTGAAGTATCCACACTTTGGTCATCCTTCTTCTTGAGCTTCATGTGGTCTGTGGATTATATCTTGGGTAATTCGAGCTTTTGGGCTAATATCCACTTAGCAGTGAGTGCATACCGCGTGTGTTTTTCTGTGATTGGGTTACCTCACTCAGGATGATATTTTCTAGTTCAATCCATTTGCCTATGAATTTCATAAAGTCACTGTTTTTGATAGCTGAGTAGTATTCCATTGTGTAGATGTACCACATTTTCTGTATCCATTCTTCTGTTGAAGGGCATCTGGGTTCTTTCCAGCTTCTGATTATTATAAATAAGGCTGCTATGAACATAGTGGAGCATGTGTCTTTGTTATATGTTGGGGCATCTTTTGGGTATATGCCCAAGAGAGGTATAGCTAGGTCCACATGTAGTGGAATGTCCAATTTTCTGAGGAACCTCCAAACTGATTTCCAGAGTAGTTGTACCAGCATGCAATCCTACCAACAATGGAGGAGTGTTTCTCTTTCTCCACATCCTCACATCCAGCATTTGTTGTTACCTGAGTTTTGCTATTAGCTATTCTGACTGGTGTGAGATAGAATCTCAGGGTTGTTTTGATTTGGATTTCCCTAAGGATGTTGAATATTTCTTTAGGTGTTTCTCAGCCATTAGATATTACTCAGCTGAGAATTCTTTGTTTAGCTCTGTACCCCACTTTTGATAGGGTTATTTGGATCTCTGGAGTCTAACTTCCTGAGTTCTTTGTATATATTGGATATTAGCCCTCTATCAGATGTAGGACTGGTAAAGATCTTTTCCCAATCTGTTGGTTGCCATTTTGTCCTAATGACAGTGTCCTTTACCTTAAAGAAGCTTTATAGTTTTATGGGGTCTCATTTGTCAATTCTTGATCTTAGAATATAAGCCATTGGTGTTTTTTTTGTTTGTTTGTTTGTTTTTTTTTTTTTGCCATTGGTGTTTTGTTCAGGAAATTCTTCCCAGTGTCCATGTTTTCGAGGCTCTTCCCCACTTGTTCTTCTATTAGTTTGAGTGTATCTAGTTTGATATGGAGGTCCTTGATCTACTTGGACTTAAATTTGTACAGGGTGATAAGAATGGGTCGATTTGCATTCGTCTACATGCTGACATCCAGTTGAACCACACCATTTGTTGACAAATGCTATCTTTTTTCCACTGGATGATTTTAGCTCCTTTGTCAAATATCAAGTGACGTTAGGTGTGTGGGTTCATTTCTGGGTCTTCAATTTGTTCCACTGATCACCTACCTGTCTCTATACCAATATCATACAGTTTTTATCACCATTACTTTGTAATACTGCTTGAGTCGGGGATGGTGATTCTCCCAGAATTTCTTTTATTGTTGACGATAGTTTTCACTATTCTGGAGATTTTTGTTATTTCAAATGAATTTGCAAATTGCTCTTTCTAACTCTATGAAGAATTGAGTTGGAATTTTTACATTGAATCCATAGATTGCTTTTGGCAATCCCATGAGCATGAGAGGTCTTTCCATCTGAGATCTTCATCAATTTCTTTCTCCCTAGACTTGAAGTTCTTGTCATACAGATCTTTTATTTGTTTGGGTAGAGTCTCACCTAGGTATTTTACGTTATTTGGGAATATTGTGAAGGGTGTCATTTCCCTAATTTCTTTATCAGCCTGTTTATCTTTTGAGTAGAGGAAGGTAACTCAATTTTATATACAGCCACTTTGCTAAAGTTGTTTATCAGTCTTAGTAGTTCTCTGGTGGAACTTTTGAGATCACTTTAGTATACTATCATATCATCTGCAAATAGTGATATTTTGATTTCTTCCTTTCCAGTTTGTATCCCTTTGACCTTCTTTTGTGGCCTGATTGCTCTGGCTAGGACTTGGAGTACTATATTGAATAAGCAGAGAGAATAGGCAGCCTTGCCCAGTTCCTGATTTTATTAGGATTGCTTCAAGTTTCTCTCCATTTAGTTTAATCTTGGTTCCTGGTTTGCTGTACATTGCTTTTACTTTGTTTAGGTATGGGCCTTGAATTCCTGTTCTTTCCAACTTTTTTAACACGAAGGTGAGCTGAATGTTTTCCAATGCTTTCTTAGCAGCTAATGAGATGATCACGTGATATTTTCTTTGAGTTTGTTTACATAGTGGATTACATTGATGGATTTCCATATTTTAAACCATTTCTACATCCCTGTGATGAAGCCTATTTGATCAGGATGGGTAGTCATTTTGACATGTTCTTGGATTTATTTTGCGAGATTTTATTGAGTAATTTTGTGTCGATATTCATAAGGGAAATTGGTCTGAAAGTTCTCTTTCTTTGTTGGGTTTTTGTGTGGTTTAGGTATATGTGTAATTGTGGCTTCATAAAAGGAATTGGGTAATGCTCCTTATGTTCCTATTTTGTGGAACAGTTTGGACAGTACTAGTATGAGGTCTTCTATGAAGGTCTGATAGAATTCTGCACTGAACCCATCTGGTCCTAGGCTTATTTTGGTTGAGAAACTTGTAATAACAGCTTCTATTTCTTTAGTAGTTATGGAACTGTTTAGATGGTTTATGTGATCCTGTTTTAACTTTGGTACCTGGTATCTGTCTAGAAAATTGTTCATTTCACCCAGATTTTCCAGTTTGGTTGAATATAGGTATTTCTAGTAGGATCTGATGATTTTTTGAATTTTCTCAGATCTGTTGTTATGTCTCCCTTTTCATTTCTGATTTCGTTTATTTGGATACTTCTCATTCCATTTCTTTCCATACACCATGAGTTTAGCATGAGTTATATTTCATGATGATTACCATAACATCAGATTTCTATAAAATAAAACATTACCTATTGCTTATTTGAAATTTATTATGTAAAACATGAACAGAACAACCTTAGAACTATGGGATAATTACTCTAATTTCACACCATTTCGATCCTGAATATTTTAAATAAATTCTCCACTACCAAACAAAAGAAGCATCAGCCTTGGGGGTAATTAGAATATTTAAGGTAAGATACTTTTGAAGTCACAAATAAAATGGGCCCAGGTGAAAGGAAAGAAGACAGAGAAGGACTCAAATGAAGCTCACCTTAGATTTTTGGAGGGTAACAAATGATCTCGTAGATAATCTCTAATATGAATACTTCTAAATGTAGGTGAATTCTATAGAATGTATTAGAGATTTGATCTGATTCCTAAGGAACAAGAAGTTTTAAATTTTCTCCTTGAAAATGTTAAATTTGTCCAGGCAATTTCATTACTGCTCAGTAGTTTAGTTGATAGCAGTTATGTCTAGAAATGTCTCCTCCTGAGGCTGCTTTTGATTTTTGCATCTCTTCTCTATGTATGTCATACAGAGGCTCTAAGTGGAATATGTATATCATAGATAAGAGCAAATCTGTAAATAAGTGTTCCATAATTTTCTTGAGAGCTTTAGATATGCATGCGAGCATTATATCTATATTATAAATATGCTAAATGCTTATTTATGCAATTACAACTAAAACAACTTTGCTATGTTTACCAAAAGAATTTGGTAGGAACTTCTCAACAGTGATGTTTGCAAAAAAGCAAAACAAACCAATATTGTGCCCATCCTGAGATAATGGGGGGGCATTATTTCTACCTATAAAACCATAGCATAATATTTTTTTAGCTCCAGGTTTTTTTCTCCATGAATACGAACAATTTTGTTCTGACTCCAAAACAGAAAGTATATTCATCATTTTTTCATGCTAGAGATTAAAGGGTATTATAAAATCTTTATTAACTTAATACAAAAGCTATTTATAATGAAAATAAACCTTCAAGCAAGTAACAGAAATGAAGGTGTAATAGTTGATTTATTTAAAACAACCACAGAAACCCAAGCTATTCATAAAACTGTCTAGGAAGAAACTTGAAAATGTTCTCAAACCCAGTTAATTTTATATATTAATAGCAGTCACAAGTAGCTATTTCTGTAACTATGAATGTTGTAGTCTGGATGCTATATTTGTACACTTACATGTGTTCTTGACTTCATATGTGTTTGTACTTGTAGGTTGATTAAAGGGTTTCCTCTGGATAACCTCCTGTAGTACATTGATGCTATACAATGTTCTACATTGCTGCATTAGAGAGAGCATCAATCCATCCAGGTCAAATGCTGCAGAGCATATCCTGCTCTTGTGTGGTGCTTTGAGTTCTTATAGATTTATATGCATAAAGTTATGTTTAAACTAACAAAAAAGTTATGTAACTCATTATTTTATAAATTTGAAACACATTTTAAAAATTTATTACAAATAATTGATAGTCACAACTTTTCAGGTAAGAGGAATATAGCACGTCAAATTAAATGCAAAATCAATGATGGAAATTCAAACTGGTGAACAAATAAGTATATATATATATTATATATACATATTTATATGCATATACAAATATATGCAAAGCTTTCTGAAGGAATATCATGATATCAGAGCAAGTAATCCTGAAGATGTTTATAAAAAAGTAGGCAAATTAATGACAGAGGACAAGGTCAAACTTATGGCTCTATGGCTTTTCTGCATCCAGTCCAACCTATTCTAAGCTCATGTGTGCTATTGCCCTTTACATTTTTAAATTAAAATGAATAATTATTCAAAACACTTTAATTTAAATGTAATTTAATCATATATCCGCATTCCCAAGTCCTTTCAGATCTTTTGCAAGGCAAGTTTTGACTATTTACATATAAATATTTTTAATACTGATTACTTACCAAATGTTTTTTTCTATCTGAATGAGTTGAAATTAAAGTCAACTAGCGATCAATAAGTATATGCTTTAGATGTTTAATTCTAGTAAACGCACATTGTTACTTATTAGGAGAATAACAATATAGAAATCACTATCATTTAACTCATATATCTACTGTTGGAGTTTAAGTTTATTAATGCTTTTAAAGATTAGCCTGAGAATTTCTTAAATGTAGAGTGTATAAATATAGCCCATGGAAATGCAAATCAAATTATGTTGAGATTTTATCTAACACAGAATTACTACAATCAATAAAACAGATTATAGCTTATGTTGGCGAGTACATGAAGTATGGATAACACTAATCCATCACTTTGGATAGGGTAAACACATACAGCTATGTGGAAATCAGTGTGGCAGGTCCTCAGGAAAACGGGAATTGATCAAGGACAAGATCCAGCTGTATCACTCTTTGGTATACATTCAAAGAATGCTTCATCCTAGCACAGAGACATTTGCTCAACCTTTTTTTTTTTGAAGTTCTGTTCATAATAGCCAGAAATATGGAAATAATCTAGATGTTCCTCAACAGATCAGTGGATAAAGAAAATTTAGCACATTTGCACAATAGTATATTAGCCAGCCATTTATAAAAAAGGAAATCACAAAATACACAGGAAAATCGAACTTAAAAAAAATCTTGATTGAAGTAACCCAAACTTAGAAAAACAAATATATTTGCATATACATGTATATTAACAATTAAGTTGGTGATAAGCAGGCAAAAATTCATTCAAAGAAGGTAAGTATAGACTAAGTGACTAGAGGGTACAAATAGTTCTCATTAGGAAAAGGAAATAGAATATAGAGTTATTCATGGATGGATGAAAGACTAAGACAGCAGGATCAAGTAGAGAAAGGAAAGGAAGAGGGGATTAAAGGAAGAACTACATGGAGAGGAAGCTAAATTTAGAAGACATTTGAGGGATAGTATGGAAACCCAATGAAGTAGAATTTTCCAGAAATAGATACACATATGATGACAATTTAAATGAAGCTGTCAAATGACAGGGAGACAGAGTCTCCAAACTGGACATTTCTTCTCACCAAATGAGGCTTCCAATACCAGGATTGGTTTACATCTAATTGAGTTGTTGGCCAAAGGTATCTTATTGGAACTCCCAAACCACTGGGAAAAGCAGTGACCTTTCAAGTCTACTACATTTTAACATCATAGCAATTTGAAACTGAGGTAATATATTGGGTGAAACAAGAGCTTTTCAGTGACTTCAGCAAACTTCAGCAGCATAGTCAAGCGCTGAGAAGCCTGCACGTATCTCGGAAACCACTATTCACTTACAGTGAAACGCATCCAACAAAGTCCTTTCTTACAATTTAAATAGACTGGCCAAGAACATAGAGAGTTTGTAATATTAAATTAATTCTATAATTACTAAAAACAATGTTAGTTTTAATATTAAACTTATTGAACATAATTTTGTACCATAGTTCTTAGAGTAGAACACACTACTAATTTCATAAACAAGTATATTTTATATCTACATTCAAATTCCTTATCCTCATGTACACGTGTTAGTAAAAATAATTCATCAAATAAACTTTTTTTGTAACAGAAGGAGAAATTAATTCAGAAAGTCACACAAGGTCAAAGGGCAGGAAACAACTGACTGCTGGGTGCTCTACCCCAGTAGATACATATATAATTCCTATACCTTGGTTCTGGGAATATCACAGAAAAAGTGGTAGAAAGATTGTAATAGCCAGAGGATCTAAATGACTTTTGTCAGACTGTGTCTTGTGTATAAAAGAGGCAAACTGCATATATAAAATCTTAGCAATATGTCTGCCAAAATACTACCTGAACAATAGCAATACCAACATGTATGGGGGAAATTTCATGGTACCTTACCAAATAAGGAACAACTGGTCATTAATGATGGCCAAGAAAGAGAACTAGTCTTTTCCAGAGAGGATGAATCTGATATCCAATACAAAGTGGCCACACTTAAATATATATATTAGAACAACACTAAAGAGACACAGCATGTTGTGTAGTTGTGTGTACATGTGTGTCTATGTGTATATATGTTTGTGCATGTATATAAAATGTATATATGATATTTTATTTGTGTGTAACAATAATAATCTAAAAAAATCATAATTTTGCACCGGAATTAAAAGGAACAGTAGATATTGAAAGGAAGATAGAGAGGGTGAAGGTGATCTAAATAAAGAACATATATATGAAATTAAAAATAAATTTTATAAAAACCATTCAATGCTATAAGCAAATATAAAATCTCTTCCTGGCGATACTTTAATGTTTGGTTCATAGATAGTATATTTTCTAAAACAGTGTCTCAATTTTAATTTTTTTAAGGAAAAGAATAAGATGCTAGGTACTGAAATAAAACCATAAATACCATATTCAGAATGTTAAAAGGATATTGATATTCAACATACTTTGAAAATGAAAGTTTTATTTATATTGAAAATGAAGACGATCAAGTTGTATTAAATTATTTATGAGAAATATTCATTAGGTTCTGTTCACCCGCTCCAGGAGTAGAGATTACCTGCTGCCTGTCCTTAGCTTTGTAAATTGCGTGGTCAGTTTATTGCTTTCTACAGAGTGCTTCTCTATCGCCACATTCTTTACATTCTTCACAAGAACACTGAGTTTATATTGCAACACTATTTACTGAAGTGTTGCTTTCCCTTTGAAATTATATTTTCTCTATTTTTTTTAAAAAAGTCATTATTTATAATCTTTCATTCAACAAAGATTCATTAGCTATTTACTGTATGCAAAATTATATGAGACAACACTCAAGATCCCTTTCCTTTTTACATTTTAGTAACATTTAACAATAAAGATGTTTTTGTTTTTATGTATATGTGTATATGGTAAGCATATGTGTATATGGGTTTGTGTGTGTGTGTGTGTGTATATGTATGTGTATATATTTGTGTGTGTGTCTGTGTGTGTGTGTGTGTGTGTGTGTTGGTGTGTACATGTGTATGTGGATAAACTTCCCTGTGGTTTAGGAGGTTAGATCAGGTCATATAGTGTCTTCTTTTTATCATTCTTGCCCCTTTCTCCTTGATGAAGGATCTCTTATCAACCCAAAATCTGTACAAGAATTTTAATCCAGAAACTTGGCTGCTCTGGCAAGGGATTACATGAAAAGACCTTCCAGGTCTCTATGATCCAGCTGGAATGCAGACATGCCCTAGATTACAGTATAATTCGTCTCGAATATAAACATACCTCGAGTACATATAGACCTTTAATCCCTAACAGTTAAGGTAAGGTTAGTTTATAGAAGAAAGCAAACACATTTGAAATTGATATCTAACTGAAGTGCAAAAGTGATAAATCAGAGAAAGATTTTACAGAATTAGTCAGAGATGGGGTATCCCCAACACACACAAGAATAACACAGGAAAGAGAAGCTACTTAAGAACAGCAAGAGATAGACTGGGTGTGTTTTTTGTACATTGTAGTTTTACTGGGACAGTTTCACAGAGGGAATGAGCTAGAAACAAGTGAACAGAACCTGTAAGGGCCAGAGAATGAGAAGGGACCAGAAGACTAGAACATATTGCCAAAGTTAGTATGAGGCCAGGTGGAGTAATTTAGTCAGAAGCTGAGAGAACCTGGATTGAATCAGTCAGCTCAGAGGTTTGGACTGTATGGAGGATAGAAGTTTCCAGGACTAGGCCTAGGGATAGTTACTACAAAGAAGGAAATGCTCTGGGCTCAGCCCAAGCTCTGTAGTCACACAGATAAAATTCACATTTCGAAAAATCTTTCCATTTGAGCTAGGGCTGACTGACTACTAAGCTGTCAAGATTTGCCTGTCTTAGCTCAGCATTGAGATTACCACCATGGATGATGGTCTTAATTTTACTTTGTCACTGAGGATTCAAACTTGGGTCCTCGTGCTGATAAATGCTATTGATACATCTGTGTATTTAGAAATAAATTCCCTTCTCACCCATTAATACATTTTAATGAACATAATAAAGGAAACTAGTATTAAAAGGTCATATTTGAAAATTTCTAAGCCTTCTCATCTATCCACAACAATTTTTGCTAATAGTGAAAACACTTGGTGGAAAAATTCAAATACCAGATCAAGCAACAAACTGCATTCTACCATTTCCTAATCTGAAATATCAGCATAATTTCTTTACTTCTCTTTGTTATTTTAAAGCTTTTAGCAGAAATTCACCAAATTTATGGGTCTGGGAATGATACTGTCTTCAGTATCAGGGATAGCTAAACATTAACATACATCAGAGCTCTAAAACCAATGACCTATGAACCACATCTAGCTTGCTGTCTGTTTTGTAAATAAAGTTTTATTAGCACATAGCATTTATTTATTATAGTAGCTGTTTTTCCTCCTAAAACAGCAAAAATAATTCATATCTAAAATGTGTGCACCTCACACTAATTTATTTGATATTTGGCCCTTCATAGACAATGTTTTCAATCCACGATTTAAATGAAATTAATTTATGCTATATATTAATGTAATTGTTTTATAGAGTGACAAATACATATATTTTTTTCTGGGAGGGAAGAAAATTTATTTGGCTTATAAGTTACAATCAAGGCAGTACCTTGATGAAGAGACCCATTTGCTCATAGGTTTGCAGTCAGCAGTCGTCCTATACAGCACAGGACCACTTGCTTATGGATTTACATTGTCAGCAATCCCAAAAGAAAGTCCCTATAGGCACCCATAGGCCAAACTGAGTGAGGCCACTGAAGTTACTTCTTCCCATGTATATCAAGTTGACAACAAGACAAACTAAGATAACACATAACGAATTAGAATATTTTTCACCCATGAAAACACTTCTACATCAATGTTCACAGCAAGATTATTCACAGTGCTAAAAAGCATCAATAATACAAATGTCTCCTAATTGATACATTTGTCAAACGTGAAATACAGATGTAAAGTGTATTCTTTGATGCTCAAAAATGTAGTAATAATAGCTGCCATTGCATGAGCAATAAAAACATCATGTAAGAGAATGCAGGCAGTCACAAAGGACTAGCGACAGCCTGATCCCATAGGAATAAATACAACATCCAGAAAAGATACCCAGAGAGAAAATTGGTTGATGCCTTTCCACGGTAGGGGAGTTTTGAGGGATGATGAATAACTTAAGATAATTAGGGTTGCTTAGAAAGCAAGTAAAAATGTCCTGAAAATGACTACAGTCAGGAGAGGACAACTCTGAATACACTTAAAATCCATTCAGTTGTTTACCTATCTTATTCTTTGGAGAAAGAGATTCGATATCTTATCCTCCTCCCAAGTGCTAGAGTTACAGGCATTAACTTAATTCATGTCTCTTAATTTGTTCATTAAATACTAATTATAAATTATTTCTTATACTTCTTGATATCAAACTAGGAGAAATCAGGCTCCTTGCCATTACAGTAGATCACTGTGATACTTACAGTTGTCAGCTTGGCAAAATAAAGAGTGACCAGGAGATGGGCCTCTGAGTTTATCTGTGGGGTTTGTCTGGATTACAGTAATTATTTATAGTGGGTAAACTTACCTGTGGTATGTGCCACCATTCTCTGGCTGGGATGTTGGACTACCTAAAATGTAGAAAGAGAGCTGGACATATGATCCATCAGGGGTGGGGTGTGATGTGACTAGACGCTTCGAGCTTATGCTCCTTGATTTCCCCACCACGAGGACACCATTGGATTCTAAGCCCATTCTCTCTTTTAAAATTTTTTTTTCTTGGATATTTTATATATTTACATTTCAAATGTTATCCCATTTCCCCATGTCCCATACCCTTCCCCCTGCTTCTATTGGGATGTTCCCATTCCCACCCACCCACTCCAAATTCAATGCCCTGGCACCACCCTACATTGAGGAAATGAGCCTTCACAAGACCAACGGCTTTCCCTCCCATTGATACTGGACAATGGCACCCTCTGCCACACACGTGGCTGGAGTCACGGGTCCCTCCATGTGTACTCATTGGTTGGCAGTTTTGACCATGGGAGCTCTGGTGAGGTTTGGTTGGTTGATATTGTTGTTCTTCCTTCCTATGGTATTACAAATCCCTTCAGCTCTTTTAGGCTTTTCTCTAACTCCTCCATTGGGATCTCCATGTTTAGTCCAATTGTTAGCAGCCACCATCTTCATCTCTAGCAAGCCTCTCAGAGTACACCCATATCAGGCTCCTGTCAGCAAGCAATTCTTGGCATCAGCAATAGTGAATGGATTTGGTGGCAGCATATGGGATGGATCCCCAGGTAGGGCAGTCTCTGAATGACCTTTTCTTCAGTTCCCACTCCACTCTTTGTCGCTGTATTTCCTCCCATGAGTATTTTGTTCCCCTTCTAAGAAAGAGTGAAACATCCACATTTTGGTCTTCCTTCTTCTTGGGCTTCATATGATCTGTGATTTTTTCTTAGGTATTCCAAGCTTTGGGGCTAATATCCACTTATCAGTGAGTACATACCATGTGTGTTCTTGTCACTGGGTCACCTCACTCCTGATGATATTTTCTAGTTCTATCCATTTGCCTAAGAATTTCATGTAGTCATTGTTTTTAATAGCTGAGTAGTACTCCATTGTGTAAATGAACCACCTATTCTATATCCATTCCTCTGTTGAAAGACGTCTGGGTTCTTTCCAGCTTCTGGCTATCAGAAATAAGGCTGTTAAGAACATAGTGGAACATGTGTCCTTGTGTGTCCATCTTTTGGGTATATGCCCAGGAGTGGTATAGCTGTGTCCTCAGGTAGTACTATGTCCAATTTTCTGAGGCACCTCCAGGCTGATTTCCAGAATGGTTGTACCAGCTTGCAATCCCACCAAAAATGGAGGAGGGTTCTTATTTCTCTACATCCTTGCCAGCATCTGCTGTCACCTGAGATTTTGATCTTAGCCATTCTCACTGGTGTATGATTGTTTGGAATGGTGTTAAATTTATTTAAGAACAAAACGTTAACTACTTAAGAGTTAAAAATAAAAATTAAATAATATATGTTAAAACAATTGAAAGCACATACACTATAGTATGAACTCCTTTTTAATTTAATATTTTTTACTATATTTTTACTATTTTATTATTTTTTGACCTGTACTACTCTTGGGTGTATTTGTTTCTTTTTGTTCTAGTTTTCAGATGAGCTGTTAAGCTGCTAGTATATGATCTTTTCAATTTCTTTATGGAGGCACTCAGAGCTATGAATTTTCTTCTTAGCACTGCTTTCATTGTGTCTGATAAGTTTGGATATGTTGTGCCTTCATTTTCATTGAATTTTAAAAGTCTTTCATTTCTTCTCCAAAAAAGTTATCACAGAGTAGATAACTGATCAGTTTCCACATGTATATGGGCTTTCTGTTTTTCTGTTTTGTTTTTGTTTTGCTGTTGAAGCCTAGACATAGTCTCTAGAGGTCCAATAAAACAGTAGGGTTTTGGTACAGAGACAGACAGATAGACCAGTGGAATAGAATTGAAAAACCAGAAAGGAATCCACACACCTATGGTCACTTGATTTTTGACAAAGGAGCCAAAACCATCCAATGGCAAAAAGATAGCATTTTCAGCAAATGGTGCTGGTTCAACTGGAGCTTAGCATGTAGAAGAATGCAGATCAATCCATTCTTATCACCCCGTACAAAGCTTAAGTCCAAGTGGATCAAGGACCTCTGTATCAAACCAGATACACTTGAAAAGACCTCCGGAGAGGACCTTTCCCTCAGGAGGAGACCCCAAGCGCCCAATGACCGAGCCGAGTCCACTCAGATGCAATCAGCAAGAGGGTTTATTGGAAAACACAGGTACCTGCGGGCACACAGTCTCTTCGGAGGACTTGCGCTCCCAGCAGCTCCAGCATGGGGCTTTTATAGGGTTTGGGGAAGCAGAAGCGGGCGTACAGGAGCAGATGCATAGTTACGGGGATTGGTGGATTTACACAAGGCATATAGACATGTTCACATATGATTGGTTATTTCACAAGATGAGGTAATAAGGTATAGCTACACACATTGGCAGGTTTGAATCATATTCGAATGAGGTTGTAACATGGTAAAAGAGTACGTGCGGGCTGGGACGTCCTGAATGTCGGGGGGCTAGGGACTTAGCCCTTCCTGCCAGATCCAGTACTCCTAGTCTGTTCTGTATTCCTTTCCTTTTATGGTCTGTTAGTTTTAACGGTGACTAGGCCCTAGGTATCTGGGCGTGCCTGGGCTCGTTCAAGCCTGTTGCAGCTCTGAGTTAAGACTCATGGGGTGGGTCTTTCACACTCAAACTAATAGAAGAAAAAGTGGGGAAGCATCTCGAACACATGGACACTGGAAAAAATGTCCTGAACAAAACACCAATGGCTTATGCTCTAAGATCAAGAATCTACAGACAAATGGGATCTCATAAAACTGCAAAGTTTCTGTAAGGCAAAGGACACTGTTGTTAGGACAAAACGGCAACCAACAGATTGGGAAAAGATCTTTACCAATCCTACAACTGATAGAGGGCTTATTTCCAAAATGTTCAAAGAACACACAAAGATAGACTGCAGGGAGACAAATAACCCTATTACAAAATGGGGTTTAGAGGTAAACAAAGAATTCACAGCTGAGGAATGTCGAATGGCTGAGAAAGACCTAAAGAAATGTTCAACATCTTTAGTCATCAGGGAAATGCAAATCAAAACAACCCTGAGATTTCACCTTACACCAGTGAGAATGGCTAAGATCAAAAACTCAGGTGACTTCTCCATTGTTGGTGGGATTGCAGACTGGTAAAACCATTCTGGAAATCAGTCTAGAGGTTCCTCAGAAAATTGGACATTGAACTACCTGAGGATCCAGCTATACCTCTCTTGGGCATATACCCAAAAGATGCCCCAACATATAAAGAAGACACGTGCTCCACTATGTTCATAGCAGCCTTATTTATAATAGCCAGAAGCTGGAAAGAACCCAGATGCCCTTCAACAAAGGAATGGATACAGAAAATGTGGTACATCTACACAACGGAATACTACTCAGCTATCAAAAACAGTGACTTTATGAAATTCATGGGTTGGGGATTTAGCTCAGCGGTAGAGCGCTTGCCTAGCAATCGCAAGGCCCTGGGTTCGGTCCCCAGCTCCGAAAAAAAAAAAGAAAAAAAAAAAAACCCACACATGAAATTCATAGGCAAATGGATGGAACTAGAAAAATATCATCCTGAGTGAGGTAACCCAATCATGGAAAAACACACATGGTATGCATTCATTTATAAGTGGCTATTAGCCCAAATGCTTGAATTACCCTAGATGCACAGAACACATGAAATTCAAGAAGGATGACTGAAATGCTAATGCTTTACTCCTTCTTTAAAAGGGGAACAAGAATATCCTTGGGAGGGAATAGGGAGACAAAGTTTAGAACAGAGGCAGAAGGAACACCCATTCAGAGCCTGCCCCACATGTGGCCCATACGTATGCAGCCACCAAACTAGATAAGATGGATGAAGCAAAGAAGTGCAGGCTGACAGGAACCGGATGTAGATCTCTCCTGAGAGACACAGCCAGAATATGGTAAATACATAGGGGAATGCCAGCAGCAAACCAGTGAACTGAGAACAGAACCCCTGCTGAAGGAATCAGAGAAAGGACTGGAAGAGCTGAAGGGGCTTGAGACCCCATATGAATAACAATGTCAACCCAATGGAGCTTCCTGGGACTAAGCCACTACCTAAAGACTATACATGGACAGATCCTGGGCTACAACCTCACAGGTAGCAGTGAATAGCCTAGTAAGAGCACCAGTGGAAGGGGAAGCCCTTGGTCCTGCCAAGACTGAATCCCCAGAGAACTGATTGTTGGGGGGAGGGTGGTAATGGGAGGAGGATGGGAAGGGGAACACCCATATAGAATGGGATGGGGAGGGGTTAGGGGGATGTTGGCTGGCCTGGAAACCGGAAAGGGAATAACAATTGAAATGTAAAAAAGAAATACCCAGGTTAATAAAGATGGAGGAAAGAAAAAGAGAAAAAAAAAGAATACATGGGATTAATTCAATGTTCTTGTATCAGTTGAGGTTTGTTTTGTGTCTGAGTATATGATTGAATTTTGAGATGTTACCATGAGCTTCTGAGAAGAAGGCATATTCTTTTGTTTTATGGTGAAATGTTCTATAGATATCTGTTAAATCCATTGGTCCACAACTTCTTTTAGTTTCACTGTGTCTGTTTTCTTTCTGTTTCCAAGATCTGTCAATTGGTGAGAATGGGTGTTGAAATCTCCTCCCATTATTGTGTGAGGTTCAATGTGTGCTTTGAGCTTCAGTAACATTTATTTTACCAATGTGGGTCTCCTTGCATTTTGGGCATAGGTGTTCAGAATTGAGAGCTCATCTTGGTGAATTTTTCCTTTGATTAGTATGCAGTGTTCTTTTCCTTCTTTTTTTTTCCTTGATAACTTTTAGTTCATAGTCTATCTTATTTGATATTAGAATGGCTACTCCATATTGTTTCTTTGAACCATTTGCTTGGAAATAATTTTGCCAGCCTTTTACTTTGAGGTAGTATCTGTCTTTGTCATTAAAGTGTGTTTTCTGTATGCAGCAAAATGCTGGATTCTGTTTATGTATCTAATCTGTTAGCCTACACCCTTTTATTTAAGAATGAGTCCATTGATGTTGAGAGATATTAGGGACCAATAAGTGTTGCTTCCTGTTATTTTTGTTGATAGAGGTGGAATTATGTTTGTGTGTTTCTCTTCTTCTGGGTTTTTGGAAATGTTAACTTTTTGCTTTTTCTTAGGTGTAGTTTCCCTCCTTATGTTGGACTTTTCCTTCTATTATCATCTGTAGGACTGGATTAATGGAAAAATATTGTTATATTTGGTTTTGTCTTGTAATACCTTGGTTTCTCCATCTATGATAATTGCAAGTTTTGCTGGATATAGAAGCCTGGGCTGACATTTTTGTTCTCTTAGGGTCTGTCTGATGTCTGCCCAGGATCTGACTTTTAGGGTCCCTGTTGAGAATTCTGGTGTAATTCTGATAGGTCTGCCTTTACATGTTACTTAACCTTTTCCCCCACTGCTTTCAATATTCTTTCTTTGTTCTGTGAGTTTGGTGTTTTAATTATTATATGATAAGAGGAATTTATTTTCTGGTCCCATGTTTTTGGTGTTCTGAAGGCTTCTATTTTTTTTAATTGGATATTTTTTTAATTTACATTTCAAATGTTATCCGTTATCCCCTTTCTTGATTTTAGGCTTCTGGTCTGTTTATGGAATCTCTTTCTTTAGGTTAGGAAAGTTTTCTTCTATAATTTTGGTGAACATATTTGTTGGCCCTTTAGGTTGTGAATCTTTACTCTCTTCTATACCTATTCTTTAGTTTCAGTTTTTCATTTTGTCCTGGATTTCTTGTGTGTTTTGAGACAGAAGTTTTTTGCTTTTTGTATTTTCCTTGACTATTGTGTTGATGTCTTCTATGGTATCTTCTATGGCTGAGAATCTCTCTTCTATCTCTTGTATTTGTTGGTGATGCTTGCACCTGTGACTCCGGTTCTCTTTTCTTTGTTTTACATCTCCAGGGGTGTCTCTCTTTGTGTTTTCTTTAATGTTTCTATTTCCATTTTTAGATCCTGGATGGTTTTGTTCAATTCCATCATTTGTTTGATCATGTTCACTTGTATTTCTTTAAGGGACTTCTGTGTTGCCTCTTTAAGAGTTTCTACTTGTTTACTTGAGTTCTCCTGTGTTTTTTTTTGGGGGGGGGAGTTATTTATGTCCTTCTTAAAGTCCTCTATCATCTTCATGCAATGAGAATTTAGATCTGAATCTTGCTTTATAGGTGTTTTGGGGTATCTGGAACTTGCTGTGGTGAGAGATTTGTTTCTGTTACTTATGTTCTTATGCTTGTCTCTGGCTATCTGGATTTCTCTGTTGTATCTGGCTTCCAATCCCTGACTGGAGCCTTTCCTTCCTGTGATTCTGTGATCTTGGATGTGTCAGAACCCCTGGGGGATTGAGCTGCAACTGGGGTGTGGACTCAGTGGTGGGAATCCAGAGCACCTGCTCTGTTCCAAGCACAGGTACAAACTGGAAGCCTCGCAGGTCTTTAGTTAGGTGGTTACCTATGTCCCAGGGTTTCAGGAGTCCCCATTATGCAGGACATTGGGACAGGGTTTGGGAATATCACCTGTGATCCTGGATGTGTTAGAATACCCGGGGAGTTGAGCTTCACATGCGGTGTGGGCTGTGCGGGTTTGGATCCTGAGCTGAGGCTCTGTTCCCAGCACTGGTGGAAACAGGAAGGCAGGTCTCTGGCTACATGGCATCCTAGTATGAACTCTTGATTGAAAAGTATTCTAAAAGACTGGTGGCATGTAGCTGACAAAATTGTAGAGTGATGAAACTTGACTGTAGGTTTTTAAAGCCATGTGATGTTCAGATATTAACTTAGAATCTGTGCTATAATCTCAAGACCACTAGACCTGTAAACATTCATAGCCATTCTATATGTTACTCTTTGATAAAACAAGAACTCCAACATTATGGCATAGTTGTCACAATTGAAAATAGATAATAAGTAGATGTGAGACTCACTTAAAAGGTAAGTCTATTTTAATCTACAGATGATGTTGAGTCAGACTTAAACCTCAGTTTTACTTTTGATTATAGTTCATGAATTCTCTTAAACAAGCAGAACAAATAAAGAGATAAGCATCCCATCTCGAATATCAACAACCTGGTCTTTGGATTACATATGTCAATCGAGTAGTTATTATGTAGAGTGGCAATGAAGATGCTTTCTTATGATCCAAAATTTTTAACACTGAGCACAAATATGGCTCATGGAGGCACAAAGAGCGTTAGCTGTGTGTTTGCCTTAAAAACATATTTTTTATTTTATTTTTAAATATTATTTAAGTAAAAGAAAAACTAGTTTCTTTAGATGTTAAAGTTTAACACAAGTCAAATTACTTAACAGCTTTTCAAAGGTACATTAGAGAAAAAGGGTGATATTTTGTAGAATATTATTGCTTAAGATCTTTGGAAATAAGAATTACAGGCACGAGTACTAAAAGCAAAGAAACTAAGCATGTTGACCTGCACAAGTGTGTAATCTGAGTTTTGGCTGATGCAGGGCAATTGTTCTCTTTCTTCTCAACTGTCTCAGCCCCACTGCTCTGCAAGGTGGCTGGAGCAAGTGCATCCTTGACCCAAAATGAAATGTTTCATCAACTAGTTTAAAGACTGTTTTAAAAAAAATCACGACCTGGCTTTTAGCCGCCAGTGTCCTCTGAAATACTCTGCTGATTCACAAAGCTGTCTGAGAAATTCACGATGTCGCTGTAATATCATCCTGAATGAGGATAAAGTATCCATTTGAAGATTGGAAAATTTACTTTATTGGCTGAAAGGGTACTCCCCTTTGGTTTAAAGGAAGGCATTAGAAAATCTATTACAGTTGAATTATATTCCGCAGCTACCATCTTGTCGTGTTATAATTAGTATTTCATTTTAATTGTGCTGCTATATAATTTCTTATGGAAAGATACTCAGTCTGAACTTTGAAGTGTTCCCTCCCCCCTCTCCTTTTTTCATGTAATACTTTTCTACTTTTCTCTAGGTTCTAAAGAGGGGGTAGATATTATTAAAGTGTTAATTATGTTAATTGAGGTATTTTGTTCTTCTTAGTGATATGAAAAAAGGTAATATATAAAAATATGCTTTTTTTTGCTTATAAAACTGGAGTCTGGTTGTCCATGCCATCCAAAAGACTATTTTAAACAAATTTGTAATAGGACACACATTTCTCACTTATTTTAATAAAAATAATTTTTTCCCCTTCCTCCCTTCCTCCCTTCCTCCCTTCCTCCCTTCCTCCCTTCCTCCCTTCCTCCCTTCCTCCCTTCCTTTCTTTCTTCCTTCCTTCCTTCCTTCCTTTCTTTTTCTTTCTTTCTTTCTTTCTTTCTTTCTTTCTTTCTTTCTTTCTTTCTTTCTTTCTTTCTTTCTTCTTTCCATAGTTTCTTCTTCCTCCTTTCCTCCAGTCCCTAGTGACCTCCACTGGGTCCCCCAACCCTTCAGTCCTTCTTTTATTTTCAGAAAAGGGCAGGCTTCCCATGAATATCAGTCCACCATGGCTTACTAAATTGTAGTAATGCTAGGCACTTCCCCTCATACTGAGGTAGGATAAAACAGCTCAGTAGAATGAAAGTGTCCCTAAAGCAGGTGTAAGAATCAGAGACAGCTCCTGTTTCCATTGTTAGGAATCCCACAAAAAGACCAAGTTACACAACCGTAATTTAAATGCACAAGGTCATTCCTATGCAGGCTTCCTGGTTGTTAGTTCAGTCTCTCTGAGCCCCTATGAACCCAGGTTGGTTGATTCTGTGGGTTTTCCTGTGGTACCTTTGACCTCTCTGGCTCAGTCAATCATCACTCCTCTTCTGCAGGATTTCCCAAGCTCCTCCCAATATTTGTCTATGGGTTTCTGCAACTGTTTTCATCAGTTGCTCAGTGAAACCCATCTAATGTCCATTTGGCTAGGCATCAATCTGTAATTATAACAGATATGATTAGGAATCATTTTCTGTAATTTTCTATCTTAGGTCTCTGAGTTATTCAGCCTCTGAATCCTGTCCCTTCAGGTGTTGTCTGGGTGGACTCCCTCTTACGGTATGAGTCTCAAGCTGGACACATTGTGTATTGGACACTTCTACAATACCTGTTCTACCTTTAACACATAACATCTTGTAGGCAGAACAAATTGTAGGTCAAAGGTTTTTCAGCTGGGTTGGTGCCCTCATTTGTCCACTAGAAGTTTTTCTGGTTACAAGAGATAGTCAATTAGGTTCCATATTCTCCATTGTTAGGAGTCTCAGCTAGGACTACCTTTGTAGAGTCCTGAGAGTTTCCATTGCACTAGGTTTTGAGCTCATTCCAAATATTGTGTCCCCAGGAAACTGGAATATTACTTAGCTGATAAAAGCAATGGTATCATTAAATTTACACACAAATGGATGGAATTAGAATTAAAAATCAAACCATCCTGAGTCAACACACACCTAGAAAGACAAATATAGTATGTCATCACTTATAAGAGGATAGTCATAAAGTAAAGGATTTAAGGAGATTACTCACAAAGTAAAGGATAACCATGCTATAATCCTCAGATAGTGCAAATCTAAGTAACAAGGAGGGCTCAAGGAGGGAATGCATAAATCTTCCTGTGAAGGTGAAATAATATAGACATCACAGGAGTCATTTGTGTGTGTGTGTGTGTGTGTGTGAAAGACTCCTGGGTTCTTCTAAAATTATATATATATATATATTTATTTATCAATTTATTTCTATTTTACACTGTATTTATCAAAAATTTCTAAGAACTGCCCTATTTCCTCACCATGACTTTGTTCTTTCTTTGAGCAAATATTTGCTATCACTATTACTATTTAGCTTTGCTTGTTCAAAATATGAATAAAATACTACACCTGAACAAACTCAGTCTAGTTTTCAGAAAGCTGTCCAAGTAAGCAACTTACTTGTGCCCAAAGAATTATGTGAGTGTTTTCTTCTCACTGAGCAGTCTGTATGATGCCTTGAAAGTTGAGATTCAATGGATAAGACATTTCAAGGCAATAAAGCAGTGCTAGTAAAAACATGATTTCTTGAAAATTAAGGACTGGAAGAAAAAATTGAAAGTTCTGGAAATTTCACATTGCCTTTGTGGAGGAAACCTGGATCAAATGATGAGACTGTACCCAGAAATGAGTCAGGCCATTGAGAGCTGTATGAAATGCTAACATACCAGATCTTATTCACCAAACTGTAAAGTGTCTCTCATTAAAGGTAAGGAAAGTCTCTTAATGGCAATGTCAAGGGCAGGTCGGAAATTGAAAAAAGAAAATACTGAGAAAATACTAGACATGTCAGTGGGAGAAAATTGGTACCTTGTTTTGAATTGCTTCTTGTGCAGCAAACTATTTTTAGTAAGAGAACATTATTATCTAATCATTGCCCTAAATGTTACGTGGGAGAAACTTTTGCCAGTCATTAGTCACTATATACCCACAGCGACCTTGGTTCTTATTATTGACTAAGTTGCACACCTCCAAGTTCTTACATTGAAGTCCAGATAGCCAATGGAACTACATAGTTCCAAAGGATTGAATTGGTAAGGCCGAGTGAGGTTTGATGTCCCCACAAGAAGGAAAGAGACACATGGATGGATAATTTTCTCTCAATGTGCCGACAGAGGAAGGGCCATATGCTGGTACAACATACAGTAACCAGACAAGCCAGGAATAGAGACATCACCTAAAACCAACCTTAACGGCTCCTTGATCTGGACTCTTTACCTACCCTGTGAGAAGATGAATTTCTGTATTTAAACCAGAAGCACTCTAGTCTGTGCTATTTTGCTATGGGAGTCAGAAAAGATAAAGCCCTAGGGTGGAGTTTCTTTTTTAAGTTCCACACACCTCACCCTAGGATTTTAATCCACAGGCAGCAGTACATTCCACAGATACAGAGTGCATACCTGTTAGACTCTTCTCAACTCCTCATTTAGTTAGAAGCAGAACAATACAGCAGAAAAGAGAAACTGGCTCACATAGAAACATTTCAGCAAATGAGGGACTTTGGTGGTAAGGAAAATGTTTTACTCAATACTAAAGTCCAAACTCAATTGCATTTGTAGCATTTCCTTAGAAGTATTTGCTCAAAATCACTATCTTGAATGCAAAGAAATACACAAATACTGGGATATGTATATGTACCAGTGAGGCCCATGACATCATGGAACATCAGTTGGGTTTGATGTCTCTGGCTCCCGTGAAATTATCTTTTACATCTTGGGCTGCCATACTTTTTAAAGAAATGTATACGCCTTCATTTTCCTTCTTCTTTATATTTGTTCATATGTTATGAAAGTCAGCATTTACCTTCTATTATCTAAACCCCCAGCTCTCTTCTCTGGATTGGGAGAGTTGAACCACATTTAAATTGTTTTTTTTTTTAAATTTATTTCTAACTTCAATCTATAAATCTATACTTCTGTAGACTGGAATTTCAGTTACACAGTTAACCTCTGGGTAATTCTGGTTAAATGTTTCACAGCAACATAAAAGTTCCAATAGGTGTGAGTACCTTTCTAATATTATATTATTCTTTCTTCAAATATGTTTTGGGATGCATTAAATCCAACTAAGGTATAGTGTGTAGACATAGCAGTTAGTTTTCAAAGACACAGAATCCACCTAGAAGGAGGACATTTTAGATGGCAAAGACAAATATTGTTACACCTTGAAACAATCTCAAAATAAGCCTAGAACTAGTCAAGATCCCCCTAAAATAGTGCGTTGTTGACATGCTAGGAAATATTTTCAACTTCTCAAGTTTCCCATTTATTACACTGCATTTCCCTTAGACTCAAAATGTAGTATGAAACCAGTAAATATTGAAAGTTTAGTGAAAGGAGTAAAGACTGATTCATAAATTTGGTATTTCCATTTATTGCACATAGGTAATCATTTACAAAGGGAAACTAACTGTCCATCAATATTACCATTGCCTTTTCACAAGACTTCATAATGAACAAGAAGGGGGACAAACACAGCAAGAAGAATAGTTTTTGTGCAGCTGTTGAATATAAATTAGCTAATTTAAAACTTGTTGGTAACTTGTCATCAGTATATAAAGGCATAATAGTCTTCAAGATAAATAATAATCTCTTACTTGTAGTTCTGTGTATTTTGTCTATTGGTCAAATACACAATTACTGCACAAAACAGCAATAGATTTTGGTGACATGGTCTCTTGTACTTGCAGTGGGCTTTGCAGAAATAATATGGGTTTGAAAATGATGACCTAAAATCATACAAGATAGCACAATGATGTAGTCTTAAAGATACAGGAAGTAATATTGGTGACTAGTGACAATAGGGAAGATTAGATATTTCTTAATCAGAATGAATGTTGACTCTGGTCTGGAGACCATTTCTTATTTGATCACGCTTGGAAAACAGCAAATGTCAGGGCCATTATTTTTTATTAACAGGATCTGGCATGGGCATAAATAGCAAATTCAACTATCTTATTTTTATGGTGGGCTTCAGAAACAAAGTGGGTTGAAAAATATTATCTGAAAATGGATCATATACTCGTGCTTATAGATGAGTGGTATCAATTTTTAATAGGATATTTTAGAAGTAAAAGCCAAGGTAATTTTTTGTAAAATGCTAATGAGTCGTCTTTGTCACAAAAAGGATACTTTGTATGTCTGGATCATCACAATTTTAATTGTAAATCTCAGGAAATGTAGAATATGAGAATTAAGTTAGGAAGTGCTCAATGGATTGCAGAGTAAATTTTATTAAATTTCTTCATAAAATAACATCGACAAATAATCTAATATAGAGCTGTCTGTGCCCTTACAAGGTATCATTGTAGGAACAAATAGGAGATTCCAAACTCAGCCTAAGTTCTCCGAGTTCCTTTTCAATGATTTTGATGATTCTCTGTGATATGTAGTTTAAAAATTATTTGCTTTTCTCTTTAAAGCAATAGTGCTTTAAAATAACTATTACATTTAATATAAAAATTTAAATTTTAGTTTAATGTTTCATATATTCTAAGGTATTAAATATAATCCATCCTATAAAAATACAACCATATCATTTTAATACACATTATAAGTGAAATTTCAATGGAACAAAGAAATAGAAGTAACATGAAAATTTGAAAGGAGAAGATGTGGAGGAAAAGCCAATTTCTTCATTTATATGATCTTTCCCTGTAGTTGGCCTGAATTTTGAAAGGTATTAACTTCTGTTTTGTGTGATTCAGGTATAAAACATGCCGTTTATCAGCAGTGCCTGTAAGAAAGAAGCATCCGGCTTTAGCCTCACCAGGATTTACAGTGAATTGCCACACCAGGCTTCATAATCCAGGCTCAGTAAATATTGTTTACAAGAATCTAAAGAGCGAGTCCCATAAAGATCATTCTGAGTTCCTTCACAATTACGACCTTTCACTTTTACACCTTGAGACAAAGTTTCATTTGTTTTCACAGTTGCAGTGAACTCACTTTAGAGCCAAGGCTAGGTTGCACTTATAGCAAGCCTTCCAAAGGGCTTCAAATATAGGTGCATACCAATGACCATGGCAGTTCTCATTATTACATATAACTTTCAAGCAGAAAAAAACACCATCTTGCTGACACCATTTTGACTGGGGTGAGATGAGATCTCAAAGTGGATTTGCCTTGCTAAGGACGACAAGGACTTCGGACACTTTCAAAAGTATTTGATAACACTTCTTTTGAGAATTTTCATATCTGCAGCCCGTTCATAAAAAGCTAAGGTTTTATTTTAATGTTTGTTATCTTTTGTGTTCTTTGTGTATTCTGGGAAATGATCTGTTGGATGTAAAGGTGATGGAGACTTTCACTTGTGGCTGCCTCTTCGCTCAGTTGAGTTTCCCTTTGACAGCATGAGATCCTGTCTGCCACTTGTTTGTCTTTTATGCTGCGCAGTCAGAATTGCATTGAGAAATTATCTATGCCTATCTACTATGTAGGGCATCCTATCTTCTCCTTAATGAGATTCAGAGTTTCAGTCTTCCTCTAAGGTTTCTTATCTATTTGGAGCTGACTTATTCAGGGTTGCAGATGAGGCTCAAGCTTTCTTCTTCTACAAGCAAACACCCAGTTTTGCCAAAACTATTTATAGAAGATGCTGTCTTTCCTGTATAGTATACTATTTAGAGTCGTTTGGTACTCTGTATGATACCAAAGGACAGAGGTAAACACCAACCCAGCTTTAAACTCTTCTGCAAGATGTGCTAGTGTAATGGTGGAGAACTCCGGGGAGTAATAAAAGAAAATCTGATTGGATTTAAGGCCCTACCTCTGAGGAAAAACCCAGACCTAACACTTCTCCAGTGCTACAAATCTGAAACTAGATAGGCTAGGGAACCTATGAGTAAACCAAACAGTAAAGTTCTGGTAGAGGAACAAAGCCATAAAATGTATCCTAACAACATTCTGCCATTCACTGAATAATTCCTTCCTTAGAGAATCTTGCTTCTTCAGTTGATGGGAGAAAAACAATACAGAGACCCACATCCAGACCTTAGAGACCTTGAAACACTCAGCCTTTAAAGGAATGTCTCCATCAAATCCCTTCTCTCAGGGATCATGGAATTCTGCAAAAGAGGCAGAAAGAGTATGAGGGGATGGAGGACATTAGGGAATAAAGGCCTCTAAGTACAGCAGGACTGATGCACACATGGATATACATAGGAACTTGTAAAGAATATGAGATCAAGCATAGGGCTTTGTTTGCAAGGTGAGGCTCCAGTGCTGAGAGGAGATGTGGACAGAAGCCCTCACGCCTAACCTAGAAGCTATCTCCAATTGTGATGAAAGTGAAAAATTAGTTTCATCTAGGGAGTCTCATAGGACAAACTCTTAAGGATATATGTCATATACCCAGCAGTATATGTCCAACAAAAAACAAATCAATGGCACCTTTGGAGGGTTTTGTCACATAATGTCATGTCAGGGCACTCTCTCTGCCTCTGTCTCTGTCTGTCTCTGTCTCTGTCTCTCTGTCTTTGTCTGTCTGTATCTCTCTCTCTCTCTCTCTCTCTCTCTCTCACACACACACACACATCATTTAGGTCATTTGGGTTCCTATTATGGTTCCTCATGCCTTTTCTTCTGTTTGTTTGTTTTGTCCCATTCCAGTTTGCTTGTTTTGGCTTTTTTTTATTTTATCATTATTCTTTAGATGACTGTTTGCATTCTAAGAAGAGACATAAACCATATGGATTCAGGTGATATGGGAGGTGGTAGAACTTTGGCACATTTGGTGAAAGGAAATTGCAATCAGAATACATTGTATGCAAAAAAAATCTATTTTCAGTAAAAGAAAAAAATAGTTGAAATTGTGTGAACTAAAGTCTGGGTCCTCTGTTATCCTTCATTAATCTTCATTCCTGTTTTTATGCCAGGACAACAACATTTTTATCACTGTATCTCTGTAGTATAACTTAATTTGGGTATGGGAATGTTCTTAGTGATGCCCTTTTTGCTGTAGAGAGCTGTTGGTTATCTGAGGTCTTCTGTGTTTCTACATGGATTTTAAGACCATTTGTCCCATTTCTGTGAAGAATGACATGGAGATCTTAATTGGGATTGTGGCAAACTTGTAAATTCTTTTTGGTAGAATGCTTATTTTCACAATATCATTTCTTCCAGTCCAAAAATGATTATTTTCTCAAATTTTCAAAGTTTTAAAGTATCCATGCAGAGGTCTTTCATCTCCTTAGTAATTTTACTCTGACTCATTGTTATCTTGAAGCTATTGAGAACGGACTTTTTTCTATGACTTATTTCTCACTGTGTTTGTCATTGGCATGTAGATAGGTTACTGATTTTCTGTATGGTAATTTTGTTTCCTGCATCTTCACTAAAAGTAGAGGTCAGTTTTAGGGGCTCTCTGGTAAAATAGTCTCCTTTACAAAAAGCATAATATTTGCAAACAAGGGCACTGACTTAAAATTTGTATTTCCTTCATTTCTGTATCTTGTCTTATAACTCCAGCTGAGATTTAGAGAATAATGCTTAAAAAAGACCATTGTACTAATAGTTGGCAGCCATGCCTTGGTCCCTGTTTTGATGGCATTGCTTCAGCTTTTCCTCCATTTATCATGACATTGGCTTTGGGTTTGTCACATACAGCCTTTCTTATGTTGAAGTGTGTTCCCTTCAATCTTGCCCTCTTTAGGACTTTTACCATGGACTATCATAGACACTTTCTGCATCTACCAACATGCCTTTTTATCATATGACTTTTGTCTCCAGGTATATTTTTAATATTTATTTGCTTATATATGCTGAAACACTCCTGAATCCTAAAAAGCTAACTTGAAAACGTCAGAATTAGCATTACAACTGACATCTAGGAAAGTCTTCCTCTTTCATTAGGTATGTGAAATTCTAACCTTTGCTTGAATTCTCAGTAAATTGGAGAAAATATTTAATTTAATAGACTATTAGTATGGGTTGAGTACATAACCAAGGGACTGATGTTTGATATTTCACAAATAATTTGTCTATTCTGATATACTCATTTACTTTGAAAAGTGTACTCATTTTATGTTTATCAAATGAAATGTTTAATTCATTAGTTTCTTTAAGCAATGATCTTCACATTAAAAACATCTCTATATTTCTATCTAGTTTCTTCATTTACTACTGGTAAATTGTGGAAAAGGTATTTTCACCTAATTACAACAATATATTGTGAGAAATTCAATGTAATTTAATCTTTTGGGAGGTGTATTATGTCTAGTATGATTTTGGGATGAAAGACTGATTAATGTTAGCTCCAATAAAAACAAACTAACAAACATGTCACAACACTAGACTCGGGCACTTATCAAGTCATTTTACTCATGGGCAATTTTCAACCCCCCAACATAGTGTTTCTGACTTTAAAAGGATACAGTAACCTTTTAGGCAGGGTATTAAGATTAATTAGTTTAGATTGCAAAGTGCTTTATGCATGAAATATTGTATGAGATAATAGGATAAATATTAATAATATCCCGCCTGAAGTCCACAGACAGCCCTAGAAAGATAACTAAGAAAAATAAATTGGATGGCTTGGTATGAAACTGAAAATCTCTAATGGAAGGAAAGTTTGTTCCTACTGCGTGCAGTGCTGCATCATGCATAATGTAATACCGGGTCATTTCCAATTGTTTTAATTGCTGCAAGTAACTGATCTTTAATGCTGCTCCTGACAAGGTTTAGCTCAGCCCTAATGACTGTAAAATGGTGCCAAAGACTAGCATTATCCCCCATTGAACAGTAAATGGTATCGACCCTCTTCCCTGGGTCCATCACTCAACAGACTCCTTAACGTAATTCATGGCACAATTAACATTAATTAACTTTACAAAAATCCCTCTACTCTCTGCTGTTTTAAGACTTCAGGCATTGAAGAAGGTAAAGAGCAACTAACAGAAAAAGTTATGAATCCTCTTGCGAGAGCCATCAATTAGGGTAAGTAAAAGATTCCTAAATTTTTATAACCCTCATTTATCACTTGCCACTCCTGATAAGTTTATCCTGTGCAAAGATATCTTTAAAGCCATTCAGTATGAAAAGAACCATTCATCTCTGTACTTCACACCCACTTTAAAACCAAGAGTAGGAGCTTCCAAATTCATGTCAGAGTAAAGCAAGAGTCACAAGTGATTATTGGGCCCTAGGTGAAAACTCCCTAAGTGCCTCTCAGGCACACAAGGGAAGAGCTTGGCCTTTTCCTTCTCATCTCCATCTCTGGAGAACACTTCTACAGGAATTGCATTTCTGCTATGAGTTCCGAGTGATTAACAAAGCTTTCTCTAGAATTGCAACAATAATGGGGAATCTACATTCATTAGGTATGAGACTCTACGTGTATTTTCCATTTAGTCATTACAGTAAGTTCATATAACAGGTTGTCACAGTCATTTGAGTGAAACTTCCTAACACTATAATGGTATTTGCTTTATTCTAAGCAGCCAGATGTAATTGTCCATTAATGATGAAACTACATTCAAATCTACTTTATATTCTGAATTAATGGCCTTTTTTGTTATAAAGGTAGCAAATTTGGCCTTAGTGCATGTGAAGTATCAGGGTAATTATACTTGGGAAGCAAACTGGAATAGCAATGGCTCTCAACGAGAAACTATGCAGTCTTTTTTTTTTTTTTTTTTTTTTTTTTTTTTTTAAAAAAGAGTCCAGGGGGGGGGAAATAGAGAAAGCTGATTTATCTACCTAGAAATTATGAACTTACTGCGTGACTTACATGTAGCTCAAAGAGTGCCCTAGAGAGGTCTTGTGCCTCTTGGTTACATTGAAAAGAAGGTAGCTCCTTATTCCATATATTCCTTTCATAAGTGCTCAAAGACTTCTCAGAATAATTGACTTCCGTTTCACAGATTCACCGTTTGTCTTAGGTGCTTCACCCTCATCATTTGGATTTTAGATCTTTCAATAGAATTAGATACGTGCAAATTTCTTTCATTAATCTTTTGCTTATATAGACCTTAAATAAACAGCATGAATTTCTTAGCAATTTTCTTCTTTTCAAAGTTATTAGCATCTGTGTGTTTGCATGGACGAATGCATGTGTGTTTGTGTGTGTGTGAGTGTATGTGTGCCTGTGCCTGTGTGTGTGATGAGTGTCCTTACCTTTATTTGTACAAATAACATATTTGCGTTCCAGTTCCTAGAAACAGTTTTAGACTCTCTGGTAGAAAAGTTCTTCTGTGAAGTCCAACGTGCTATACAACTGTTCCAAATGTGAATTTTTAGCTAGTATATAATTTGGTATTAAAACCCCACAGAAATAAAAATAGAAAATGGATTATGTATCTATATATTCTAAAAAAATGGTGTGGTAAAGTGTGAAAATATTTCAGGACTGGAGTCTGTGTAGCAGCCTTTGAAGAACATGGAGATGTACATTTCTCCATGCATTTTCTTCATATTACTGTGTGAATTAGGTTGAATCTTGTCTTTCTTAGAAAAGAATAATCTAACCTTATTTAAACACTTTATTCAATGCATGAGAATACTGATGAGTTGAGATTTCATGTAGAGTTCAAGGCAGAAACTGAAAATGTTAAAGACTTTTCATTTGTTAATGCATGGTTATGTTTGTTTTCAAAGCCTACTTCTAAAGAGAGATGGCAGCAAAAAATTCCAGGAAGGTGACGATTTAAGCATCTAGAAATATTTTATGTTCATGTGTCTCTTACAACAAACCTTATAATGCCAACTGAATAATTCAATCATTTTTTCATACAGCACATATTAAGGTAAACTGATAATGTTCATTGTAAGGAAAAATGATAAGGCGGATCCATGTTGTTCTGACCACCACACAACCTGCATATAGTCATTGCTATTATAACACAAAGACACAGAGTGACAGCCATGTGGAAGAAATGTCAAAATAATGTAACTTTATGGAGGAACCACTTATAGCCTAGGGTAGGCAGAGACCACATAGAGCCATGTCACATTTAAGTAGATGGAAACAAGGATTTCGATGGTGTTCTAGTCTATCCTACACTTGGAGGAGTAGATTACCTCACTAGGTAGACTCTTATACTCTGTTGGTTAAAAATAGTAAATGTAGTTGATGGGGAGAAAGAACAGAGTTTGGGAGAAGCTAGAGATGGGTAGCGGAGAATAGTTGTGATCAAAACATATTGTACAATTGCATGAAATTCTCAAGCAATAAAGAAAAGTACTTGAGGAATAATATTTAGTATAATTTTTTATTAGTTTTGGTACACAAGACTACCTCTGAAAACTCACCAGGAATTTTTACTTTGAGTTACTATTATCTGCATCTAGACCAAAAGATATTTGACTGTTTGAGAAATCATCTTATAATGTCATTCATTTTCTCTCCTAGTATTTAAGTCTCAAAATAAGAAAATTGGTGGTTATCTGTTCCACATAAAGCCCCTCTAGGTGGCAAGTATGCAAACATCCTGTTATTTTGTTCTTTTCACATTGCCATATTAATATTGAATGGGAACACAGGCCATTGTTTCCTCATACACATCAAGTCCAAAAATCACATCTATTCATCCATTCATTTATTAATTCTTTGAAGCAATTTGCATGATAGTGTGATGCACATTTAAACACATTGACTCATCTCCATAAATCCTAGTGGAACAGAGAGTTACATAAAAACATAATAAGGCATTGAAAAGTGCCTAGACATTTTAAAAAAGCTACAAGTATAAACTTTCCTAGCAATACAGAAAAACTAATTCAAGGAAATAATATTCCGTGCAGTTTTTTAATGGACAGAAGTTTAAGTGAGGGTGAGAAGAGAACATTAGACTGATGAATAAGTCAGTCAAAAACTTAAAGGTATGAGCTTACAGAGTTCCTTCTGAAATTGTGAACTAGACATATAAAGAAAGGACATTTATAGTAGAAATGAGATTCTCAATATCATCTGAACTCTATTTTATACCGTCGTAAAACCCCACAATTTCTCTTGATGGTAATGAAGAGTAAAGACATTTAAATTTGAAACTTATATCTATATGCTTACCTTTGAAAAAATTGACTGGAAATTGCATGGTGGTATGCTGCAAGCCAACACAAAGTCTGTTATACTTGAGCTTTGTCAATTATAAAATTCTGAGGCGACATTGACTTCGACCCAACATTGATCATCAATTTTGCATCCAGACCACAACATATCCAAGACTTCTGAAATCATTCTCAGACATGCAAGTAATGTTTTCAATAACTCACCATAGTGATATTTTATTAAGGCAACTGCACATCAACAATTTCTAAAAATTAAGTTTTAGAAACCACAGAGAGTTATTCTTGGTATTGAAAGACACCAGCTGCCACACACTATAACCTGAGTTCAACCCCAAGGATTCATGTGGTAGAAGGACAAGAAATGAGTCCTGAAATCTTTTATCTGACCTACATCTCACTAACAATGAATTACAAATGTGACTTTTTCCAGTTAAGAAATTGTGTTGATATGAAGAGATTTTTCATGCACTCCTTTTGATAAACACTGAAGCTAAGCATGTATGTTCATATACATCTGAATTGACAGATTTTTCTCTGCTCTCATCTTTACTTCTGTGTTTGTCTACTCACTGTGCAGTTCCCCTTTCGTAAACAGTTCTTACATTCCTGGTGAATCTTCTGTAGTCCCTGAATACTGTCTCTAATATTGCTTCAATTTTTTAAATGTTTCATGTAAAGGAAAAGTATTATGAAATTCCAGAATGTTCTGGGCAAAATACATGTACAAATGTGAGATTTACTATTATTTAGCAATAACCAGTTAAAATATGGTAAGGCAGAGAATCTCATAGGAAATAATAATGTGAACTAGAAATAAGTAAGAGAAAGTGATAATTGAAACACTCATGAAAACCAATGAAGCAATAGTCACCATATTCACAACTTCAGATACAATAAAGACATGATATGGACAGAGATTCTCAGCCTTACAGGGATGTGATTACTGCACAAATTAATTTATAAACTTAATGCATGGTCAGCAATGCTTTTGATATAAAGTTTGCAATCTGAGTTTAAAGTTGATATAAAATTTAAACCTACCACTAATAGTAAATAGACTTTTGAAGAAGATCAATAGTTTTATAAATCACAAAAATATTGATTTTACTTGATATATAAAGTCACTAAAACAACATAGTTTTTGGCCAAAAAAGAAGCAAAGTAATAATAATAAGGAAAATATTTTAAAATGGCCTCAAATCTGTCTCTTACATTGAGATTTGATATAGACTCATGGTAGCATATTAAGTTAGAGCATACAGCAAACGTGATAAATTAATGCCCTGAGGACAGCAAGTAATTGCCTTGGCCATGATAGAATGTCCTGAGGTACAGTGTGGTGGAAAATTAACTTTATATATTAGATAGTGTAATCAGATTTTTGAGGGGCTCTAGCATAGATGCCCTTTACTGATGATGCACTAACACCAACTTCTGGGTGTGCTGGGTGATGGTCCTCCCAAGAGTACCCTCTCCGTAGGTTGGAGACACTCTAGTGGTATAATTATCACAGGCTGGAACTAGATATCCACTAACTGCATCTGACTCAGTTTCTTTTCCTATATTATCTTTTTCACTCATTTCAAGGGGGGTATAATTACTTATAAAATTATTCTTATTACAGTATTTGATTATCATGAAACTGACTTGAGTGGACCTGAGGTAAGATTATTGCTCCTTTTTTGGAAGGACTGTGTGATTTAACAGAGATTTATTTGTTTTGGCACCTCTGGAACTCTGGCTTGCATGGACTTGCGATGACATCATCCCATGTATATGACTTATAAGTCTCTGTATCCAGAATAAATTGGAAGAGTTTTATAGCACACCTCTACCTACTTCCAGGTAATAGAGACCAGGGGAGACACATTATTTCCCACAGACCATTAACCTGTGAAGGTGTGCAAATATAGGAGTCCCAGGTGACAACCCTGAAAAAAGGTTGAAGGGATAGCTTTAAGAGTTGAAGATGGGGGTTGGGGATTTAGCTCAGTGGTAGAGTGCTTGCCTAGCAGGCGCAAGGCCCTGGGTTCGGTCCCCAGCTCCAAAAAAAAAAAAAGAGTTGAAGATGGGATTAAGAGATAGCCCAGCCAACAAAATCCTTGCTGTACATGTAAGAGGATGTGGATGCAATCCCCAGAAACCAAGAGAAAAATAAGGATAGATATGGTAACACTAACTTTGGAAAGACAAAAACAGATAGACACTTGGGACTTGCTAGCCTACATAGCCTAAGCAGTGAGCTCTGGGTTTAGTGTAACACTGTGTTCCATAAAACAAAGTATGCGGATTCTGAGGAGCAGCATCCAGTGTTGAAATCTTAACATGAACACGCACGCACACACACACACACACACACACACACACACACACACACACACACACACACACAGAGAGAGAGAGAGAGAGAGAGAGAGAGAGAGTAAATGCACATCTACAAATGCCTTTTCACAAATATGCTTAAAGTTAAAGTGTGTACATTGCTAAAATATAGGCCAAAGTTATCATCTATTACACTAAACACATGTCAACAAAGAATACTATTCTGGTAGCTTTCATATCAAGACCATGTTGTATGAACTTTAGAAACGTTTATATAAAAGACAGAAATTTAGACTTTTGAAATGTTTGTACCAAAAAATAGAGGTTGGGCATCAGTAACTTCATAAAATGAAATCTCAAAGCACAGTAGAATTTAATAAAAATGTTAAACTAAGTACTTCGCCCATTAGGTCTATCCACTCTGATTAAGCTCTTGCATCTATCCCTGCTGTCTGCCTACTGCTAACACATTCACTGATGGCCCCTGCTTTTATAAGTGAAAAACAATGAATATATGAGGGTTAATGCATGTGTGAGGGAAATGGGGCCAGTGCTGAATGAAGCTGGAAGTGTATTTCAAATCACTTTATACGTCTAAGTGTGAGACTTCTAGAGGAGACAAGATGGCTTGGTGTACTTTCTAAAGACTTTCCATGATAAATCATTATGGACATTTGTCTTCAGTCAACATGGACACTTCTCAATTCTGGAGGCCTGAAGGATAAAATGAGGTGCCAGTAGTTCCACAACCTCCCTGAAGATGGAAGATAAGCATTCTTCCTAGTCTCTTCCTAGCCTGTGACCACTGTTAACAGCTTCTACTATTCCTTGGTGTCTATCACCACGAGGAGACACCATGACAAATAAGCAAGTTGGGGGAGGAATGGGTTTATTTAGCTTACCCTTCTGTAACACTGCCCATCATTGAGGGAAGGCCGGAAAGGAATCTAACAAGATAAGATGGATTGTGTGAGTAGGAACTGTGGCAGAGGTTATGGAAGAAGGCTGCTTTCTAGCTTGCTTCACCACAGTTGCTGCTTTATTATAGAAGGACTATCAGCTCAAGGGTAGCTAAGTCTACAATAGATCAGGTCCTTCTCCATTAATAAATAATTAAGAAAAGTGCCTTAGAGCTGGGTCTTATGGAGGCATTTTCTCAACTGAGGTTCCATTCTTTTTGATAACTCGAGCTTGTGTCAAGTTAACATAATATTAGCCAGCAAATTTGGATACCAATTTCATCATAAGAACTCTGTCTTTGCTGGGGAAATGTTTCAGCAGCAAACGTGTTTGTGAGAACCTGGGAGCCACATAAATGCTGGACGGACACACCAACCACCTGTAACTTCAGTGCATAGGAGGTGGAGACAGGGAATCCAAGAAGGAACCTGGCCTCCCAGACTAGCTGAAGGGATAAGGTAGCTCCTGGTTCAGCAAGGGACCCTGTCTCAGTAAACAGGGTGGAGAGTGATCAAGAAATACGCAGCTGATAACTATGGTCTTCCATATGCCACTATACATATTTTCACCTGCATACACTCAAATACACAAACACATTCAAATTTCTGCCCCCATGCAAAATATATAGACAAAAAGGAGAGATTTGTCTATGTTCTCATAGAATTGTCTTTCCTTTTTAAGTGTTGATGTGTCAGATGGTCTCACCATCTTTATTGATAAACCCTCTCATCCATTGATAGGATTTACCATCTTGAACATTTGGTTTTATCGGCAAAGTTTCAATTACCAAGTGAAGCCACATTTATGGGTAACAAGGGTTAAGACTTTAGCCTTTCTTTTTGCAGGACACACTTCTACCAGATACAGTGACAAGGTTGTTGATGACCTTGAGCCAAATTTAGCAATTGAGATCTCCGGTCTTCTCAAGCCTGCGTGAATTTTACTCTTGCTTTCACCCACCAGGCACAAGATGCTCGTAAATCTCAATATTAACCTGGTGAAGAATTTCAGAGCATAGTGCCAGAGTCCTTGTTCTACTGTGTTCCCCATAGTTGATGTCCACAACCTTCTTTCTCATGGACTAAATTTGTCATTCCTAAGGATTCTGTAGTGTTCAAGTTTCTACAACAGTTCTTTGTCAAATAATATGAGAAACTTTCCTTGCAGTAAGTTTCGTTTAAGGTATCTGAAAATTTAATTGGTACATCAATTGGCAGGTGCAAGTTAATTTTATGGGTACTTAATTGCTAATTTCCTATGCAAATCAATATTTGAACTTTTAATTCTCAATTGAGCATGTATTAAAATGGGATTTCAACTCCTTAAAGTAACTGAAAAATTTTTAAGTGTATTTGCGTGCCTCAATATAAACCTTCTGTACTGGTGCCAATATGATCTGTGGCTTGAAAGCAAATCTTGTTAAAACCTTTTAAGAAGTAAATATCATTGCAGATATTTTCTTATATCTAGAAGGACAAACTTTTAGAGAAGTTTCCAAAACTCGCATTTTATTTACTAATAGTTACCATGTCACAAAAGTTTCCAAACTAATAAATAAAAGTTAGACATTAGACAAAGATACAACCTTGGGGTGAACACTGAAGTTTGAACATGAAATTTAATCGTCATATTTACTTTAAATGCATGTACTAAAGACAATTTTGCATACTACTTTGCTTTGCTTTCGTTTTAAGTATGGTCTTTCCTTCACATTAATTCAGATGTGGAATTTTAACTTGAAGTCTTGTGTTGATGTTCAACATTTTTATTTATCAATTAAGACATTTGGTTAATGTTTAGGGGTCTGGAGTCTGATTATGGTTTTTATTTGGAAGCATTTCTGATTTAAAATTTTAGAGAAGTTTAATAGATATATTATATTATATATGTTAGATATATATATACAGACATACATACATATGTGTGTGTATTTATTTGTAAAAGAGTATCTACTTTCTGCTAACAATATTTCTATCTTTTATGGTTAATCCAGTAATAAAGTTTTGGTCTCTTTATGTACCTCAGAGTTATCTCTAACTTGAAGTTCTCCTGCCTCAGCCTTCCAAGAACTTGAATCTCATAAATGTGTCACCAAGTCTGGCTATTGTATCTCTATGGAAAATATGCATGTATGCTTAAATTTATATAAATTTTCACCTTTATAAATAAAAAAGGCCATCACATTGGGATTTGTATGACTTTTAAATAAATTTCTAAGATTGTTTTTAACATTTCTGCCATTATCAGAAACTGCTATCAACCATTTTGTTGTTAAATTAGACATGGCTGTGAGATTTTGTATATGTACCTGGAGGTAAAGATCAGTTGATCTTAAGGTAGGGGATTCTTCTAAGACATATCATTTTAATCATAATCTAGATTTCAGATATGTGGTGATACATATTCAGAAGACCAAAAAATATGGTTCAATATATGTTGATGACCAAGAGGAACCTTCTAGGACTTGAGAAAGTTCCACCTCATCCTTGGATAGTCAACATGGAAATAGAGTTCAACATTACAATTATGAGCTACTAAATGTTGGTATCAACAAAAGTGAGATGGAAGGTAGGTATACCTTCATAGCTTCCAACCAGAATTCAGGTCCCTGCTTAGTGATTACCTCAAGTAGAGAATGTAGTCATAGATAATCGGACCTCTTTCCCACAGAATTCTAAGAAATGGACATTGGGGCAGGAAAGAGAGTTCAGTAGTTAAAAGTATATATTGCTTTTCTAGTGGGTCTAAATTTGACTTCACTGAAGTTGGCTGTATCACAACTCTCTTTAACTCTAGCTCCAGGATCTCAGGCACTCTCTTCTGGTCTCCATCAATACCAACACACAGGCAGCATTTATCCACACCAAACATTCCTCAATCATTGGTCAAACATTCCTCAATCTTCCTGGCAGAAAACTACAGAGGTTGCTCAAGGTCCTTCTCCACTCTACCTGTTCCCCAAGACCCAATCCTCAGGGTGGTTCTTAGTGGAATAACAGAGCACCAGATTCAGCTTTCCCTCCTCCTTATCCATACTTCTTATGTATCTAAAAGAATATACACCCCTGGCCTGTTCCTTTTCCAAACTCCAATACCAGTAAGTGCTACCCCTGGGCACACCAGGCTAGCCGAGTAGAAAAACAGGGACCACACAGCTAACACTGAAAATACAGAGAGAAAATAGAAACTAAGAAACAAAACATGCGCCCAACAAAGACAAACCCAGAAGGCAGCAGCAAGACCTATAATTACCCCAAACACAGATGCTTAGACACCAGTATAAAGACACAATCAATAATAGGGTAGGTAGTATGTATCCACCTGAGCCCAGCTATCTTACCACAGCAGACAACCACAGACACACAGAGAGGAAACAGACACACAAACACACAGACACACAGACACACATGTACACACACACACACACACACACACATACACACACACAATGTCCTTAGAGAGGAAATAATGAAATCCATGAAGATACTCAAAATTTGAGGAAATGAATAAATCTCATAGAGAAACCAAGAAAAAAGCAACAGTTAACTAAAACGAACAAAACCATTGAAGACCTGAAATGAAAATAGAAGCAGTAAGGAAAAACACAAACTGAGGGACTTCTGGAAATGAAAGTTTAGGAATGCAAATAGAAAACATAGAAACAAGCTTTATCAGAACCAGCTAAGAGATGGACGAGCCTCAGGCATTGAAAATAGGATAAAAATGAATAGAAAAGATAAAATGTTAAGTCCAAAGAATTCCTGACACAAAACATCCAGGAAATCTGTGACAAATATGATATGTCTAAACCTAAGAGTAATAGAAATCACAAGAAAAAAAAAAGACACAGCTCAAAGGCTCAGAAAATATTTTCATCAAAATTATATAGAAAAAATTTCCAGTGTAAAGAAGGAGATACCTATAAACATACAAGAAACTTAAAGAACACCAGATAGTTTGTGCCAGAGAAGAAAATCCCTTTGTAATATAATAATCAAAACATTATACATACAGAACAGAGAAAGAATAATAAAAGCTGCAAGGAAAAAGGACCAAGTAAAGTATGTAGAGGAATTTTAATCCAGCAGCATGGCTGCTCTGTCAAGGCATCTCACCCAAAGACTTTCTAGGTTTATACAATCCAGCCAGAGTGCAAACATATTCTGAATTACAGTATCTGTCTGCTGCACCCCTGCCACTGCCACCTTAGTAGACACTTTAATCCCAAACAGGTGAAAGTAGTTTGGAGAAGAGAGCAGCTATGTTTGAAAATGACATCTAATTGAGAGGCAGACAAAGTGGTGAATCAGAGAAAGATTTGACAGAAGTAGTCTTCAATAGAATATGCCTAAAATCATGAGAATAGACAGGAAACATACTGATGACTTGAGAGAACAGCACATAGAGAGTTTAACCAGTTTAGTTGATGAAGTTTGTGCAGTATGGTTGAGTTAATTTATGAGTTCTATTCAGGTTGTGCATTTGTGCAGTGCAGGTCAGCAGAGGCAGTTGAAGCAAGAGAATAAGAAGGAGTCCTAAGACTAGCCAAAAAAAATGTCCATGTTAGTTTGAGGCCAAGCAAAGCAATTTGATGAGAAGGCAGGAACCAGTTTGAATCAGTTAGCTTGGAGAGGAGTTTGAACCAAAACAGTTGAGTTGAACCAGCCAGCCAGGATTCAGAAAGATCAAGAAAGGGTGAGCTTATTCATCACTAAACTCTGAGGTGAAAATTACATCTGGTGAATAAAAGAAACTTTTATAACTGTATAAAAGTAGATCTCTTAGAATTATACCTAACTTCTCAACAGAGACTCTAAAAGTCAGAAGGGCTTGGACAGATGTGTTCCTACTCTAAGAGACCAAAGTTGCCAGCACAAATTACTATACCTAGCATAACTTTCAATCACCCTAGATAGAGAAAATATTCTGTGATACAATGAAATTTAAACAATACCTCCCTACAAATACTGACATATACTAGGTTCAGATGGAACAGTTCAACCCAAGGGGGTTAGTTATACCTGTGAAAACACAGGGTATAAAATATTTCACATCAAAACAACAAAAGAAGGGACACACACACACACACACACACACACACACACACACACACTCTATCACCACCACCACTAACAATAACATCAGAACAATAGGAATTAGCCAGCAGTGGTCAGTTATATCAATATCATTGGTTCCAATTCCCTCAACAAAAACACTGACTAACAGAATGGTTGCCAAAATAGGGTCCACCTATTCTGCTGCATACAAGAAAAACACCTTAGCATCAAAGATAGCTATTACCTCTGAATAAATTAATCAAAGAGATGGGGAAATGACATTTCACACTCATGAATCTACCAATATGATGCCTCAATCCCTAATATCTATGCCCCAAATGTAAGGTCACTAACATTTGTAAAGAAATATTACTAAAGCTTAAATTACATATTGACCCTTACACACTGATAGTGGGAGACTTCAGTGTTCCATTCTGATTGTCAGACAGATCATGCAGATAAAAAATTAAAAGAGTAATACTGTAGCTAGCAGAATTAATATACCAAATGGATCTAAGATATTCAAAGAACACTTTACCCAAACACAAAAGTATATACTTTCTTTTCAGCACTTCATGAAACTTTCTCCAAAATATTCAGCACATACAATTTTGCAAAGCGTGTCTGAAAAGTTACAAAAAAAAAATTGAAATAACCCCCTGTCTCTTATCAGACCACCATAGATTAAAGCTGGATTTCAAAAATGGAAACAACAGAAAACCTACAAACTCATGGAAACTGGACAGTTCACTACTGAATAACTATTATGTCAATGTAGAAAAAAAGGAAAAAAACATAGATGTTTAAGAATTCAATAAAAGTAAATACATCACATATCCAAATTTATGGAACACGGTGTAATAGGTGCTAAGAGGAATGTTCATAGCACTAAGTGCTCACATAAAAAATTGGAGCAATCTCATACTAGTAAATTAAGAGAACAATGGAAAGCTCTAGAACAAAAGAAGTAACACGCCCAAGAGATGTAGAAGCAGAGTGACTAAGGGTTGGCATCAATAAAATAGAAACAAAGAGGACAACACAAAGAAGCAACGAAATAAAGAGTTGATTCTTTGAGTACATCAAGAAAATAGACAAACCCTTATCCAAACTAACTAAAATATGGAGAAAGAATATACAAATTAACAAGATCAGAAACAAAATGGGGGACACAAGAACAGACATGGAGGAAATCCAGCTCATCAAAGGATATACTTTTAAAATTCTAGAACATTAGAAAATCTAAAAGAAATAGGCATGTTTTTCCATAGGTACCATTTACCAAAGTTAAATCAAGGTCATATAAACAATTTAAATACACCAATAACCCCTAGTGAAATAGAAGCCATCAGTAAAATACTCATAACAAAAATAATAGCAACAATAACAAAACCCAAGGCCAGATGTTTTTAGCTTAGAACTCTACTAGAGTTTCAAGATATGTTAAGGCCAATATTTCTCAAATTATTCTACAGAACAGAGATGAAAGGATCATTGCCCTATTCATCTTATAAGTCACAATTTACCATGTTACTCAAACCACATAAATACTCAAAAGTACAAATTACATACCATTTCCCCTTATGAACATACAGACAAAAATACTCAATAAAATACTTGTAAACTGAATTTAAGAACACACCAATGTATCACACACTATGATCAATTAGGCTTCATCCCTGAGATACGGGGTTTATTCAAAGTACCAAAATTTGTCCACGTACCCCAAATATAAAAATTGTAAAAAACAAACAAACAAACAAAAATGCATGATCATCTCATTCGATGCAAAAGCCCCTTCATGATCAAAATCCTGAAAAGATTAGGGCTGTTTTCAAATGGAAACAACCTACATGTCTTTCAACCAAAGATAAAGAAAATTTACATTTACATAATGGAGTATTAACCAGCTGTTAAAAATGACATCCTAAAAATTTCAGGCAAATGAATAAACCAAGAAAAAAAATCCAGAGTGAGAAAACTCAGACTCAGGAAGACAAACATAGTGTATATTAATTTATAAGTAGACATTAGCTGTTAAGTAGATGATAATCAAACTACAATCCACAGACCTAGAGAGGTTAGGGAAAGATGAGAGTTCTATGGAAGATATATGTATGTCCCTAGGAAGGGGATATGGAATAGATTTTGCAGGTGAACTTGGGTATGGGTGATGATAGGAATAGAAGAGGTCAAGTGGGGTGGGGAGATATAGTGGAGAGAGTTCATGTGGAGACAGCTAGAAATCAGGGTATTTGAGAAACTATTTTTTGATATCTTAAAGCTCAAAGCACTGTGCATACCTTGAGCAGTACAAGGAATAGATTGTGATATACACTTACTAGAGATGCTGTTCAACAACATCATGAAAAGTAATCTTAAATGGAAAAGATGTGTGGAAAGGGTGCCTTTTGTGAATTGTTTTGTAAACTAAGAAAAATATGTGTTAAGATTGATATGAAGCCAAGGAAGCCTTGAGTGAATGTATAAAAATGAATGGATAATGTCCTGAGGGAATGAGTGTCCTTGAATGGACACAGCCATGTCAAGTACTAATGACTGAGACCCATGAAAAAACTGGCAAAGCTTTCTTCTAGGTAAGACTAACACAGCTTTCCTCTGGTCCACATGTGAATGCTGACAGTCTGTAAGTCTGACTGCTTACTAATATTTGACCAGGATGTGCATAAACTAGCAACTGATGTTTTCCATCTGAGACAGCTTGCCTTCAGAAATATCCTACACATACTATACCACACCTCCCCTCTGCCATACCTAACACATGGTTGAGGTACTGTGTTGTCTCATAGTTGGCATGACTCCTTTACATGTTGCATTCCCCACCTGATCCCATCATTTCTACATGCAAATCTGGTCTTTCTTCTTTTGTAGTCCTAGTCATATTTCCAGGACCCAAGCCAAGTACAATGTGGTAATATGTCAGAGTAGAGGTTTTCTCTTTTAGTGGTGATGATCAGGAAGGGAACAAGGAATCTTCCTGGGTGAAAGGAACACTGTATTTCTTAATTTAACTTCTGAATTTAACCTTATGAAATTTTTCTGAAAAACAATTTATATAACTTTATGTCTAGCATGCTTCAGAAAAGCATTTCATTAGGGGCTTAGCTGTTGTCTCAGTAGGGAAGAGAACTTGTTTATAAAGCACGCGGAGCCAAGTTCATGTGTCCAGTACCCACATAAGCAGCCACTGCTATGGGCCTAGTGATAGAAGGGTTGGTTGCTGGGCTTCTTGACTTCATAGCCAGGCTAGCACTAGGTTCAGGGAGAGATTATGTCTCTAAACAGGTGTTTGGCAAGGAAGCTGTCTCAATGGATAATGCATTTGCTGAGCAATCCCAAAGAAGTGGTAGCCTGCATCTGAAATCTCACACTTCTTTCACAACAGGAGAAGTAGAAACACAAGAAACACCCTAAGTTCATTGGCCAGGCTACTTGGAGTACACAAATCATCTGCAGAAACCAGAGGACCCTGCCTCAATAAAGTCAAAACCAGAATAACTCACAGACGCTGTCCTCTAACAACCACACTCTGTGATGGTACATGGCAAGCACGCTTTCACTCGTATGTGCATCATGCACACACCACACACACAAGAAACAGAGGAGGAATGATAGAGCAGGTCACCTGACATGTATCTGTGGCCTCCACATGTGTCTGGAGGAATCCACCTGCACACTCTCATTTGTGCATATACTATACATATACACATGAATTCATATATGTAAATAAAAAATTAAAAATTAACCAGGTTAGATCTCAAAATTAGTACAAGAGGGTGTCATCACATTATGTCCTATGCCCTAGTAGTGTGACATTTATGGAATTATAATAAGTGAAATTTTGAAGATTTCTTTATCCCTAATTTCTACATCATGAATACACGGGATGAGGAAGCAAGCAGCACATTTTTGTCTCAGGATACAAATCAGCACACTGGGCTTTTCACACCTTTTACATGCAACAATCTCTCTCTGTGGCATTTGAAGAACTTTTAGGAATAATTGGGTAAATTTAGGGGATGGACAGAATCAGGCATCATGCTTTGAGAAACAGTATAGAAAATTTTGAATTGGATTGGGTGATTGTTAGTAAGATTTTTGTTGTAAACTACTAATCAAATTCAACACAATTTGAATATACTCTACATTATTCATCTCTAGTGTGATGAAGGGAAACATAATATATTATATGAGAATATCCCTGTATGATGTGCATGGCCTGCATTTGGATCTATCTACAGAGGAAGTACAAGTTCTCCATCAGATGAGTCATAGCCAATCTGATGATCAGCGAGTTCCCAGCAGGGTTAGTGCACGGTGACAGACATGTGCTGAGCCCACGCTTCAGCAAGAATGATCTTATGATGTTCTTTAACACAGGCTTCTATTTAAGCACTCACTCCTAGAAGATAATGCCAAAATAATTGACCAATGTGACTGATTATAATGTTACAATTATATAGGGAAAAAACCTCTTAGCTAACATATATTACTTTAAGATAAATCAAATGGTAAGACTAAACTGATTGATGGTTTTAAAGCCAAAGAGAATATAATAGAGCTGTTCTCTATTTTTAGGTGCAATCTGTTCCTGTCTACACTGCTTAAAAATAGCAAGACATAAGGTAAGATTTTTACTGTGCTTGTGTGTAAACAGACAGCAGGGGTTGGGCCTTATAAGGGGACTCATCAGAAATGAATATGGTCCACGATATTTGTTTCTGTTTTCTTCCAAATTTTATTCATGGTCTTTATTATGGAAATAATATTTTGAGCTAAATGTATAACTTTAATCTTAGCCATGTGTTCTTCCCAAATCCAACTTCTTGTAATCTTTCCTATTAAATAATTTATTGAGTCCAGCCCATATATATTTTATTTAAAATGTGAAAGAAGACTACCAAAGTCAAATTTAAAATCCATGAAAAGAACCTAAAATCGATGGTCAGTAGATAGCAACTGTACGTGTTGAAGTTATTGTTATCATCAATAATAATGCTCGTAACTCTACAAAATGTAAAACATGTCAAAAACAAATTTGACTCTCTATTTACCAGTTTTGCTTAAAAGTGACAGCTTTTGTATAGAATGAAATAGCTCAGTTTTTCTAACTTTGTTGCTTATTGCAAACAACAGGGGGTTGTCAAAATGTCCTAGTATGAATGCCTTACTGCCCACTTACATAGGAGGGTATTATTTATACATCTGAGATATAGTCTTAAGGTTTTAAAATTAACCTGCTTAGTCTTGGCCACACCCCCTTGTTCAACTCAGCTCTTCTGGCCAGACCCCTCTCCAAGCTCACTGTTTCAAACCAGCTTCTCATGAAATCGGTCTGTTTGGCTTCAAATTCTCCCTGGCAATTTTTTCTTTTCTTCTGACTCCTTCTCATTCTGTCTTCACCAGTAACCTATGTCTATAAAACTGTTTCAGTAAAACTGCCCCTCTCTCCTCTCTCCTCTTCCCTTTCCTGCCTCTCTCCTCTGTTTCTTGTAATGTTCTCTTAAGCCTCACTTCCTTGTGTTGTTCCCATGACAGTTGGGAATATCCAATCTCTCACTCATTTTGATAAATGCTCTTCAGATTCATGCTTTGTCTGCCCTTTATAGACATCACTTTCAAACATGGCTGCTTTCTTCTACCAGCCATGGCTGGTAGAAGTTACCTTCATTCTTTTCAGAGTAAAGATGTGTGCTCAGGGCATGTCTGCATTCCAGCCAGATCTCACAAACCTAGAAGGTCTTTGGATGTGATCCAATGCCTGTTCATCCATGTTGCTGGATTAAAATCATCTACATAATAGGTTCTCTTTTGGGCCTATAAGCCATCCAACTATGGTTGTTTGGTTAGATTTACAGTACTAACTTGAGTTTGTTTGTGTATAGTAGGAGTTTAACCAACTAGAAGGCAATTGGTTATACCTATAATGTTAATACCATAATTGCATTCATGAGCATATTTTTCTAGGACAATCAATACTGTGTCTTGAGGAGTTCATGTTTGGGTAAGATTGGTGATGATTTTTCTTCACATGACAGTATTATGGATGTTTTCATGTTCTTAGATATAGATTTACATGAGACTTAAAATATGCAAGTCACTAAAGCATGACTTTTCTTTTTGATATAGGTATCAGGCTGGCTACACAGCTGTAACATATGCAAGCTAGCTGATTTCTCCTTTAATCTCTGTGATCCCTATGAACCCAGGCTAGTTGATTTTACGGCGTATTCTTGCAGTGTTCATGATATCTCTGACTCCCACAAACCTTTCTTTTCTTTTTCAGCATGATTCCCTAAGGTCTGCCTACTGCTCGACTGTGGGTCTCTGCATTTGTTTCCATCCATTTCTGAGTGAAGCCTGTCTGACGACAACTGGGCCAAGAACTAATATATGAGTATTGCAGAATATCATTAGAAATCATTTCATTGACTTTTGTCTGTTTGTCCAATCATGTTTGGTTTTATCCTAGGTCTGTGGGCTATCCATTCTCTGTGTCTTGATCCTCTAGGTGGGTTCCCTCTCATGGCATGGGTCTCAAGCTGGACCACTCAGTGTGCATAATTTCTGTGTTACTTCTAGCCTAGCATATCTTGTAGGCAGGAAAAATTGTAGTTTGAAGATTTTGTGGCTAGGTTAGTGTCCCAATCCCTCCACTGAAAGTCTTGCCTAGCTGGAGAAGATGGCTGATTCAGGCTTTGTATTCCCCCATTGCTAGGAGTCATAGCTAAGGTCACTCTTGTAGATTCCATTGCACTATGTTTCTACTTCACCATTAATTCCAGTTGGTTCTGCTAGAAGTCTCTTCCTCCCTCTCCCTACCGCCAAAACCTAATGTTCCCATCCCCAGATGCCATCAGTATACCAATAATATCTATTCTATTTCCCTCTCTGGGAGAGTCATGCATCCTCCATTGAGCCCTTCTTGTTACTTAGCCTTTCTGGGTCTGTGAACTGTAACATGATTATCCTTTACAGCTAATATCCATTTATAAGTGAGCACATATGTTTGTTATTCTGGGTCTGGGTTACCTCACTTAGAATGATCTTTTCTAGTTCAATCCATTTATCTACAAATTTCATGATGTATTTTTTAAATAGCCGAGTAATACACTGTTTTATAAATGTACTATATTTCTTTTATCCATTCTTTGGTTGAATAACAACTGGGCTTTTTCCAGCTTCTGGCTATTATGAATAAAGTTGCTATGAATGTATTTGAGCTAGTGTCCTTGTGGTAGGATGGAATGTCCTTTGGGTATATGACTAGAAGTTGTATAGCTGGATCTTGAGGTAAACTGAATCCTAATTTTCTAACTATAGGCTTGCTGTAAATTGACTTTTTAATGTTTAGGTATGTGTCCTTTGTATTCCAGATCTCTCCAAGACTTTTATCATGAAAAGGTATTGGATTTTATCAGAGACTTTTCAGCATCTAGTGTGATGATCATTTTTTGCTCTCAGCTTGTTGATATAGTTGATTACATTGATAAATTTTTGTATGGCGAACCATCTCTGCATCTGAGGAATTTAGCCTATTTGATCATGGTGGATGATCTTTTTGATGTGTTCTTGGGTTTGCTTTGTGAGTGTTGAGTAGTTTTTCAGAAATGTTCCTGAGGGAAATTGGTCGATAATTCCCTTTTTTGTTGAGACAGTGTGTAGTTTGGGTATCTGGGTGACTATGGTCTCATACAAAAACTTGATAATGTTTCTTCTGCTTCTATTTTGCAGATTAATTTGAGAAGTAATGCTAGTAGCTCTTTGATAGTTTCGTAGTAGTCTGTGATAAAACAGTCTAGCCTGCACTTTCAATTAATTAATTTTGTTAGGAGTCTTTTAATGTCTGTTTCTAATGCCTTACAGGTTATAAATTTACTTAAATTATCTATCTGATCTTGATTTAACTTCGGTTAGTGGTAACTATAAAGAAAATTGTCTACGTTTTTTAGATGACAAACTACATTTAATACCTAAGACTACAAAACCCTCACAAAAACACAGAACAACCAAAATTCAAGAATCCAGCTTGAAAATTATTTCCTGACTATAACTACTAAGGCATAGATTACAAAAATAATAACTTTTATAAAATTTAAAACATTTGTATATAACAGAAGATGCATAAAATGGAAATATCCATAAATCACATATCTGATAAGAAATTAATATACAAAATATCCCTGGAGTCCTTAACCACTAAAATGACATAAAGGCAAATATAATTTGAAAATAGGCAAAGAACTTGACATATACCTTTCCAGGAAAGGCAGAGATGATCACTGAACACCCAAGCATATCTCGAGTACCCATTAACTCAAAAAAACCTTATGCCTTAAATAATGGAAATAAGCTATTTCCCCTTAATAAATCTATGATAAATCACCATTTCTATTTATATACATATTTTCAAACATCCTAAAACATAGAAAGATTGGTAGATCTGGCCTTTAGGTTCATGTACAATAAAACAAAGTGTCTTTTGCAGAAACATTTAGGGAAAGTCTCCTTTATAGTACCTTATGCCTATGCCTAATTAGACATCCACAAAACTAAAACCAGATACATCATAGAATAGGACATACACATTGAACAAATGCTTACATAATCCATAACAGAACTCCATCTGTGCTTCACTAACATAGCAAATATACTCCTTTTCTTTAAAATTTATTTTATCTACAATGTATTTTGATGTGTTTTATTCAACCAATTTCTGCTAGATCTTCCCATCTACATCCACCTACCCGACTTCAATCTCTCTTTCCTCCCAACATTCCCTTCTCTAAAACAAAGAGAAAATCCAAATGTAAAGCAAATCAAAACAAACAAACAGAGAAACCCAATAAGGTAAACAAAATAAAGCAAAACAAAAAGTTTCCAAAATATATGAAATCAACTTTATGTTGACTGACTATTCCTGGTGTTGGGTTCTGCAGTAGATCATGGTAGATGTACTTAGTGACCCACTAGTGGACTCAATAATGTTGTCTTTCTCATCAGCTATTCCTCATATATAACTTATTGGTTAAGGATGGGACTTTTGCATTCATCTTCTCTTTCTCAGCAGTGTGATTTCTAACCTGTGTGTGCCTTGTGTATGTTTAGTGCTTGTCACTGTCTCTGAGCTAGCTATGTGCATCAGTCCTGTTGTATCTGGAAGATATTGTTTCCTTGGAGTCATCCACCACCTCTGGCTCTTATAATCTTTCATTAAAAAAAAAAAGCTCTCTTACTCTGCTCTCATTCCTGTTCCCCTTTGTCCTTGTCCCTTCTCTCCCCATCCTCCCCTTCCTTCTACGAGCTCATGGCTCATTTCCTCTCCTCCTCTACTCTTCGTCTCTCATTAAACCTTTCCACGTAGAAAAAAAAAAAACCAGTGCCCACGGTCACGCTGGCAGTCTATTTCTTTCTGTTATGTATATTGTTTAACTTTTGAATAGTATCTTGTTATTTTGCAAATCTATATGTTTTCGTACTTTACTTACATTAATAGGAGATTAAGAACCTGAAAATACCTGGTCATTGATACTAAGCTTGGGGGGATTAACATCACCACAATAACTTTGAAACAGCAGTAATGAATCCTGCCTGGACTCAGTCAGTACTCCCCCCTTTGCTCCAGAAGACAGAGTGGTAAATGTATTTCCATAGCCCATTGCCTCAGACATTAGTGTGAGGCAGCTCTGCTAGGCTCTGGAAGCCATGGTCAGCTCCATAATGTCTCAATTTGCATAGATTTCCTTTGTTTATCTTTTCCTCCATCTTGGTCTTCCTGAGATTATCAATTTAGAGCATATGGATTTCTCTCTCTGGGTTTATGGAGCCTGTAGTAGAGAATACATTATGGTAACAAGAATAGTGACTTGAAAATGTATCTTAAATTTCCATAATTCATATTTTGAAGTATAAAGCATTTTTATCTCTAAAAATTATAATTCTGGGTATTTCCCACTTTAAACTATCTTTCTAAAATATCATACTTCAGTAAGAAATTAAGTTGAGTTAAATCTAATTTCTATATCATTAATATTTCTCTCAAACTTTCTACATCTTTTCAATATAGAAAGTGAATGTTGTTATTGTAATTAGGCTAAGCTGGCCAACATTGTGGCTTTTAGAAACCCAAATATATCCCCAGTTGTAGAAAAAATGGCCAGAATCCCTTGCCAGTTGTGCTGGTTTGAAAATGATTGGCCCATGTAAAGTGTTAGGAGGTACGACTTTTCGCAGCAGGTTTTACCTTGTTAAAAGAAGTTGTTTCAGTGGAGATGGGGCTTTGAGGTCTCATATATGCTCAAGTCTGGGCAGCGTGATCCAGGGCTTCCTCCTGGCTGCCTGCAGAAAACAGTCTCCTCCTGGCTGTCTGTGTTCAGCAGGATCAGTTTCCTGCTGATTTCAGATCAAGATGTAGAATTCTTGACTCTTCAAACATCATGTTTGCTTGCATACCGCCATGCTTCCTGCTATAATAATGGACTGAAACTCTGAAACTGTAAACCAGCCCCAGTTAAAAACTTTATGTATATTAGTTGACTTGGTCATGGTTTCTCTTCACAGCAATAAAACCCAAACTAAGACGTTAGCTTAGGTTCCATGGGATGCAAATCCAGAAAACATGTCTCTGAGAATCATAGGAACTTCAGAGACTCTCATGTAGCTGAAGGTAGCATGGAGATTATAATAATGTGGACCCAGAAGAAAAGGGAAAAATAAACAAGAAAAAATCCTAGTTCTGTGCTATTATATGCCCATGAAGATACAAGTAACCAGTCATTTTAACTGGCAATGGGGCAATGTGACAGAGGACAGGGTGGCACAGGGGATTTCAGGGAGCTGGATCTGCTGCCTTTATGTGTTAGGGATAATCTTTCAGAGATGAATTATATTTGTAACCAAAGACTGCCCTCCTTTCTATTAAACATTACCATCAGTTTTCTGCTTTCCTCTGGTACACAATATTGTGCTTTCCTCGGTATACAATTCAGGTAGAGTTTCACAGGTCGAGTTACTCTTATGCCTACTATTTGGATTTTTAAATCTCCAACTTATTTGAAACACCACTTCCATTGCACTCCTAATTTCTCCTGATAACAAAAGTTATTTTCTGCTCTTGAGCCCTTCCTATTCTTCTGTAGTTTCCCTCTGTATAGTGTAGGATGATGGTGGGATTTCAAACAAGCAACTGGCTTCTTTTAGGATTCAGTCAAATATTGTGAATGAAGATCATCAAAGAGATTTTTTTCTAGATGCAGTTTTTTTTATAGTTCATTTGCAGATAACTTATGGGTTGAAAACCTCTCTACAGAACATTGAGCTGAATAATTTTGGTCTATGTATCAAGCACACACTGATTATTCCAGAATTAAAAGTCAGTCTTATTTGGGAACATTTTTTTCTTGTCATATAAAGTTAGCAGATATCACAGCCATGTAATTTCAGGCATGCTCTAGAAAGGCAGGCCAGGAGAGTGGGATGCTCAGACAGATCATATTAGATATAAAAAGACAGAAATTGAGTGTCTGTGGCCTAAGATTTCATGTTAAACAGGGGTCAGCATGATGGCTCAGTCAGTAAGGTTGTGTACCGTTAGGCATGAAGACCTTGGCATTGATCTTTAGAATCCAAATGGTAAATGTGAGAAACCACCACCAAAATTTGTCCTCTGACCTCCACATGTGCACATGATGTACAGGCATTCACACATAAAATAATAAATGCAATTTTAAAATTTTATATGTTGAGTATGTGTCTTTTGAGTCTTCTGTTACTCATCCCAAAGAAATGACTTTCTTTTCCAAAAATAATTTAATAGCTCAAAAACAATTTCCAAACTCTTTTTAAAAGCTATTTAAATTAGAATACTAAAAGTAGCACTTTAATAATATGGTTTGATGGTGAATGTTATAGAATGCATAGTTAGCTAGATATGTAATATATTTTTCTCATAAACCATAAATGTTAAGATTTAAGAGTGAACTCGATTTTTCTTTGTGGTTTGTTTTATGAATCAGGGTCCATCTAGGCAGTCTTGGCTATACTCGAGCTAGTTATATAGATGAAGCTGGTCTTGAACTTACAGAGAGTCACCTATCTCCGCCTCCTGACAGAAGTTGGAATTAAAGGTATGAACAAACATTTATGGCATATTTGATTTTGAATTCATACTAAATCATCAACACTTGTGGACAAAACACATTTGTAGAAGGTTTGTTGATAAGAGAAAGCAACAGTCAATATATGATTAATAGGTTCCACCAAGTTTGGTAACAAATCTAAATGCCTTTGTTACTGTTATTTTTCCCAAATAACAAGTTAGTTAGTTAATAGATCTTTGTTTTTGTTTTTTGTTTTTTATTTCATTTTTATCTTGACAGAAAGAATTATCCTGGGTTCCAAAGAGATTTCTACATTTGGAAAGTATGCAGAAGACATAATGAGAAAGTTGGTAATGAATATATAATAAAAAAACATAAAATTAAGCTCCAATTCCTTTCTCTTTGTCTTCTCTCCATCAAACCTCATATCATGTTGCTATTTGGGTGACATCAGAATCAAGGAAGCAATATTTATAGAGGGATGTTACTCCAGTGATAACAGATTACATGCAGCCCTGGCAACAATCTAAGACACAGCAGGGGAGCTGTAAGAGAGCTATTTTTGTAACATTTAAAATTATACTAAATTTTAAAAAAATTCCTGCTGGGCCTCAAGCTTTAAATAACATGGTGTGGTGCAACTGATCAGACTATCAGATTCTGATAATTTATTGCAAGAAATGTAAAGGAGTTGACAAATACTATTTATGTATGAAAAGCATTTTAGGCCATTTATATAATTCAACATCTTAAATCATGCTTTCAATGGATTATAGTCTGAAAATAGAGCACTATAAAGTGGGAGCTCAGTATAAAAAGTAATAAATCAAAGTGTTCAGCTTTTGCCAAACAGTATCAAGAACCACAGCTAAGGTCTATACACATAATCTCCAACACACTATTCGCCCAATTTATCATGACAGTTGAATAAATTAGACTTGCAGTTGGCTGTTGTTATTTAATTTTCTCTTTGTAACCCTCTTTTATGCTATATTAACTTTATTGATAGATACTTTATATAATTTGCAATTCATCCACATATAGAGTATAGCTTATTATTTTCATATATTCAATTATCACATTTTATTTTTGTTACCTTATAAAAGCCATCAATTAGCTTTTATCTCTTTTTCCCAACCAAACTAAGAGTCCTAGCTAAACACTAATTCACGTTCTCTTGCTAAGTATTTCTCAATTTTGAAGTTTCTATCTCACAATAATGTTATAAGGTACGTAGTCTTTTGTGACTTGTTTTTTTCACTTACTATTTTGTACTTACCTAGAATAATAAATCATTCCTTCTTATGAACTGGACGTACCAATAGTAGCATGTTGGTACATTTGCCAGTTGCTAGGTATTTAGACTGTTTCTACTTCTTGTTTGTCATGAATAATATTACTCTCAGAACTAGGTCTGAGTGCATGTGTGTAGCTGTGTGTAAATATAATTTTGTTTTTATTCTTTTTTAAAGTGATTATTTTTATTACGAAACGAGACCCTCTTCCTTCTATGTTAAATGCATGTACATTAAAACAAGTGTTTAATGACTTCAATTTGCAATATAAGGATATTAATAATAGGCTGCTATTAATTTGTATTTATGCAGTGAGTGGCAGGAGATGCGGAGACTTATAACTGGTCCAAATAAAGGATGAAAAAGTGTTTGGGCCGAAATGGGTCATCTATAATGACCCCTCTATCATTCAGGAAGCATTGCAAAAGAGAATGGAGGATATAAGAGAGCTGTGAAATTCTATCTTTTAGACATGATATGGCTGTTGTACCCACAAGCTCATAAGTCCTGGGACTGCAAGAGCCAGTCCATGATTTTATGTATGTAGCCTACATGGGGTCTCACCAGTCCGTGACAACTATAAACAGCTAATGAGTACCATGGAAGCTGGGTCACGTTTCTCAGTAACACAGCTATTGGTAAGCTGTGTTTGCTGAAGTAAATATCCTCACTCCTGTACAAGCAGCCAACTTTACCTAACTAAACACAGTGGTCCCCCCCACAGAAACATAAAAAGTGAAAGAAAAGTTGCTATACAAAATATAGAAGGGGCATGAGTTACTATCTGGGAGAAAAATGTATGAACTATAAAACGGTGAAGAATAAAAACTTTTATTTGCTATAGTTGAAAGATGTATGTCGCTCATATCATCCTAAGATGTGTTTGTTAGGCATTGCTTTGAATCTGTTCACATTGGTAAAATGTAAGGACAACTTTATTTGATAAAAATTTTCTTTCTTTTCTTCTTAGGAAATTTACTCTTTTTCTCCAAAGGAATCTCAAGACATGGAGAAAAGTGGAATTATTGTGGAAACAAAAGCTTTGACAACTGATGTTTTGATTTCTGTATGGAAATCCTATACACCTTTACATTCAATCCTGAGGCTCCACTGTAATGAAAGCGCCCGGTAATGCTTTCTAGAGCCACTTAATGTCCAGTTCAGCTCACATTTAACTGTATCTCTCTGGACCGTGTGTGTGTGTGTGTGTGTGTGTGTGTGTGTGTGTGTGTGTGTGTGTGTATGTGTGTGTGTGTTAGTCTCAATATTAAAGATTTTAGTAACAAATCTGTTAGATGTTCAGATTTAATTGAAGTCATTGTAAATTCTTTGTTTAAATTCATGGGCAGAATTTGGCCCTTAGTGTGTAATTAGTATTTACTTAACATACTGGAAGTCATAATTGCAATTCTTGCTGGCGTGAGATGACCTCAGTTACAGCTAATGACTTAGACCACAGCAGCAGAAAAATTTGAAATAAAATGAGAGAAAGTTCAGAGAAGGTTTTAAAGTAGTGGTGAACTATCGTGGAATAAAGCCCTGAGGAGAAGGGAAGTGGGTAGGACATTCCTGCTGGCCTTTTCTATCACATGTCTCATCTCTCTGAAGAGTTATTCTACTAAGAGTTATTTACTAGGAATGAGAAACTATTTTCTTTTCAAAATCCATACTTAATATTACCACAATTATATCACAAAATATAATCATGTAAAATAAGTAAAACTACTGATCCTGAAAACATGAGTAAAATTATGTTTAAGGAAGTTTTTGTAAATTTTAGCTACTAAATAGACTATAGCTGAGATTACCTGACTTCCCAAAGAATGGCCATATACCACATAATATTGTTGTAAATTATTTTATCCTATAATTATTTACAATGAGTTATCACTGTACACCAAGGTTAATGTTTGCATTTCTATGCTCCCTAACATTTCTCTACTGCCTCCCTCTCCAAACATGATCAGTCCACAGCAGAAAGGAGAAAGGGAAGTAACTAATATGTTCAGGTTCCTTGTGTTGAAGACAATACAATGCTGTGAGTTTTTCAGGAAAAGAAATGTCTGCTAAGTTAGATGCACATACAGTTATATATGCAATGAAATTTCTTTTAGTGTGTCTGTTCTACTTTTCCTATTTTACTTATTTTAATATCAGTTAATAACTTCCAGATAAAATTGAATGAAATGGAAAGTAGTTTTTTATACTCACTTGGCAAAGTTTTAAAAATCTTTGAACCAGTTGAAATGGTTAAATATAATGGGTAATATATAAATAATAGCTAAAGGGAAAAAATAAGATGATGGTGCCAACTTGTTCTTGCTGCCGAGCTCCACAGAGTCTAAGAGCCACACGGAGGTGACACAGGGTGACACAGCAATGAAAAAAGATCTGCAGGGCCCACAATACTTCAGAAAAACTGAGACAAAGGGGGGAGCAAGTTTCTGGGAAGATGCTTTCAAGATGTAGACTCACAAAATTGGATGGCAAGATGGTAGAATGGAGTCTCGTATGGAGAATGACTAATTTGTACCCTTTGAGTCAACCTGCTTCTCAGCCTCAAAGTCTTGCACGTTGCAAACACAAAAGTACTTGCTTATAAGCAGAGGGGTAGGAGCCACTGAAGATGGAGGTGGGGCAGCTCCTTGGAGCTCCTGCAGGAACAGCTTATTGCTGAATAGGGCAGGCCCAAGACCAGCTAATTTCCAACTTGGAGCCTCTGTGGCTTGCCCTGCTGGGAGGAGGAGCAATAATTCCCACAGGCTGCAAGCACTAAGGCTGGGGAGGCTGACATTGAGAGCAGAGAACTGTGTTGCAGCTAAGAGCTTGCACAGAGCCTGCCCCTGGAAGCCCTGACTAGCTGCAACAGCACCCTGACTCTGAACAAGGGTAGGATATCTGAGGTGAGTCTCAGTGATGGATCAGTGTTTGTGTTGCTTCAGAAACCAGAAAACTTCCCAAAGACTATTCATGGACTGAGCCATGGCTCCAGCTGCATATGTAGCAGAGGATGGCCTTATTGGGCACCAGTGGAAGGAAAAGCCCTTGGTCCTGCCAAGGCTGGACACCTCCCTCCCCACAGTGTAGGGAAACGTCGGGGGGGGCGAAAAGGGGGTGGATGGGATGGGGAGAGGAACACCAGATAGAAGAAGGAGAGGGGGATGGGGTAGAGGGATAGTGATTGAGTGGTGGAGAGGCAGAATGAGAGAAGCATGACAGCGTTGAAGCTGGGTAGGTCCAAGAGGGTGGCACGTAGGAGCACAGAGCTTTTACTCTGACCCATGCTGTCCTGATGCTCAATCACTCTAGTTCCAAAGACCTCTATGGTCATTGGTATCTCTGGAGATCCCCTTTGGTATCCATGGTCTGCTGCTCCAGAGATTCAAGTGGATGTCTATGGTCCTACAGCAACCAGAAGCCATGTTAACATCCCTTGCCCTGACTAGAATTACCATCGAAGGCCATATAGCTATCTTTCGTCAGGCCACTTCCTGAGGACATCCTGATGTTTATACACCGTGCTTCCACATGAGGTGATGTTGTTGTGAGTGGTCTGGCATCTGAAGACGTGGTGATTTCCAGGTCCATGTCTGTGTCTGTTGTCTGATTGTAGCGGTGGTCTGTGTTGGTATCCTTGGCCTGCTTTACTACTAAGGACCATTTGGATATCTGTGGTCTTTACTGCAACCTGAAACTATGTTGATATTTGTAGGCCATGGTGCACCCTAGAACCAACTGATGTGAGTAACCTGGGCTGCCACATGAGGCCACGCTTATGTTTATGTTCTTGGCCTATGTTGTTGCCAATGGCTGTGACGGTGTCCATTACTCGTGAAGCTTCAGAGGGATCAGTTGATGTCTATGGTCTGTACTGTCATATAGACCATGCTGAGGTCAGTGGCACATGCTGATTCTGAAGGCTATGTGGATCTGTGGTACAGTGCTGTTGCCAGAAAACAGTGTAAGTCCGTGAATCATGCTTCCGCTACTCTAGCCATGGTATTGATGAGTTCAGACCCATACTTGAGAAAGAATTTTATGAGCAACACAAATTGGACATTTTTTCATTGTTATTGTCCTTTTCCTTTGAGGGTCCCCAAGACTGGGAAAGAAAACATGAAAGGACTGGGAAGCGAGGGTGCTCAGTGTTCATGATGTGAAATTTCCAAATAATCAATAGAAATATTATACAAATTTATGTAAATAAACTTAAAAACTGAAATAGAAGTTCCCATTAATAACATGCTTGCCTTTTCCCATTAACTAATAAGCATTATTTACAGATAGCCTTTGTACTGACTAGTTTTGTGTGTCAACTTGACACAAGCTGGAGTTATCACATTGAAAGGAGCCTCAGTTGAGGAAATGCCTTCATGAGACCCAGCTGTAAGACATTTTCTCAACTAGTGATCAAGGGAGGAGGACCCAGCCCATGTGAGTAGTGCTGTTTCTGGGCTGTTAGTCTTGAGTTTTATAAGAGAGCAAGCTGAGCAAGCCAGGGGAAGCAAGCCAGTAAGAAACATCCTTCCCTGAGCTCTGCATCAGCTCTGCTTCCTGACCTGTTTGAGTTCCAGTCCTGACTTCCTTTGGTGATGAACACAATGCAGAAGTGGAAGTATGTGTGTTTCTAGATGTGGAAATTTATGGTCACAAAGTTTGCCTGTATTTTTCCAGTGTCATACAAAAACTCTGATACACTTAACGAGGTGGATCTTTCCTAAGTATGGTCACTTACAGTGCACACAAATCATTTCAGCCAATCACGTCAAAGAAACATTAGTTTCCCGTGTTTCTTTAAAACCTCTTGGATCTGTGGGCTGAATCATGTCTATAGCTACTACAGCTATGGTTATCCCCTACCTTTGACCATTCTAGTAATAGGAAAATTTCCTTTCTTTCAAAAGGTAGTTTGCATGGATGGTTCTGGGAATGGGTTCTCCTAGCATTCTACCTTCAACATGATGATTTACACTAGCAGTAAAATTGCTTCATGCTTTTGTATTGAGTAGAATAAAATGTTATTTCTCTTACATAATGGTTGTTAATAAGGAAGAGCTATTGCTATTATAGCCACTGCTAATCACATGACTTTATCACATAATATAAAATTACATTAACCATGATATGTGGAGATAGCACATTGTTGCTTACTTTTCAGGAAAATAATAACAACAGCAAAATATCCAAGAAGAAAAAGGGGGAAAGAAAAAAAGGAGGGGAGGAAGCTGAAGCTAATCAGTTTTCTGAACACAGTTTGATCTCCTTTGTTGAGCTTGTATAGCTTCTGAGAATATTCAAATTTAAATGTGGACTTGTAACAAATAGAAATTATAAATCAGTGATGCAAATGTGAGAATCCACTCACCCTTAAGTCACAAGAGTCTTATTTCTAGAGCAAGACCTCAAATCCCTGCCTGGAGGACATGTTGCAAGGTGCGTAGCCATTGGGAAATAGGTACAGGGCATGTGATTTCTTCTCATCATACAGTGGGTTCATCTGCCAGCTCCTGTTTGCTCATTTATTAAATAATACACAGCATTTGCAACAGTTACAAACAGGAATAAAGCAAGGTGAAAGTCATTGGCATTCTTCTTGCGCTCTGTGATATAATATGACCTGAAGTTACATGAAATGGGGCAGTGATGCAAGAAGGAAGGACCCAGAAACACCGGCCTGTGAAGGGCGCATTCTCCTTTGCCATTTGTGAAGATATGGGAAGAACATAAGTAGCCCAGTGAGGCTGGGAGCTATGCTTGGCTGATTGCGTGTGCCCTTTGGCAAGTGACTTACACACTCCGGCCTTAATCTGTACATAAGGGAAACATCTCTTTGCGTGATTAGTTGAGATTTTTTTTGTTGCTCATTTAGCAGGCATTTATTGACAAATATATTCTACCAAGTACTAGGTTTAGTATCAAGATTGAGAAATTAAATAGCAAATAAAAAAAAGAAAGAATTTCCACCCTTACAATGTGTTGTTATTGTAGATAGAGACATGCACAATTTAAGCGTAAGAGGTAATTATAGAATTGTCAAATATGCTAAGTTATATGATGGCTATGTGAAAAAATAACCATCCCCTTTCTCCCTATCGGGGTGTGTGTGTGTGTGTGTGTGTGTGTGTGTGTGTGTGTGTGTGTGTGTTTGTGTGTTTGTATCCATAGCTATTGTTTTATTCTAGGCAACTGTTCTGCCATTAAACTATATCCCAGACTCTGAGTCCAACATAGATAGGATGACAGGATGGATAATTTGATGTTCAAGTGAAGAAACCAGTTGACCAATGACTGGAAAAGTAGGACCCATTCATAATGATTCAAGAAAGAATTCTCCAGGTAGAGATATTATCAAGTGCTGGGCCCAGTAGCTACAAAAGACTTCTGTGAAGAGAAATGGAAATGAGCCTTTGTAGTTGAGAGCCCCAAAACACAAGCTTGCCTAGAGCTTTGACTAGATCTGAGTTAGGCAATAACAAATCTTCAGTTACTTCCTTTTGATGAGATGTCGCAGAGGTTATATTCCTTGTGCCGATCATCTCATATAGAAGGCAACAGTCAAACAAGTTGCCCTTGGACTTTGCAAATCTCTAGATGAAGAGGAGCTACAAAGATGAATGGTGCACGAGGCTTCTCATCCCATCCCGACTTAATCAGAAACCAGATGCTCCACACTAACGTTAATATAGAAGATGAATAAGGTGGTTGGAGACAGTGAGCTGTGTGTTTTTCAGGAGAGAAGGGTGCAAATTACTGCACACAGCTTTGTGTGTTGGCCATAAGACCTATTTAGTGAATAAGGCAAAAACAATTGAGACTGAAAGGTCCCATGGAAAAGATCCATGTGATAAGAAGCATGGGCAGAGAGAAAAGGTAAAAGAAAACTCAGAAGGTTTAAGAATGTCAGACGTCCCCCTTGGAGCTTGGGAGAGGATTAAAACCCTCTCAGACCCTCCCAATGCCAGTGGACCTAAAAGGAACATGCACTTCAAGTAAGAGTTTGGGAAAGATGAGACTGACGATTATAGAGCAGTATTATTTTGAGACATGGATTTGTATGATTTGTTCCTTATATATAATTAACCAGATTAGTAGAGAACTAGTCAAAAAGCCTGAAAAATACTGTTATTAAAATGTACCTAATAACAGGATTTAGAATAAAGTAGTCTAGATCTCATTCAGGGTTTTTATGGTAGCTTCATAAACAATTTGTTTAAAGTGAGAAATGTGGACAGAATGGACTTGGGACTTTGCTCCATGACTGGAAGCACATTCCTTCGGAGAACTCAGGTTCAGGTGAAAGCATACACATCTGGCAGTCCTTTTAGCTTCCTGCAACTCCAGCTCCAAGGCATGACATCTTGATGATGCAGGCACCTGTACTCATTCATGTGTACATAGCTCTCCCACCATATACTCAAATACAACAAAAATACAAATGTTAAGATGTCTACAGGCAGATAAGCCTTCCAGACTATAGGGTTAAAAGCTGACTTATGTCAGGGTCATATGACCAAAGGGTTTGCAGCTATTTTGTAGAAAGTAAAGAATAAAGAAATATTTGCAATTTAGAGAAACTTGAAATTGGCTAATATTCAGTCACATAACATACGGTATAGGAAATACGTTATGTGGGTTAAATTGTGAAATGTACTGATGCTTTACAAATCTCAATGAAAAAACTGAACAAATGTACCTGGTCCCAGGTTCATCAAGTAAGAAGTGAAGGAACTGGACCTGTCATCCATGAAGCCTGTGGCTGGAATCACCCTTCCATCTTGGTGACTGGATTTATCCTGAGCCTTAGCAGGCCCAGCCAATGCTCTGGTATGGATATAAAGTTAGCAGACATCATGACTCCCATGACATTTCATAGGCCCAACTTCACCTTAAGGAAGGAGACTGGAATGTGACCCAGTCTCCCGGTGTCAATTATTTGATGTTTTTGACAATGATGCTGGACATTGCTTTGACAAGTTGACGGCAGTGATTCATTTCACAGATGAGCTACTTAAATATTTAATAAAAGATTCTCCTTGCCTGTATCAGAATTTGAACAAAAGTATTAGCAAAAGAGTTGCTTTCAGTGTTTATAAAAGGAACAGAGAATATACAGCAAGGTTGACATTACAGAGAGGACAATTTCTTGTCCTCCTTGTATATTGTACCAAAGAGCCACATACCAAAAACTTCTACCAACATAATCAACATGTGTTTCACCATTAAAATATCTTTAGGTTATTCATAGGTCATTGCCAGAACCTTAAAGCTGTAGAACTTAACCAGTGGTTCAAGTTGTTTCACATCTCCAATGCCTACACTCAGGAAGCAAAGGCAGGTGGATCTCTGCTTGCTTTTTTAAAGTCAGCTTGGTCTACACATTGGTTTACAGGCCAATCAGGATCCTATTGCAAAAAAAAATATTGAGAGTATGGTAGTGGTTTTGGTGGTTGTGGAGCAATGTTACAGTTAGGTAAAATAAATTACTGTTGACTAATATCACCCTATAATATAATGTAACAAAAATGTATTTGTCTCACCTAACCCCAACATTGTTCTTGCTGAATAACTTTTACCATCACCCATTCTCCCCTATTATGCTTAACTCTATTTTGTTTTCTGAGATTTTCAGCATTCCCTACATGTGTACTATATTAACATCACTTTCTCCCCTTTCCTATTCAGCTTCTGCCATGTGTCCTCCCACCTCCACTTAAATACATGGCCTTGTCATTTACAGTTTCTGTTTTACACACACACACACACACACACACAAACACACAACAGACACACACATCCTACAAAGCTCATTCAGTGTTGCTTGTACATACATGTATTTAGGGCTATCCGCTTAATATTGAATAACTTACTATAGGGTTTGTCCTAAGAGAAGACGAACTCTTCTTTCTCTGCAATCAATGATCATCTGAGATTTACATCAAGGCCCAGAGCTTATGAAATTTCCCCCATGAACATTGATGTGCTGGCCAGTGTTTTCATTTAAACAAGCATGTTGTTGAGATTTAATGTGTCTAATACCCCTGACATGCCTACAAAAATTATGTTTTTTTGGCCACATCACATACCAGTTCATTATTTTATTTATGTTATTTTCTTGGGGTTAAAGATGTAAGGTGTCATGCTGATTCAAAAAAATACATGAACTTACTTCATTTATTTAGGTCACACTGCACTGTAGTTCTGAAGTGTAACTATTATTCTATGTCATCAACTACAAAGCATTGGCACATTTGTGGAAATAAATAATATACACATGCATAAATTTCTAGGAAGTTAGAAAATTTGATCTCATTCATGTCTTACCATTTGAAAAATCAAATTTATGAAATATTTAAATAATCTATTGCTTGAATATGTTTTATAAGTATTTTCCTTCCACAGTTTTTTAAAATTAGATATATTTCTTTATTTACATTTCAAATGTTATTTCCTTTCCCGGTTTCCTGTCCATAAGCATCCATACACTCCCCTTTTCCCTTATGGGTGTCCCTCCCATAGTCACTCCCCTTAACTCTCCCCCCCCGACATTACCCTGCACTGGGGGTCCAACCTTGACAGGACCAAGGGCTTGCTATTCCACTGGTGCCCCAACAAGGCTATTCTCTGCTACATATGCAGTTGGAGCCCTGGATCAGTCCATGTATAGTCTTTGGGTAGTAGTTTAGTTCCTGGAAGCTCTGTTTGTTTGGCATTGATGTTCTTATGGGGTTGTAAGCCCCCACAGCTCTTTCAATCCTTCCTCTAATTTCCTCAAGGGGGTCCTGTTCTCAGTTCAGTAGTTTGCTGCTAGCATTGGCCTCTGTATTGGACATGCTCTGGATGTGTCTCTCAGGAGAGATCTATATCCGGTCTCTTTCAACATGCATTTTTTAACTTCATGAATCTTATCTAGTTTTGGTGGCTGTAAGTGTATGGGCCACATGTGGGGCAGGTTCTGAAAGGCTGTTCCTTCAGTGTCTGCTCTAAACTTTGCCTCCATATCTCCTTGTATGGATATTTTTGTCCCCCCTTTTAAGAAGGAATAGGAGCATCCCCATTTTGGACATCATTCTTCTTAAGCTTCCTGTGGTCTCTGGATTGCATTTTGGGTAATTCAAGCTTTTGGGCTAATATCCACTTATCAATGGGTGCATACCAAGTGTGTTTTTCTGTGATTGGGTTACCTCACTCAGGATAATATTTTCTAGTTCATACCATTTGCATATCAATTTCATGAAGTCATTGTTTTTGATAGCTGAGTAGTGCTCCATTGTGTAGATGTACCACATTTTTTAATCTATTTCTCTGTTGAAGGGCATTTAGGTTCTTTCCATCTTTTGGCTATTATAAATAAGACTGCAATGAACATAGTGGAGCATGTACGTCTGCTGTATGTTGGAGCACCAACACCCCTTCATGATAAAAGTCCTGGAAAGATCAGAAATTCAAGGCCCATATCTAAACATAGTAAAAGCAACATACAACACACCAGTAGCTAACATCAAACTAAATGGAGAGAAATTTCAAGGAATCACAGTAAAATCAGGGACTAGACTAGGCTGTCTACTCTCTCCCTACTTATTAAATATAGTACTTGAAGTCCTAACCAAAGCAATCAGACAACAAAAGGAGGTCAAGGGAATACAAATTGAAAGGGAAGAAGTCAAAATATCACTATTTGCAGATGATATGATAGTATACTTATGTGACCCCAAAAATTCCACCAGAGAACTACTTAACCTGACAAACAACTTCAGTAATGTGGCTGGGTATGAAAATAACTCAAACAAATCAGTAGCCTTCCTCTACTCAAAGTTATCATTTAGCTATCCCAAAGTAAGGAGGCTAAGAAAGAAATTAGGGAAATGACACCCTTCACAATAGTCCCAAATAATATAAAATATCTTGGTGTGACTTTAACTGAGCAAGTGAAAGATCTGTATGACAAGAACTTCAAGACTCTGAAGAAAGAAATTGAAGAAAATCTCAGAATATGTAAAGATCTTCCATGCTCATGGATTGGCAGGATTAATATAGTAAAAATGGCCATATTGCCAAAAGCAATCTACAGATTCAATGCAATCTCCATCAAAATTCCAACTTAATTCTTTATAAAGATAGAAAGAGCAATTTGCATATTCATTTTGAATAACAAAAAACCCAGGACAGGAAAAACTATATTCAACAATAAAAGAACTTCTGGGGGAATCACCAACCCTGACTTCAAGCAGTATTATAGAACAACAGTGATTAAAAAAAAAAAACTGTATGGTATTGGTACAGAGACAGGCAGATAGACCAGTGGAACAGAATTGAAGACCCAGAAATGAACCAACATACCTATGGTCATTTGATCTTTGAACATGGAGCTAAAACCATCCAATGGAAGAAAGATAGCATTTTCAACAAATGGTGCTGGTTCAACTGGAGGACAGCATGTAGAAGAATGCAAATCGATCCATTCTTATCACCCTGTACAAAGCTTAAGTCCAAGTGGATCAAGGACCTCACATCAAACCAGATACACTCAAACTAATAGAAAAAAACTGAGGAAGAGTCTTGAACACATGGGCACTAGGGAAAATTTCCTGAACAAAACACCAATGGCTTATGCTCTAAGTTAAAGAATCGACAAATGGGACCTCATAAAACTGCAAAGCTTCTGTAAGGCAAAGGACACTGTCATTAGGACAAAATGGCAACCAGCAGATTGGGGAAATATCCTTACCAATCCTACATCTGGTAGAGGACTAATATCCAAAATATATAAAGAACTCTAGAAGTTAGACTCCAGAGAACCAAATAACCCTATTAAAAAATTAGGTAGAGAGCTAAAAGAGCACTCTCAGCTGAGGAATATCGAATGACTGAAAAGCACCTGAAGAAATGTTTAATATCCTTAGTCATCAGGGAAATGCAAATGAAGATTCTACCTCACACCAGTCAGAGTGGCCAAGATCAAAAACTCAGGTGACAGCAAATGCTGGTGAGGATGTGGAGAAAGAGGAACACTCCTCCATTGTTGGTGGGACTGCAAACTGGTACAACCACTCTGGAAATCAGTCTGGAGGTTCCTCAGAAAACTGGACATTGCACTACCTGAGGACCCAGCTATACCTCTTCTGGGCATATACAAAAATTATCTTATAGCATATGTCAGAGAGATTTGTTATGTCCATTGCCCGTTTATTCACAATAACTAGGAAACAAACAACTTAGATGTTCATTCTATATGTCTACACTTCAGTAATTCTCTTAACCTCTTAAACATCTTTAATTTGGAGGTTCCCAAATAAAGTATATCATATATTCAAAAGATATATATGTGTGTATATATATGTACACATATACATATGTACATACTCATGTCTTAGTGACTAAATTACATACACAAATGTATACACACATATGATATATATGTAATATGTAATTAATATATAATATATAATATAAGCATATATTCCAAGATTTATGAGCCTTACCCAACCCAAAGGACAGTCAAACCCAAAGGCAAACTCCTTGGAATAAAATCAAGAAAAAAGCAAAGTAACAATGCTAAGTGTTAAAACAAATTGCAGCAGAAAATGTAAATTGTTAGTTGCTCTGATACAACTTTTAGGAAACAATAAACAGAGAACTGCGTCTTTGATATACTCATTAAATACACTGTGGAACGATACATAAATGTATCAGACTCAGAAAATGTTATTATTTTGAGCCTTAGGTTTCTGGAACTTCACTGGCCTCTATGCATCTGCCAGAGTGTATACATCTCCTTTTTGCAGAACCTAGACAGCATGTGCTGTTATGTCATTTTGCTCTTAAGCAATCTATCTGCAATAGTACAATGCATGTTAATTTTACCATACTTAGTCAGGAGGCTAATGATATTCAGTATTTTTCAGATTTTATTGACTATCTGTATCTTTCACTTACAGAAATATGTTTTCAGATTACATTTCTTTTCTCTTAGGTTTTCATTATTTTGAAGATTTCATACATGTATATAATCAAATATGGCGATAACTATTTCCCTTTACCCTCTAACTTGCCTAGCCTCTCTATCAACATGAACCCTTTACAACTTGCATGTCCTATGTTTGTTTGTTTTTGATAATCAATTAGTTCATGTTGTGAATATGTGCACTGGTGTCAGATTATCTACTGGAACATGAAAATCTTCCAGTAGCCACATCCTTAAAGGGAAAGATTTCCTATAGCTTTCATCTAGTTGAAAAGTCTTGTGAAATTTCTATCAATATTTCCTTGTCCATTGATTGAATTATTATGTTTTATTTTATACATCACATAGGACAGAGGTCAAGTTTCAACATTCTGCATCTAGATAAGTATTTTCTCTGTGTCTTTTGTTGGAGATGCTGTCCTTTCCCCAGAGCAGGCAGAAAGCACAATTGTCAGTTATCTCTAGAGATCTAGATTTATTTGTGTTCTTAATTAGTTTTACGAGCTATGTGCATCCACTTTTAGTTGCAAATGTTTTATGTTATGTGACATTGTCTTAGTTACTGTGGCTCCACACAATCTATTAAAAAGGCGTGTTCACATTCTTATTCTTTTGATTCATTTTATTCAGTTTTATCCTTTTTTGTTCCATAGTGTTTCAACTATTTATGATGTTTTATTTTACCATATGAATTCTAAGATTATTTTTATAATTTTGTTAAAAAAATTCATTGGTTTTTTTGGATGGATATCATTTAAATATGTGAATCATTTTGTGTTATATGAGGACCTTAACAGAATTAATTATTCCTATCATAAACATTAGATAGCCTTCTATACTCGTGTCTTTTTCAATTTCATTTTATCAGAGATTATATTCTATTTTGTGTAATGTTCGTATCTTTTGCTAAGTTTTCCTATATATTTGATTATTTTATAGGTATTATATTAAGTAGGATTATTTTCATGATTTTTCTCAATAAGCTAATTATTAGTATATAAATATGCCACTATCTTGTTGACTGTGTAACTCATGTGTTATAATCGTGAACTGATAGAGCCTTTAAATTTCTTATATAAAATCTTTGTCTGCAAACAAGAATAACTTGACTTCCTTCCTATCTGTAAAATGCATTTATTCTTGAAAGCACTTATTGTATGCAGATTCATAAAGCACAGATAGGATTATATTAAGCATTCAAATCAGTATTTTAATCTAGTGATTGCACTGGTTCACATTCCTTCAAAAAGAGTGATGTCTATAAAATTGCTTAAATAAGAAATAAATAATAAATCTAGGCTTTTAAAAAAGATAATATTAAAATGCATAATGCTCTCTTAAACAGTATGATAATGGAGAGTATAAATAAATAAATTGAATTAAAATAGTACTAAAGTTAATCTCATTATGCATGAGATCTTAGGAAATAGTTTACTTAAAATTTGATATGGAGACATTTGTATATGGACAGTCCCTATTCTGGAAGATTGATTGCTCACAGACTGGGTAGTAAAGATCCAAGTGCTCCATTTTTCTTTTGCCTTTATGTATGAACTTATTTTGCAATAAGAAAACAATTGTTTGTAGTGAGGAATGAGACGAGGAGAAAAGTAGATAGGATGAAGTACCTCTCTTTTATATTTCTTTCTTTTTTCTTTTCTCTTCTGTTTTCTTTTGTGGGGGTCATTATCAGAGCAATGGGAGCACAAGATACTCTGATATTCTGCATATGTCTTAAATTTATGTAGAGACAGATTTGCCACAGCAAATTACTTTAAGCTTGACTCTGATGAGTTAAAGTTACTTTAGATCTGCCTTTTCTCTTTTGAATTTATTTTCTAAACATCTCTAAAATATTTCTCCTTAAACTCTAAAAGAAAATTCAACATCAGAATTTTCTTTCATTTGATGCACAGAAAATAGCGAAGGGCTGCAATGCCATCTTGACTGGGAGGAGACCAGCAAAGCGCTGCTTTACCTATCAGACTCTAGAGACCTAAGCTGTGATGACATTGGTCTAGGCTCCCATCGTGTTTGCTCTGCAATGTGACTTCTGAATGACTCAGGCTGCTGCAGTAAGGAAGCACATGTTATTCCATAGTTCTACACTATTTCCAACAATGAAGCTAAGCCATGCTTGTGGTTTGACTTGAGGCAGGACAAAATGTGGCATTTCATTGCTTATTCGTGTGAATTTCTACGATATTTTCCATGGTTGTTTGATCACACTGTTCATGATGGGAGGCTCATGCTTTTCTCAGCCTGCCTTGCTATTCTCTCAGAATTTTCTGTTGTCTTAAAAATGTTACTATGTTATATAATTGAATGTATTATTAGGAAACTAATTTTATTGTATGAACTTTTATCATTCAGAAAAAAAATCGTACTATCTAGGAAAATACTAGACCCTTACAAATATGTGATAATTCAACACCTACAGTTGGATATTTATTCATTGTAGATGAGTTTGTCATTTAGCCCTTATTATAGTTGTTCTTAAGCAATTGAAATTATGATAATGATGGCATCACCACATAAAATATAAGAGCATTATTGTATATCTGTAGACCAAAACACTGTATCATGATAGTAACTATATCTTGTAATATTTAGAGTTTTGAATTTTGATGCGACAAATTGAAATATGTTGATATATATCTTGGAAAATTTTATTTCAATATAAATTGATATTTTCTTTTTTATTTACATTTCAAATGTTATTCTATTTCTAAGTTTCCCCTCCAGAAACCCCCTATCGCATCCCCCTTGCCCCCTGATTCTTTGAGGGTGCTCCACCACCCACCACTTCCTGCCTCCTCACCCTGGCATTCCCCTACATTGGGGCATCAAGCCTTCATGGACCAAGGAAGGGCCTCTCCTTTCATTGATGCCCGACAAGACCATCCTCTGCTACATACTCAACTGGAGCCATGGGTAGCTCCATTTTTGGTATGCACTCACTGATACGTGGATATTAGCCCAAAAGCTCTGAGTACCCGAGATACAATCCACAGACCACACATACTAAGCTCAAAAGAAGAAGGAAGACCAAAGTGTGGATGTTTCAGTCCTTCTGAAGGGGCAACAAAATACTCAAGGGAGGAAATAGGGAGACAAAATGTAGAGCAGAGTCTGAAGGAAAGGCCATCCACAGACTACGCCACCTGGGTATCCATCCCACATATAGTCACCAAACCCAGATATTGTTGCTGATGCCAAGAAATGCATGCTTACAGGAGCCTGAAATAGCTCTCTCCTGAGTGGCTCTGCCAATGTCTGACAAATACAGAGGCAGATGCTGATAGCCAACCATTGGCCTGAGAACATGGTCCCCAATGGAAGAATTAGAGAAAGGACTGAAGGAGCTGACAAGGTTTGTAAACCCATAGGAAGAACAACATCAATCAACCAGACAACCTAGAGCCCCAGTGACAAAAACACAAACCAAAGGGTACACATGGCATAACCCATGGCTCCAGATGCATATGTAGCAGCGGATGACCTTGTGGGACATCAAAGGGAGGAGAGGCCCTTGACATCAAAGAGAGAATGCCACAGGGTAGGGGAATGCCAGGGCAGGGAGGAGAGAGGGAGTGCATGGGTGGGAGACCCTCATAAAAGCAATGGGAGGGACTTGATGGGGGTTTGAAGAAGGGAAACCAGGAAAGGGGATAACATTTGAAATGGAAATAAAGAAAATTTCCAATAAAAGAAAAAAAAAAGAATGGATCAATTTGCATTCTTCTACAGGCTGACTTCCAGTTGAACTAGCAGCATTTGTTGAAAATGCTGTCTTTTTTCCATAGGATGGTTTTAAAAGATCAAGTCAAAGATCAAGTGACCATAGGTGTGTGGGTTCATTTCTGGGTCTTCAATTCTTTTCCACAGATCTACCTGTCTATCTCTGTACCAACACCATATAATTTTTTTATCACTATTGTTCTGTAATACAGCTTGAGGTCAGGGATGGTGATTCCCACAGAAGTTCTTTTTTTGTTGAGTGTTTTTGCTATCCTGGACTTTTTGTTATTCCAAATGAATTTGCAAATTGCTCTTTCTAACTCAATGAAGACGAGTTGGAATTTTGATGAGGATTGCATTGAATCTGTAGATTGCTTCCAGGAAAGATGGCCATTTTTACATTTTTAACTATATCAATCCTGTCAATCTATGAGCATGGGCAGTCTTTTCATTTTCTGAGAAATCTTCAATTTCTTTCTTTAGAGACTTGATGTTCTTGTCATACAGATCTTTCACTTGCCTGGTTAAAGTCACACCAAGGTATTCCATATATTTGGGGCTATTGTGAAGGGTATCATTATCCTAATTTTCTCAGACTGTTTATCCTTTGAGTAGAGGAAGGCTACTGATTTGTTTGAGTTAATTTTATCCCCAGCCACTTTGCTGAAATTGTTTTTCAGGCTTAGTAGTTCTCTGGTGAAACTTTTGGGGTCACTTAAGTATACTATCAAATCATCTGTAAACAATGATATTTTGACTTCTTCCTTTCCAATTTGTATCCCTTTGACCTCCTTTTGTTGTCTTTGGCTAGGATTTCCAGTTCTGTATAAAATGGGTAGGGAGAAAGTGGGCAGCCTTGTCTAGTTCCTGATTTTAGTGGGATTGCTTCTAATTTCCTTCCATTTAGTTTAATGTTGGCTACTGGTTTGCTGTATATTTATTGTTTTTACTATGTTTAGGTATGGGCCTTAAATTTCTGATCTTTCCAAGACTTTTACCATGAAAGGGTATTGAATTTTGTCAAATGCTTCCTCAGCATGTAATGAGATGATCATGTTTTTTTTTTTTTTCTTCTTCTGAGTTTGTTTATATAGTGGAATAAGTTGATGAATTTCCATACATTGAACCATCTCTGCATTCCTGGGATGAAGCCTACTTGGTCATGATGGATGATCATTTTGGTGTGTTCTTGGATTCTGTTTGTGAGAATTTTATTGAGAATTTTTACACTGATTACCATAAGGAAAATTGGTCTGAAGTTCTCTTTTTTTGTTGGGCCTCTGGGTGGTTTTGGTATCAGCATTACTGTGGTATCATAGAACGAACTGGGTAATGTTCCTTCTGTTTTCATTTAGTGGAATGGTTTAAAGAGTATTGGTATTAGGTCTCTTTGAAGGTATGATAGAATTCTGCACTAAACTCATCTAGTACTAGGCCTTATTTTGGTTGGGAGACTTTTAACGACTGCTTCTATATCTTTAGGGGTTATGGGACTGTTTAGATGGTTTATGTGATCCCAATTTAACTTTGGTACTTTGTCTCTGTCTAGAAAATTGTCCATTTCATCCAGAGTTTCCAGTTTTGTTGACTATAGGATTTTGTAGTAGAATCTGATGAATTTTTTTAATTACCTCACTTTTTGTTGTTATATCTCCCATTTCATTTCTGATTTTGTTAATTCAGATACTGTCTCTATGCCCTCTAGTCAATCAGGCTTTATCTACTTTGTTGATTTTTTTTTAAAGAACCAGTTCCTGGTTTTGTTGATTCTTTGCTTAATTCTTTTTGTTTCTACTTAGTTGATTTTAGCCCTGAGTTTGATTATTTCTTGATGTCTACTCCTTTTGGATGCATTTGCTTCTTTTTGCCCTAGAGCTTTTAGGTGTGCTGTCAAGCTGCTAATATGTGCTCACTCCAGTTTCTTTTTGGAGGCCCTCATAGCTATGAGTTTTCATCTTAGCAGCTTTCACTGTGTCCCATAGGTTTGGGTATGTCTTGCCTTCATTTTCATTAAATTCTAAAACGTCTTTAATTTCTTTCTTTATTTCTTCCTTTACCAAGTTATTATTGAGTAGAACATTGCTCAGCTTCCATGTGTATGTGTACTTTATGTTTTTGTTTTTTTTTTGTTATAGAAAACCAGCCTTAGTCATGTGATCTGATAGGATGCAAGTGATTATTTCTATCTTCTTGTATCTCCTAAGGCATGTTTTATGACCAATTATATGGTCAATTTTGGATAAGGTAAAATTAGTATTTTCTACTACCTTATAAAAAGTTTTTCAAAAGACAGATTATGACCATTTGTTTATTTACTTGTTCTCATCACTGATTTTGAAGCATTAAAAATAATTAAAATGATCTTATTTTTAAAATATTAATAGTTATTAAAAATAACTAAAATTGTCCATTAATAAAAATAGCACAGAAATGGTCCAAATTCTGTTTCCTAGAGGGGATCCTTCAAAGCCCACAGCACTTTATGTGTTACCTGTAATTCACTTCATAGAGTAATTTATTTATCTATTTAAGAGTCGATTCATTAATCATTTTATGAGTTCAGGATTTGATGGAAAGTAAATAGAGAGAAAAGCTGTGAAAACTCAGTAAACCTGACAAAGCTGTCAAAAGATACATGAAAAAAAAGCTGTGAAAAGATACATGGATTGGAAAGTTCAGTAAGGAAGGACAGAGAAAAGGAAATGAAACAAAAAGAGTTCTAGCTTTAAAAAGTACTTACTTCAGTGGGTCAAGGTATTGACTCAAATATTCAAACATGAATAGTTAATCTGGTTCAAGACATTGAGTAGCACAGGCAGAGATGTATGCTATGGAAATTATCTTAAAGATTATGACTGCATAATCTGAGATGAAGGCATCTTTGTAGGAATGATCATAGGTTAGTAGAAGGAAAGAGCATTGGGAGTGTAAAGAGGAGGAGGAAAACTATAAAAGTGTGGGTTATGAGGTGGCTATGGTATACTGACAGAGCCCTCTCAGAAGCTCTGAAACAGGTCTTAGAACTGTCTGTCTGGGAGAGTATACATACATATATATATACATATATATATATATAGAGAGAGATAGATATAGATATAGATATAGATATATAGATATAGATATAGATATAGATATAGATATAGATATAGATATAGATATAGATATAGATATAGATATAGATACATATTCTGTGCTTCTCCTGGAGGAAGAATGGGTTGAATCCCCCTAGAAGTGGAATAACTAACTACAGTGAGCCATATCTTCATCTCATAGCTATGAACTTTTTTCCTGATTATTTTCCATCTTACTCACCAAAATTAGAAGGTTAAGGAAAGCACTGATCTTGTGATAGCTACTGTTTTATTAGTTGAAATATAATATATCTGTATATATAATGAGCAAATATAGAAATAGAAAATACATGTATGTATATATTCATTATTCTAACACAGGAAATTCCAGGCAATGGCCTACCCAATGTCCTTTGGCCTCTCCTACCATCTTGTTTTAATTTTTCCTTTCGAGTCCTGCTGATTCATTTTGTGCTTCCATTACCTTGAACTGCAGAACCTTTGACAATTGGACTGATTGATAAATATGCTAAGACAAATAGCTAAAACTTTCCCAGTAGCAAGACCTTTCTACTAGCATCATTCCACAGGGCAGATCCTAGGATAATGGCTAAGGTAATGACCTTTTAGACCAAGATTGTTTGGACTACTCCCATAGACACTCAAAATCCTCAACCTGGACTTGAAACAAATTGCTGAAGGTGTTCAAAAAAAAAGATTTTAAATCGTCAAAGCTCTTGTCTTTCTGGCAGTCATACTGTGAATAACTTTCCTCCCCTATCTTCAGCAACTGACTGTTTCCTTGGTTTCTGGGACAGGTGGCCTGGATGGTCCATAAGAACTCCTGGGAATCAACAGGTTCCCTTCAGCTCCATTATTAACACATGTCACATGTTGGAAAGTATATTTTAGCTTTAGAGTAAAATAGGCCTTGCTATGACCTTGTCACTGCTGCCTGACTTGCCAAGTACAAGTGCAATAGTCACCAAAATTTCCTGGTGCTTTTATTTTACATATACAATAAGAAAATGGTCTCCAATTTTCTAGTAAAACCCTAACAAACATAGGACCTCCAAATTATCCATTTGTCAAAGTCTACTCATAAATATATTTCAAATTATCCTTATCTTAATATAATATCTATCAGTTAGAGGCTCAGACTTTTCTTGCATGAGACAAAATGTAAATTTTATTATTGGACACAGCTGTTAACTTTTTAAAAGTTATTTATTTTTATTTTATCTGGGAGTATTTGCATGCATGTATATGAACCACCATGTAAATGCCTGCTTCCCACAGAGGCAGAATGGGTTGGACCCACCCAGAACTAGAGTTACAGATTACAGAGAGCCATATCTTCAGTCTATAGCTATTCACTTTATTCTTGGTTATTTTCCATATTACTAACTGAAGCTGAAAGGGTAAGGAAAGCACTGATCTTGAGACAGTGACTATTTTATTAGTTGAAATAAAAATACATTCATAGACATTTTAAAAGAATTCCTTTCAGAATGAGGTTGGTTAATATACTTATAGGTAGTAAGAGTCAGAAGTTATAAACAAAGAAATTGCCATAGTTTTAAGATTTTCGTAAAAAAGGCAGCACTGAGGATACACAGCATTTTGAGATGGGCTCTAAAATAGACCCTCAACTATACCTGATGTTGGCTTTCTAGATATGTCAACGCACAATATATTTCTACAGATTCTGCCAGGCCTGTGAATCACAAGTCATTTGTGAGCATATTTGTTGAATGTATTTGAGAGATGTTTTTCTTTTTTATCATTTCTGTGATGTTACAATTATTGCCTAAAGGATCAAATATGAATATCCTTGATATGGACCCAAGAAATCTGAAATCATTCAGAGCTTTAAGCAATATTGGTATGCAATCACAAATTATAATGAACTGAACTTGATAGAATTCTCTGAACTTATTTCTTCTCCTGTTAATATGAATGATTTCATCTCACTTCTATTATAATTACACATAACATATATGCTTGCATAGTTTACCATTGCTTAGTGGTAAAAGAAAAGTGCATATACAAGTCAGTAATGTCTTCTGTGAAAATCTCACCTTTCCTTCATCTGTGACTAAAGAGGAAAAGTCCACTCCCAAAGGACACATCACCAGCACTCTACCATCACACCCACTAGGGAGACTTTGTGACATCACAGAGACCTCTGCCCTAGGGTAAACAGCTGTTCTGGGTGCTTGCCAATTGAAGCGATGGCCTAACAAAATCTGTCAACAGGGGAGCCACACCACATCCTCTTAGTCCTGCCACACCTGCTTTCTCTTCCCATTCAGCAGATCCCATGAGATACTGCGATGTATGGAAGGCCAGGAAGGGTGACATACGTGTGAACATATGGCACTGCCCTCCTGGGGTAAATGTACATGAAAGCATATGGTGAGGCCTCCTCCTCAGCAAGTACAGGATGGCCTTTGCCATGGTTACATTGTTTATTTTTCCATATGGTTAAGATTGTCCAGGAAAATGGATAATTTGCATTAATTTGGTTTCAAAATTCTTTCTATATATAAATAAATATTTAGCTAGGTTACAAACAGTTGCCATTGCTTATTAAGAAATGCCTGTAAATTGTTTTCTATGCATATAAATTCTATACATAAATTTAATTATGTACATTTAAAAGTACATAGTTTAAATTATCTATTGCTTAAGGGAGCACATACAAGTCTCATGAAAAAATTTTTCTGCTTAAACACTTTCATGATCTAATTTTTCATTTATTATTTTTTATGTCTTCTTTTCATCTTATTTTGTTCTCTTCTTCATCTTCCTTTTCACATTCTTCTGAGACACAGTCTCATTAGGTTGGATGAGACAATTCCAGAATAGTCAAGGCTTGACTGTTCTGGAACTGACTATGTAGACCAGACTGGCCACAAACTCACAGAGATCTACTTGCTTATATTTCCTGTATGCTTGGATTAAAGATGTCTGCTATTATTTCTAGCTTTCTCTTTATCTTCCTCAGATAATTAATTTATAAAATATCATTCTAATTTTAGTTGGGAACTAATTTTTCCAGAAAGCTTTGTATTATAAGCACATGGGTATCTTCTAGCATCTTCCATGAAACTTATTTCTTTTTCTGTCTTACTGTTTTTTATTTAAATATTTGATTAAATGAAGTATGCAAACATCATGAGGAAAAGACTACATTTAGGTTTTCATTATATCATTGGTTCAAACTAAGGACATGTGATTTATAAATACTGAGAGAATGAGTAAAGAAAAATACACACACAAGAAAGAGATTGAAAAATGAGGAATAGAGTTTTATAGACTGTAATAAAATGAATGGTTAGCTACAGAAAAAAAATATAGCTCCTGATTGAGTGTGGTAATTTTCTAAAAAGCAGAATCAAGGAGGAATCTATGAGTTCTGGTTTATCATATAAAGAAAGAAAAAGTGGAGAAGTGAGGAAGCACTGTTTCTTCCGATGTTCAGCAAGCAGTTAAATGCAGTGAGACTGGGTATTAGGTAAGGTGTCATGAGAGATCTTTCCTCATGTGTTTTCTTAGTGACTTTTCAAAAACAGGAGAGTGAACAGGCTAGACCCTGATGCACAGTGATGACCTTCACTAGACATGGAGTACATCAGCACTTCCCCCCTGGTCTAATTAGCCTCCGGCACTAAAATATAAATTTGAAAAAAAGATCAATATATGGGATTCTCTGAATGAGTACAGATGTGAAAATATTTTTTCTTTGTAGAGTATACTCACAGAAAGGGATTTTAGCAAAGAAAGACTTTAGTTATCAAGTGGATAAGATGACTAGTTTATTCAGGGTACAACAATCATCTTCCATCTGCTTTCATCTAATGGACTCAGAGACAAATGGCCTTGGTGGTAGGGATGTGAACAGAACATGCCCCAAGCATGTGGAATGTTATTTACAAACACAGAGCTGGCTATGGCAGCCATGTTTTTCTCCTTGTTATGGTTACTATTGCTGTAATGAAACACCATTACCAAAGGCAACCTGAAGAGGAAAAGGAATTCTTTGCTTACACTTGCATATCACTGTTCATCACTGATGGAGATCAGGGCAAGAACTCAAACAAGATAGGAAGCCAGAGGCAGCATCTTATACAGAAGCCATGGGGACCTGCTATGTATTTGCTTGTTTCTCATGATTTGCTGTGATGCTTTCTTATAGAACCTTGGGTCACCAGCCCAAGGGTGACCCAAATCCACAGGGGACTGGACCCTCCTGCGTCACTAGTTAAGAAAATATTCTACTGGCTTAACTGCTTATGTCTCAATCTATGAACACATTTTCTCCACTATAAGCACTAACCAGGACAGTAGTCACTGTTCACACTAAATTGGTCTCCATGTGGTGGAGGGTCCCCCTTTGAGTCCTGAGAGTCTCTCACCACCCAGGTCTCTGACATTCTGGAGGTTCTATCCAACCTCCTACCTCCAGAGGTTGCCTGTTCCCATTCCTCCTGTTGGCCCTCAGAGCTTCAATCCTTTCTCCCACCCAATACCAGATCACACCCTCATTCCATTTCCCTACTTTTTTAATTAGTTGATTATCTATGTATTTACATCACACATGCTGCCCCTCCTTCAGATTCCCATCCCAGATTTCTTCCCCCATCGCCTCTTCCTTTCACCTTTGAGTAAACAGCCCTGCCCTGGGATTCCCCCACCCTGGTACATCAAGTCTCTGGTGCAGTATTAGGTGCATCCACCCCCACTGAGGCCAGACATGGCAGTCCTACGCTACATATGTGTCAGGGGCCTCAGAATAGTACATGTATGCTCTTTGGTCGGAGGGTTAGTCTCTGGGAGCTCTGAGGGAACCACGTTAGTTTACACTGGAGGGAAGCAGGTTAGTTTACACTGTTGGTCTTCAGTAGGGTTGCCATCTCCTAGAAGGCCTTCAATCCTTCCCCTAACTATTCCATGGGGATACCCAACCTCTGCCCAATATTTGTGGGATCTGCATCAGTCTCAATTAACTGCTGGGTATGGACTCTCAGGGGCTACTATGCTAGGTTTCTCTCTGCAAGCACAACATATCATCATAGTGTGATATCCTAGTGTGATGGATTGATGCTTGTCCATGGGACGGGTCTCAAAATGGGCCTGTCACTGACCTGCCTTCTTTTGGTTTCTGCTCCATCTTCAATCCTGCATTTTTTGAACACAGGACCAATTCCTAACATTACTCTTCCCTGTAATTATTACCAATATGAAACATTAGCAATCCAACTCTAGACAACATTACAAATGTCAAGACACTTCAAAAATAATGATCAGAGAAAGGACTGGAAGAGTTTGAAGGGGCTCGAGACCTCATATGAACAACAATGCCAACCAACCAGAACTTCTAGGGACTAAGCCACTACCTAAAGACTATACATGGACTGACCCTGGACTCCAACCTCATAGGTAGCAATGAATATCCTAGTAAGAGCACCAGTGGAAGGGGAAGCCTTTGGTCCTGCTAAGACTGAACCCCCAGTGAACTAGATTGTTGGGGGGAGGACAGCAATGGGGGGAGGATGGGGAGGAGAACACCCATATAGAAGGGGAGGGGGAAGGGTTAGGGGGGATGTTGGCCCAGAAACCAGGAAGGGGAATAATAATCAAAATGTAAATAAAAAATACTCAAGTTAATAAAGATGGAAAAAAATAAATGATTGAACTGCCCTACCAAGTAAAGAATCATAGTCACCTGAGGTATGTCCTAAAGGTAAGGGGAATACTGAATCCATAGTAGGGAAGATTATACCTATCAATCACAGTCAGCCAACCACTTATAGACATGAGGATTTCAACTGCTGTGTGCACATCTATTTTGCTAAGCATTTACCATGTAGTAATACATTAAATAAATATTTTTGTTTCTCACATATTCTTTAGATTATATATTTATAATCTATATTTGATTTCTATTAGTGTTTACATATTACTGACATTGTAATATAGTGATTTAGTTACAGGATCTCAAGAAAAACAAGATTCACTAAAGACTTTGCCTCCTTTTTTTGGAGAGATTAATGACCTTTTGGTTCTATACAGCAGAGTTATATCATATTAGGGTGCAATTGCAATCTTATTGCCTTTACTTGGATACAGGTGTGGTATAATGAAATTCATATAGTGTCAAATTGATGGTGTAGACTTGTAATGCCTAAAGGTAGATTTGAACATGACTGGATTAAAGTTATCCATACAGTTTCTAAAGCATAATTTCTCAGGATATCTTGGATAGTTCTAACAGATATTTACATATCAATCAATGGACTGAATAAACGAGATATGTTTTGTCACCTAGTTTGAGCCAGAGTTATTCAGTTATTGATATACACAGAAAACAAAGGCAAAGAAAGGCAAATTCATATTTATTCTTCCCCCCATCCTTCTTGCCTCCCTGCCTCCCTGCCTCCCTGCCTCCCTGCCTCCCTGCCTCCCTGCCTCCCTGCCTCCCTGCCTCCCTGCCTCCCTGTCTCCATTAACTCTTCTTACTTCCCTTTAGCCATTATAATTCCAGTTCTTTTATTTTAAACTTCAGGATGAGCCCCAGAAAATAATGCCTCAGGAGTGATTAGAGTGTTATGGCATCTGAGTCCATGGTCCTGAGACCTTGAGACTTGAACAAATTGATGTGACAGTATTAGCTTCTCTGCCTGTCACCTTACACATGACACCTCAGTCTCCAGAATTACAGTCAGTTGTCTCACTAAGTCTCATCAAATATCTAGCTACCTATCTGTCTATCTACATGCAGGTCAGTCTATTATCTATCTATCTATCTATCTATCTATCTATCTATCTATCTATCATCTATCTATCTATCTATCTATCTATCTATCTATCTATCTTTCCATCCCTTCTCTAGCTTTAATCTCTCTCTAACATAATAGTGTTTTTTCAAACTTAAAATAGATGACTTCAAGAACTGGAAATTAATCAGCACAGTTTTGCACATATTATAAGAAAAATTTAAGACATGGTTTTGTTTCTTTCTTTCAATTTATTTCTTCTGAATTTTGAATTAATTCTTCTAATTTGTATGGTAAAGTCATTATTCTAAATTCATAGTCTTCATCAGTATGAGTTTGAAAACTGTATTTTTAACAAGATTTCTGCTTTAATATTTTTTCTTTCTTCATTTTCCTTTGGACTGGGCAATTTAATTCATATGCTGTTTTTCAATTCTAGTATGCTGCTATGCACTTAGTACATGTGAATATCAGGCAACTAAAATACTACTTAGATATACATTTATGACAGGGATTTGACAGCTCACTACCTCCTCATTGGCCTTTCACAGGACTCTTAAAGGGCCACATTTAAGCAGAATATCATTTCACATTTGTATTCATTTATTTCTGCCCCTAGACCTAACTTAGTTGACTCAAAAGGCTTAGTGTCTCTTTAACATACAACTATATCCTTTTTAGTAGCCTTTTCATTTCTAAATAATGTTTAAGTGGTCTTTATCTTTGGCCTGCTGCCTAGGATAACTGCAGAGCCAGACAGAGAACATCACAATATTCTCTGGCAGGCTTTTTGAAGTAAATCACAAGTGTCTGCATGCTAAAGCCTGCATAGTGTTCTTTTGTTCGTGTCAGAATAACTATCCAGGGAATAGATCTCTGTCCCCAAGGTCTTTGTAATGGCCATTTCAAACACACACACACACACACACACACACACACACACACACACACACACACACACACACTCACAAACATTTCATGTAGTTCTTATTGACTTCCGTTTGTAGCTGAGTCTCATAATGGACTTGTTCTTTTTTGTGGTAGCTCTGAGCTCAATTGCAAAACATATTTAGTTTATGTTGGGAACACCTGGATGGCCTCTTGTTTTTAAATTGTGTTTCAACCACTGTGGAATACACTCCCTTCCTCTTTTCCTCTCTCTTTCTCTTTCTCTCTCTGTCTCTCCCTTTATGTCTCCCTGGCTCTGTCTCTTGTTTCTGTCTCTTTCTCTGTGGCTCTCTCTGCTTCTCTGTCTCTAGCTCTTTGTCTCTGTTCTCTCTCTGCCTCTGTCTCTCCTCTCTCTCCCTCTCTCCCTCTCTCTCTCTCTCTCTCTCTCTCTCTCTCTCTCTCTCTCTCTCTCTCTCTCCTTCCCTCCCTCCCTTGTCTGTTTATTACTCATCATACTTGGCCTTCTGGAAAAAAAGCCCTCCTATAATTTCTTATTTTTAAAAGGACTATTTAACTGAATGTAATGTATTTCTGAGGTCTCTTTTATTTGAAGCAGCATAACAAATGGCTTTTTTTTTTCTGTGCTACAGAGTTGACATATGAGCAGAGTCAATGGTAGAAAAGCAACCAAAGGTGGGATTCTGAATACTGAAATAAATGTACCACTGTTGGATCACTGATTTGACTTGATTTAAAAAATATAGTGGTCATTTTGCCCAGGTAGTATGAGATGGTGTTTTCTTTCTATTCCACAGTTAGTTTTCTATTCACAACAACAATACGAAAATTTTAGTTGGACCACTTTCTTAGGAAAGAGTAAGCTATTGTTAAGAGTACAGAATCTAGGCTGGAAACAAAGCTTAGTTGTATAGCATTTGTATACTTTGCCAAGCCCTAGGTTCAATTACCATAACCACAAAAAGAGAAGAAAGAAAAAATGAAAAAAGTAAGTAAGGAAGGAAGGAAGGAAGGAAGGGAGAAAGAGGGAGAGGGAGAGGAAGATGAAGGGGGGGGCAAGGAGAAATGACTGGGAAACAATTGACCTAAGCTTCTGTCAAGACATGAGTTGTCACCACATGCAGTGTTTGGAAAGCTACTTAACTTCCCTCAGAAGAAGTTTCTTTGATGCCAGATGAACAAATATCTAGGTACTCTGTGAGTTCTCTCTGGATTAACTATGACATTTCATATAAATCAGTTATTGTAATCCTTTATGGAGTGACTAGCAGTAGCAATAACATTGTTCTTTCCTACTGAATATGTTAGTGTTCCTCCAGTTTCCTTTGGATAGCAAATGTCAAATCTTCAATTAACCCAGGTTACTTTTGATTGACTCTTAACACTCGGAGAAATAAGAAACATTCCCTCATTCTGTTTTTACTATTTTATTAATCACTCCATTTGTTTATATCTCAAATGATAGACCACTTCCAAGTTGCCACTCCACAAGCCCCCCTATCCCACAACTTCCCTTGCCTCCCTCTGCTTTGCCACTATGAGGATGCTCCTCCACCCTCTACTCCCTCCCCAACCCTCCAGCATCTCCCTATGCTGGGGCATCAAACTTCCACAGGACCTAGGGCCTCCCCTCCCATTGATGTCAGACAAGGCCATTCTCTGCTATATTTGTATCTGGATCATGATCCTTCCCTGTATACTCCTTGGTTGGTAGTCTAGTCCCTGGGGTTATTGGATGCTCAGGCCAGACAACATTGTTCTTCCGGCTCCCCAGTGAGACTCCCCAAGTTCAGCTTAATAGTTGGCTACAAAGATACATATCTGCATTGATCAGTTGCTGGCTGCACCTCACAAAAGCTGTACAAAGATCCTGTCGGCAAGTGCCTCTCGGCAATGGCAACAGTGTCAGGTATGGTGTCTGCAAACAGAATGGTCCCCAGGTGGCCAGTCCCTAGATGGTCCCTCCTTCAGTCTCTATGCCCTTTTTGTCCCTGTTCTTCTTTTGGACAGGAACATTTCTGGGTTAAAAACTTTGAGATGAGTGTGTGATCTCATCCCTTGACCAGGGATGATGCCAGTCTAGTGGAGGTGCTCTCAACAGGTTCTATGTATGTTGATGTCATCATGAAGGTGAAGGCAGGTACAGGATAGAATGAAGCCTGTCATTTGGTAAGAAGAAAAAATGATCAGTAGAAAAATTTTAGAGAAGGAGAGGAGACCAGAACAAGAAAAGGGAGCAATGGAGAAAACATGGCAGCAGATGTTAAGATTTCTCTCTCCATATTAGAAGTTTGTTATGACTATTTTTCTTTCTTTTTTTAGTGATTTTTTCTTTTATTGGATTTTTTATCTACATTTTATTTATTCCCTTTGCCAAATACCCAGACATAAGCCCCCTATCCTACCTTCCCTTCCCTTCTTCTATAATGGTGTTTCCTTCCCCATCCATTTCCCCTCCCTTGCCCCCCAGACATTCCCCTACACTGGGGGTCCAACCTTGGCAATACCAAGGGCTTCTCCTTCCATTGGTGCCCAACAAGGACATTTTCTGCTACATATGAAGCTGGAGTCACAGATCAGTTCATGTATAGTCTTTGGGTAGTGGTTTAGTCCCTGGAAGCTCTGGTTGGTTGGCATTGTTGTTCTTATGGGGTTGCAAGACCCTTCAGCTCTTTCAATCCTTTCTCTAATTCCTCCAACAGTGGTCCAGTTCTCAGTTCAATGGTTTGCTGCTAGCATTGACCTCTGTATGACATGCTCTGGTTGTGACTCTTTTGAGACATTTATATCCGGTTCCTGTCAGCATGCACTTCTTAGCTTCATCCATCTTATCTAGTTGTGGTGGTGGGCCACATGTGGAGCAGGCTCTGAAAAGGTGTTCCTTCAGTCTCTGCTCCAAACTTTGCCTCCATATCCCCTCCTATGAATATTTTTGTTCTCCCTTTTAAGAAGGAGTAAAGCATCCCCACTTCGGTCATCCTTCTTCTTGAGCTTCATGTGGTCTGTGAATTGTATCTTGGGTAATTTGAGGTTTTGGGCTAATATCCACTTATCAGTGAGTTCATACCATGTGTGTTTTTCTGTGATAGGGTTACCTTACTCATGATGATATTTTCTAGTTCAATCCATTTGCTTATGAATTTCATGAAGTCACTCTGGGCAGACGTCTACTGCCTGATTATAGTGGGATTTCTTCAAGTTTCTCTCCATTTAGTATAATGATAGCTACTGCTTTGCTGTATATGGCTTTTACTATGTTTAGTTATGGGCCTTGAATTCCTGATCTTTCCAGGACTTTTATCATGAAGGGGTGTTGAATTGTGTCAAATGCTTTCTCAGCATCTAATGAAATGATCGTGTGTTTTTTTTTTTGTTGTTGTTGTTTGTTTGTTTTTGGGGGGGTTGTTTATATAGTGGATTACATTGATGGGATTTCTGTATATTGAACCATCCCTGCATCCGTGGGATGAAGCCTACTTGATCATGATGGATGATCGTTTTGGTTTGTTCATGGATTCAGTTTGTGACAATTTCATTGAGTATTTTTGAGTCAATATTCATAAGGGAAACTAGTCTGAAGCTCTCTTTTTTTGTTGGGTTTTTTTTGTGTGGTTTAGGTATAAGTGTAATTTTGGCTTCATAAAAGGAATTAGGTAGTGCTTCGTCTGTTTCTATTCTGTGGAATAGTTTGGATAGTATTGATATGAGGTCTTCTAAGAAGGTCTGATAGAATTCTGCACTAAACTCATCTGGTCCTGGACTCTTTTTGGTTGGGAGACTTTTAATGACTGCTTCTATTTCTTTAGGAGTTATAGGGTTGTGTAGATAGTTTATCTCTTCCTGATTTAACTTTGGTACCTGGTATTTGTCTAGAAAATTGTCCATTTTATCCACATTCTCCAGTTTTGTTGAATATAGACTTTTGTAGTAGGATCTGATGATTTTTTGAATTTCCTCTGACTCTCTTGTTATGTCTCCCCTTTCATTTCTGATTTCATTAATTTGGACACAATCTCTGTGTCCTTTGGTTAGTCTGGCTAAGGGTTTATCTATCTTGTCGATTTTCTCAAAGAACCAGCTCCTGGTTCTGTTGATTCTTTGTATACTCCTTTCTGTTTCTACTTGGTTGTTTTCAGCCCTGAGTTTGATTATTTCCTGCCTTCTACTCCTCTTGGGTGTATTTGCTTCTTTTTTGTTCTAGAGCTTTTAGGTGTGCTATCAAGCTGCTAATGTATGCTTTCTACTTTCTTTTTGCAGGCACTCAGAGCTATAAGTTTTCCTCTTTGCACTGCTTTCATTGTGTCCCATAAGTTTGTGTATGTTGTGCCTTCATTTTCAGTATATTCTAAAAGGTCTTTTCTTTATTTATTTATTCCTTCTTTGACCAAGTTATTATTGAGTAGAATGTTGTTCAACTTCCATGTGTATGTGGGCTTTATGTTATTTGTGTTGTTATTGAAAACCAGCCTCAGTCCATGGTGATCTGATAGGATGCATGAATTATTTCTATCTTCCTGTATTTATTAAGGCCTGTTTTGTGGCTGATTATATGGTCATTTTTGGAGAAGGTACCATGAGGTGCTGAAAAGAAGTACATCCTTTTGTTTTAGGATGAAATGTTCTATAAATATCTGTTTAGTCCATTTGGTTCATAACTTCTGTTAGTTTCTTTATGTCTCTGTTTAATTTCTGTTTCCATGATCTGCCCACTGATGAGAGTGGGATGTTGAAATATCTTGCTATTATCATGTGAGTTACAATGTATGATTTAAGCTTTAGTACAGTTCCTTTTGTGAAAGTAGGTGCCCTTGCATTTGGAGCACAGATCTTTATGATTGAGAGTTCATCTTGGTCTTGGAGGATTTGAATATGAAGTGTCCTTCCTTATCTTTTTTGATGACTTTTGGTTGAAAATCAATTTTATTCGATATTAGAATGGCTATTTCAGCTTATTTCTTCAGACCATTTGCTTGGAAATTTGTTTTCCAGCTATTTACTCTGAGGTAGTGTATGTCTTTGTCTGTGAGGTGTGTTTCCCATATGCAACAAAATGCTGTGTCCCCTTTAAGTATCCAGTCTCTTAGTTTGTGTCTTTTTATTGAGGAATTGAGTCCATTGATCTTAAGAGATATTAAGGAATAGTGATTGTTGCTTCCTGTTATTTTTGTTGTTAGAGGTAGAATTATGTTTGTGTATCTGTCTCTCTTCTTTTGGTTTCGTTGCAAGGTGATTACTTTCTTGATTTTTCTAGGGTGTAGTTTCCCTCCTTATGTTGGAGTTTTCCATCTATTATCCTTTGTAGAGCTCAATTTGTTGAAAGATAGTATGTAAATTTGGTTTTTTAATGGAATATCTTCATTTCCTGACTTTTCTTAAGGGATGTGTGTGTACAGGATTTTGTGTGTCTAGATGAGCAAATTATATACTATCTAGGTGGGCAGTTTATATCCTTACCCATTGGTTGTAAGTTAATTGTGTGGATATATTGTACATTGAGTATTTAACATATAAGTCTGGGTGTTGGGTTACAGTTTGTTGAGTCTTGATATTACCAGGCAGCTGGGACCAGAGTTCCCTGCTGGCCAAGGCTTGCTAGGGTGACTAGCAATGGGAGAGGAGAGACTGCTGGGACCAGAAGATAGCTATGCTGATGTGGTGTGGTGCCTCTCTGAAACCAGCCATTAAAATAAATTAAGGTTAATTTTACATGGTGCTATGGTGCCAGGACTAATGCCAGGGTCCAAGAGTACCAGGGCCCAGCGTGGAGTGGTGACATGCAGGAAGTGGTCATGACCATTTTTAATTATACTGAAACAGTTCTATCTCCCATTATCTGCTAAAATCATCCCCATTGGGTCCTGGGAGCCTCTGGTTTCCTTGACATCTAGTGGCTATCCCCAGTTCCTCATCTCCCACTCCATATTTTTATTCGATTTCCTGCCTCTCTGTACCTCTACTGCCCCTCTCTTTCCTCCCCATCCTCTCTACCTCTCAGATTCCCCTTCCCTCCATCACCCACTATCATTCTGTTCCCCCCTCAGTTCAGGAATGAAGCATCCACACCTTTGTCTTCCTTCCTCCTAAGTTCCATGCAGGTTGTATCCTGGGCATTGTGAGTTTTTGAACTAATATTCACTTATCAGTACATATAATGTGTTCTTTTGTGTCTAGGTTACCTTACTCAGGATGGTTTTCTAGTTTCATTCACTGGACTGTGAATTTCATGAGGTCACTGTTTTTAATGGCTGTGTAGTACTCCATTGTGTAAATGTACCACCTTTTCTGTATCCCTTCTTCTGTTGAGGGACATCTGGGTTGTTTCCAACTTCTGGCTATTATAAATAAGGCTGCTATAAACATAGTGGAGCATGTGTCCATTTATATATTAGAGCATCTTTTGTGTATATGCCCAGGAGTAGTTAGCTTGGTCTTCAGGTAGAACTGTTTCCAGTTTTCTGAGGAACCTCCAGACTGATTTCCAGAATGGTTGTATCTTGAAATCCCATCAGCAAAGGAAGACTATTCCTCTTTCTCCACATCCTTGCCAGTATCCGCTGTCACCTGAGTTTTTGATCTTAGCTATTCTGACTGGTGTGAGGTAGAATCTCAGGGTTGTTTTCATTTGCATTTCCCTGATGACTAAGGATGTTGAACATTTCTTTAGGTGCTTCTCAGCCATTCAAGTTTCCTCAGTTGAGAATTCTCTGTTCAGTTCTATATGTCATTAATAGGATTCTTTGGTTCTCTGGAGTTTAACTTCTTGAGTTCTTTGTATATTTTGGATATTGTCCTCTATGTGATTAGTAATGATCTTTTCCAAATCTGTCAGTTGCCATTTTGTTCGATTAACAGTGTCTTTTGCCTTACAGAGCTTTTCAATTTTATGAGGTCCCATTTGTCCATTTTTGATCTTAGAGCAAAAGCCATTGGTGTTCTGTTCAGGAAGTTTTCCTCTGTGCCCTTGTATTTATGAAAAGGGAGACATAACAACAGAAACTAAGGAAATTAAAAAAAAATCAGATCCTACTTTAAAAGACCACATTTAACAAAACTGGAAAATCTAGATGAAAGGGGAGATTTTCTAGACAGATACCAGATACCAAAGTTAAATCAGGACCAGATAAACCATCTAAATAGTCCCATAACCCATAAGGAAATAATGGCAGTCATTAGAGGTCTCCCAACCAAAAGAGCCCAGGGCCAGATGGTTTTAGTGCAGAAATCTATCAGACCTTCAAAGACAATCTAACACCAATAATTCTGAAACTAATCCACCAAATAAAAATAGAAGGAATACTTCCCAATTCTTTCTATGAAGCCACAGTTACACTGATACCTAAACCACACAAAGACACAACAAAGAAAGAGAACTTCAGACCAATAAACCTTATAAATATCAATGCAAAAATACTTAATAAAAACTCGTGAACCAAATCCAAGAACACTTCAAAACAACCATTCACCATGATCAGGTAGACTTCATCCCAGGAATTCAGGCATGGTTCAATATATGGAAATACATCAATGTAATTCATTACATAAACAAACTCAAAGAAAAAAAACTACATGATCATCTTATTAAATGCTGAAAAGCCTTTAACAAAATATAATACTCTTCATTTTGATGGTATTGGAGAGATCAGGAATTCAAGGTCCATACCTGCTTTTACTTTTTATTCATTTTTATTTATTAACCATACAATGCTGTTGTTGGTTCAGTGTTTACTGTTAACTCCTATTTTTTTCTTTAAAATTACTAGATAATAGATCAATTACTAGGATGATGTTATTTCAAATGCAACAAGAAGCTTTATTCCAAATTATTGTTGCGGATCACAGAAAACTGCATTCTGAAAAGATCTTATGAATTCCTGCATTTAGATGAATTTATGAGTTTAAATTTATAAATGTACATGTTTCTTAAGAGAACACAGCCTGTAAGAGAATGGACTTCTTTTTTATATGATAAAGGTCCTTAATGTCTGATATGTGACTAAATGCTGTAGATCCAATACAATGTTCTTGGGGTGTAATGCTTTCTCATTTCAATTTTCAATTTCTGATACTTCAAACATAGTCAAGATAATGTGGTACTATTAGGACTGAGAGTAAAATTCTTCAGGGCCTTCTACCTACTATCAAAGACTAGGTCAATGAAGGACGGATTTTAGGAAGAGATGGAAAGTGAGTAGCATTTTATCTTATTTTATCATTATTGCTCAACTTGGTTAATCTTCACTCTCCCTCTGAATATTTCTATGCTTTTGTTTTTTCTTTCCATGTTTGCTAGTTATTACTTTCATAATTTCCAATTACTCCTTTATATATCTTAGGTTTTGGTCCTGAGACATCCTAACATTTTGCAATAATTTAAAGAATATTTTAAAGATATTTGGTTATATATATATATATATATTTGTAATACTGTTTATTTGAATAACTTGGCAACTTTTATTTATCCGAGCCAGTACCTTGCTAAGTTACCCAGGCTGGCTTTGTCCCCATTCCCATACCTCCTTCACCATGGACTAGGCTGGCATTCAGCTTCTGATCTTCCTTTTCAGCCTTTAGAGTAGCTGGAATTGTAGGTCTACATTGAAAATGGACCAATTATGCTGGTTCAACTGGAGGTCAACATGTAGAAGAATGCAAATTGATCCATGCTTATCACCCTGTACAAAGCTTAAGTCCAATTGGATCAAGGACCTCCACATCAAACCAGATACACTCAAACTAATAGAAGAAAAACTAGGGCAGCATCTCGAACACATGGGCACTGGAAAAAATTTCCTGAACAAAACACCAATGGCTTATGCTCTAAGATCAAGAATCGACAAATGGGATCTCATAAAACTGCAAAGCTTCTGTAAGGCAAAGGATGCTGTGGTTAGGACAAAACGGTAACCAACAGATTGGGAAAAGATCTTTACCAATCCTACAACAGATAGAGGCCTTATATCCAAAATATACAAAGAACTCAAGAAGTTAGACCGCAGGGAGACAAATAACCCTATTAAAAAATGGGGTTCAGAGCTAAACAAAGAATTCACAGCTGAGGAATGCCGAATGGCTGAGAAACACCTAAAGAAATGTTCAACATCTTTGGTCATAAGGGAAATGCAAATCAAAACAACCCTGAGATTTCACCTCACACCAGTGAGAATGGCTATGTTCAAAAACTCAGGTGACAACAAATGCTGATGAGGATTGGAGAAAGAGGAACACTCCTCCATTGTTGGTGGGATTGCAGACTGGTAAAACCATTCTGGAAATCAGTCTGGAGGTTTCTCAGAAAATTGGACATTGAACTACCTGAGGATCCAGCTATACCTCTCTTGGGCATATACCCAAAAGATGCCCCAACATATAAAAAAGACATGTGCTCCACTATGTTCATAGCAGCCTTATTTATAATAGCCAGAAGCTGGAAAGAACCCAGATGCCCTTCAACAGAGGAATGGATACAGAAAATGTGGTACATCTACACAATGGAATATTACTCAGCTATCAAAAACAATGCCTTTATGAAATTCATAGGCAAATGGTTGGAACTGGAAAATATCATCCTGAGTGAGGTAACCCAATCACAGAAAAACACACATGGTATGCACTCATTGATAAGTGGCTATTAGACCAAATGCTTGAATTACCCTAGATGCCTAGAACACATGAAACTCAAGACGGATGATCAAAATGTGAATGCTTCACTCCTTCTTTAAAAGGGGAACAAGAATACCCTTGGCAGGGAATAGGGAGGCAAAGATTAAAACAGAGACAGAAGGAACACCCATTCAGAGCCTGCCCCACATGTGGCCCATACATATGCAGCCATCCAATTAGACAAGATGGATGAAGCAAAGAAGTGTAGGCAGACAGGAGCCGGATGTAGATCTCTCCTGAGAGACACAGCCAGAATACAGCAAATACAGAGGCCAATGCCAGCAGCAAACCACTGAACTGAGAATAGGACCCCCGTTGAAGGAATCAGAGAAAGAACTGGAAGAGCTCGAAGGGGCTCGAGACCCCATATGTACAACAATGCCAAGCAACCAGAGCTTCCAGGGACTAAGCCACTACCTAAAACTATACATGGACTGACCCTGGACTCTGACCTCATAGGGTAGCAATGAATATCCTAGTAAGAGCACCAGTGGAAGGGGAAGGCCTTGGTCCTGCTAACACTGAACCCCCAGTGAACGTGATTGTTGGGGGGCGGGCAGCAATGGGGGAGGATGGGGAGGGGAACACTCATAAAGAAGGGGAGGGGGAGGGATTAGGGGGATGTTGGCCTGGAAACCGGGAAAGGGAATAGCACTCGAAATGTAAATAAGAAATACTTAAGTTAATAAAAAAAAGTAATAAAAAATTAAAAATAAAACTAACATTAGTAATTAGCGAAAAAAAAAAAAGAAAATGGACCAATTATTAGGATGTTGTCATTTCAAAGCACCAAAGAACTCAACTTCAAATTATTGCTGGAAATCATAGAAACTGGATGTCTGGAAAAATTTTATGAAATGATTTATTTATACTCCTTTCCGATCACTATAACATATTTATGACATTTGTTTTGATTCTTTATTGAATAATTATAATTTCAGATTTTCATCATCATGTATTGCTGTATATTGTTGTCAGTTCTTATTTAAGTAGTAACTTTTCTGAGTCTTTGTATGATAAATGTCTTTAATTATTTTATGAGGACATTTTGGGCATTACATTTGTAGATTTTGCTGTGATTGTTCAAGGAGGATGCAATCTAGTAGGATAAGGGAGTCAGAATCTGCTTAATACTGATGCAAATGAATGGAAATTCAGGTTCCCCACTTTCCCTTCACAGAGACTTTATAGGAAGGACATAGCTCATCATGAACCACATAGGATATCTCTTCTAGTAGCAGTGGCTTGCTACATGCAGACAGCACTAGAAGGCTCACCCCTCTACTCAGTCTGTTCTATAATCCCTTTTCAGACTAAAAGGTGCATCAGCTGGGCAAGCTTGGAAGGTTTGTCTACTCATATTTTGGCCAACAGAAATGAGGGTATGGTATATATATTTTGAGGATAGCTTGTAAAACAGGAGAAGAAATATCTTTCTCTTTTCTAGAGATCTGGGTAGAAGTAGCAAGTTAAAAATTGTTTCTTATAGCGTGTGCTCATTTATAAGTGGATATTAACTATAAAGGAAAGGATAATCATGCTACAATCCATAGACCCAGAAAGGTTAAGTAACAAGGAGGCCTCATGGGGTGAATTCATGAACTTCCCTAGGAATGTGGAAATAGAATAAATATTGCAGGAGGACTGAGGGCAGATGGGAACAGGAAGAGGAGGGATCAGTTGGGGGCAGGAAAAGATGGAGTGACAGAGATCTGGCAGAGACAATTGAAATTAGACAGCATTTCAGGGACAAGGTAGAAACCTAGATCAGTAGAATCTCCCAAGACTCTACATGAGTGACCCTAACTAAGATACCTAGATATGGTTGTAACCCAGTTAACAGTACCAGGCATGAGCTTTGTATTACACATGAGGCTTAAATCCAACTAGCATATCTGGTTGCACACTACCTTCCTAAATTCATACCCCAACTGTAGCAGCAAGTATATCTTACCAGGCATTATTATAACTCACATAATTTGCAACTGGGAAAGGCCACTAATTACATTATTCTCCATACTGTACACAAAGCTGACCTGGACTACGGATGTTAATCAGTATGGATGTTATTTAGTTGCTAAATCCGTAAGCATGTGTTATTTCTCCAATTGTACCTGAATAGTGTTTTATTAACTAAGCTAAATAAATAAATAAATAAATAAATAAATACATACATAAATATATAAATAAAACAATTGAAAATGATGATTAATTCAGAACATTCTGAGTTAAACATGGCTACTATGCAGATAGTAAGAGATTGTAGGTTGGTCAGCAATAAGTGGGACACAACCTTCCTCAAGGCTCAGAGATCATTGAAGATCAGATGGCAGAAAGAGTGTTGGCACTAAAGTCACTGAGCATCTACAGTATTTACCAGACATACAGGATCATTTCACATATGAGCTTGTGATAGCTGTGACTTTATATATAAGATCAAGAGGGCTGAACCCAAGCATGAATGAGGAAGGTTCATGAAATCTCATTCCTATATGAAGAGCTATTGGCAACTGATGCTATTGCCAGTAGTGGAGGGATACTGTGTTTTCTTCAGGGATGCTGCCCCTGAATGTTTATCCTTGAGTAGGTTGTTCTTCACATACGTATATACAGCAGTATCAAATGGACCCTGGGTGTCTTAGTTACAATTTCCATTTCTCTGAAGAGATACTACAAGCAAGGCAACTCTTATAAATGACACCATTTAATTGGGGCTTGTTTTCAGGTTCTAAGGTTCAGTCCATTATCATCATAGTGGGAATCATAGCAATGTCCATATACGCAGGGCCATGGAGAAGCTGAGAGTTGTACATCTTGTTCTGAAGACAAACAGAAGAAGATTGTGTCCCAAGGAACTCAGAGGAGGATCTCAAAGTCTATCCCCAATAAGGACATGTCTACTTCCACAAGGCCTTATTTTCTAGCAGTGCTTTTCCCTGAGCCAAGCATATTCAAACTGCCATACTGTGTTAAAAAGAAAAATAAAAGCATATAATTTTGAGAAGAAAAAATGGTAGGGGTATTGTGAAGGGAATGAAGGTTATGATTGATCAAAATACATTATATGCATGTATGAAATTGCCAAGTCAAAAAACTGAACTTTTTTTTAAAAGCAGGGAATTCACTAAGAGTCATAGAAGTACATTGAAGAATTATGTCTCATTGCTTGGTAAATCTAATTTTTAATGTTTTTATTTTTATTGAATATTTTATGTATTTACATTTCAAATGTTATCCCCTTTCCAGGTTACCCACTTTCCCATCCCCTTCTTGCTTCTATGAGGGCATTCCCTCTCCCACCCACCCATTCCCACCTCAACACCCTGGCGTCCTCCTACACTGGGGAAATGAGCTTTCACAGGACCAAGAGCTTCTCCTCCTACTGATGCCAGACAATGCCATCCTCTGCTATATATGGGGCTGGAGACATGCGTCCCACCATGTGTACTCTTTGATTAGTGATTTAGTCCCTGGGAGCTCTGGGGGGGGGGGTCTGGTTGGTTTATATTATTCTTCCTATGGGGTTGCAAAAGCCTTCAGCTCCTTCAGTCACTTCTCTAACTCCTCCATTGGGGTCCCAGTGTTCAGTCCAATGGTGAGCTGCAAGCATCCTTATCTGTATCAGTAAGTTTCTGGCAGAGCCTCTCAGGAGACATCCATATCAGGCTCCTGTCAGCAAGCACCTCTTGACATCAGCAATAGTGACTAAGGACCGGTCGTTGGCTAAAGGTATACAAGTAGCTGTGCTCTCCTGCTAGAGCCTCAAAACAAGCACTTAAAGCAAAACTATTTTTTTCCTTGACTCTTGTTGCCTTGGTGACATGACATCTTCACTAAGACAGAATCTCAGTTGACATGAGAAAGGCACTGCATCAACAAATTATAAGAGCCAATAAATGTCTCCTAAAAGTTTCCAGGACACTATCAGGTCTCAATCAGATCTTGTACCACCCTTGATATATTAGCTTAATTCTATTGACAATTGATAAAATAAGATATATTTATTAATGAGGTTAAATTGTTATGATTTATCTACAAAAGCAGAACAAGCAATTCAAGGTACCTAATATATTCATCGTCTTAAATGCTATTCTCACAATGGTGAGAACTTTTAGAATTTACTCCTAATAATCTAAAATCAAACTATTTTTAAGTTTTTTAATTAATAAAACTATGTATTTCTGAGTCATCATGTGATTTCTGATATATAAATTATGAAAATTTCAAATAGCCTTAGCTTATCTGTATTCTGAAACATTTATGATTAATAGATTCAAAATTCTTTATGTGCTTTTTAAAAAATCCACAGTAGTACTTTACTCTATGTTCATTCTACTGTGCAACAGAACTTTTTCTACTATCCAAATGTGACTCTATCCCTGTATTTTCTAAGCTTTTTGACAATCACTATTATTTCAACTTCTATGAAAAGGCCTTAACTGTACACACATAAGAGAGAGTATCTCTGTGCCTGAATTGTCATTTAAGGTAATGGTCTGCAGTTATAACTATATTATTCAAACTTTCAGAACTTTTCCTTTTTATTCAGAGCTGATGGGACTCTATTGTAAATAGTTGCCAGATTGCTATTATCCATTTATTTACTGGTGGAAATTAATTTTGAGACATTTGACTAAATGAATAATCCTACAATGTTATAAACATCAAAATGCAAATGTATCTTAAATATTTTAATTATAAATCTTTGGAGAAAATACTCAAAAGTGGGACTGCAGAATTACATGGTCATTCTGTTTCCTTGAGGATTATTAATACTTTGTTTTTGTGCAAATTGATATCATTCATCTTTTCTTATTACTAATACTAAACATTTTTCATATAACTATTGATTACTTGCATAGTTTATTTTGAGAAATGTCTATTCAATTTTCCTGTCCATATTTTAATTTGAATATTTTTTCTCTTTCTCTTGTTGGCTTTCCTACATGTTTTATGTATTGACTTCTTACTAGCTCTGTATGGCTTACAAATATTTTCTCTCAATCTTTATTCTTCTTCTGCTTCTTTTTTTTTTTTTCCGGAGCTGGGGACCGAACCCAGGGCCTTGTGCTTGCTAGGCAAGCGCTCTATCACTGAGCTAAATTCCCAACCCCTTTATTCTTCTTTTTAACTTCCTTTACTGTATAGAGATTTTTGTTTGATCATGGTATCCTTTAAAACCTTATTTACATTGTATAGTGGGTAAAAGCACTTAACTGGGAATGTTAACATGTCCCAATTCTAATTGCTGTTACTATTAGTGCCTGCACAGATGTATCCAGTTTCCTAATATCACAAACTGCATGTTGGGGGAGACTAACACTGATTCCCTAGAAATGCTTAGCCAGAGTATGACAGTACTGAACATCAGATATGTGACAGTTATTTTCTTGTTCTTACAATTTAAGTGGTACATCATTGTAATATTTTTGGTGTTCCACTAATAATTCACAGCACCTTCTTTGAAAGATATGTAGCAAAGTTGCAAATCAAGTCTAACACTCAAGCACAAAGGGAAATTTTAACTGCAAAGGAATACAAATGCTCAGCAAATATTGAAATAAATGCTACCATAAATTATCCTTATTAGTTTTCTGGCTACAGGAAAACTTTTCTATATAACCTACAGCATCATGAGAAGGATGGTAAACTGAATCATAAAAATATTTGGTAGCATTATTTTTGTTTTCCAATAGCTCACTAGACTTTTTGGGAGATATTTTCAGGAATTTCAGTGGCGATCTGACAGAAAAATAAATCTTCTTAATAAGCACTTTTGGTCTGTTTTTGTTTTTTAAAAATAAGAAGCATAAACAAAATACAAATCACAGCCTTTACTTTAAACATTATAAATCTACATAATGTCAGTTTTGTCGAACACTTTTAAATTTTCACCAGGATGTAACAACTGTCACTATGAAATCACATATATAATTGCAACTATCGTAATGTACTTAAAAGCACAATTTGTATATGAATATTTGTAATTAGGTAAATGACTAATTTTGCGATGTAGTAAGCATGTCTGCCTACTAGACTGTATGGCATTAATTAATTTATTCATTTTTGTCACATTGGCAATCTGAAGTAAATATAGAGATTTGGTCATCATTTTTTCCAACATCACAGTTGTTCAAGATTTGACAGATCCTCTTACCCTCAGTTATGAATGCGAATTTTCATTTACTTCAAATGTGGTTGTATGGTAATGATTTTGTTATGTGATTTTAAAATCTCATATCAAATTGAGTGAATAGGTTTTTTGTTTTGTTTTGGTTTTTTGTTTTTTTGTTTGCTTGTTTGTCTCGAAGCATATGACTCTAGAACAGCACATTGGCAGAGAGTTCATCACATAGGGAAGCATTTTCTCCCTTTATAAATCTGAAGAAATTGAAAAAATATATGTTCAGATATGCTTTCTCATATTACTATGTAGCTCTAAATAAATTTACAGACATTGTAAAAATGACATTTTGGGGAATGTATTAATCCATTCTAATATTCTGAATTTCTCAATGATGTTAAAGTTACATCACATAATTCAATAGAAAAACAAGCAGACATTTCTTCAACCAAGAACTCATAGCTGGCAGTAGTCCCACAGGGAGGGATATGGTCTCATCAGACCATCCCTTTCCCAGGATTAAAATTTGGCTGGCCTAATATTGTGAAGGTCTTCTGCTGATAGACACGCTGGTGAGGTCATAAATGCAATAATTATGTATTATCCAGAAAAAATATTTTTTCTGAATGTCTCCCCATCTCCAAGTTAGTATGTTTCTTCTGCTTCCTCCTCTGCAATATCCCCTGAGCTGTGAAAGGAATGATCCAATGACCCCACTTAAGGTTCTCTACCTTAACACAATTAAGTATTTCTAATTCTACTAGAAAATAAGAGTTAATCATTTCACAGTTTCATATACATATATATATATAATATGTATATATTTCAAAAACAAATATTATTCATTAAGAATAGATTATGTGGTCCCATGAAACTGAAGATCTTCTGTAAGGCAAAGGACATAGTCAATATGACAAATCAGCAACTTACAGATTGGGGAAACAAAACTTCACTAACTCCACATCTGATAGAGGGCTAATATCCAAAATATATAAAGAACTCAAGAAGCTAACCTCCAAAAAAAAAAAAAAAAAAAAAAAAAAAAAAAAAACAAACAACCAGTCAAAAAAATAGGGTATAGAACTAAACTAAATTCACATCATAGGAATCTTGAACGACTAAGCATGTAAAGAAATGTTCAAAGTCCTTGGTGATCAGGGAAATACAAATCAAAACAACCCTGAGATTCCACCTTACATCAATCAGAATGGCTAAGATCAAAAACTTGGGTAACAGCACATGTTGACAAGAATGCAAAGAAAAAGAAACATTCCTCCATTGTTGGCGGAATTTCAAGAAGATACAATCACTCTGGAAATCAATCTGGAAGTTCCTCAGAAAATCGTAAAGAGATATACCTGAAGACCCAGCTATACCATTCTTGAGAATATACCTAAAAGATGCCCCACCATGCCACAGGGGCACATGCTCCACTATGATCATAGTGGTCTTATTTGTGATAGCCAGAAATTGAAACAACCCAGATGTCAAAGAATGGATACAAAAAATGTGGTTCATTTACACAATAGAATACTATTCAGCCATTGCAAATGAAGACATCCTGAGTTTTGCAGGCAAATGGATGGAACTAGAAATTATCATCCTGAGTGAGGTAATTCAGACCCAAAAGGACATGTATTGACTGATAAGTGAATATTATCCAAAAAAGTACAGAACACCCAGGATACAATCTCCAAAACTCAAGAATGTTAATAAAGTGAAGGTCCCAAGTGAGGATCCCTCAATCCCACTTGAGAGAAGAAAACAATCACGGGGGACATAGGGATGAAGGGATCTGGGTGAGAGAGGGGAGAGAGAGAGAGAAAGGGGGGACATGATCAGGTATTCAGGGGTGAGCAGGACTGAAACCCTGATGACCTGCAGCAAGAATGGAAACAGGCAACCCCAGGAGGGAGGAGGTGGGGAGGAGACCCTCTAGAATATACCAGAAACCTGGAAGGTGAAAGGAACTCAGGACTCAACGGGAGAGACATTAGATAAGATCCTCAACAGTAGGGAGACAGAAGTTGTAGAATTCACTTCCAGTAGAAAGAGATGGCATCAAGTGGAGGGATGGGGTTGCCATCCTACAGTCAAGAGCTCTGACACAATTGTTCCTGTCTGCAGAAAGTGCAGGGACAAACATGGAGAAGATACTGAGGGAAAGGATCCAAATTTGGATCCAGCTCAAGGGGAGGCTCCAAGGCCTGACACTATTACTGATGCTATTGTGTGCTTACAGACAGGAGCCTAGCATGGCTGCCCTCTGAGAGGCCCAACAAGCAGCTGAACAATTCAGATGCAGATATGTATATCCAATCAATGGGCAGAAGCAAGAGACCTCTATAGTTGAATTAGGGAAAAGCTGGAAGAAGCATGATCCCAGAGGAAGTCTCAACTAACCCACCCCCCTAAGATTTCTCAAACAATGAACAACCAACTAGATAGCATTAAAAAAAACTGATACTAGGCCCCAACACATATACAGTCAAGGACTCTCTGGTCTGACCTCAATGAGGAAAGATGCACCTAACCCTTGAGAGACTTGAGGCCTAAGGGAGTGGGGAGGTCTGGTGAAGACATCCTCTTGGAGTGGGGGAGTGGGGAGGAAGGAATGGGATGAGGAACTGTAGGAGTTCAGACTGGGAGAGGGGGATAATGACTGGACTATAAAAACAGATTAAAGATAAAAAAATAGATTTGTGTGTTTCTTGAAATATATCTCAACTCCATGAACTGCCTTTATTAAGGTTTAACATGTGTATATAGACAGATATAATATGGACAAATCATTACAAGATATAAATAATATACAACATGTAGGTATATGATATTAATTTATTTCATATAAAAAGATGTTAAATACATACAAATAATACAAACAAATTAAAATATAATTTAATGCTGCTTCAGAGTCCTCAGATGGATTTTCATGTGGTCACATATTTAACTGAGTAGATCAGTGCAAGTAACCAAATAATGAGTCCAATGTTTCTAATAACCACAGTATCATTTTGTCAAATCTAGTTGAAGAGTCTTTGAGTATTTAAATAGGTTTGATTGCACATAGTAAGTGCATGTTTTTTAATATACTTTAAAATAACAGGTAAATCATTTACTATTATTGAAGAGAACAAGAAAATGGAATCAAATTTTCAAGGGAATTCATATTGAATAAAAGTCAATGTTCATGTTTCATAAGAATTCACATTCAGCATGAAATCTTTCTAGGTAAATCATATAACCATTTTGTTTTCGGAAAGAGTGAAAGTGGAAATGAGCTAAATAAATATGCAAAATATAATTTGACTGGTCATCTGGCAAAAGAGCATTTCCTAGGGGACAGTGGTTACAAACGTACTAACTGCCAGTGGCATTATCTCAGGTAATGCCAGGTAGTATATTATCTGGACAAAATGATGACTTGCTTTGGAAACTTATGATGGAATAATAAATAATATTTTATGCTTAGTTACCATTACAGGTTAATTAACATTCTTAACAGTCGAAGATTTTAAGCACTAAAGAAATCACTAGGAATATATAGAGGCAAGCTTCCTGTCTATTTTAGTCAGGCAGCCCTTTATGACAGAAACCAAGATAGGATGTTGTAAACTGCATGTATTGCCTACCTTTGTATTTTAGTACGCCAGTGCAGGAACATTTATCCAAAGGCTTGTTCTGTTATTGAAAGGTAATGGTGGGAACCAACTTCAGAACATGTAAAATGCAAGATTTTTTAATCAATGCAAAGCTATTAATTTAACCAACCCTTCCTGTAATAATATTGAGACAGACTGTCTGCCTGTTTCTACATTATAGCTAGCTTTGCAATCTGTGTAGAATTTAATGAGGTGTGTGATTTTCGTGAACTTATTGATTCTGAGAGACTCAAAGATTTTAATACTACAGAAGTTTTCATATTATTAAACTTTCATTTATCTTACATAAAGACAATAGTAGTTTAGTGCCAGCTCTGAATATCTTTGAACTGCTCTTGTCCTACATGAACCAGTTCCTCTAAATTTTTGAAGCATTATACAATTTAATCTTCTATAACTCTGTCTCCATATATATATTATATATATATTTAACTTGTTGGATTTTTGTATTGAATCATTGAAAACCTGGAGAGTTGTCTTTGTAGTCTTATATCTTGCTAGGTATCAAATACCAGGTAATTTATCCTTTGGTATATTTTTATACTCTACAATGTTACTACAGCACTTCAGGAAGGTGTTCGTAAATCCCTAGCCTATTATTTTTAGAGTTGTGTCTGGTATTATTAGAGTTCTTGTTTACTGGTGTGTAACAATAAATCATATGGAATAATGTCTTGTGATCTAAAAATTGTTTGTAGGCATAGTGTGTGATGCCAAGTTGTTTAAACTCATGTGATAAGGCTGCAGGTACTTGGTCTACTTTATTATCATTAGAACTATGTGAGGGTAAAAGCTATGATGTTTGCATATTGATAGAATAATAATAATAGTCCTAATAATTTCACCAAAATTGCTTAAAAAAGATTTTTATTTTGGAATTCAAGCAAATGTCAGAGAAAGGATTCTTAAAGTGTATCTTACAGATATCCCAAATAGTATTAGAGATCTTTCTTCTAAACTAACCTTAGGAGATATAGTGATGAAAGCTATTGCTATTGCTAGGAAATAAATGCAGAGACAAAAAAAACTTGTCTTTATTTAAATTTTAAATAAAGGGATTTGGAACAAAACATCATTCTTTGGAAAAAACAAATTGGAATAAAAATGGACTATCCCATTGTTTAGATGTTTGAAAGCTTTTAGATTAACAATACATATATTAATTCCTTAAATATCCATTAGTTATAGCTAAATATACAATTCAGAATAGATGTGATGATATAGAGATATTGTGAACTAGAAGTTCTTCATGTATATAGTGGAGAGTTGATAGTTTTTATGTTCATTTCCTTTTTATAAATAAAGATTTTCGTCTATTTCTTATTTACTCAATAAAATCAATAGCCTACAGAATACCCGAGATACAGTCCTCAGAAATCAAATAGGTAAACAAAGCTGAAGAACCCAGGTAAGGATGCCTCAGTCCCACTTAGGAGGGAGAAGAAAAACAACTACAAGGGGGAGGGGGGAGGGACCTAAGAGCAAAAGAGAACAGGGGTTGGGGGAAGAGTTGAACATGATCTGGTATAGGGTGGGAGGAAAGGACTGAAGCCCTGAGGGCCAGCCGAAAGAATAAAATCAGGCAACCTCGGGAAGAAGTAAGTTAAGAGAACCCTCAGAATGTACCAGAGACTTGGAAGGTGAGAGACATTCAGATTCAAAGGGGGGTGACCCTAAAGGAAATGCCCTACAGTGGGGAGAAGGAACTTATTGAGCCTACCTCCAGTAGAAAGGCAGGGCATCAAGTGAGGAGGGTTGCTATCCCACAGTCAAAGCTCTGACCCTTAATTCTTCCTGTCTGAAAGAACTGCGTGGATGGAAATGGAGAAGAGTCTGAGGAAAAGAAGGTCCAGCAACAGGCCCAAAGTGGGATCCAGCTCGAGGAGGCCCTAAGACCTGCTACCATTACTGAGGCTATGGGGTGCTCACAAAAAGGAACCTATCATGACTGCCCTCTGGAAGATCCAAGGAGCAGCTCAGGCAGATGCAGATATGCATACCCAAACGATGAACAGAAGTGGTTGACACCTCTCTTTGAATTAGGGAAATGTTGGAGGAAGCCGAGAAGGAGGGTGACCCTATAAAAGCAGTTTTAATTAACCTGGACCCCTGAGATCTCTCAGACACTGGATCACCAACCAGGCAGCATACACCAGCTGAGATGAGGCCCCAACACATATACAGCAGAGGACTCCCAGGTCTGGGTTCAGTCAGAGAAGATATACCTAGCCTTCAAGAGACTTAGGGCTTCAGGGAGTTTAGAGGTCTGGTGGGGTAGCGGGGATATGGGATGTGGAACAGTCAGAGGGTGGACCGGGAGGGGAATAAAATCTGAAGTGCAAATATATATATGAAAAAAGATAAAAGTATTTGAGAAAATGAAGAACAGTATTGTCCTTGCCATGCCTACTTTCTTATGTTAATACGGATTTTTTTTAAATGTATTGTAGTCTTGACTTCTAAGCAACCAATGTCCTTGACTTGCTGTATTTTCCTGTGACTCTTTGCCTTACATCCTATTTTCCCCATTTTACAACACAAATATTATAGTTAATTCTTCCATTCTAGCCATCTTTTAATTCCAGGTCTAGTTCCTCTTGATGATCTCCCCCATGCATCTGATTGGTTCTTATCTACACACATTCTCAACGCCTTCAGAGACTCGCCTTATAAGCTATAAATCTCTATGTTAGACTAGCTATTATTATTGCCTAGATGCTCTATAGGAATTCAACACTTTCAAGGTTGGTTAAATTGCCTCCCTTCCCTGAGAAGTTGTATTCCTTTAGAGCCCTATAAATATAACTTTTATTCACCAGATTTAATTGTCAACTCAGAGGTTTAATGCTGAATAAGCTCACCCTTTCTAATTCTTTCTGAACTCTGGCTGGCTGTTCAACTCAGCTGTTCTCACTCAAACTCTTCTCCAACTTGACTTGTTCAAAATGGGTTTTCTGGGCTTCTTACTCAATTGCTCTGCTTGGAAAAACTGTCTCTGAATTTCATAAACTAAATGGCACTGACAGCACTGAACTGAACTCAACTGATATCCACTGCATTTCCTGAACTCAACAAAATTGGACTCACTGAAATGCCTCCATCTAACTCAACTCCCAACTACTCTAAACTGACCTGAATGAACTGACTTCAAATACTCTCCCTGTGCTGATTGTAAATAACTTTTCTTACCTGTGCTGTTCACCCAGGAGTTGGATGTAATCTATCTCTGACTTACTCTTTCAAATCTTTGTCCGATTTGTCACTTTGTGTGCCCCTCAATAAGATGTCAGTTTCAAACATGGCTGCTTCCTTTCACAAACTAATTTTATCTTAAGCATGTCTGTATTTCAGTCAAAGGGATTCAAGGTGTGTGGTATGTGTACATTTCAGCTTGTTCACCCAGACCTAGGTCTTTGCATATAATCCCATGCCATATCATATGCAGCTGGATTAAAATTCTCCTATAGAGTCTTTTATCTTTTGACTCCCCTATCCCATCTTTCTGTATAGGAATGGTGTTTTTATTTTGTTATTTTTGTACTTCCTGAATCTTCTATGTTTTCCCCATCACTACCCCTCTACACCTATGTAGACCACCAAGATCTGTAGCTGCAATAACTCCCTTGCACACTTCCTGAATATTTAGCTTTCTTTCTTTTTTTTTTAATATTCAGCTTTCTTTCTTCTCCCTGACCTTCGGAAAGAAGAGCAAACTTTTTGGCTTTTAAAAATTTATTTTTTGTTTACTTCTTTGACTAGTAACACTACTTCTCTTGGAGTTTCTCTGAGCTCTAATCTAAAAGAAGTTTAGTTTTATAATCTTACATAAATTCACTCTGTCTTCAGGCCTTCATGATTCATTTTCAATGAACCAATATGAAATTGAATTTCAGACTCAGGCTGATTGATGATACAGAAGAAACTAGCTTTTCTATAGAGAAACCTCTTAACAGCCTTAAATTCAACTAGATTTGTCTTTATTCCTCTTTTCTGCTTTATTTTGATTGTTCATATTTCACTGTTCTACTTCCATCAATGAATGCATATAGATACCATTTGTCCTAACATTCTATTTACTTGTGTATTTTCTTCCATTTTGATGTACATTCTTCAAGGATCACACATGCTTGTACATATATCCCAGATTAGTATAATGTGTGTCTAATACACATCTGCAGAAGAAATAAATGTACTGGCTAAATAATTTTCTACCTATAGTAAACCTATCTCTCTTTTTAGGTGGAAATAAACAAGGCTTATGGGTAAATAAATTCTTGAAAATATATAATATATATTATATTACCAGATCTCTATGTTTATTAGACACATTGTAATATACATACATTATAATAGTACATTATAATGTATGTGACAAATTATAGAATATTGGCTCAACTACAAAGCTGTTTTGAAAGTGCAGGGACCCAAATTCCAATACTGTCTTCTACTGACTCCACTTATGCCTTCATACAGGCTATATCTCAGCTCACCAAAAGGCAAGAATTGTACATATGATGGGGTTTCTGTTAGATAAAATAAGCAAGGAGCACACAAGTATAGCGTTTATAATAAACATTTGTTACTATTCTCATTATAACCTCCTTACCTGCTTCTAGGAAGGCAAATATGGGAAGCAAAGATGTATACCTCCTGGGATACCATGAATGAAATCCAAAGTTCATCAGAATTTAATAGAACACAGAGTCATTTCCTAGTAATATGAAAGACAAGCAAAGTTGTATCATGAAATCCTATACACATTAGAGAGTTTTTCCTTGACATTTATAGGAAATTACTGTAGAGAAATAATAATAATGTAAGAATCCTCAAAGGTAATGGGTTATTTTATTGTAACTTCACACCCATAGGTGAACTGACAAAAACAAAATTATGCTACATTTACCTGGGCTAAACACCAAGGGAGGCCAGTAGAATAACATTTTACATTCAAGTCTCAAAGAAAACTACCTATGGCAGCCTTGAACTATTTTTGGCATGCCTGTTGGTCCTTATTCTTGATAGATTTTCCTTAGGAGGCTACAGAATAAAATAGTTTACTGATAATGATTTTTAACAAGTCTCTTTTTTCAAAATAAGGGTAGGTGCGTGTGTGTGTGTGTGTGTGTGTGTGTGTTTGTACATATAAATACACCAACCAACAACATATGATACATTAAACATATTTAATGAGCCTAATTTTCCTTCTGATTTAATACAGCTCAATAAATGGAAACTGTGCAGTCAGAATAATGAAAAGAGGACATGATTTATCTCATTCTGTTGGTGTCCTTCCTATGTTCTTTTGTACTGTGATTGCACTGTTGGATAATATTATTTTGTTCCCAAGGAAATATGTCCTTTTGATTAGGTTGTAGATATTCTCTCATTTGTCACTGTTATATCACGTATGCCATGTAGCAGCAGGAACTCTTGATTATTTAATTGCATGTAAGAACTCATTAAATCCTACTATCAATCTTGGGACATATGGTAAACATCACCCAATAGTGTGAGAGGTTGTAACAGTGATCTGTCACTAAGGCGAACCCGTTTTCAGCAACACAGACATGGTTTAGTTTTCTGATCATGATTATTTTTAATTGATATTGATTTACAAGTGAGGGGTCATCTAGGCATCTTAATCCACACTTTAAAATTAATAATATAACCATTTGTAATTTTATTAGAGACATAATCTTTGTACCTGATTTTCTCCAGTAGTAATTGAGTTTATGCTTTTGTGAATGCTATGCACCATATTTTGAATTCTATATTTTTCTCTTGCTAAGATTTAAACAATACATCTTAATTAATAAAAGGTAACAATCATTACTGACAACTGCCCATTTATAGGTAGGGGGTTCAGAATCATCAGATACTATTTCTGAACTGTCATTTTTTTTAAAACAGCTATTTTTTCCTGAGAGTCAAATCTTAAAATTTAAACTCTAATATCTTTATTAAGTGAACATGCTTTTATAAATGTAGACTTACAGCATAAGTTTAGAATTATTCAGCCCTGCATTGATGCAAGTCTGTAATGCGGGTGTCATTAGCTACTTGGTGTAAAGTTTAATTAACAATAAAGTTTTATTATACCAGTCTGTTTCTTAGAAAATCATGCTTATTGTGATTAACAATAGGAAACCAAGTGCATTAAAAATAAAGCCCCAGTTTCCTTCTTCTGCTGTAGTAATGAGCATTTAAGCCATTAAAAAATCATATTTCTACATGCCTTCAGTATAATGTCCTGAGACCATATGTACATAGAGAATAATTAGTTCTCAGATTCTGAGAACTTCTCCAAGCTCTTGAAGCAAATATATGTAGATATTACTTAGATCTCAGGAACAATTTAGTGAGACTTCTCAGGCTTCTCAGAAGGAATAGAAAGCTTAAAAGTCCATTCTTTAACCCAGCATTCTAGCAAAGAACCAACTATGCACGTAGAGTGGAAATGAATCATAAAAGCTGGAAGATGATTATTTCAGTTCTGAAAATATTTTTAGAGTGGCGGGACCAAAATCTCAAATATACTATCAGAATAACATGTATAACCTCTCCCTTTTTCCACAATAGAAGACTCTCATTAAATGTTGGTTGACTTAGATTGTGGGGAAATTACATAAACAGCAAATTATTATTGTTGCAGCGACCGTACAGATTTAAGCATTGCCTTGCTAGGAGAATTATCACTTTTAATGTCTTGTTTAGCCACTTTGTAATCATTTTTTTAAATACTTAATTTTATTAACCATATTTCCCTCATTCTCACTTAAGTTTATGTGGAAAGTATGTGTGCTAGGCTCGATGATAAACAAAGCTTATCTGGACAGCATTCAACCTACTTCTTCTGCTCTCTCTTGTATTTTGTATTCTAAACATATATGAAAAATTCCAATGATTAGTCCAGTTTTACTGAAAAGGAAGCTGGGGTGCAATAAAGTTAAGCAACTTGTTCTTAGAACTAATGAATAAGCAACACCCAGACAGATACACAGTCCAGACTGAAACCACGTGACTCTGTCTCTTCAATCTTTACTCCCCATTCCGTTTCCCAGAGCTGGTAAATGTGTGGAGTCCTGGTACTATTGATATTTTCTTCATCTCATTGCTAATTGGTTATGGGTCATCAGCTTACTCCCTACTTGAGGTTGGAAGTAGACACTTGGAGCATTTCAAATCATAAACGGTACACACACACTTGTGTCTATTAGTCAGACTTAATACACATAAGCAAAAGTATAAAATAGCCGCAAAAATAATTAAGGTTGCCTGTAAAAATACAAATGGCAATTTTCTTTCACTTCTACTGTAATTTTAGAAATCCTGATTATACCTACCACTGACCATTTTTCAGACCTCGCAGGCTGAAGTCTGAGCTTAGAGAATTGTTACTGTCTGAGATTGCTCTGTCTGACTCAGATTTTGTTAGTCAGATGTGTCTGAATAGACAGTGAAATCTGATGGCTTCCTATCCTTCTTTCTGCTACAGAAGACAAGGATAATAGGTTTCGTCTTTGGGGAATTAAGCTTGTGTTCTTCTTCTTCCCCATCTTTACTAGTCTGCCCAGGCATGATCTTATCAGTGCCACTAGGAAGGACAATACTGTCTCTGAGAAGCATTCTCTCTTTCCTGGCACATATGCTTATCCATTTTGTGCTTCTGAGACACTTCTTCTTACCACAACGATGCCACTTAAAATCCCGTTATAGTTTACATCTTTGTATCTCTGTTTCTCCAGCAGATGCAGAACTCCTTTAAGAACAGTTTTGTTTTGTTTTTTTAAAAAATATTTTATGTATTCTGACATATATAAATAGAATGATGAAGACAAAAAAACCCAGAGGCTCTGGATTTGAGCAAGAGGAAGGGTGTATGATATGAGTGGGGCTGGGAAGAGTAAAGAAAGTATGATATTTATATTTTAATTTCAAAAAGGAAAAATATAAAAAGAACACATGTTATCCAAGTTTACAGAGCTTATATTTTTATAAGTTCTAGCACTCTTTAACTAATTAAACTGACCAATGTCACACTCCAATTTATGTTTAAGTCACAATTTCCCTTTTATTTCATCTATCTATTTCTCAGTTCACATGTTTGAACCTCACTACCCTGTCTTTATATTGTCAAACATCACATGCATTAAAAGGGCAATATACCAATATTCATTAAATTGAATGAAAACTGTGTTCTTATTACTAATCAGAATATTGAATCTGTCAAACTCTGGGTGAAAGATTTTAGTGAACTATGAATAGTAACCATAATGCCTAATTATAAAGTTGATTGTTCACTGTTCTGGATTATTCTGTATCTGCACCAAAGAATAATAGAATTGATAGAGTAAATGATAAGCTTACCAGAATTAGATAATAGATCCTAATACATCTATGTGGGTTTTTTCTATCATGAATGAATTTTTGATTTATAGTATCAAGAAACAATGCTGCCGTATGGAACCAGTGAGAAGGACAGAAAGACACAAAATCCTGTATTTGTAGCCCAGTTACTCTGGGATGCACTTGTCCTTTTATGATTAATTTAGACATTTTCACTAATAGATTCAAAGATAATTGCCAGATAAACAGCTGTGCTATCCCTGTAACAAGAGAGGAAATGAGTAAGGGATATTAAATAAGGATAAATGTTTCTCAGGTGCATTAATCTGGAAAATGGGGTTCATTGTAAGACACTCTGTCTTCCTTGGTATTTGGATTTGAAAATGAGAGTATTAAGGCACAAGGACATGATAGGGCACCATGAGAAGGCGCAAAATCAAGCGATTATAATAGCATGCATTCCTTTGAGTGAAAAGTTCTGGCCTTTTAATTATTTAGTCTTGTACTCAAACTTGATTTACATATAGAAACCCCTTAGAGTAGGGTTTCTAAATGCATTTAAGTCCTGAATCAAACCAATTTATTTCAGTGAAAATTAAGAAAATAGTAAAAGTAACTTTAAAGGTAAAAGAAATAATTAAAACAAGAATATAGTATAAGAACTACAGCATGCATGACATTTTTACAATGAAGTTCAAAAGTCTGAGACAACTATATAAGGTCATAGGCAACTGCAAAACAGGTGGCTTGTAATGCAACTTTTGTAAAGCAAACTGTGATCTAGACATCCTGTGTTTAAATATGGAGGAGGCAATCCATCAGTAGCATTAAATTTGCTCAATTTGATTTAGTGCCAAATGTAAATAGACAATTGAATCCTGTGGCTGTGTTAATAGGTTAAGTAATAACTGATATCCTTTGGCAACATCTGGGTCAAACTGCTTTCCTGTTGGATCTGCTTGCTTCACCCTTCAGGAGTATGAAGAATACTGAACTTCAAACTTAAGGGATTCATGTGAGGGCTTGAAGAGAAGCAAGGGAGGGAGAAATCATATAATCTAAAAAAAATTAAAAATAAAAAGAATGACTTTTGTTTGTGTAAACTATTAGCTACAAACTTTCTAGGCTTAGTTTGGGGACCTACAATACGGTAGTTTTATGACTATAAGTTGTGGCTAGCAGGATCAACTGTAACCAAAGCCATTTTAAAATACCCAAAACTCTGATGATTTTCATGCTGATAATGTTGTAGAATATTACCAGAAACCCACTAAAATGACTCAGTAGATAAAAACAGACAGAGAGTTCTAAGACTAGAGAAATGTCTCAACAGTTATGCGCAATTGTTGCTCTTGCAGAGAGGATGGGTTTGGTCCCAGCACCCATATTCTGGTTCACAACCATCCATAGCTACAGTTCAAGAAGATATGTTGCCTTCATTTGTCCTTCCTGGACACTAGGCATGCACATGGGGCACATACACATTATGTAAGCAAAACACTTATGCACATAAAGTAAAATACATTTTAAAAAGGGATTGCTCAGCTGCATACATGAAGGCAATAGACTGTCCTTTTATTGATTAAAAGTACACATTAAATATTGTGATATGACAGATAGTTAGGCTGCATAGGTTAATCCCCTTAGATCTTTACTTTGAGCTATTGGCATTGATAAATTATGCACTGTGACATTTAATATTTCTTATAGACCGTCTTAAAAAGCGCTGTACCTGCAGCTGTGCTTCTGGGATTTGTCTATCAGGTTAGTTTACTGTGAAGCATTCCTAATAAGGCTGGACTATTACTCAAATAAGTATGTATGAAGAATAAGTGCAAGGAGGTTGTGAGACGACACGTGTATAAGAAGAATAGCTCGGTTGAAACACAACTGTCTGGAGCACGAGAGAGTAGACACTGCTTCTGCTGTGCAGAAACATTGCTAAGGATCTTTGACACAATCACTTAGAATATCCCATGTGCACAGTATGGAAGCTCATGTTTGTAAATGTTAGGCTAACACTATTACACAATAAATTTAATTTCATATATGCCATAGGAACTGTATGAAAGCTGTTCTTGTTGCTTTTTAACAACTCTGATCTAGTTTATTTCTAAAATTATTTTTTATTATTTTTATTATTTTTCCATTAAATTTAAAAGATGTTTGTAGGAGAGGTGAGGGGACATAGGTGGATTTTAAGTGTCCAGCTCACAAATAAGGACTTTCCTTCAGACTCTTTGCTCACATGACTCATCTGGAAAATGAGACACACATGATAAGGCTTAAACTAAAAATAAAACACTTAGGCCAAGACTGAGAATAACATCACACAAATGTAAGGCCTTTTATAATTGTGAAATAACTTCCACCTTTGAGAGCGTACTGTTGCCAATACTTGAAAATACAATGCAAAGTGTTTGTCTCTTGATAACAAAACAAGGATATAAGAGTTTAACTGGTTCACTTATAGAGGTAGCAGCCTAGCAAGCTCATTTCATGTGATCTAAGATCTAAGAGACAATAAAATGTCTCTTTTTTAATTCAAAGATACTCTAAATGAGATAAAAGATATTCTAAATGAGATGAAATAAAAATTGCACTGGATTTTAAGTTTGTGTCAAAAATCTTAAATACCCTCTTGTATTTAATCACTAAAATGCATGAATACATGCTCTTTGTAATTGTATGGACTTTTTTTCCCCAGGGGAAAAGGCAGTGATGTCTAAAACAGTGGGTCAACCTTGGCCACCTAATAACCACTGAAAGACACTAATTTTTTTATAAAGTTATGGGGATAAATGGGCTTGTAATTAAGGAAAATGATAGAAGTGATCTGAGTTGTACAATTTTCTGAATTACAAAATTACTCAACATTGGAAAATACAGGTCAATACCATGAGGAGACCTCACCTCACTAAGGTAAAAATAGCCATTATCGAAAAGCCAAGATAGCAAGTGCTGACAGCATGTGCAGAAGGGAAGCCTTGTAAGCTTTGAGTGGCAGAGTTTCCATATGACTCAACAGTCCCACTTCTGCATCCCTGGTCAAAGTATTGAGACATCTATGTTCACTGTACATTGACTATGCAATCAACTAATGAATGCAAAAAGATTTGATCCGCAAATGTAATGTAACTATCTGGCCATAAAATGAAGGAGACGATGGCATTGGCTAAGACATGGTACACATTGGAACCAAGTTCAGGTTCCCTGGCTGTGTAGCAAGTCCCATTAATCCCAGAGTCTTCTCTCCTTTCCCATCACCCATTGCTCATCTACACAGAGCAGCAAACCTCCTTTTCCTACCTCCCACTGTCATCATATTATATCCTAGTAAGCAGTGGAGAGATGAGAATATAAAAATTGCTCTGCTTAAGAATGTAACGTAGTTAAATAACTATTTTTTTTCAAATTGCTTCTCAAAGGACATGAACACTTCAGAAATTAAACTGGTTTACAAGAGATAAACATGTTTTCAGTATCAGTTCTACATTTTTTAGAAAGTGATTCCTTGAAGCAGCCTAAGTTTCATGACTTTGAGAAGTGTTTTCTGAACTCTGATGTCTCCCCTCCCCCCGCTCCGTGCACTAGAATGCTTGAGTTAGAATATTAACTTCGTTTTTTCTCCTCTCCCTTCCCTTCCCTTCCCCTACCTTCCCCTCTCTTTGCCTCCCCTCCCCTCCCATGCCCTCCCATACTCTCTCTCATCCTATCCACTCCCTCCCTCCCCTCCCATGCCCCTCCCATACTCTCTCATCCTCTCCATTCCCCTCCCCTCCTCCTCTCTCTTCCTTCCTCTCTCTGTCCTTTTCTCCTTCCTCGCTTCCTTCTTTCCCTCCCTCCTTTCACCCTTCCTTTCTTCCTTCTCATTCTCTCCTTCTTGATTTTGTTCTGAAATATTTGACATATGTATTATGTGGGGGCACAGGTCAGCCTGTGGTACAGTGCTACTGTGTAGGTCAAGGGCAACTTCAGCTTTGAGTTCCCACCTCCATCCTTTTTGAGGCACTACCATTGCGTTGTTTGCCTCAGTGTACAGCAGGTTAGCTACTTGTGAGCTTCCAGGGTTCTCCTGTTCCACCCTTCATCCCAGTACAGAAGCATTGAGAATAAAGACATGTGTTAACACAGCCAGGTCTTACATGATTCTAGGGGGGTTGAATTGAAGTACTTGTGTTTGCATTGCAAGAACTTCACCCACTGATGCACCTCCATATCCCAACTGTCTTTTCCTTTCTCATTTGTAGCTGTGCTTGAGGTTGGACACTTAGGAAAAAGGTTTCATGATTCCAAAGTATTTAAAGCTTGATACAAACATGAAAACTGACAGACAGGAGAGGAAGGGCCTCTGTCCTCAGTCTCAGCTGGCACAGCAGTGATGCACGTGAGGAAGCTGATCCCTGTCTCTAACTGGCCACATTGTCACTGGACGCCTCATCACATTTACCTTTTCTTCATTTCTCCATGGAAACAAAGAAGTAAAATTGGACAAAATGAAGTGAAACCAAATTGCAGCTGAAATGTCTGAAATGCCCTCCTAGGTCCACCATGCTGCTGCTTCCTTCCCCATGTACACTCCTGTTATGATAAGAGTGTTTACCTCAACCACAGGTACATTTAGCAGCACCATACGGTGCATGACAAGAGGAACATTTCATACTCATTAATATCTACAGTAGCCTGTGATGCTTACCATATCCTTTTAGTTGGCCCCATTTCCCTTATACAAGTCAATTTCATTATATCCCCTCGTGTAATAGAATGAAGGGACATCCTAGTGCCTGGATACCTATATTTTTGCTTTTACAGTGAAATATTCTGGTAGTAAGTCTGTAACATCATGTGTGCTCTATGTGGTAACATGTAGATAGTAGCTAGAGAAATAATTGTCAAATGGGCATCTATTAATAAGTTAAATTTTCTGAAAGAGATGAGGCTTCAGATGGAAAACAAAGGAAAGATATATGTAAATAGTAACAGAGAAGAAGACATTTCATGGACTTAATAGTTTTTCTTTGGTTATAGAGGGGGATCTATTTCTGTTAACTACCATATGTAATATCCAGAGCAGATACATTTACAAATAAAGAAACAATGAGGAGAAAGGGCAGAATGTATGGACCATGACGTAAACACACACAAAACATTCTCTGCTGTTTCATCGACTAGCTGAAGAGAGTTTAGAAATTAGACTCTGCACTTCATGAGTCCAACACAAGAAAGGAAATAAGGTAAGAAACATGACTAATTGTAGTACACAGAAAAACTACAGTTTCCAATATAAATGCAGAAATAAATATCTCCTATGAGTTCATGTTAAAGGATGCGGTGCAGTGTCTTCAGTATGACATTTGTCGCACATGCAGTATTAAGTTTCAAGGGAAGCTAATGATATGCTGATTCAGCAGGAGTGCTTCTCATTGGAATGCACAATCTGCTTTAATAATTTCTTTAAAAATGACAAAAATAAATGTGCTGTTGTCCACAAGAGAGGAGACACATTGATAGTATTTTAAAAATTGTGAGGGTTTTTTTCCTCCATATGTGGACACTGGGCATGAGCAAGCATTGGACAACAATGAGTCTGGAAGATAGCTATCCATCTGTACACAAGTGTCCTGCTCCCAGAGTTGCTGTATCCCTGTGACTTCCACATTTGCAAGACTCCAGATACCAGATCCATGGTTTCACATTTCCAAACAGATGTGTCTACATCACTTGCTCAGCTCATGACTTGGGACATTATTTTCATATTGTGCTGACAGAGGAAACAAGCTGGTTTGCAAGTGCTTCAATTTTTCCACATTGACAATTTGTGCTTCTCAGTGGTGTGTTTTCCCCACTTGAGTAAGCTTCCTCCTTTTTCTCTGATCATTTACATGTGCATCAAGGAATTACCATTTATCATTGTGTTAGTTTTATGTAGGTCCCATTTTTACCTTGACTTTTAATTTTCTACTCTCTATGTAGAATAGTATCTAGCTCATTGACCTTAAATCTAGGAATTTCCCCATCATTAGAAATTATTTTTTCTGGTTTTTTTAGATTAGTTTATTTATTTACATTCCAGTAGTTTTCCCCCTTTGGTCCCCCTTCTCACAGTTCCTCATCCCATTCTTCCCCCCTCCCTTGCCTTCAAGAGGGTGCTTCCCCCATTGTGTTTCCCCTTTTTCTGGGGCCTCCAGTGTCAAGGATTAAGCATATCTCCTCCCACTGAGGCATGACTGAGCAGATCTCTGTTATATATGTGCCAGAGGCTTCAGACCAGCCAACACAAGCAGTTTAAAAACAACCCCTCCCAATAGTACAAAATAACTTGTTACTAGTTAGATGTTACAGGCTGAATGTGTCATAGAAGTTCCTCTAAAATGCAGTCTGCCACCTCCCTACCCCTGAGTTGATTGAAAAAAAAAAGGATCCAGAAATTGTGAAGATGGAGTGACACTAATAAGCCTGGACCTTTGCAGGTAATGCCTAACCAAGAAAGGAGGATGCACAGGGAAGCAGGAATGATGGCATGCTAAGACAGGAAGCCTCGTAGTTCAGGGTGTTCTCACAGGTCATAGTCGCTCATTTCAGCATCCATCCTCATCACCTGACTCCTCATCACCTGACTCCTCATCGCCTGACTTCTCATCTCTCTCACCTTATCTCATCTCTGGAGCAGTTGCTCCATGTCACTGACTAACTGGATTTTGATAACTTCAAAATGTTTATTTTCAATGGAATTAGGCTACATTATTCTAGATATAATTGTATGGGAGGGATTTCACTTTAGATACAGTAATGTGTCCTGTTTCTTTAGAAAATGGATCCTTAGAAGAGTAGGTTGTTTTCTTAATTCCCATGGTTTGCCATTGTAAGCTACTATGATAAGATATTAACAAGTAAATAGTTAATAAAATTTCTTCCATGAGTTTATAGTATGTAGTTTTATACTTAGGAGTAATTGAAGCACATGTATTTCTGTAAGTTGTCTAAAATATTAAAGTGACTTTTGAACATTAAAAAATATACAGGGCATAACATTTAATATAAACATACAACTGATTCTTGTTAATTATAATTATATATAATACATAAATATAATTATAATTTTGTTAATACTTTTGACAAATATAATCCCATATGAGTTAAAGGTCCAAATGAAGAAGAAAACAGGGATGAAAAGAAGAAGAGTCATAAGGACAGCATGAGGACTGAACGGGTAACCTTTATTACACAGCACAAAGAATGTCTGGGAAGTTTGAGTTTTTGCTAATTACATGCACATAGCCTTCTTTTGAATTGATAAGTTAAATGTATTAATTCTATTTTATTTCTATGTAAAAATTCATAAAAAGCAGAGATTATACACCTGGAAGATTTGTCTAAATATTATGAGGCATTTTTTTGTTGTTTTTTGGACAAAAGTTTGCAATAATCCTGAATTAATGCTAATGAACTTTGCCTATTTACCTTTTTCTTGAGCTTGATATAAAATCATTGTATCTATTGCTACTGCTCCAAATGCAATATTTGTAATCTAAGACTGAAAATCTAGAGCTCTTACTTTTGTTTTCTTTTAAGTTAATAGTTTAGTGAGAAACTGTAAGCCTTGCCCCATCTCCCACAGTAAGTAGATTCTACTATTCAGCTTTGTAATATTTGACTTTAACCATAATTAAGTAAAAGTATAAAATATCAGTGACAATTCTAATGAGTATTTCATTCATTTTAACTAAGTATTACAAGTATTAACTTTAAATTTAAATACTATTTTAAGAACTAATAAATTGGAATATTTTTAAGCAGTTATCTTGAGCATAGAGCATATATTTGTTTTTTTACCAAAATCAAAATTCAGCTACTTAGAAGTAAAATAAATAATTATTATTTCTCCATAAAATGCATACTGAATTAAACTCACATATCAAAACTTTCTCTAAGCAACACATAGGAGAAATGTTATTATACACAAGTTTAAACAAATAAAATACAAAATACAGATTTTTTTTCCCCAAAATGTAGTGAATTTCTATTGAGTGACACTTCACTTTAAACTTTGTATGTAGTATGTTTTACCCAGGTTTGAGAGGCATTTCAAAACTAAAAACTGAAGTTGGCTTAGTGGGTATATGTTTGCTACAAAGGCACTAAGACCATAGTTCAAATCCCAGAACTTTCATCAAACCCAGCACACAAGTATATGTGTGTAATCCAGCTGTTTCTTCAGTGATCCAGGATGTACCAACAAGAGAGTCCCCAGATTCTCACAGCTGGAGAAAGCGTATCTCCATCAACAGGCAGGGCAAAGACCAATACTATAGTTCATCTTCTAAAACCACAATGATACCATGAAACACAAGTGTCTGCAGTCACACACATGCATACACGCAAAGATAAAAAATACCCTGGACTCCAACCTCATAGGTAGCAATGAATATCCTAGTAAGAGCACCAGTGGAAGGGGAAGCCCTTGGTCCTGCTAAGACTGAACCCCCAGTGAACGTGATTGTTGGGGGGAGGGCGGTAATGGGGGTATGATGGGGAGGGGTTAGGGGGATGTAGGCCTGGAAACCGGGAAACGGAATAACATTTGAAATGTAAATAAGAAATACTCAAGTTAATAAGAAAAATAAATAAAAAATAAAAAAATCAGACAATTAAGATAAAAAAATACATGGATTACTTAAAATGTGTTACCCACATACTGTATACACCAGTAGAATTTATATGACTTTAATATTTTTTATTTTGGATAGTATTATAGATGTATACAATGACATATAATTATATCTTTCACTTTTTCTATCATCACCTTCTCCTATATACCCCCAACATTTCATATTTCATAATATGTGTGCATGGATATACATATATATATATATATATATATATATATATATATATGTGTAAAAGAAATTGGTCAGTTCAATTAGTACTGCCTAGATATGAATAGGTGTTATAGGGTTTCTATTGTGATAAGGTAATCAGAACAAGAGCAATTTCTGAAAAGATTTATTTTTTGCTTATCCTTCTTTATCACAGTACATCATCAAAGGAAGTCAGAAACATTGGGGCAGTAATTGAAGCAGAATCCATGGAGTACAGTTTACTAGTTTTTCTTTTATGCCTTTCTCATCCTGACTTGTACAACTCAGGATCTCTAGCATCTCCAGCCCAGGTGTGAATCTACACTCCTCCAACCCAATACTGGCTGGACTTACATCAATCAACAGGCGTGCGACCATCCACTGCAGAGTGGAAAACCTACCAATAGTCACATTCTCAGATGTGTGATTCCCCCTTCTCCAGAAACCACACACTCTCATTAGCTTCTCAAGAATAAGTCCTAAACAACCGCTGCTGGGATACTGGCTGGCTTAATCAGGTGCAGGTCTTAGGTAGATAACTAGAGCTGCTGTGAATTCATGAGTGTGACAGGTATGTCTAGAAGACAAGATTTCACAACATCACCCCAAAATTTTGGCTGTTTTATTCTTTCTGTTTTCTCCTCGTTAATGATTTAGGAGACTTTGACATGGAAGATTGTAAATGTTGCTTTTATTTCCTCAGATCAGGTGATGAGATGAGGGCGGTACATAAGCTGTGTGAATATAACAGGGTATGGGCTGAGCCCAGAGAGTTCCTTTTCTGTGTTAACTATCCTTAGGCCTAGGCCTCGAAGCTTCTAGATTCAGAACAATCTAACCTTCACGCTGACTGATTCAATCCCACTTCAGATTGAATTGACCTTCCTGACTTCGTACTAACTTGGGCAATATGTTCTAATCTGTTTGGCTCCTTCTCTTTGTCTGGCTTGTTCTGCCTTCATGTGTCTATCTCATTCTCTCTGAAATCTATAAAACTGCCCCTTTATAACTGCCACACACACACACACACATACACACACACACACACACACACTACATGCCACATACCACCCCTTTCTCTCTCTTCCGGCTCTTAAGTAGTCTGTCTTCCCTGTGTTATTCTCCTAGGTTTGGGGTATCCTATCTCTGACTCTTTCTGTTGAACCTCTGATTCATCACTTTGTCTACCCCTCAATTAGACATAACTTTTAAACATGGTTTCTTCATTCTACAAACTAACTTTACCATCATTGCTAGAGATTAAAGTTGTGTACTAAGGGCATGTCTGTACTCCAGCTACATGATACTGTACTTCAGGGCATATCCGCCTGCTGGTCAGGCCATATTATATAGACTTAGATCTTTAGGTGTCATCACTTGCCTGAGCAGCCATATTATGGGGTTAAAATTCTTCTTCAGAAAATCTTGTTTTCTCCATTGAAGGTTATTAAAAGATTTCCTGGGCTGGCATCAGTGGTTTTTTAGAATCTCCAATATCTGTCCTGGCCCTTCTTGCTTATAGAGTTGAAAAATTAGTTGTAATTCTAATAGGTCTGCCTTTAGATGTTACATGCTCCTCTTTCCTTTGAACTTTTATATTCTGTATTTCTTTCCTTGTTCTGTATGCTTATTGTTTTGACAATTACAGGCAGGAGGACTTTCTATTCTGGTCCAATATTTTTGGTGTTCTGTAAGATTCTTGTACCTTTAAAGGCATCTTCTTCAGGTTAATAAAATTTTCTTCTATAATTTTGTTAGAAATATTTTATTGAGTTTTTGTGCTGGGATTATTCTTCTTCTATTTCTGTTATTTTTAGTTTTGGTCTTATCCTAATGTCCCAGATTTCCTTGATGTTTTATGTTAGAAGTTTCTTAGATTGAATATTTTCCTTGACTATCAGTCTCTTTTATTGCATCTTCAATGCCTGAGATTCTCTCTTCCGTCTCTTACATTCTGTTGATGATGCCTGTATTTATAGTCACTGTTTCCTTACTGAGACCTTCCATCTCCAGGATTCCTTCAGTTTGTGTTTTCCTTATTGCTTTGACTTCCATTTTCAGGTCTTGCAATGATTCCTAATTATACTCTCCTATACTTGTAGACAGGATTCTAGCACAGTTGTCATGGAGGAGGCAACTGATGAAAACAAATGTAGGCACCTACAGCAAATGGTAGACAGAATCAGGGGAATCCTGTGGGACAGGGGATTGTAGGAGCCAGAGAGTCAAGGACACCACAAAAAATGCACAGATTCAACTAACCTTGGCTCATAGGGGCTCACAGAGACTGAAGTGACAATCAGAGAGCTGATATGGCTCTGAGTTAGGTCTCTGCATATATGTTATGATTGGATAGCTTGCTCATCCTGTAGGACTAACAGTGTGAAAGGAGGCAGGGGTGATTTGACTTTTGCCAGTTTGGGGGAACCTTTTCCTTCTATTGCATTCCAGTTTCTGCCCAAATATGAGGAGAGATGCCAATTCAGTTAATATCCTTGGGAGGCCTGTTCTATTCTGAAGGTAAATGGAGGAGGAGTGGTTTAGAGGTGGCAGGGAGACATAGGGAGCCTGGGAGGGTAAGAGGAAGGGGAAACTGTGACAGTGTAATATAAGAGAGAAGGATTAGTGAAAAATTAAATACGGGAGAGATCAAAGTCTTAACTAACTTCTCATTTTAAGTCTGTTAAATTATAATAAAAATGTTAAACATGCAATGAACATGTCTAAATTTTCATTTCACATTACTTTGAGCTCTGAGGACTTGACACCAGAAACCTTTGTTTTATAAATATGATTGACAAAGCCACATTTTCAGGGATGTTCTACAGAGTAAGACATGTATTTTCAAATTACTCGGAACAGGGAGAAGTCTTTGTCTAATCCCTTCCATCTCCTCTATCATCCATTTACTCCTCTTAGCCATCTAGCTATCCATCCACTACCTGCTCATCCATCTAATATAATAAACTGCCCATCACCCATGCAATCTGCCCACTCATCACTCTTCCACCCATTCATCCACCTCCTGTTGCAAATTTGTTTACAAAGTCAAAATACGTTGTTGTTTACTCCTTCATTCTTGACACAAAGGCTTCCTTCATTTCAGATCAGTGGGCTGCCACTTCCTTGTTATTTGCTGAATACCCTCTAGAACATATGGGATGTGCTTTTAATGGAGCAAGGCAGAGTTTTAGCAAAATAATATTAACCTTAAAGTGACTATTGAGGCTCAATGAAGAGGACTCTAAAGGAGAGTAACCTTCATATGCTTTGAATGCAACTGAAGTAAACATCCAACCTTTATTTAGCACATTTTTGGCACCATTTCTCTTTACACTATCTCTAATGGGTACAGGGCATGGCCGTATTAAAGTGCCACAAGATTTTTTCCTAACACTGGGACCGAGCTCAAGTAGTTTTTTGAGTGTGAGTGAAAAGGATATTGTCAGCCAAGAAACAAAATAAAGAATTTACTTTTCATGGATGTATCAAAGAGTTAAAAATAGATTAATGTTTATTTTTAAAATTTCCACATAATACTATTGTGCCTTTTGTGATTTTTATTTGTTACAGTGTCATATAAGATGACTCGTCATCATTATAATAATATAACAATACTAGGCAAACTAGATGAAATTCCAACATGTTAAGGCTAATATGTTTCTAATTTCATTATTTTAATAGAATTAGTTGTGTGGTAATTACTTCTGGTCATATGAGATACATGAAGAATTTTCACAGTATCATTAACTAGCATTACTTGATTAACCTTCTTTTGTTAGTTTGAATTGAGTAGCATTTAGAAGATAATATGGGCACGATCATTTTTGTTCATTAAGTATCTGTTTGTACTAGTTTATCAAGACCTTCATGTTTAATACTTGATTAAAGAAACACTAGATTATGCTAATATCTTTAGAAACATCCTGAGAATTATAGTATTTATTGGAAATTTAATCAACATTTAATTACTTATTATAGAGTAAGTAGTGATAGAAAAAAGGCTAAACCTCAAACTTTAAATCTCTTTTGAAATTCAGTTTAATCTTAGTTATTCATAATTTTATTAATTTGAATTTTAATAATAAATATTATTTTAAGCATTTCTGTATCTAATTTTTTCCTTTACAAATTATTTTAACACATATAACAATGTTAAATTATATAGCATACATATGCTTTGGGAAGGAAAAAGAATGAAGTGAAAAAAATGTTTGGGCGCTTCCCCCACTCTGCTGTTGCATGAGCTTAGTGTTAGAAGCTCAGCTTTCTGACAGTGGAGTTCTTTCTGCCGTTTCATTGAAGTGACCAGAAATTTTATTAAATGTTTCTTATACCTAGGAAATAGCTATAACGTTTTATTATCAACACTACAAATATAACTCCAGAAATTAAAGTTAGGAAGTTAAAGTTAGGAAATTAAATTCAATTTACTAATTATGAGCATAGTGGTGAGTGACTAAAGGCTAAGCTCTAAGGAGGTTGAGGTTAGAAGATCATTGGTGAAAGATAGCCTGGGCTACATGAGAAAACTTTGTAATCAACAACAGACAAACAAACCAGCAAACAAATAAAGAAACTGGGAACCTTTAGCAACATGAGATCATATCCATACAAATTCACAGAGTAAGGGATCAAAAGTTTGACTGCCAAAGCTTCTATTACAACTGAATATTATGCCTTACATTTGAATGTCCTAATTTTCTTTGCCGTATTGAGTTTTACAAAAGCTCATCATAACAATAAAATTCAACAAGAAATATTTACATATATATATGATAGGAACCGGAACCAGATATAGAAATACCCAATTTAATAAAAATTGAAGAAAAAAAACAAACTTTAGAAACACATAGTACTGAAACTTCAAAAAGTCATGAGAGAAAATGATGGAAACAGGTGTCTTTTCTTTTAAAATGAATGCCTTGCAAGCCTGCTTGAATTTATAGATCCCGGGGCCTATGCACAGATGGACAGAAGTTTGTAGGCTTCTATTCTAAGTCAGTATTATCACAACTTTTGAAGTTTTAATATATAACTTGCCAAGTATGACCTGATTATCTTTCAAAGAATTTGACTTGTCATGAATTCTACTATGAATCCCTGAGGACCAGTATGGCATATGTCTTGGTCCTAGAATAAGGGAAATACTTACTCAAATTCCAATTCTTTTGACTCTAGTAATAAATGTAAATAAGATATTTTAGCATAAAAAGAATAAAACTGCCTAGTATGTGTGAGGCACATCTCTAATGGTGTTTAAAAAGGAGCTAAACATCTCCGTGGGAATTCCTAAAACATTTATCTTTCAGGGAGTTATTTAGTTTCGCGGTCTTTGTTGTTTAACAAGCTAGAGAAAATAGGTCAGCTAATGTTATATTAATCAGTAAATTAATATTTTAATTTGTTTTTCTTTCTAGTTAAAATGCTTGCAGCTTTTCTCTTTTTTTTTTCTTTTTATTTATGCACTGGTGATAAGTGGTGTCATTATCGTATTGTACCTCAGGGCTGTGAGATAACAGCGTCCAGCAGTAGCTCTATTCTTAGGTAAGTGGGAGTTTTATCATGCCACTTACACATTTAAATGGCACACCATGGCTCCTGTGTGACAAAGTGCCTTAGAATTGAGTCATAAGATTCTCCACATCTTCCTTTGCAATCCACATCATAAAGCTATTACTTTAAACCTGAATAGTTTTGCTTAGTAGAAACCCTGTGTTTATTCTAAGGGTGAAAAACTACTCAAATTACCTGAAAATATGAACAAGGGCTTCAGGTATTATTTCTAGTTTCTTGTAACAATTGACAGTCCAGGGGACAATTGGAGACAGAGGTTTGATTGTGTATATTTTGCAAGGCAATAAACTTTGTCAAAGGTTTATAAGTAGAAATTTAACAAAGTCTAGTTATTCTTATTTTTGTTTCATAAAAATGTATATTTTTCTTTGCTTTCTCTTTTCTTCTTTCTTCCCCAGCACTTTGCCATTGCAGATACTGAAGAATCAAAATGTGAAGGGCTGGAAATTTTTGTATGACATTATTTGTTTGGTGATGTTTGGCTTTCCTGACAGTTAACCTGAACTTCTTTGTTCCATTAGAACCCAAAACTGTCATGATTGGTTGAAACCTTGGCTGTGAAGACTTTAAAGAGATTAATTGAAGCTGGTGACACAGCAAGTGGCTGAAGTCTATATGGCAGTGAACACTAGCATTGTTCGGAATGGAAGGTTAAAGACTTAGCCACTGTTTCTTTGCCTCGCTGTAGTTCAGCTGATATTCAACAGAAAAAGATGTTAACCTGATTTTCTGATAAATCGGGTGTTATGTTAAGATACGTAAGAATAGTGAAGTGAATTTTGAAAGCATGACCGTGAGGCCCAGCCAAAGTTATTAACAGCAAATGACCCGGTGTTGATCTCTTAACATCTCGTGGCCTATTTTCACTGTCTTGAAGTTTTTAGTTTCAATATGTATCTCTACGTATCGGTTCACATGTGCTGCATCATATCTCAGCTGCAGAGTACATCAACACCAACTCTTCTGTCTGCCTTGGATCAGAGGGAAATATTTCCATCTGCCAGTGTGAACAAGGTCATACGCGATTTGCATATATTCAGTCTACAGTCCCAATAACACAAACCACTGGTCCTGCCTAGAGCTGCGGCATAGCCACAGCACACCCGAGACAGAGCACAGGCACAGCACACCCGAGACAGAGCACAGGCACGGCACACCCGAGACAGAGCACAGCCACGGCACACCCGAGACAGAGCACAGCCACAGCACACCCGAGACAGAGCACAGCCACAGCACATCCGAGACAGAGCACAGGCACGGCACACCCGAGACAGAGCACAGGCACAGCACACCCGAGACAGAGCACAGCCACGGCACACCCGAGACAGAGCACAGCCACGGCACACCCGAGACAGAGCACAGCCACGGCACACCAGAGACAGAGCACAGCCACAGCACACCCGAGACAGAGCACAGACACAGCACACCCGAGACAGAGCACAGGCACAGCAGAGCAGCAGTGTCAATGCTGCTCATATTATCACCAGACAAATGCCAGGAGTTCTAAGAAGAGAACGTTGAATATGTGAGACACATGTGAAATGGATATTGCAGATGTTTTATTTAGTGTAATTAAATTTGTGTGCTGTCTTGCTTCTAGTGAGGAAATTTTGAATAGCAAAAGAAAGTAATGTAGACTTGGGTAATTAAGGCTTATTATTTACCGATTAATAAGAATAAACACAAAGGACAGGTGTGATGCCTCATGCCTAAAATTTTAATACTCAGAAAACAGAGGCAGCACAATTCTTATGATATTAGGATGAGAAGACTGATTACACGTCTGAGCTACAGAGTGAGACTGTGTACCAACTAACTCCCCACTCAAAAAAAACCTGTAATATTTATATGCTGACAAAAGATAACATACATTTTTGAATGATGAACTCAGGACTATTTCCTTCTCTAGACATTTGACATTTCATATGTGTGTGTGTGTGTGTGTGTGTGTGTGTGTGTGTGTGTGTGTGTATGTGTAGTGTGTACACATGTGCCAGGCATGGTAGATAATGCTTGTAATCTCAGCACTTGGAAATCTGAAGCATCAGAATTGTCATAAATTTGAGCCCAATCTGGGCTACTATGTCAAGTTGAATCTCAACTGTCACATTTCTTTAATGTCAAAACTAGTATGTGATACTGCTAGAATCAAATTTAAAGTCTTACTTTTAGATGACATGCCTAATTATTAGATTTTTGCTTAATGTTTTAAAATAATTAAGAAAGTAGATTGTGAGTAGAAAGCTCAACAATTAAAAGAACTTATTTTTTTTCTAAAGGACCAAGGTTCAATCCAGTGCAACCATATGGTAGATCATTTTCAACTATAACTCCAGTTCCATGGGATATAATACACTCTCCTGGCTTTTGTATGGTCCAGACACTCAAATGGAACACAGAAATACATGCAAGCAAAATATCCATAGGCATAAAATAAAGTTAAAATAAACAAGTTAGAAAATAAAATACAATGAAAAAACACTAAAAGACATTAATTTATTTAAAACTACATCATATATTCATCTGTCTTATAATTTTCTTAAATTTCCAGTCTACTTCGATAGCCAAATTTTTTTATACTTTGAAATAAAATCTGATCACCTGAGTTTGTCTTCTCTGTTGGATGATACATTTATATGATGAGAGAAGAGGTCACAAGGTCTGTTGAACTTTCTTTTGGGGAGTTCTCCTGAGGCAGCACCAGGAATAAATAGATCTGGCAGGAGAAAGTTACTGAAAGTTTCCTTACACAGAGGTTTGTAGCAGTTCAAGTTGGTTTGTAAAAAGATTCGAGAAATGATGGCTTGGGAAATGGGAGCTGAAAGATAGAAAGCATGTTGCAATTCACGTGACTGGATGACACTACAAGAGGAAGAGCCCACAAACTCTCATATTCTCATTTGTCTAAGAAAGGTAAGCTATGCTTCAATTGTATATCACACAAGAGGAAAAGGAAGAGTATTAGGTAAGTGTTACTCAATCGTGATCTTCAGGAAAGCAATCTCACCCACCTCCAAGAAAAGAATCACAGAAAAGATTTTTCTCCATGGCAACCAGAAACATGGGTATAATACAAAGGGGAAATCATTAACTGTTTGTGGGTTGATAAAAGAACATCTAATCATATTAAAAGACATAGTACTCCAGTAAACCTTGTTTTGGTATGATAGGAAAGATAGAAAGAGGAAGGGGTAGGTGGGGTAGGGGAGGGAAAGGGGAGGGAGAGAGAGAGATAGCACACACACACACACACACACACACAGAGAGAGAGAGAGAGAGAGAGAGAGAGAGAGAGAGAGAGAAATATTTCCATCTTTCTATCTGAAATGAGGTCATAATGGAAGAGCACAATGAAGCAGCCTCCTCATTAAGTTGTAACTGCAAGACACTACTCAGTGCTCCAAAGTAGAAAACTAGCAACCAATCAAATCCAGTATCATGCACAACAAAACAAAACGAAATGTAGGCTAGTGATGTCGCTCAGCAGTAGTGTTTACTAAGAAAGCTTATGTTCAAGAGCCCAATGTTCAAATGGTGAAAGACAAAAGAAGAGAAGGAGGAGGAGGAGGAGGAGGAGGAGGAGGAGGAGGAGGAGGAGGAGGAGGAGGAGGAGGAGGAGGAGGAGGAGATGAGAAATAAAGCTATTTAAGCATGCAGGCCTGCTTGCTCACCTATGATCTCAGCAGAAGAGGCCGAGGAGAAGAATTCCATCCGAACAAATCTGCTTTACCATGTGAGGACCAGGACAGAGTGAGATCCTGAACTAATAACAATGACAAAAGGCAAATAACCAAACAAACATGCCAGTGAAAAAGTGAAAAGAGTATCGTAGCAATGCCTAATGTGATTCTACTCACAGCTGATCATTCCCTACATGGCTTCACAGTCTTTTATTTTGTTTGTAAAGGCACAAGGCAAGAGACCCTGTAACTTCAGCTTTTCTCATCCCCATCCCAGGTCCTGAATAATAACTCAAAGTATTTATTATCATTATTATTCTTATTATTATTCTTATTATTATTACTACTACTACTACTATTAATTTACCTATTCACTTTATATCCCATTCACTGCTTCTCTCTGGGTCACCCCCTCCTACAATCCTTCCCCCCACCCCCCTATCCCTTTCTCCTCTGAGCAGGTGACCGCCCCCAGGTATCTGTCTTTTATTTACAATGTTTATGGCCTTATGCTAAACTTGCTTCCCAACTAGGTAATAACTTATTTAACCCATTTAAACTATTGTGCATCGACTACAAAGCTAGTTACCTCTTCTCAGTTTTAAGAATCTGATACCTTCAGAGTCCAAGGTGAGTCTTCCGTGCACCTGATTATCTCCCAGAGTTCCTGTCTCTCTACCAGATGTCCCACCTTCTATTTCCTGCCTAGTGGTAAGAGGCCATCATTTTTTATTGACATATGATGCTTCTATACACTGCACAGGAGATTCTCTGTGGGTCCCGGGCTACTTAAACACACTAGAAAATTTTTATATCACATATTTACAGTCATGAAATGGGCAGGCAGTTACATTATTAAGCACCCAATGCAACTGTCTTTTTATTTTTGTTGTTCAAACTAAGTCATTATGAAAGATAAATAATTATCAGACACATGATAGAAAATCTTTAAAGTGATTCTTTTGTAAATATCTCTAAATTAAAAAGTATAACAACTGGAATTAGAAACAAATTACGTGTACTAAACAGAAGATTAGATGTTCATAAATAGTTAGTAAACTGAAGTGAACCATGGTCTTAATAATAATTTTATCAATTTCTGAACAGTAAGGACAGGAGAAAAATCTCTAATGATATCTCAATTAAGGGCACTCTGAGCTGCAACTGGAATATTGAAGGGACTAGCAGCAGAAGCCAGACATCAGAAGATACTCAAACTTATGAGTAGAGAATTTGCAAGGATTAACATCCAGCAAACAAAGCTCACAGGAAAACACCAGCAATCACACTGGGAGGTGTGAATGGTGCGTCATAACAGACCAATGTAGCAATTGGCAATTCAAAACTATACTTTCTAATAACTCAACAGCAAAGAATAAATTAGAATGGAAATTTGTAGTTATTTATATATACATTAAAATAGTGAAATGCTACATTGTTTTTCTTTTTATCTTATCCTTGCTTTATAATCATAACACACACACACACACACACACACACACACACACACACACACACTTTGATAAATGTTTGGAGCAAAAATGAACAATTTACCTTTTAAAGCTTATATACTCTTATCCTTGTTTATTCACTTATTAAAATGTTCAGAAAGAAAAACTGAATTCTTATTTATGCCATATAGTATTATGAATGCATTAGGTCTTTTAATAAAAGACACACTAATAAGAAGGCAAGTATGTGATACTTTTACATCATAAAACTATAAATTTATATTTTTAAGATTATAGAAAATCCCAGGACCTAGAAAAATGGTTCAGTGTTTAAGAGTGTTCGCTGTTCTTGTAGGGCACTAAGGTTTAGAGCCTTGAAACCACTCATAACTTTAGTTCCAGGGATGCTGACCCCCTCTTCTGGCTTCTGAGGGCACCATGCACAGACATATGTTCAGAATAAACACTCATATGCATAAAACATGTAACTATGAAAGGAAAAATAGCCTAAAAATGAAAGAGATTAGTATAGTGGCTAAGTAGAGTACATGCATCAGTGGTGAGTGCTTAACTAGATGACATATTAAAGCAACAGAACAGTGCCTGCAAGCAGGATCTTTCTGCAGTATGGTAAGAACAGGCAGTGAACCAATAAGAAAGGAATAAGCAGGACAAAAAAGGTGGTGAAAAGAAACAGACAGGCACAAAAAACACTTGCAGAAGAAATACAAAAGACATCACCACAACCAAGCTATTTAAATATAATCCTTCAATATCAAAGAACCCATCAAAGTGAAATTCATCAGCCTTACCCATTCATCTGTCCACATATCTTAGTTGCCCACAGTGGGCTACTGATAAAGACACAAGCAAATGAACATCTTCATGCACTGCCAGAATGAAAAATTTGAACAATCACTTTTTAAAAGTTGTCTCAACTTGTCTATATATTCCTCTTACTACTAACCTGTGTGTTAAAATGTCTATGTAGGGGGACTCACCTTTGAGTCTGGTGGTGTCAGAACTGCTGAAGTTCAAGCTGTCTCTGGGTGTGGGTGCAGGGGTGTTGGAGGAGGACTGGAGCACATGAGATGTTGCCTAGAAAATATCATGAGTGAAGTAACACAGACCCAAAAGAACACACACAGTATTGACTCACTGATGAGTGGATATTAGCCCCAAAGCTTAGGATACCCACAATACCACTCACAGACCACATGAAGCTTAACAAGAAGGAAGACTAAAGCATTGATGCTTCAATCCTACTTAGAAGGGGGAATAAAATAAACATAGGAAGTAGAGGAAGGGAGGGACCTGTGAGGGAAAAAAAAGGAGGGGGAAGGAAAAGGGAGCTCAAGATCAGGAATGGGAAGAGATAGAAGTCCAGAGTGTCAGGAGAATGAAGAGAAATAAGTAGCAAGGGGGTGCGGAATGGGATGAACAACTAGAAAGTTCCAGACACCAGGGGAGCAAGAGGTTCTGAGGACCAAACAGAAATGATTTTAGCAGAAATGACCAACAGAGAGGAGATAGAACCTGTAGAAACCACCTCCAGTAGATAGGCATGGGCCCCAGTTGAGGGATGGGGTCATTCACCCATCTCAAAAATTTTAACCCAGAGTTGTTCCTATCTAAAGGAAACACATGGACAAGAAAATGAAGCAGAAACTGAAGGAAAGGCCAAACAGAGACTGCCTCATCTTGGGATCTATCCAATCTGCAGACACCAAGAACTGCTCTGAGACAGGAGCCTTGTATGGCTCTCCTCTGAAAGGTCCTGCCAGCATCTTACAAAGACAGATGCAGATATTACTGCTAACCATCAGACTGAGTCTAAGGCCTCAATGGAAGCGTTAGGGGAAGAACTGAAAGAGCTGAAGGGATTGTAACCCCACAGAAAGAACAACAATATCAACTAACCAGACCTCCAGAGCTCCCAGGTATTAAACCACCAACCAAAGAGTGTCTACATGGATGGGCCCATGGCTCAAGCTACATATGTAGCAGAGGACTGCCTTATCTGGTATCAATGGGAGGGGAGGTCCTTGGTCTTGTGGAGGCTTGTTGCTTCAGCATAGGGAGTTGCTAAAGCAGTGAGGCGAGAATGGATGAGTGGGTTGGGCAAAAGGGATGGGGGATGGGGTGGCAGTTTGCAGAGGGGAGACCTGGAAGGAGGATATTTGAAATGTAGATAAATAAAATAACCAATTAACAAAAAAAGGAATGATAAAAATGTACTTTATACATAATATAATATAATATAATATAATATAATATAATATAATATAATATAATATAATATAATATATGGGAAGGGTTAGGAGGCAAGGTCTTGTTGGAGGAGTTGTGTCACTGGGTAAAGGCTTTGGACTGAAAAGATTGCTACCATTTCCAGATTGCTCGCTCTCTCTCTCTCTCTCTCTCTCTCTCTCTCTCTCTCTCTCTCTCTCTCTCTGCCTCTCAATCTCTCTGCTTCTTGCTTTGAATTCAAAATGTGAGCTCTTACCTGTTACTTTACCTCAATCATCACGAATTTAACCCTTTGAAACTGGAAGCCAAATTAAGTGATTTTTTTTTTTATAAGTTGCCTTGATAACAGTGTTTTGCTATAGCAATAGCAACCTACCTAGGACACATAGGTACCAGAGTCTGCACTCATCACTAGCATAAAATGGTCTTTCTCCAAAGAGTGTGGTGTCAGAGGGCATCATAGCTGAACTAAGAAACATAGAGTGTAAACTAAGCTACTCAGAAAGATGACCACAATCTCTGCCTTAATTACTGTTATATTGCTGTGAATTGTCATCATCGCCTAGGCAAATTGTAAAGGAAAGCAGACATTTAAGCATTTTCCTGGGATCTTGTTTATAGTTTCAGAGTTAATTCATAACCATCATGGCAGGGAGTATGGTAGCAGGCAGGCTGGCATAATAAGTGTAGGTTGCTAGTGGCAGAAGGTGGGCTTTGCAGCTAGCACTCTCCATAGTAAGTGGTCAGATTGCAGAGTCCATGCACCAGAAGAATGTCCCTTGTTTCCAATTATTCCATCCATTGCAGAAGAATAGGAACCTGTACTCCCTAGTCAAAAAGTCACATGTACTGGAGAAATATCTGAAATATAATAAGATTTACTGGATTCCTCATCTTATGGTGTTCCTTATCTCACACATATGAAGTTCTGACCATGAAGAAACCTTTAACGTTAGACGCTCCAGTAGTGGAAAGAGAAAAAATACAGTCTTAGGTCTACAAGCACACAGTGCCTGTACACAAGGTAGAAAACCATGGCTAGGCTTACAGGATAACTGCTCAAGCTGTGACCTGAGTACCTGTTTTGGTTTGGCATGAAGCAAAGAACGAGATCTTGACTTTTTTTTCTCCTGCCCTTTGCCATCATTAAAGGAAGATTCCTGAACTGAAGAGAAATGCAGAAATGTGATGACTTCTTTACCTCAGACAGAGGTTGATGAGGTTTCCAGGATTTTCCATCCTTGGTTCTGAAGGAAAGCAGTCAGAGCCTTACTGGGCAAAAGGGAGATTGTGGTGTTTGGGAGGAAACAGACTTCCTTATGCAGAAAGCGTTGGAGAACTTCCCTCAGCCACAGTGGAAATGTTCTGTTTAGAATCTATAGTGATTCATCCGTAGATAGCCTATGCTGTGACCACATGGAAGCAGCCAGGGGCTTGCAACTCTTGCAGAAGCTCTACCAGCTTCACAGGGACTGCCCCAAAGTACAGAGAAACATTATGAAGATTATTGGGAAATGTGACCTTGAATAAGCATCTTCACATTGCTATAGTCCACTTACATTTAATAAGGATTTCATCAAATTAAATTATTTAAAAATTTTTTAAAAAATAAAATGGTGTGTGCACAATGGAGATGGAGAGTAGTGAGGAACAGCTTGATGTGAGTAAGCCTATGCTGGCCCCTGAGGCCATGATGAAGTCCTGAATTATGCTTTACTGAGGATCATGTCTGGGTATGTGGGCCAGAAGTAGTAGGGGTGTCAGTGTTGATGGATGTACATATTCAGTGCAATCTCCATCAAAATTCTAACTCAATTCATAGAATAAGAAAGAGCAATTTGCAAATTCATTTGGAATGACCAAAAAAAAAATCCATTGGGAAAAAATAACATTTTCAACAAATGGTGCTGGTTCAACTGGGGGTCAGCATGTAGAAGAGAGCAAACTGATCTTAGATGTCCTTCAATAGAGGAATGGTTACAGAAAACATGGTATATCTACACAATGGAGTACTACTCCACTATTAAAAACAATGACTTCATGAAATTCTTAGGCAAATGGATGGAATTAGAAAATATCATCCTGAGTGAGTCACAAAAGGAAACACATGATATGCACTCCCTGATAAGTGGATATTAGCCCAAAAGCTCGAATTACCCAAGATACAATTCAAAGGGCACATAAAACTCAAGAAGAAGGAAGACCAAAATATGGATGCTTCAGACCATCTTAGAAGGGGGAAAAATTCTCACAGGAGAAAATACAGAGACAAAATATGAAGCAGAGACTGAAGCAAAGACTATTCAGAGACTGCTGCACCTGGGGATCCATCCCATTTGCGGTCAGCAAACCAGACACTATTGCTAATGCCAAGAAGTGCTTGCTGTTAGGAGCCTAATATGGCTGTCGCCTGAGATGCTCTGCCAGAGCCTGACAAATACAAAGGTGGATGCTCATGGCCAACCATTGCACTGAGAATGGGGTACACAATGAAGGACCATAAGAGCTGAAGAGGTTTACAACCCCATAAGAAGAACAACAATATCAACCAACCAGACCTCCCAGAGCTCCTGGGGAATAAACCACTAACCAAAGAGTACACATGGAGTGACCCATGGCTCTAGTCACATACATAGTAGAGGATGGCCTTGTTGGACATCAATGGGAAGAGAGGCCCTTGTTCCTGTGAAGGCTGGATGCCCCCGTGTAAGGGAATGCCAGGTGGGCAGGCAGGAGTAGGTGGGTAGGGGAGCACCCTAATAGAAGCAGGGGGAAGGAGGGATAGGGGGTTTCCAGAGGGGAAACCAGGAAAGGCTATAACATATAAAATGTAAATAAATAAAATTTCCAATTAAAATATAAATATAAAAAGTTGATATGGAAAGAGCTAGACCACTGTGTGGAGTACCATTTGAAAAGCTTAGGTACTGAAATCTCCATGAGTAGAAAAGAGAGCTGATACTAGAAGGCTTCAGTTGATTTGTCCATGTTCTTCAGAATAGATTGCGGCTGTAGTGTAACCAGCTGCTTCAAGTTTCTGTTGCCTGGACTATACTCTGGCATTGTGAGCTAAGATCAAGCTTTCTTTCCTTAGAGTGTCTTTCTGTTGAGATATTTTGTTACAGAAATGAAGCTAAGTACTTATATTTCAAGATTAGCTATTATTCAAGAAATCATTTTTATCGGGTGGTTCCCAAATTTGGTTTTAGGCAAAAAAGATACTTTTTTTTCCTCTCTAAATTATATATTGATTCATTTACTTGAGTCAGTCTTTTCCTGGTAGGTCCCTGTAACCCTCTTCCATGGGAAGACTTATCCTTTACCACGTTTGATTTCAAAACAATTCCAAAGATATTTCCAGCCTCGTGTGATCTGGGAATCCTGCTTTTCAGACTACATCACACCATTCCTCAGTTCATACATGATAAGACAGATGAGAAAGCTACATAAAAAGTCAACTAGGCAAAAGAGCTAGCAAGGAAGGTTTTCTATTTAAAATATTTAAAAGTTTATTTAGAACCTATTTTGATATGATCATTTTTATTCTTAAAACAAGGAAGTTACCATTTAAAATATTATTTTTAAATAATTTATTTCTAAAACATTTAGTTTGAAATACTATTTAAAATATTATCAAAGTTAATACTAAAATCTCTTATTTCCTGAAAATAATAGCTTTGTAGTTTCATCAAGTGGTCAGGACAGTTTTTGACTCACTGAGGTTGAATGTCAGGTAATTTCATGTAATGTTCACTTTTAAAAGAGAAAGGGGATAGCAAGGCTTAGATGAAAAGTTCGGGGCATGACCTAAGAAATGTATTTATAAGGTCTGACTGCTGCAGCCAAAAATAATAACCATCGAACCCAGTGAATAATTTAAGGCCAATGAGCTAACAGTGATCTTTGCAATGGGATATTAATACGTAAATATTTTAGTCAGCTTTTTCACACCCTGCATAAAAATGCCTTGTATTTTATCTACAGTCTCACTCTAGGTGAAATTTCTGAGAGATTTTGTCTTCTCACTGAAGTCTTTATATATACATTCACACATTATAATTAAATGATTTTACTACGCAAATACATTCAAGAAAAAAAGATTATATTTTCTAAAATATGCAGCGATGAGTCCTCAGGACATGTTTCACTTTGCACATTGGGACACCGCTGTCACAGAACTTGGTTCTTTTTATCTGGGTCTCTTTGCTGTGATGGTGTAATTTATTGAAGATAAATTGAAGATTAGACTCAGCTTTTTTGAGCATGCTCAGTTGTAACAAAACGTGACTGATGTTGACCATTGGATGCAAGTATTAGGGACCTTACAAAGATATGTTTACTACTCATAGCCACAGTGGAGAGGTAAACATTCAGGTAATGTTTCCATGATTTAAACTAATAGGCATAGTCAATCTCTTTTGTATTTTTTAGTGCTAACAAAATAAGCAATGGTTCTGATTTCCTACACAAATGCTTTATTTTGGTCAATGTACTCATGTGGTTTTGCTAAATTTTAACAAGCCACTTTATTCTTTATGATTCATTTTTTCCTCAGTTTAGCACAAAGGGGTCTCTGGCTAACTGGTAAGTCTCTTAAAATTGAAATCACAAATAAGTAATAATGCCAACAACCAAGTGTCCCCAAACATAGTACGTCAACAGAATTTCTTATAATAAAACTATTTTATTTACATTTAGTGACTTTCTTTTTGACTTTTACTTTCTTTTTTTGGTTTTGTTCTTTTACATTTTATTTACTTTAATGACTATTTTAAAGCGGTACTATTAACTTGGCTAACACTCTGGAATTCTCTTTTGCTATATTTTATTATTCTTTTCTAGCGCGTTGCTTTAGTTTCTTTCTTATTGCTGAGGCTCCAACAAAAACAACTCGAGGGAGAAATGATGTGTGTTGGCTTACAGTTCCAGTGGGGCACAGTGCATCTTGGTAGGGAAGGCATGAGCCATACCAAAGGGAGGATATAGTGGTGGGAGCAGAAGGCAGGCTACTCTCCTGTACTACATCTGCACTCACAAAAGAAAAGAAGCCAGAGGAAAGGACAGGGAATCGAGTCACAAGGACCAGCTCCAAAGCCCCACTTCTGAAGACTCGCCAACCTTCCCTAAAAACGTCATCAACTGGAAACCAAACATTCAGAGGCAAGAACCTCGGCAGGGTAGTTTACATTCGGACCACAAAAAGTATGAATTTTGCAAGAAAAAGCTTAGTCAACAGAACATGCAACTGTCTTTGTTTAAATCTCTAACAGCTTAATTAAGAGAGCTTGGATGTAAAATGTCTCCAATAGGTTTATGTGTTTTCACAATTGCTTCTCACTGGAGGCCCCATTTTGGAAAGCTTTGGAAACTTCAAAGGTGGCATCTTGCTGGGAGAAGTGGAACAGTATGCTCGGTCTTGATATTTTTCACTGTTTCTACTCCCTGCTTGTTCTCTGCTTCCTCATTGTTGAGACCATGTGACCGGTTATCTTAGACTTGTGTTGCTATACCTTCTCTATCAAGATGAACTGTATTCCTTCTTAACTGTAAGCCAAACAAACATTAATTTGTCCTTGTTAAACATTTGGTCACAACATTGAAATAAAGTCACTCCTACAAAGGCCATGCGAACCCAACCTATGGAAATACTTTTGTACTGAGGAAGTCCTAAACTGACTAGAAAACCTCTACTTACTGCCATTAACTGTCCATTTATTCCCTTAGTCTTACCTCTGCAGACTCTCTGATCATTTCACTTCACCATGATGTTCGTTCCCTTTCCATTCCTGCTTTAAAGCCACAGAACATCCTTTATTCTCTCTTCCAAGCTATTCGTGATGTTCAAAAACTGGAGGTTTGACTCGGTCCACCCATGTTAAGGTATGCGGTGAACATGTCAATTCTACAGTTACTGTGAAATCTCTGCATTCAGAGAACTCTGAGAAAAACTTGTTAGAACCTTGAAGTTATTCTCTAGAGGGGGGTTCAGAGGAGGAACAAGTTCCATCCTTTGAGGGATCTCCAAGTATCTGAAGATGACATTTTTCTGAAAATTGGCCACTGAAGAAGAGGTCAGGTCCCCCTTGAGGGGACCCTACCAGAGTGGCAGCTTTAGCTTTCCCTTGAAATAGTACTTTATCTTAAACCATGATAGCCTTCCACTCTTCTCAGGGTTAGTTCAGCTTTCTTCCACTCTATTTTCAATCTTTTTTTTTCCATATCTTTTAGGTCTTAGCTTTTAGAAACTTAAAAAAAAAATGAAAGAAAAACCCAGACTATTGTAAATCAAAGTGTTTCCTCTCAAAGCTAGAGTATGTTTCATGAATTTCAAAGATTGTTTTTGAATCCAAAAATCAAATAATTTGACTTCCAACTTCTTCCCTGAACTTCTAATGTCTTTGTTCTTCTCTGGTAATTCACTTAGCTAGCTGCTTGGCCATTCTCAAATAGTCATGTACACATGATAATAACCTGGACTTCATGTTATCAGGGAAGGGCTACCCATTTGGATGGATGCTATAAAAGTAATATAATATACTTACTTGGTTTGCCCTGCATATACTTCCTTGAGAGAGAAATATTTTCTTAAACCAAAGAGTTAAGTTTCCATTCTTCCCAGTCAATACATTCCCAGCATCACACACAGAGTTCAAAGCAATTGGAATACAGAGATGATTTCCACCTACTCAGATGTCCCTCTAGTCTTGTGCTGAAATCCATCACACAGACACAATCTAAAACTTTAGCGATAAACAAAATAAAAGGTGGAGCAAGCACTAACAATATTTCAGAAAATTATATCAGCACCAATATTTGGCCAAAGAAAGGAAAACCTACTGTGTCCAGAGCAATTGACCTGCGCTGTGATTTGGAACATGTAAAGAAAGTAAACTGTACACCGTGACACACTAACAAGGAGGAATAAATTCAGAAATTTACATGGCATCTAACCAAATAGTATGACACTCAGGCTACATCATCTGTACAGGATTATTGAAGAATTGCCAACCACCAGCAGAGTGTATTACCAGAGGAGAAGAGAGACATTAAAGGTTGAGGGAAGAAGTTAGAAGCCAAATTATTAGATTTTTGGATCAAAAACAATCTTTCAAATTCATGAAAGATGCTCAAGTTTTGAGAGGCAACACTTTGATTTACAATACTCTGGGTTTTCTCTCATATTTGTAAAATAAAAACTAAGGGCATTTGTGCAAGTCCTAAATTGTCAAAAAAAGATCTCCACTAGATAAAGGCAATCAAATATTTTAAATGTTGTAAAGACTACTATGCTCCAATTTTTTTTCATTTCCAATCATTCCAAAAATTTCATGTATAACTTGGATTCCCTTGCCAAAACCTGTCTGTGTTCACTAGATAAGAAAAACTCCTTTTTATTATCTTTTAATATATGTGACATCAATATATGTGATATGCACACCATTAAGAACCATATGATATGTTCACATATTGAACTCTGAGGTCAGATATAAGCACTATTTACAACTAAATTTAAAGCCGCTCACTTCATAATTTGATCACACTCTTTTCCCCTCATTTTCCTAATGGACAATTTGCAAACCTGAAACATGGGCTTTACAACACTCTCTTTGGGACTGCTGTTAAGACAGATGCTTAAACCAACCAATGTATATAGAGATCAAACATTTCATAGATGATTTTGCTTTATTGATTATTAATCCACTTTGCTCAGGCAATCCTGACTAAGACCAAAATCACTTTACAAAAATCACTGTAAGCCTGATGAAGGAGAAGCCCCAGAGCACTGTGTTACTTGAAAATACATTTAGAAGTGAAAGCAAATCAATAGTAATTATATAGCCCCAAATGGATTATCTTTTCTTATTAAAACTGTAATAGCAAGAAATAGTGTAGATAAGAGGATACTTTTTAAGATATCCAATAGTCTATTAACCTTACTTATAACACGGATATTATTGGACTCATTTTTAGAAGGAAAGTCTGATATATGAGGACCCATGTAGAAATAAAATAGAATTTTTTGATTCATTTAAATAGAAATGAGAAACTTTAAATGCTAATTTGCAACTGTACAAATAACTTCTTTCTCTGATAAATATGATACATAACAACCCAAGATTGCAGATTGACATAATACAGCCATCTTGGAAAACTAAACCTCTCTTCCTCCATCCTTACTAGCATTGGCTGTCGAATCAGTACCAGGGGTTCTTTCCTCATGTTTGCTCTTACGTTTACACAGTGCGGTAGAGGGGTGGTGGTAGTGATGGTAGGGGGTATTTGGATTTGCATTGTTCCTGTGGCATAAGGAAATCTCACACCAACTTTCATGCCTGCTCTATTTTATGCTACGCCCTCTGATATTTCAGGAACATGTTGACAGCAAGAATCTTGGCTTGAGAATAAATTCTTTATTTCCCTAGAAATACTGTTGATAAGTATCTTATTTTAGTACTACTCGAAGAATGATTATTCTGCATTAGTAGCCAGAGAGTTAAAGCAAAATCTTGCAATTAAATAGCTGCAGTAATTCCCCCTAAATATTAATCTCTATGGAATAGAAAAGAGAAACTATAGATTAAGAAATACATTATGGTATTCATTAATAAGCATTTAGTGGAACAAGCAGGAATCTAAACACAAAACCACTCAATAATTCTAGTCTTACTGCCAAGCCTAAAGTAATGCTGTGGACAAGACAGAGGTGATGGGAGGAAGTGTCTACGCCACACGGTAAACAAATGAGCCCCCCCCATTCCTTTGCTCTTATTTCAAGCCTTCCTGAGCCAAATGGCATATTAGTTGTTCTGATTAACTGTTCTATTATTTTTATTCTTATTTTTCCGATGTTATGCTTCACAGAGTCATTTTTTTTCTAGATGAAGCATAAAGGAATGAAATGTTTTGTGGCTAGTTCAAGCACATTTATTACTTTCTGGCCCTTGAACCGGATTTGTCTTTTAATGTCCACAAGATATTAAGTCATAAAGAAAGAGAGAAGCCACTACATTCTTCTGGAACACATGTTTTATTCTTAACTGTTTATGTGTGTGTGAGTGAAGACAAATAAAACTGATTATTTGTCTAATTCCAGCATTGTGTTTAGAGGGTAACTTTTGAACTGACATGTTCTACACAAATAAACTTTCTCTTCTTTTCTTTCTCATGTGGCTTAATTTCCGGAAATTAGCAGACTCTCCTACTGTTGTGGCTCTAAAAGTTGGTGTTTGGAAATGGTTTGTGGCATGTTTTGAAGAGGCAAGGCTGTTCCATTTTCCGAGTAATATCTTGGAAGAAAAAACTGCCAAGTCTCAATACTGAGACTTCATTTGCTTCAGCTAACCTCCAGTGAACTGATGTGGTGTGGGCTTCTTCACCTTGAGTGGACCACTCTTTAATTAGAGGTGACCCACCTGGTTCTGGAGAAGCAGGGCCTTCATTTGAAAACCCTTCATTGTAAGTGAAAGTCTTTTCTTACATTTGGCAATGACCTGGCTGCCTGAAACTTTAAAAAATGACTAGGGTTTTTGCTTTATGTTCTGAAGAAATGTTCGATTCCATTTTCAGAAAACTTACCTTTAGGTGTTTAGAAACAGCATTTAAAGTCTTTTTCGACCTTTTCTTAGTTGAAGTAAATACTGCCGATTCTTTTCAGCTTTGTTCACACAAGATGCTGGATGCCTTTTAAGATTCTTTGTTTCTTTGTTTCAGGTCATCCTATGCTAGTATTACATCATTATCAGTGGGGACAGAGGGCTACACACACACACACACACACACACACACACACACACACACACACACACACTGTCTAAAATTCGATGTGTATTACTCAATACTTACTCTTAGAAATAGTCCACTTCACTCTAATGGAGCTTGTCTCCCTTCAGAAGCCTTCAAAGAACACCATTTGCTACCAAAGTAAATCTGTATTTTGACTGCACTTCCCTTGGATTTGAGTCTTGCTCCTGTAAGCGTTCCCACCAGAACCTGAGACAAATCATAACGAAGCTCTTTCTTTTACAATACAAACCGCTACCAAAATTATAAACGCACATACTGCTTTAAGTATTTGGCTGGTTTTTATCTCTTAAAAAGTTTAAATACCAAATGAAGGCATAGCATTGCATGGAGAAAGACAGGGCAATGCACTTTCTGTCCTTCTGAAGCTTTTAAGTTACTAACTTGTTCCATCTGATTTGAATTGAATTCACAAGACTTTATATTTGTGCAGCTTATTCCTCGTTTTCAATATATACATGCTGACAACGGTACTGCAAAAGCACATTGTAATGATGGAAGTAGGGCAAAAATTCTTATTTGAACACATTTTCATTATGACGTCTCCTACTTTATATACTCTTGGATTTGTGTATTGTGGGGTCTTGTGTTATTTTTTTTGTATTGTACATGGGCTTTGTAAATATGACAGTTAAATGTATGTTTAATGCTCCTAGACACAACGAATAATAAGATTTCCTACAGTGTTGAGTTTAGAGTCAACTTCAGGGAATTCCAGTGGTGGTGATTACGCACTAGGCATTTTAATGTACCGACTTTCAGGAAGCAGCCTACAGATTTTACCAACGCCTTTCTCACTACATTCACTAAAACAGTGGCAATGTACACAGCACTCCTAATTCTTACATGATTTTGGTACATCAAGATACATAAACTTAACTTGTATGTAGGCAAACTCTCCATTTCTCCATTTTACTGTCTTCTGAAATGACATCTCTCCTACATAATCTCAACTCAAATATTAACCTAAGGTCAAGAGGAGGAGAGAGAGAGAGATGACTGAGCTGAATGACTTCTCTAAAATTATAATGAATTTTTTGAACTCAAAATAATTTTATTATTATCCCATTTCTACTACATCATCATTTTGCTCCATTTCTGAAGGTCATATATGTGTATGTGTGTATGTGTAAGAAGCTATACTAAAGACACAAAAGTATGGGATTTCTGTGATAGCTCTTGCTTATTGAGAGTGAATTTGGACTCTACTTGAACTCATACTATATGGCATTTTTATAGGTGTTGTGAATACGTTGATTTAAGATTCACCTTTGAAATTATACTGATAAATACTTCACTCTGAAGATAAGTAGGATAACACTATTAAAATATGGAATGTTTTGTAATTCTCTGTAGTTATTGAGAAAAGCATTGAAATTTAGCATTCAAATGTGTATGAGCATCTGTGTGCATGGAGGCCAGAAATCACCTTTAGGTGTCATTCCTCAGGTAAGGTACACTTTGCTTATAAAATTTTGCAGTAACAGCTGCCTTAGTAGGGTAGGCTGGTTTGGCAGAGATCTCTAAGGGATTCCCTGGCTCTGCCCCACCAGCAATTGGACTATAAGAATATATCACCATGCATTGTTTTTTATGTAGGTTCTGGGAACTGAACTCAAGCCTTCAACTTCATATAGCAAGCCCTTTAACAACTGAACTATCTTGCCAGTCCCCCACTTCAGTTACTTTATGTAACTTTATTTTGCTATGTAAATGAAGCTTAATATAATTTAAGCCGAATCATTCAGAACAAATATGCAAACAGAAACAGACAATGTGGTCTGAGGGATAAGACCTGAGTGCAAGCAAAGTTAGACTTTCTCCGCTTCTCAACCCTGAAAAACAACATCAGAAAGACTTTACATTTTTTTGTTTCTTATTCTAATAAAAAATAAATATTACAAGCCACCATTTAATAACTTGTAAGATTCCACTTGCTTGTTTCAAACCATGGTTAGTGTCAATGATACTTTAAAGAAATCGTTAGGTGCTGCATGTTTGGACACCTTAAGTTAGACTTTGTGTTCCATGTGTTTTCCAAAAATAAGACAGCCATGTGGTTTTGTCTTTTGAGAACTACCTCAAGGGAGAATTCTCTGACCAGGGGTAAATATGCAAGTTTACCATTCAATCTGTTCTCTCTAAGATCTGTGCCTCTTCATTTGCAATATTTTCTTCATTGGAAATATCTAACTTGAGGTTGGGGAGGTGGCTTGGTAAGGAAAGGCTTGCTGTGCAATCATTAGGACCTTAGTTTCACTGCCCAGAACAGTGCTCATACCAATCTATAAATGCTGTGCTGGGGCAGGATAGGACACAGGCAGATGTTGAGCCACTGGCCAGTCAGCCTGGTCAATATATGAGCTCTGGGATCAATGGGAGACCTTGACTCATAAGATGAGGAGTGAAGCGGAAGATTCTTGACTTCAACTTTTGATCTCCACATTCTAACACACACACGTGTGCACACACTCACACACAACACCCTCATCCTCCTCCATACAACCCAGAAATGTTTAGCAACACTTCCTGGCATGTTATGCAGAATGTCATGTTTCTTCTAAGTGCAATAGTTCTCTCAATTCTAGTGTTACAGAGAAAATATAAGAAAATGATGAGATATATCTGAAATAACATAATCCAAAGCAAAGTATGTAATGTTTCAAATATTTACAAATTTGTATTCTGTTTGTATCTTTAGGTATAAATAAATGTCTCAAGTTTTCTTTCAACTTAACCAGTTGAAATCAGCTCTCTGTACCTGGGCCCACAAAAGGAGCTTTGGCATTCCTTAATATGCATGACCATAATTCTCTAGTGATAACATTTAACTGAGCTTAAAAGGATAAAAGAGTGTATAAAGTCACTTACACAAATTGAGCGTGTGTATGAAAAATAATAACAAACTTTTCTGCAGGGAGCCAGGAAATAAATATTTTTATAATTCTGTGGGATCGAGCTTGTCATGATTACTTAATTTAGCATGAGCAGTATGAAAATAGGCACGCACAATATACAAAGGAATTGCTGTAGTTATGTTCAATAAAGCCTTATTTACAAAAGTAGCATGAGCTGGAAGTGATGTCTGGCCTAGTGTCGCTGGATTGTCTTTGCAAATATGCTTTTGTATTTCTATATAGTTTCCTTTTTATATAGCCCATTGTATTTTATTACATATATAATTTAATATAAGAAATTAAAACCCCTGGCTCATTGTCTAGGTCACAAGGAAAGAAATAACCATATGTCTAAAATGAGAATGTGACCCCCACAGTCTTATTGTCTAGAATAAAGTATTTTCCTAGGAATGATCTTTTGAAACAGAGTTCAGTTTTTGACTTCCTCTTTTCTTAAATGAATGCTTTTGTCTTCAGATTTATTCTGTTTCCAGTTTTCTTGTCTCAGTGGGATTGGTCATGTTCTACTGTATTATAAAGTCAAACAAATAATTATCCAAATTGCAAGGGTATTTTTGTCCTGGAAGACACAGAGATAGAGAATTATTTGTAAGTGCATTGAATCAATGGGCATATGCTTAATTCCCACGATTCACTTAGAATATTATTTTATTTTCTCATATGACTATTATGCCATGTGAGTGATTAGAAAAATAATGTAGATGTTAAAAGTGATAGGAACAGCTATCTCCATTAGAGTTTGTTAAATATTCTAAAATATGATTTCGGTGGCAAAATAGAGAAAATATGAGAATAAAAAAATCCCTGCAAACAAGTATCCTGTAGGATTTGATTAGTGGTCTGGCAAAATTTATGTGGAAATTATATTGCAACACAGGCTAATTATGTCCTTTTTCCATTTGTAAACACTCATGCCAATTCATTTACCATTTTTAAAATTTGAAATATAATTAAAGTAGTATATGTCTAAAGTTTTGTGAAAAGCTATCATAGATATACATTACTGAACTTGTTTTTTAAAAATTGTTTACATTGAACATTCCACATAAATTCATAAAATACTAAAAGTTATTAAAAGTTCAAATACTACTCAAGAAGTCAAAAACAGTAGAGCTACTATATGATCTAGCAAGCTTTCTCTTGTGGATATGTGTGAAGGAAATTAAATGAATAGGTTTAATGCCTATCTATAGTTCCTTGTACTTTAAAGCATTATAAACAATGGCTAAATTACAGAACTTGCCTATATACCCACTTATAGATGAAAGGATAAACAAACACACAAACACATGCGCAGGAACACATATGAACACACAGACACACAGATACACACTGAAAATGGAATGTTTTTTTGCCATTGGAAAGAGGGAAAGTCTATCATTCGCCACAGAATGAAAAAATCTGAAGAACATATGTGAGAAGAGCAAGACAGGCACAGAAGGACAAATACTGCATAACATTACCTGTATGGAATATGATATTGAACACTTTATTTATTAAAATTTGAGACTATGATGATGGTTAGCAGTTGGAACTAGAATAAGAAAATATTTGCTAAAATACGTAATTTTAGTAAAGTAGGAGAAATAAGTTCAAGGTAGGTATACACAACATTGTAACTGTAGTAAATACCATTATATTCTTGTAAAATACTCTGTTGATTATGAACAGTCTCATCAGAAAAATAATTATATGAGCTAATTTACATATTACTTGTATCAATTTAACCTTTCCGCCATAAAAATGTATATAAACATATACATATATGTATGTGTATATATACATATATGGCATGATACATACATACATATCTTTATTATATCATGTTGAACAATCAATATATTCAATTTTACTTGCCAATTTAATAAGAAAACATCAGGTCAAAGTTATACATACATAAATAAATATAAGTAAATGTAAACTAAATCAATATAAGTAAAATAAATAAGTATAAACATAAGTAATTTAAATAAAATGCATATAACCATAACAAACATGATTTCCTTATCAAGTGAGAAAAATAAGGTAGAATAGTAAAACATCTCAGAAAGTATTCTAAACCAAAATATTATTAAAATTTATATTTGAAATCTGAAAGGGAAGAAAAATTAAAGTGCTAAGTTTCTGCTTTAAAATATAATTTTAATTTATCTTCAAAATTATATTGTTAGTGATAGATATTAAAAGAATAAAAATAATTCATCATTCTGAATATTAACTGTAAGTACAAAATGGATGCTTGCAAAATTTATTTCTCATATTGGGTAGACTTTAATTTTCCATTTCTAAAATCATACCTAAAATACTTATCATGAAAGAATTTGATATACTTATTTGATATAAACAGGCAACTTAACTTGTCCTGCAACAAATGGAGTAGCCTCTAAGTTCTTGAAAGATATTAAAAGCAACACAGATAATCCAGAATTTCTTGGTTGCTTTGAAAATTTGTATCCAAGAAACTCTTGTAAAATATATGTCACCTAACTTCTCCAGGATCCTGTTGGCTGCTTTGAATACTAGCCACAGAAGCTAGGGGACAGTCCTGAAGTGGGATTCTCTCTCACTCTTTTGAACACCCACTGGGTCATGCACAGTAATGTCCAAATCCACTGGGTGTGATGAGCTTGGAGAGCAATAATTATTTTAAAATCTTTGTTTTCTGCGTCCAAATGAGACCATTTGTGCTACTTAGAATCTAAAGGTGGTGGATGCTATTTTGGGATAATCTAATTGTCTCTATCTTTTTAATGCTTTCAAATTACCAAGAAGTAAGCCTCATAAAATGGGTCTTCCTTAAAAATGTAATTTAAAAAAAAGTATACTATTTGGAAACCATCTTATTTTTAAAAAAAATTACTAATGGTTTCATCAAAAGTTACCTTTCACCTCATCCCCTGAACATTTCTTCGGCTGCAATATTGTAACAAGAACCCATACAAAGCTAGGCTCGGGCTCTGATGACATATGATCACCACCAGCTGTAGCAAGAGCCAGTCTGGTTAAAAATAACTGATTTGGCCAGAACAGCAGAACAAAGCTGAAAATCTTCTGACACCTGATCCCTTCAGCAGCTGTGGAAATCTATTGAAAGGGCTCTCCTTTTAATGCATGTGTCAGAATGCTAATTGGAAAAATGACTTCATGTTCTGAGTCATACGGTCACCTCTGTAGACCTCATTAGACTTAAATGAGCACACTCAAGTCCGGTGCCATCAGTCAGGTTCACCCATGTGTTGGGAAGGAAGATTGCTCTGTGTTTAGGCTCCTGGCCAACTGGGAACATCCTCAGCTATTGAAATTGGGGGCAATCTAATAGAGATGCTAGTTTAGGAGCTACATTTGAGGCATGTACGCCTTCATGAGCAATCAAAATTGTGCAAATTTTTGGAACTACAGATTAACCAAGGTAAGAGAAAGAACTTTCGTCAGACTGTAAGGAGCACAAAGTGTTCTGGTGACGTAAGAAATTGAAGGACAGGGCCTCATGAGCTCACAGTTGTGAAGAGCAGATAAACACCTGATAATGAACTTTAACAGAAGGAAGGCCGTGGAGAGTGTCTCATAATAACATACTACTTAGTTCTGAGAAGAACAGTGGGGAGTCATGTGTCAGTTCTACTAGCTGAGTCAGTGAGAGAGCTTTTTAGGGCAGGTACAGTGGTTTGCCCTAAGACTGGAGAGATGGAGATATGTTCTGCAAGCACAGATGGATCTGAGTAGCTAAGAAGAAAGCAAGCAAACGAGAAGGCAGTCACAGTTTCAGACACTGTGGAAGGGATGGGACCATGGCATTTCTAAAGAACAGAGCTCATGCAAATGCAGCTGTCTCAGACAGCTTTGGGTCCTTAGAACCAGAATAGCAAAACAGTGTTTCAGTGTTTGCCTAAAAAATTACCCAAGGGTGGAGCTAAGCAACTTCAAAATACTTAGAAAATAATTTCAAGGGAAAATGAATGGTCTTCAAGCACATAGAAAATAGCATTGTTAGGTGTGTGTGGTGGGGGTTTGTTCTAGTTTTCAGGTAAAATAGTGCTTACAACATCATTTGTATGTATGCATATATATGTGCAATGCACAAATCCAATTAAGTATTTTGCTGTGCATTCTTTGCTACATAGAAGAAAAATTTACTTTTTAATTTCACTCTCACTTTAATTTCCTTTTTATCAACATCTAATGTGCCGTGGCCTTTATCTTTCCCTCTTTTATTTGTGTGTGACATAGGAGCTTGCTAGCTTAAAACACATCCCTATTCTGTTGGTTGTATCTCAAGAAAGAGCTATAGAAGTTTTACAAACCTGGAGAACTAAAGGGTATCTGCTTGAGCCCATTACTTTTGTGGTGTTCTGTGAACCTCCTGTGTGTCATTCCTGACAGACAGTACAGCAGTATTTCCTTTACCCATGCTGAAACAGTTTCTGACTATACCTGACCTGAATCTGGTCCTCCATTTCTCCAAGCTTAGCATGATCAGTTTCATGGAGTCTGGCGTACTCTTTAGTCAGCCATGAGATTATAAGTCATGGAAGCAAGCAACACCAATGGAAGCTCTGCCAGTCAGAAAGAACCCCTTCTTCGGCTTTTAGGAGCCTTTTCACTCTAAACCTTAAAAGGTCCCTTATTTTTCAGGGGCTCTTTCAGCACTGACAAGTGTTTGCAGCTCCTCTTGACAGCTACTACAGCTGTTTTTTAAACCTTGAAACCTATTTCACAGTTTGTTTTTTTTTTTTTTATATTGAATGCTCTTCAAACAATGGTGTGGTTCCCCTGAACTAGTTGGATCTCTCTAGCACAGAAATTGTTATGAAGAGGGTTCTCAAGAAAGCTTCTGTAATGCAACACTTTGGGGATCAGTGGTAGTTATTTTTTTACAGGGTTATGGATTGAAATCTGGGCTTGCATATGTTCCCCCAGCTCTCTGTCACTGAGCTATACCCCCAGCTGGGAACAGGTTTGTCTCTGTGCTTAGGTTTTTAGAAAGTTGGTCAGTCTCACCCAGTAGAGAATACTGTTGTAATCCCCAACACAGATGAGCAAACCAAACTACTGACAACACCATGACTTTGGGAGGATAAGCTAGCTGTTTGAGATGAGTGGTAGCCAGTATTAGTGACTGAAAGGACCACAACATGGATCACTTCGCCCTCCCTGTGACTGGGCTTTATGTGGGGAGTGATGTTTAGCAAAACCTCATGGCTGGACTCAGTAGTGATTGTAAGGATAGTGTTGCATTCTGCCTGATAAAACTCATCATAAGATATCCCAGATTCACAGAGTAGGACATGGGTTTCATTGTTCGTGGGTAGACTGGAAAGCCATATTGCAAGAGGAAATTTGTACGTGCTTAGAATACTTTCTGTGGCCATATATCCATAAAGCCCCACAACCTCATGGAAAGAGTTAGCGGACACCTGTATACTCCAGATTGCTTACTACTTAATGCTTTCCTTCATCTTTCCACTTCTTAGGATTAATTGTATGGTGTATAATGCAAATAATATACTCTGATGAAAGGTCAAAATTTTGAATATCTCTGCCTCAGCTACAACTTTGAATCAGAAGCTCAAGGTTATATTTAATGGTTTAATTAACTGTAGATCACAAATACTCAAAAGTATGTCAAAACAGTCCCATGTTATTCAACCCGGCCGGACTACTGCTGTTAAATGCTAACCCTGATTTCACCTGAGCACTTAGAACTACAGGACACATATTGATGCTGTGTGTCTCATTATTCTTTATGACAGCTCTCTCTGTTTGCTTAGCAATTCAGTCATTATTGACTCTCAAACGCTTAAGTAACTGCTTCCACAATTGTCCTCCTTTAATTTTCTGTAGCAGACTTTTAATTCCTACTATTGTCAGATAATGACTCCTCTATGTCCAGGATGAAATGGTGGCAAGCAGAAGAGGCAAATTTCATCTTTCCACTTGTGTCCTAGCTTTCTGTTGTCATGATGAATGGGTTCTTCTGTTTCTATCTTTGGTCACTTGTGTGCTAAATTAAATTTCCTCTTGCTTACTCAAGGATACTCCTCATGCATTCTCTCGGTTCTTCCTGTCCTGCTCAATCATTTCCACCGACAGACAAATATGCTTCAATGCATCTTGTTGTTAAAATATAAAAGTAAAGCAAGTTCCTGAATCCATTTGTTTAAATTCTGACTCCTGCTTGTTCATCCACTTCTTAAAAGACCTCTATATCCTGATCCTATGGACTGATTTTTTTTTTCAGTTTCACTTAAGTTCAATCAGTTAGGCTTTCTACTCCATGATGTTAATAAAATTGTTTCAATAAAGTTGTAAACCCAGTAGTGCCTCTTCTTTCCCACCACTCTGCGGATGCAGTTTCTTATCCACTACTTCGTTAAGGGTGGAACACTTACCTCTTTCGCTTTCCTTACACTTCTGCTTGATGTTTAAATAATCACACTCGCATTTCTTTTCCTCATTCACTGATTGATCTGCCTAGATATTTCTACTAATGTAGGTCGCAAAAGAGGTGTTGGCTCCTTTGCTGAGCTCTTGGGTTTCTTGTCTTCACTAGCTTTTTACATTCACTAGTAGCCTCAAGACCCCAAACTATGAATACTATCTACTGCCGTTGTCAATAACCCAAAGGAATGCACCATTAGCTCTGAGTTCTTCTTAAATCTGAGGATTCACAAAACAAATTGCTCTTAAACATAGTTTACTCCAGCTTCCCTTTCCCCCAGACAGCAAACAGAACCTCAGTTAGTCCTCTAATGTCTCAGGCCAATCTTAAACTTATTCTAAACTTTTATTTTCTACCCATTCAATGGTAGTGCATTTCAAAACTATCTATGACCCCCAGCAACCTAAATTATATCATCAACCATATTCTTGGGGTTCCTCTTCTTTCACCCTTTCCCCAACCACAGCACCATGACTGCAGTGGGTTTTACATTCATTGCAAATGAAGCTCTCCATAGCTGCTGATCCATCTGTCTTCTTCACACAACTCAGATTTCTCCCAAATGTCACTCTGGAGAGAATTTCCCCGTCAATATGAAACATAGAGTATTGTCCTTATATCTTGTGTATTTTCCAGAGGGTCCATATCATGCTGAATTGTTCATTAAAAGGTTAATTTCTCTAAGATTTGCATTCTGGCTTCTTTTCTTTCACTATAGTATTCACATATCAAATACTAGTACATAGAAAATATTTTAAAAATTTAAAGGAATAAAAAAGAATAAATTATTGTGGCATGCTACTAAAAATTAATTTGCTAAATAAAATTTAAATAAGATTAAATTAACTTTATGATGAGGTGGCAACAAGAATGAGTTTTCAGCTTTTTCTCTTCATATTCCAACATTGCAAAGTCACATGGTCAAAGCTGAATTCTACAGGAGTCTAATTGTTCTGAAGACATTAACGAGTTCTCAGTGTGCATCTGAGAGTACTTTCAGAGGATGCATCTGACCTACAAATGCATGTTATCCATTGAGCTTAAACCTGTTCTATAAGGAGGAGATATCTGTAATCAGCGGATTACTGATTAGTGATAGCACATTAAATCATTTAAAATGTACATTTCTAAGAGGCTTTCAGTAAAATAGAAAGTCTACACTGACTGATTAAATGACAGTTGTTAATCTAACTTGGAACAAAATATGTTGTGTTTTATACTAAATGTGGGAGAGTTTATGTTAATGGAGGCCTGTTCTGCAGTAGGTGCTGTATGATTACTTAACATCCAAAATCTACAGAATGGGTTGACGTTAACTTTTATAGAATTCCTGTTTACTGTGCAAAGTTAGTCAATAGATAAAATCGATAAATTCAGATATTAAAAGTGGCATGAAAATAAAAGATTACTAATGTTTTCATTTAAAATTCTGGTCATTGTAGAAGACCAAGTTGGCTGCCTACATACCTTCTCCACACCTGCTGTTTCCCAATTCTCAGCTTTGCCCCTAGCTCTGTGACATAGCAGAAACTGTGGGCTTCCCTCCCCTTCTTCATACCTCCTGCAGATCTCACAATATCCTCATGGCATCCTTTCCCCACCTTATCACTATGAGCCCCAACTAAATTGGACACCTCATCATGAACCACAGTCCATGTCTGCAGGAAACCTAGTAGGCTACCTGTGGACCTTGTCTATTCTTTCTAAGGAGCCCACAAACAATCCCTTCCTGGCCCATCATTCATCCCTTATTACTGTATCCTGACAGAAATCCCATGCTCAATCACAGACCACGACTAACAAATGACCAAGTAGATTTCCCCAGAACCTTCTCCACTCTCTGTGCCCACCAGACCTAATACTCTGGGTCACTGCTAGTGCCACAACAGACCATCACCCTCTGGCCTCCCTTTTCATTCTGTCTCCAAAACCAGAAAGTGTTCCTTATGAACACACCAACAAAACAAGCAGGTAAAACTGAAAACCCTGAAAGGAAATAAACCAATGAACAGAACACGCACCCAACAATGACAAACCCAGAAATCAGGATCAATGCCTATAAAACACTGCAAAACCAGATGCCTAATCAAGAGTGTCAAAATGCAATCAATAACAGCCAGAGCAATATGTCTCTACCATAGCCTATCTTTCCTACCACAGCAGGCCCTGAATATTTCAACGTAAAGTGCAAGAAAAAGACCATAAACCTACCTATACAAAATGATAGAAGTAAAAAACTCCCTTAAGTAAATTAAGGAAAACACAAACAAATAATTAAAGTAAATAAATAAATTTCTTAAAGAAATTCAAGAAAATAAAATAAAGTTATGTGAATATTCAAGACCCATAAATGGAAGCAGAAGCAATAAAGAAATCACAAACTAAGAAAATTCTGGAACGAAAACATTCAGGAATGCAAACAGGAACTACAAAGGAAGCCTCATCAACAAAATATGGAGATGGAAGAAAAAAATCTCAGGCACTAAAGATATGATAAAGAAAAGGATACATCAGCCAATTATATTAAATCTAAAAATTTCCTGACACAAAGCATCCAGGAAATCTGGGACACTATGTAAAGACCAAACCTATGAAAAATAGAGAGGAAGGAGAAGAACACCAGTTCAAAGTCCCAAAAATATGTTTAACAAAATCTTAGAAGAAAAATTTTCTAACCTAAAGAATAAGATGCCTATAAATGTACAAGATGCAGACAGAACACTGAATAGATTGGACCAGAAAAGGAAGTTCCCTCATTACATAATAATCAAAACATTAGGAAGATATATCAAAGATAAATATTAAGAGCTGCAGAGGAAAAAGACCAAGTAGTGTATAAAGGTAGACCTCTTAGAATTTCATCTAACTTCTCAATAGAGACTCTAAAAACAGGAAGGACTTGAACAGATGTGTTGCAGACTATAAGAGACCACAGATGCCAGCCTGGAATACTATACTTAGCAAAACTCGAATCACCATAGATGGAGAAAATGTTAGTTTTGATGTACAAATCCAACTATACAAAAAGTGTTAGAAGAAAAAGTCCAAACTAAGGAGTTAACTACAACCATGAAAATACAGAAAAGAAATAATCTCACAGAAGGAAAGACAAAAACAACATCTCTCTCTCTTCTTCTCTTCTTCTTCTTCACACACACACACACACACACACCACCACCACCACCACCACAATAAAAGGAATTAAAAATCACTGATTACTGGTAGTTTTCTAAATAAAGGGACTTAATTCCCCTATAAGAAGACACAGATTAACAATGAATGAAAAAACAAGACCCATCCTTCTGCTGCATATAAGAAAAGTACCTGAATATGAAAGATAGATACTACCTCAGGATAAAGAGTTGGCAAAAGATATTCCAAGCAAAGGGATCTAAGAACCAAGCTGGTTTATTGATCTTAATATCTAAAAATAATAGACATCAAACCAAAATTAATTAAAAGAGATGAAGGACACCACATATTTATCAAAGTTCCACCAAGACAACATTTCAATTTTTAACATCGATGCCCCAAGCACAAGGATCATTTCTCCACTTTTACCAGCTGACAGGTAATCCAGATGAACACTAAACAGAGAAAATCTGGAGCTAACTGATACTATACAAAACTCAAAGAATATATCTCTTCTCAGAACTTCATGGAACTTCCTTCAAAACTGACCACATTCTCAGACACAAAGCAAGTATCAATATGCACAAGAAAATTAAAATTACTCCTGCTTTCTATAAGACCACCACAGATTAACGCTCTATATCAGCAACAGAAACCATAAAATCTTAAAAACTCAACAACTCTCTACTGAATGAAAAATAGTTCCAGACAGAAATAGAGAAATTAACAACATTCTAAAAGTCAATGAAAATGAATAAACTACATACCTAGAATTATGGAGCATAATGAGAGAAGTGCTAAGAGGGAAGTTCATAGCACTCAGTGCTTACATTTAAAAAATATAATGGAAAACTCTCATAATAACAATGTACCAGGACACCCGAAAACTCCAGAACAAAATCAAATAAGCACACTGAAGAGTAATAGAGGGCAAGACATAATTAAACTGAGGGCTCAAATCCTAAAAGTGGGAACAAAGAGAAAGATACAAAGAATCAATGAAACAAAGAGTTTGCCCTTTGAGTAAACCAAGAAGATGGACAAACCTCTATCCAAATTAAATAAAAGGTGGAAAGAGAATATCCAGATTAACAAAATCAGAAAGAAAGAATGATGTCATTCTGAAAATGAATGGATACAGAAAATGTGGTTCATTTACACAATGGAATACTACTCCGCTATTAAAAATGAGGACATCCTGAGTTTTGCAGGCAAATGGATGGAACTAGAAAATAACATCCTGAGAGAGGTAACTCAGATCCAAAAGGAGTCTGAACATGCATGGTGTGTCCTCACTAATAAGTGGATATTAGCTAAATAAACGTACAGAATACCCAAGACACAGTCCACAGAACTCAGAAAGGTCAACAAGCTAAGGGTCCAAGTGAGGAGGCCTTAGTCCTAATTGGGAGGGAGAAGAAAGCTACCACAAGGGAGGAAGGAGGGAGGGACAGGGGAGGAAAAGGAGATGGGGATCAGAGGAGAGGGGATGATCTAATATTGGGTTGGGGAAAAGTACTGAAGGCCCGAGGGCCCACAGCAAGAATGGAAACAGGCAGCCTTGGGAGGTAGGAGGTTGGGAGGATACTCTAGAATGAACCAGAGATCTGGGAACTGAGAGAACCTCAGGACTCAAAGGGGGATGGATGCTAGATGAAATGCCCTACACTGGGGAGAAGGACTTACTGAACCCACATCTAGCAGAAAGACAGGGAATCAAGTGAAGGATAAGTTTGCTGACCCACAGTCAAAGCTCTGACCCATAATTCTTCCTGTCTGAAAGAAATGCAGGGCTGGAAATGGAGAAGAACCTGAGGAAAAGAAGGTCCAGTGACAGGCCCAAACTGGAATCCAACTCAAGGGGAGGCCCCAAGACCTGAAACCATTACTGAGGGTATGGGGTACTCACAAAAAGGGACCTATCGTGACTCAAAAGACCCAACAAGCAGCTGAAAGGATCAGGTGCAGATATGTGCAGCCAACCCATGAACAGAAGCCTCTGACCCCTCTGACTGAATTAGGGAAAAGCTAGAGGAAACCAAGGAAGAGGGCAACCGTGTACGAGGACCAGCAGTCTCAATTAATCTTGACCCCTGAGATCTCTCAGACACTGGACCACCAACAAGGTAGCATACACCAGTTGAAATGAGGTCCCCAACACATATACAGCAGAGGACTCCCGGGTCTGGGTTCAGTCAGAGAAAACACACTTAGCCCTCAAGAGATTGGAGGCCCTGGGAAGTTTAGCGGTCTGGTGGGGTGGGGACATCCTTGTGAAGACTGGGCGGGGGGAGGTATGGGATGTGGAACAGTAAGGGGGTGGACCTGGAGGGGAATAAAATCTGGAGTGTTAAAATAAGGAAATAAAAATATTAATAAAACTAAACCAAAAGAATCTGTAGGGTAACAAAATGGAAAGTCTAAAGAAATGAATAGCTTTCTTGATAGATACTAATTCACAAATTCAGTATCAAATAAACAAATTAAATAGACCAACAACCATTAATGAAATAGAAACAGTCACTAAAAGACTCCAACCAAATAAAGTCTAGGTCCAGGTGGATTTAGTGCACAATTCTGCCCTACTCTCAAAAAAGAGTTAGTGCCAATACTCCTCAAATTATCCCAGAGAGTAGAAACAGAAGAAAAATTTACAAGATATGAGTCTGATACCCAAACCATATAATGACTCAACAAAGAAAGAATTACAGACCAATTTTCATATGGACATTGACAAAAAAAAAATACTCAACAAAATACTTGCAACTAAATCCCACAATACATCAAAAACATTATCCATGCAAATGCAGGAGCAGATAATGGGTGGAGTCAGTCCTGCTCTCATGGCCTTAGGGCCAGATCTCGGACTGCCCCAGGAATCAAGAGGTGAGTACCTTACCTGGACACCACAGCAGAGCTGGCCCTTGTAGCATGAACACAAGCATGGAAGAATTGAGCCTGACCCTTGCCAGCTGCTGCATTAGGTGATCTAGTCAGGGCAGTGCTAGAGAGCTTACTCTGGTGTAAACTTGAGAGAGCTGGAGGGATGGGCTGACCAACTCAGCTCCCACCCAGGTCCATATCCAAGGCTTAGAGTTGACCCACCTTGACATCTACCTGACATCTACCATTTTTATGAACTTCTGGAGCACATGAATGGATCAGTCCACAGAAACAAAGTTGCAAGATCTCCATAACATAGGGCAATAACAGAATGTCCAATAACAGGAGTACCAATGAGAATCCAGTATTGACAGTAGAGCAGAAACCAGAGACTTCAAACCGGATGAATGACTTACATCAGTGAACATTTGCAACTGAAGATGTGTGGATAAAAGAGTATATTTTGGGAAACATTATGATAGACTATAGCTTCCATGACAAGATAGTTTTGTATTGTTTTGTTTTATTTTGGATGAAGGAGGTTTCTAGGATGGAGAGTAGAAATGAAAGGATGAGTAGGATGCATGATGTGAAATTTACTAACAATCAATAAAAAGTAAAAAACCAAAAATCTCTGGGCTTTATCCCAGAGAAGCAGGAATAGATCAAAATATGAAAATTATTAAATATAACCTACCATGTAAATAAACTGGGAGAAATTAAAAGTTTCACATGATCATCCCATTGTGTTAAAATCCTTTGACAAAATCCAATACCCATCATGACAGAAGTCTTAGAGATATCAGGAATACAAGGCACATACATAAACTTAAGTCAATATACAGCAAACCTGTAGCCAACATCAAGTTAAATGGAGAGAAATGCAAAGCAATTCAATTAAAATTATTCACAAGACAACAGTGTACATTCTCTCCACAGCTACTCAATACAGTACTTTCCATAGAACAATAAGAAAATTGAAGGAGACAAAGGTGATAAAAGCTGGAAAAAAGGAAGTCAAAGCATCATAATTTGCAGATGATATGATAGTATACAGAAGTGACCCTAAAAAATATATCAAGGAACTCCTAAAGCTAATTAACACCTTTAGCAAAGTGTCCAGAGTCAAGATTAACTGAAAAAAGTACTCCTCCTATAGTACAAATTACAGAGAAAAAATCAGGCGAACAACCCCTTTCATTACAGTTTCAAGTAATATAAAATATTTGTAAGTAACTTTAACCAAGCAAGTGAAAGACCTATATAATAAACATTTTAAGACATTGAAGAAGATATCAGAAGATGGAAATATCTTTAATACTCATGGATCAGTAGAATTAACATAGTAAAAACATTCATCCTGCTGAAATTCCTATATAAAACTATATAGACCCTGCACATGATATTGCCATAAAAACAGAAGCATGATCAAGGGAATAGATTTGAAGACCTAGGCATAATTTCCCATAGTAACAGACATGTTTTTCTTTTATAAAGAAGCCAGAAATACATATTGGAAAAAAGAAAGTGTCTTCAACAAATAGGGCTGGTCAAATTGGATGTCTGTGTGTAGAAGAATGAAAATAGATCTATACCTATCATCTTCCAAAAAAACTCAAGTCTAAGTACATCAAAGACATCAACATAAAACCCGGCACACCAATCCAGATAGAAGAAAAATGGGCCAAATCCTTGAACACATTGACACAGGAGACAACTTTCTAAACAGATCACCAATGGTGCAGGGTTAAGATCAACAATTAATAAATAGAACTTAATGAAACAGAAAAGCTTCTGTAAGACAGAGGACATCATTCACTGGACAAAGAGGCAGTCTACAGAATGGATATTTTTTTTTACCAACTCCTTAGCCTATCGATGTCTAATATTTAAAGTATATAAATATCTCAAGAAATTAGATGTCAATAAATCAAATAATTAAATTAAAAATTGGATACAGGTCTTAACTGAATTCTAAATGGAGGAATCTCAAATTGGCAAGGACTTAAAAAAATATTCAACGTCCTTAGCCATCAGGGAAATGAGAATCAAAACAATTTTGAGATACCTTTTATACCTGTCAGAATGGAAAATTCAGTAACACTAGTGACAGCTCATGCTAGTATAAGGGGAACATTCCTCTGTTGTTGGTTAGAGTGCAAACTTGTATTGCCACTATAGAAATCAGTATGGCGGTCCCTCACAAAATTGGGAATAAATCTACCCCCAAGACCCAGTTATATTACTCTTAGGCAAATACCCAAAGAATGCACCATCTACCACAAGGACAATTATGTTCATTGTGTCATAGTAACCAGAAACTAGAAACAACCTAAATAACTCTCAACTGAAGAATGAATAAAGAAAATGTGATATATTCACACAATGAAGAATTATTTAGCTGTTAAAAGCATGACATCATGAAATTTGAAGGCAAGTGGATAAACTAGAGAAAAAAAATCATCCTGAGTGAGGTAATTCAGATCCAGAAAGAAAATAAGGTATGCATTTCTTTGTAAGTGAATATTAGCTTTTAAGTAAATGATAACAAAGCTCCAGACCACAGACCCTGAAAGGTTTATAAAGGGTAGGGCTCTAGGGGAAAACATTGATCTCCCTGAAAAGGAGAAAGAGAATAGATTTTGCAGGTGGAATTGGAGTAGTTTGAGAAAAGAGTGTCTGGGATTAGGTGTATGAGGAAATGGCATGGAACAAGAAAGTGCAGGCAGAGACAGCTAGAAATGTGCAATATTGGGAGGTGGCATGGAAATCTAGTGCAGTGGAACCTTCTTGGAATCTGTGTGGCTGGTCCTAGTGAACACTCTTAGTAAGGATGATAAAGAGTCTGCACTGGCCATCTGCTGTAGCCAGACAAGGATTTCAGTGTTTGGGATAGAGTGGATTCCATTTACTTTTTGGTGAGGTGATGGAGGTGGATCAGAGTGGGGACCCCTAAACAACTCAGGCTGTTGCTAGGACAGAGGGTAGTTCTCTGAAAACTGACAACCAGGTCACTTTGCCCAGGACAACATCCACATGGTAAGAAGGCGAAGGTAGAAAGGTGAAGTTGTTGCCTTCACAGATGCTTCACCCTTACAGTCTCTTTGGCGTGAGAAGGCACTCTGCAGGCTATGGAAAGAGAAACTTGAACACCAATTTAGCAACAAATCCCTCAAACATATAATATGTCTTACTTGAAAGACATGTTGGGGCAATGGTGACACAGAACATGTGGGAGTGACCAACCAATATATGGTTTAATTTAAGGCCCACAGAGAAAAGAGACCCCCATCCCTGACAATGCCTGGATGGCCAAGAACCAGAGGCAGGATATCTCAGAAGCTCAGGATAGAAACAAACACAACTGACAAAAGAAAAAAAATCAATAAAATTGTTTCCTAGTGACATTCTGCTATATTAATACATGTGCTCTGACCAATCATTGTCAGAGATTCTTTCTTGGGTATCAAATGTGAGAAGGTTAACAGCCCCACAGCCATATAATGAACTGAGAGATTTCCTAAGTAGGAGGTCTCTAAGGAAGCTGCATGGTTCTGTACACGGTCCTCTGTATATGTTGTAGCTGTTAACTTGGTGAAACTCCTAGCAGTGGGATGAGGTACACCTCTGATTCTTTTGCCTTGCTCTTGAGACTCTATTCTTTCTATTAGGTTTCCTTGTCCAATGTCTATAGGAGGGCTTTTGGCTTTTCTTCTTGTATCTTGTTTGGCTGTTGCCTCTTGGAACTGTTGGCTCTTTCCTGAAGAAGAAGAAATGGAAGGGGAGTGGAGAAGGGAGATGGGAAAGTGCTGAGAGGAGTGGAGGGGGGGAAACTGTAGTTTGGATGTATTTATTGTATGAGAGAGAAGAAGCTACTTTCAATTTAAAAAGAGACAAGAAAACCCCCACTAACTAGGATTATTTACACAAGTGCTTATTAGATTCATTAATTTAACCATTAAGCATGGTCTGTAGGGTTCTGATGATCAGGTACTTGCTAAACTCCACAGTATCACAGGACACTTTCCTCTTTCAAGCTTTCTATACTTTGCCAACAGCACATAGTTTGTAGTGCTTTCTGTTTTGGGAATGCTATACTCATATCCTCCACCCAATGCATTTTTCCCATTTCTTCTCTGGGACCCACTGACTTTTCTTTTATATGTCCCTTTAAAGGGTACTTTGTAGGGGAAATTTTCTCTGACTCCTAAAAGATTTTGTCCTCTTGTTATCAAATTTTACAGGATCCTCTAATTTCTTCTTTAATACTTATTTCATCTATAATTAATTGCCTTTTTATGCCAATTTCTTCCAACAAACTCTAAGCACCTAATTAGTCATAAATGTCAAAGAAAAGCAAAAAGCAAAAAGGTCCTAACCTAAAATATCTAGGAAATCTAGGACACAATGAGAAAAACAAACCTAAGAATAATAGGTATAGAAGAGAATGAAGATTCCCAAGTTAAAGGGCCAATAAATATCAACAAGATTATAGAAGAAAACTTCCCTAACCTAAAGAAAGGGATGCCCATCAACACGCAAGAAGCCTACAGAACTTCAAATACACTGGACCAGAAAAGAAATTTCTTCCATCACATAATATTCAAAACACCAAATACACAAAACAAAGAAAAAATATTAAAACCAGTAAGGGGAAAATGTCAAGACATATAAAGGCAAACCTATCAGAATTACACTAGACTTCTCAACAGAGACTATGAAAGACAAAAGATCATAGGCAGATGTCCTACAGACCCTAAGAGAACACAAATGCCAGCCCAGGCTACTCTCCATTCTGTTTGAATTAAAACATGTGTATATTTTCTTCCACAATGGTGCTTTTCTTTTCAATAATCCTTACCTGTCTTATCTGTTTAAAAATCATCACTGATTAATGCTGGTTTCACCTTTGGAGGAAGGAGTAATATGGTTATATCATTTTATTAGATTTTGAATTTGTCTTTAAAGTAACTGTCTTCTGTCTCTTATACATCTTCTCCTCTAGGAATTGACTACTTTATCTGCCTACCAAGTTCCTGTCAATTCATGATTAAGAAGAAACTTCAGTTGGTGGCTTGTGTCTTGTCCCATGGTTCTCTGTCTTGTTTTCCTCAAGGAGACAGTGAACTAAAAAATAACGCTATATCGTAGCAGTCATTTTTGGCTAAACTGTTTTGGCTCCTGGAGGGTTGCATGTGTGCAAACATCCAGGAGCAATCTGAATTTGCAAATTAAAGACATACTTAGAGGTTCACGCGTGTGTGCCTGAGCGTGAACACACACACACCAGTTAATTTTAAAATGCCTCAGATAGCTCAAAGGCTGGGCAGTTCTAATTCTCCTCATGGCTAGCACACATTTCCCTCCTGTAATTCTGGCTGAATATCCTCTAATTGTGTATTTTATTTTTGCTGCCCTGGCTCCTTCTGTGTGCGTCCCTAATTTTTGCCGTCCAAGATGCTTCTCCAGCAGCCCTTTCTAGATCTGCATTCATTCTCACCTACATTTCAGATGATTTTCCTTCAATAGCTCTAAATATGATCAGAATCCTGGCAATTTTATCTTCCTCTCTTTCAGCTCCCCACCCACACAGTCTAAAAGTTCCGCCTCTCTTTCTATGACCAGCCGTTTGTTGTCGGCTCTTTATTAATCTATCAAAAACCAATTGGGGACAAGGACCTTCAGTGGTTGGACGTGCAGGTTCCTGATTAATTCAAAGCATTAGAACCAATTCTCAAGACTACATAACCATGTCTTCATTATAGTTGGACCTTTCTAGTCATTACTGCAGATATACACAGTTGTGCCACGTCACAACACTTCAGTCTATGATGAAGTAAACATATCACAGTGATCCTGCAGACTGTATTGGACAGTAACACCCAACATGTATTAGTCAGTTTTTACTGCTATGTTAGTCAGTTTTTGTAGTTTCAGTGAACATGGAAAACACACTTTAAGGAAGAAAGACTTACTTGGCTCATGCTTTAAAGAGTAATTCCATACTTGGCTTAATATTGATGTAGGCCTGACATGAAGCTAAATTCTTTGTGGGTCATGTATTGGGGTTCAATTTATATTACAAGGAATGAAAGAAGAGGTTTAGGGTGTTTAGAGATAAGGTATGTTAAGATGCACCATTTTTCCTTGTTTTAAATTAGAGTTAGCATACAAAGTAACAGGTTTTTTTTTTTTTTTAATCAGACATTGTCATAGGATATGCCTTTTAAAGGAACACACTTTTCCTTTCTATGACTAGGTCCCATATCCTTATAAACCATGAACTTATAAATAGATTAAATCATTGATTTCACTCTTATGAACCAATAATCAATAGTGCAACCAGCTAGGGTAAGTCTTCAAAACATGAGCTTTAGGGAGTGGTGGGAAGTAAGTACTTCCTATCCAACTCACAACAACAACCATTTTAATTTGTTGAAATACATGGTAATGTGCTTACTCACAGGAAAACTATGAAAACATTTCTTAGAGTACATTTTCATCATTAAGCTAAAACTGAAATATGTGTTTCAAATAAAGATTTAATAAATTTTTATGTTGTATTTAATAAGTTACTACATCAAAATAGCCCATAAGAAAATAAAAAAATTAAACTCTGGTGAATTTTTTAACTTGTGAAAACACAAGTTATCAGAATCTCAAGTAAATATTTATATCAACATTTGTATAATTAATTTTGGTGTTGACCTTTTTTTTAATGTGTTAGATACCATGGAAGACATGAAAACGGTCACATAGATCCCAATGCTTTGTCACTGCTATCCAGTACTATTTGATAAGTATTGATTATATTTCTTGCAAATTATGAGAATCAGAAGCTCCAACTCCTCCATGATGTGTGGCTATAAACAACAGCAGCTAGAACATCATAGAGCAATGGTAGCTTTCCCTTGAAGTGATGTGTTTACAGTGTGAAAGTATGGCCAGTTAGATCACGGGCCTGTGAGCTCTCACTCGACTTGTGCATACCTCAAACAATGTTTCCATTTGTAAACTGCATTGCTCTTATTCTATTTTTGAAAGACAATATCCGTACAACATGAATGTTATTTTATTTATGTATTGCTCCCATATTTTAAAGGAGATCGTAACTGGCAATCATATAATATGCATTGCATTATATTATGTACAACTTGAACTAGTTTGTCCTGACAGACCCAGAGTTGTATTTTTCTAATCTTTTGGGAAAGGCTGGAAAAGAATAAAATGAACTTTGGAGTGCATGAGAAGTGCTTTTCAATACCTGTAATCTCAATTCTCACCAGCCAAATAATATTATGTAAAACTAACTTAACTTTTTGTTTATATTGAATTAGATGGATTGTATTAACCCAGTATTGTAGCCTTATATAATTTGAGATACAGAAATACAAATGGGACTTTCTGTTTTCTAGAATACACCAAGAATGCTATATATTGTCATTCTAGAATACACAGAATATTGTCAATAATGTCTGTCATTTTACTGCTTGATTTTCAAATCCTCCCAAGGCCCAAAATGTCATTCCTTCCTTAATAATAATAATGTTTCTTATCTGATTTCTGATCTTAATTTGTTGATATATATCTATAATATATAATAATGTTAACATAATATATGCTTTTTTAATAATGCATTTTCATCAGAAGACTCATATTCTATTTTGTCAGTTTTGTGAGTTCCAAATTCTAAGCAATTGCCACAGATTTACTTAAGGGGAAATCCTCTTGAGTACACTTAAGTATTAAACTAAAATTTCAGTTCTATTCATTGAATTAAATAATAAGCATGATAAACCAATTACCACAGGAGAGATTTTAGTGAGTCATAACTCCTTCATTTGAATGAGAAGACACACTGATGACATTATAAGGCACTGATTAAGCCTTAAGGTACTGGAAGGAGAAAGTGAAGAAGGTATATAGGTGGAAATGGAGCCATCTCTCTACATGTATGTATAATCTCTTCCACATACAAGAGGAAGCCAGCAACCTCTGTCTTTCATAAACTCATTTTGAGTGGTCAATATCATGGAACACATGTGGCTGGAAACACAGTAAGCACAACAGACTTAGAAAATTTGAATACTTGCAACCATTTAGTCAAGATACAATTTTGACTAAAAGAAGAGTTCAATTCCCCCTCATGAAATAAGGGAGGAAAGAAAAACACACCATTTTATTCGTTAACTCCTTTTGCTTTCTTAGAGGAGGGATCCAGATTCAAATTTACTATCCAGGACAGGTTTCATTGCCAACATTATTCACTAGGAAGATGCACCAGTTATACATCAACCATATTGAAAATCTCAAATGAAGCACAGTATATTTATAGCATATCTACTTTTCTCTCTACATTTTAACTTGCAACCACCTTGAACCCATGATCTTTTCCTCTGAAGATACACACACACACACACACACACACACACATATATATGTATATACATACATATAACATATATATATATTTATATCCCAATTAAATGAGTCTTCCCCATACATACTGGTATATGAGACTGATGGTGAGGATTAGATAACCTTTCAACTGTTTTTCCTTGAAAGAGCTGATTGTCCTTCACTTCATTTGTTCCTGTACCTCTCCACCTAGGGTGGAACCTTGTAAAGTTTCCCCCATGCACACTGGTATGTCAGTTGGTATGGACATTGTATAAACTTTGTGCAGCCATGTTGTTGAGAAGACATGGTTGCAGCTTCCCTACTATATCTAGAACACACGATCTTGCAGCAGATCTCTTGGTCCTCTGGCTCCTACAATATCTCCATCTCTTCTTCCAGTGTTCAGAGTGTCTTCGGCATAGGGGTTGCTTTGTAGATAAAAGAATTGGGACTGGTCACTGTACAGTCACTTTTCCTCTGCATTTTGACCAGTTTTTGATCTATGTAGTAGCCTACTGTTGTAAAAAAAAATAGGTTTCTTTGATGAGGAATGGCTGTTCCATGCATCTTTTGGTATAACGATAAGTATTTAGAATATAGTTGGAAGCTATATTGATTTAGGAAAACAGAAATGATCAGTTATAGTGTCTATGACTCTCAAGCAACAGGTTTTTGGCTAGGGTTTAAAGGCCATGAATAAATTTTCTCCTATTGAGAGGCCCATAAATCCACTCAGAAAGCTATTTTTACTTTCATGATATAAGTGAAGAGAATAGCTCATGGTAGACATCTTTCCAGGATGATCGTTGTAGTAGTTTGCAGCCCTTACACCTGGATATGTCTATCAATTGCTTTCCCCCTTAACATCTTGCCTAGCATTTTTTGGAAACTATGAGAGCCAATCTTCAGGGAGCAGACTTCCAGTTCAGTTCTAGTTCGAGTCCTCCAACTATTGTATCTAAAGTTGTGGTGTCTTCAGCAATAACATCTAACATTCAGCATCTTGGAGACAACCAAAGACAATAACAATAGATTCCATTATTTTAGGAGACTTTTGTAAACCCTAACCAGCAACCCCCATGTGGGTTAACACCATTTAAACTATGTACATACACACATACACACAGCCATTCACACACACACACACACACACACACACACACACACGATGTATTTAAGTAAGCTTGAAAAATAAGATTTCTCTCTAATTTTTTCAAATGTATCTAAGGTTATAAATCTTCCTTCCCTTTCCCTTTGTATTACTCTCATTCCCTCCCCAGTTCAGAACCTCACCAATCTTCTCCTCTCCCCTGCCACGATATCTGTGTCCTACTGATGGTTTTCCGCAGTAAGTTCAGCATATGTACTCAAATCTAAAGATCAAGTGTTGTGATCCACAAATAAGAGAGAATGTGAAGTGTTTGTCTCACAGTATATTTTCTAGTTCTATCCATTTATTTTTCAATTTCATACTTTCATTTTTCTTTACATTTAAATAGAATTCCATTGTGTTATGCACCACATTTGCATTATCATTCATCAGTTATATATATTTAGGCTGATTTCATTTCCTGACTCTTGTCAACAGTGCAATGATGAGCACAACTGGCCAAGCATCCCTGAGATAGAATGTCCAGTCCTTTGGGTATACACCTCAGAGCAGTATAATGAGGTCATGCTGTTTTCCACAGAGGCTGTAACAGTTTACAATCCCATTACCAGTGGGATACTAAAGAGATTTTTTTGTCAATGTTATTTCTAAGTTAAAGCTAAGAATATAAAATAATTCCATTTAATAAATTTCCAGAGGCCACAAGTAGAGGTTGGGATGAAAGAAAAACCTTAGTAGGTATATGGTTCCTTTTAAGGTTTTTTGAGGCAAAATTGTATGTTTAACTACACATGCTGGTGGACTTTGGGGAAAGAGGAGAGGATAATTATTTCTTTGTAAAATTTTGCTTCGTATGATCAATAAAACTTTCTGATATCCAGAACAAGAACGTTGAATTCATATTTTATTCTTTAGTAAGTGGCATGGGACTTGCCTTGCCTTAGTTACTTACTGAGTTAACACTTGTTTCTTTCCCCTCAGAAGCTACTTTCATGGATGGCACTTGAGGGAAGCAAGCATTGGCACTTTGCAAAAGCACCTGAGTCAGGGAAAGGGATAGATCTTATAGGGATATAAATCTCTGCATGTGTGAGATGGACCACAATGTAGAATTGCGATAGATGCTGCAATAGTACATGATAAGTCTCAGGCATCAAAAACCTCCATCTTTAAATGTTGTCATTATAAATATGATTACTTTCAAATCAGAAGTAGCAATCTTATGCTAACACATATGTTATTCACTCTGTTAAAATCCTTGGGTTTCAAAAAAATTGTTGGGTTTCATACCCAAGCAAGACCTTTGAAGAGACTCACTAAGTAAACTGAAAAATGATCTTTAACCCTATAATTGATCAAAATTATATTAATCCCTTAATCTTAAGAAAAATGGACAAAGTACATTAAAGCAGTCTAGGTATGCATTTCATTTCTCCACTCTAAAACCAATATTATACCTTAATGATACTGTTATTAATATTTTCAAATGTGATGAATAGTCATTGAAAGCATTTTTGGCATTTTTAATTTTTTAGTTCCGATGGTACGCTAATATCTTCCTCATACATTCACATACATACATGATAAAATCCTATATATGCTTTTCTTTTCACTTAACTCTTAATTATAACTCAAGAATACTATGTTGAATATGTCTTGCATAAACACTCACAATAAAGAACTTGGTCTTCTATAGACAAAGGGAACAGGCAAATCTTCCTTTCAGTCTTCTACCTTAAAAGAAAGTTTTATGAAATAGTAATTTCAATTTTAGGAATGTAAATTCTGTTTTGATGTTAAATCTACAGTTAAATAATTCCAGAAACTATTGGATGTCATATTTTAAACTCTATTCATGGAAAAGTGTTTTGATCATCACCATTTGGAATATCTCGCTGGCACCACTCACAACGCTTTGTATATGGCACATTATAGATGTGTTTCTCACAGTCAGCATCCACCCCACAAGATCGATCCACAAAAGTGGTTTCACTCCCTTAAATATCAATAAAAGTTGACTTTGGTTTAGACATTCTAGAACTGTGAACTTTGATGCAATTTAAATTTTTTGTTGTTCAATTAAAGCATTTGCCTATATTCCCTCATGTGGTATTAACCACTACTGTGCATCTTTCCAAGTGCACATTTTCATGAGCCTAGCATTCTGGTTGATTTATCTTGTCCTCTAGACAAGAATTAAATATTTATTCACTTAATATTTCAGTTAACTTGCATTCTCAGAAAGGATACACAAGGTTATTGCTATGCCCACCTGTTTCTCAGAAATCTTCCATAAATTCTTTCCAGTATTATACGAGTCATTGTACATAGCATACTATTTTGCTTACAGTATGTTGATAAGGTCTTGTAATTTGAGCACCTCTTTCTGTAATTTGAGTACATTTTCTGAAAACATTATAGCTTATTATAATTTAATATTACATTTTGTTATTGATGTATATTATTATAGTTGACTAGAGTCCATTTCTTAGATTGGACTCTCATGGTTTATTACTTTAATTACTCAAGTAGCAACAAATTTTATATTATTAGATATCAACTCATCTTTAATTTGTCCTTCTATATCTGTCTCAATATCTTTTTCGTACCTCTCTGTCTCTCCTTATATCTCTCTGATTTTGTGTGTGTGCATGTATACTCATGCTTATAAGAGTTGGCTCTTGTCTTCTACTGTCTGGGTTCCTCAGAGTGAACTCATGTTGTTAGGCCTGGCTGCATGTGTCTTTACTCACTAAAATATCATTAACCCCTAATTCCCTTTCCAAAGGGAAGCGATCTTGCATGCATTTCAAAGACATTTCTGCAAATCTAAAGGTAGACTAACTAATGTTTTGTCAAAAGTTTAAAAAGTATACAAACAAGATTGTTGTTTCTTTTTTTCATCTTAGATAACAGAGTTAATTGGATCAGAATAATGACTGATACAATTCCAGAAATGATAGACTCAGCTCTATCTTTAGAAATTAAGAGGTGGTTGCTCTGGTGGAGCAATGACTCTGGCTTTCCAGATCTGGCCTTCTATCCTGGATGTATTATAACAATCTATGTCATTTTTCATAAATATGTTTTTGAGTAGTATGGTTGCTGGCTACCCATCCTATAAAATTAGGATAAGGCTTTCTGCATATAATAGTTCTGAGGTAAAATTATTAACCACACAAAAAGACCAGCAATGTGACAGCTTATAGACTTTAAGTCAAATATTATGATTCCAACTTGCAGTTGAGATCTACCATGTGTTTTGAACAACTATTGGACACAAAACAATTATGTGAGTCTCTCATCATATTGGCCCACGCTGATTCCAGGGGACTGTATAATGCTAGATCGTTAGAACTCTTCTGGTCTCTGACTTATCACTCCCTATCTTACACTGGTTTTCACAGGCATCTTTCTCTTTCTGTAAACCATAGTCAATGAATATTTAATGGTGATGTAAATCTTGGGAAAAGAAAAGAATACGTGCCTTGAGGTGTGGTCTTTGTTTAGGGAGAATCAGTTTTTGAGAATCTAAGATAAATTTATGTTAAAACTCAAACAAAAAATGAGAGATATTGAGGGTTCAAAACAAAGTCTGCATAAAAATCTCTCACAAGAGAAGTCATATTATCTAATGATTATTACTATTTCTGCTTTGGGCAGGAGGAACATTTTAATGTTGTATGATGTTTTCTATTCAGATTGTCCTTCATGTCAGTCTGAAGTGGTGGCTTCTTTCTAAGATGGGAGTTTTATGCAAAGTGGGAGACTAGTGCTGGGCTCTCCCAGTAATTCTTGATTAAGACTCAGTCTCAGTGTGATTCTGAGTTCGCACAAGATTATGCAAATGTGGCCCAGTTGCAATTGAAAACATAAAGGAACAGCAAAGTTTACCATCTTGGATAGGAAAATTCCTTGTGATGTCATTGAACAATTTTACGTGAGAAGCACTATTCTAACATGGAGTAAAATAAACATTTGTGAAAAACTTTAAAACAAAATAAATCTGTAGAAATATTAAGTATGTTACTGACCTCAGCTTATAGGGATCCATTAGTTGGCAAGTCTTAAGAGCACAAGTCAAAATTTGGAGTAGCAAAGAAGCAGTTGTGATGCTCACAGGCAGGTAGTATGCAGAGGCAGCTGGCAACAGACAAAAACTTCTTAGACCCTGGAAGAGACTGAGGAGGAGATACATAGACTGTGTGGAGAGTGAGAGCCATGTTCCATGGTGATTCCCCTGTCCTGAATCCCTGCTTGTTCTAGAGGTATCACAAATACCTAGGATCTTGTATGCTTGAAGTCAAAGTAAACGAGAAGGTGACTACTACCAAGTGACATCATGGTAGAATAGTGTATGAGCACACAGAAAGTTTGAGTGGAAACCAAAGTTGGAATAGAGAACAGAGTATTTAGGGATTAGAAGAATTAGCCACCAATTTCATCACTGCCCTTTATTTGCTGCAAAGTATATGTGACAGACAACTGTCACACTGATTTCACCAATAAATATTAAAACTGTACCGTGAGATGTTTTTGTTATTAGTTTTATGCAGAGGGATTATAATTCTTTCTTTTATTACAGTAACACAACTTTTAGGTGTTCTACATAGACACGTCGCTTTTTTACTAGAAAACACATTCTAAAGAATTGAATGTCATTACCTTACTCAGTAACTTATTTCTGTGACGCCATTGTGGGTATCTGTCCTGTGTAAGTTTCTATAATAAAAATTTCCAAAGGAGAGAAACAAAATCCAAGTGAGACAGAGAAGATTAACTCTTGACTTTTACAAATTTAGCGTGGGCACGTGCAGTCAACGAATCAAAGGAAGATCATGGAGTTACAATTGTTTCAGAAAGACGCATTAACGACTCTGCTTTACTCCTTTTTATGATGTCATATTATAATTCCAGAAACTAGTACTATACAAAGAGCAGAGTTGTATAAGACCCATGGGTCTATATCCTTGGGCATCCAAGAACATACTTTAAGCACCCGATTAGGCACTTTAGCTGTGTCTTCAAATGTTGGATGTTGGAACGACAATAAGACAAGACAAATCAACATTTTTCCAATAGAGTGCAAGTGCCAATAATTCAGAGAATAATAGTGAGTTACTGGTAGATATTTGGCTTAGTACATGTAATATAGATAAGGCAAAGTCAGAACATTATTGTCATTTTACTTTGTGTAATCTATTTCACACACATTACATATGTATTTTATATATGTGTATGCATGTATGTGCATGTATGTGTTCTTTTTGTTTCATGTTGTATTTCTCTGTTTAATTTCCATGGCCCAGGTCCAAATTTGTGAAAAACATGCTTTAGTAAATATCAATAGTTAAGTAAAATAGTTTCAGAGCATCAAGAGATATTGGATTTAAAACTTTGATACTTCACTGCTCCGTGATTCTCTAAGTAAAACCAAAACCAACTCTTCTTTTTCATACTTCCTGTCTACATATAACATACTATTTCAAAGTATTTGAGTAGAGGATTAGAAAACAATAACACAACAGAATTTTTGTCCTGATCTCATGAATTTTATTTTTAAATAAACACAATCATTCTTAAGATGGCAGTCTTGATATTTAGATTTGATTTTGAGATTTATATTCTAAATGTCCTTTAACATCTAGTATACTAAATACTATAATATTTGTAATGCTAGCACATGTATGTTGTAATTATCTTTTTGAAATCCATTATGGCATATGACATGGACTCCAGAGTAAGGTCCTAAAACTTACAGGATTACTTTCCTTCTGGCTTGGAAAGAAGAGTTCCCCGACAGCAGGAACCAGTGTGCCTGATGGGCTTGGCTGAGATGAGGAAGTTTGTGGTACACAGAGAAGCAGCCCATTCCCCACAAATGTCACTGGAATTTGGAGTGATGTATGCTGGCTGACTCTCATGGAAGCAACAAGCCGATAGCTTGTGTGAATTTCCACTCCATCGAACCTGCCAAGCCTGCTCTTCAGAAGTACAAGGAAGTTTGCAGTCAGCTTCCCACCTGTCCATTGTCTCACTCCTTTCTATTTTCACCTCTCTGTTCTTTGGGGGATTTTATGACAATACTGTTCTATAGTGATCAGAATCTCTTACCAAGTTTTTCAATATTATGAAAATGTAAATGACTGTAGATGCTTACAGAAGGTTTAGGGTTTTTTTTCCTTTCTTTTCTTAAATTCTTTTTATTGGATACATTATGTATTTATATTTCAACTGTTATTTTCTTTCCTGGTTCCCCCCTCTCTCATTCTTCCTCCCCCTGCTTCTACGGGGATGCTATTCCCACTCACCCACTTCAACACCCTGGCATTCCCTTACACCATGGAAACGAGCCTTCACAGAACCTAGGCTTCTTTTCCTATTGATGCCAGACAATGCCATCCTCTGCTACATATGCAGCTGGAGCCATGGGTTTCCCCATGTGTACTCTTTAAATGGTGGTCTAGTCCTTCAGAGCTCTGGGGGATATGGTTGGTTGATATTGTTATTCTTCCTATGGGATTGCAAACCCCTTTGGCTCCTTCAGTCCGTTCTCTGATTCCTCCATTGGGGTCCCTGTGCTCAGTCTGATGCTTAGCTGCAAACATCCTCATCTGTATCAGTAAGGATCTGGCAGAGCCTCTCAGGAGACATCCATATCAGACTCCTGTAAGCAAGCACTTCTTGGCATCAGCAATAGTGACTGGGTTTGGTGGCTATATATGGGATGGGTTACCAGGTGGGGCAGTCTCTAGATGACCGTTCCTTAAGTCTTTGTCCCTGTATTCCTAATTCTGTTTCTCCTTCTAAGAAGGACTAATGCATCCACATTTTGGTCTTCATTCTTCTTAAGCTTCATTTGGTCTATGAATTGTATCTTGGGTATTCTAAGCTTTTGGTGTCCATATGATGTGTGTTTTTTGTGACTGGGTTACCTCACTCTGGATAATATTTCTAGTTCAATCCATTTGCCTAAGAATTTCATGAAGTCATTGTGTATAATAGCTGAGTAGTACTCCACTGTGTAAATAAACCATATTTTTTGTGTCCATTCCTCTGTTGAAGGGCATCTTGGTTCTTTCCAGCTTCTGGCTATCATAAATAAGGCTGTTATGAACATAGTGGAGAATAGTCCTGGTTATATGTTGGAGCATCTTTTGGGTATATGCTCAGAAGTGGTATAGCTTGTTCCTCAGATAATACTATGTTCAATTTTCACCAGAGTGATTTCCAGAATGGTTGTACCAGTGTGCAATCACACCAACAATGGAGGAGTGTTCCTCTTTCTCCACATCCTTGCCAGCATCTACTGTCACCTGAGTTTTTGATCTTAGCCATTCTTATTGGTGTTAGGTAGGATCTCAGACTTCTTTTGATTTGCATTTCCCTGATGCCTAAGGATGTTGAACATTTCTTTAGGTGCTTCTTAGCCATTCAATATAGTATTCCTCAGTTCAAAATTCTTTGTTCAGCTTGATACCCCATTTTTTAATAAGGTTATTTGGTTCTCTCAAGTCTAACTACTTGAGTTCTTTGTATATTTTGTATATTAGCCCTCTATCAGATGTAGGATGGGAAAATATCTTTTCCCAATCTGTTGATTGCTGTTTTGTCCTAAATGACAATGTCCTTTGCCTTACAGGTCCCATTTGTTGATTCTTGATCTTAGAGAATAAGCCATACTAAACGAGTCAATTTGGTAAATTCAAGAGATGAAACAATAGATTCAAAACACTAAACTTTATGGCAGGAAATGTATGTGTATGTGGTTCTGTATGTGTGCATGCACATATATGCATTGGCCCAAGATCCTCTATTTTCTCCAAACATCTCTAGAATGGGCATTTACCTGTACAACCAATTCACATACCTTCTGCATGAAATACAATGTCAAGACAATACCATCTGATGCTGACACTGGCCTGTGACCATCCTGCCTCCCATTTTGCTATGAGAAAAAACAACCAGAAATAAAATATTGATTTTGGTTTTTAAAAGTTTAGTAATGCGTAAGCTAAAGTTTTGCTAGGACTTCAGACCACATTTTAGTTTAAAGGACAGAGGCATATTCAAGCTGGATCCTGTAGCTTTGAAAGGAGCTTAAAGGGGAACCCTTTAAAAGAAAGTGGACTTCACAGATTTGGAGATCTTATGAAAAGACCAATTCTTATGAAACAAAGGAAGATGGGGAGGAAGGGACATATTTTGTAGATCGTCATGGGTCATGACTGCTGTACTGTGTTATTAAAGGACTCCAGGTACTGTTCATGTGTTTGTTAGGCTCTAGTTTCTACTCCCCTGGTATTTTTTTCATTTTTACCTTTACTTATTTGTTTGTTTTGAGTTAAGGTATCTTTTAGAATATGACCTTACACTCCTTACTTGTTCATGTCTTTTCTTTACATGTTTCAATAATATAAATTAGTTATCTGTAGCAATGGATTTTTAAACATGTATATGATGTATTTGATCAACCATTATCCCTTCTGGTTGTCTTTGCACTCTTGCTAATCCTTTGACTTCCATGTCTGTGTTTGTGCATGGAGGATTAGAGTGGGCAATGACTTCCTCTAGATCTGGGGTAATTTGCAAGAACATGGCAGCTTAGTCATACCTGTGCTATTGAAGAAATGCCTCTTCCTTCCTTCAAGAATAGATGGGGCCCCATGACACCCTCTCTCACACAAACTTAGCATGAAAGTAAAATTGAAGTGAGTCATTTGTCAAAGTGATTTGCTGAAAAATGTCTTTTAGTGACATTTTTACCCATTCTTCCCACTTTGTATAGTTTTTAAAACTATATTGGATTATTGGCCTATCAAAAACTTAGAAAAATTACGATGTTAGCATATAAAATGCATATATTAGTGATTTCTGTCGCTGGGATAAAATTACCATGAACAAAAGAAAACTAATAAAAATGTTTATTTTGGCTTATATTTCCAGAGAGAGATTCTATAAAGCTGGAAGAGGGAGGGACTGAAGCTTCGAGATGAAGCTGTGATGTCACATATCAACCTTACACAGAAAGCAGAAGGAAAACTGGAAGGTGGCAAGGCTACAAACCTTGAAAGCTGTCCTCTAGCAAGACTCAAGCCCTAAAGTCTTCATAATCTCCCCAAACACCAATATTAACTGGGCACCAAAGTCATGAGACTGTGGAGCATTCAAACGTCATTCAAGCTACTACCAAGCTTCAGTGGTAATAATTCCATGGTATTTTTTTCAGAGCATTGGCTTTCAATTTCTTTAAAATGTGTCTTCATGTATCTTTTCCCAAAAGTGCAGCTCATATGTGGACAGTATATGTTCTTAGAATTACATCATAGAAATAAATAAAAAGAGAAAAATGGAAAAACATATTTATAAACGTTTGCAAGAAATGCATTACAGCATAATATAAACCAAGGCTCTTCACAACCCGTTCATGGTTAGAAGTCTGTCTTTTTTATTCTATCAACAACTCTGGTTTATTTATCAGAAATCCTTAGGCATTTTTTCTTTGCTCATTATTATTAGCATGTAATTTATAATTTTCGAATATTTCCTTTGGAATGTTTTTAATTGACAAGATTACACCTCAGTTTGTAAAAACCGAAGCAGCTGTTTTCTTGAAAGATAATTTTCTGAGGCTGTTGTATGCCATAATCACACTGCAATTACACAGCAATATCCATAAAGGCAGATGAGGAATCATGTGTCCTTCTAGCTCATTAGAAGTTGCAAAAAAAAATGATAGATGCTGTCTCTTCCAGTGTGACTATGGCCCTCTATTGGCAAATTCAAATCCTGGCATAATTCAAAGCATAGTACAAAAGAAAACAATGGCGTGTGTGTTTGTGTGTGTGTGTGTGTGTGTGTGTGTGTGTGTGTGTGTGTGTGTGTGTGTTTCTGTCTGTCTGTCTTTCTGTCTATCCATGGGCTTGGGGTGTTTTAAACAATTGAGGCCATGAGGTAATATATCCAGACGTTTCAAAGCTCATTTGTTTTAAAATTAGGTTTTAAAGAGCACTTCAGTACTGAGCTGCTTAAAATCATTTAATCTAATATGTGGTGTGATGTGGGAATTTTTTCCACACTAACTACAGAGCCCCAATCTTTTCTCCTTCACTCACATCCACTTGAGCTATATCCATCCTTTCAGTAGAAAATCAGTTGGATCTTTTCCTTCTTCTCAGCATGGATCCTCCTCTTCGAAGCAATTGTCTCAAAAGAAATTTGTGGTTTTTAAGTCTCCTATTGAAATCAGCCATTCATCATACTTTTTTCATCACGATGATTTTTTAAGATGAATATTTATTCATATGACAAAGAAGAATCTATTTAAGTAAATTACCCAGAGAATGGATTTTCATAGGGTAAAGAATTATGTTTTATATGATGAATAAAATAAAAATTGTAGAAGATGAGCTTTAAAAAGAGAACTGAAACTGTCTTAGCAATAAAGACATGTAGCTCTATGATATGCAAGTACTCACAGGAATAAAAACACTATCTGCATGATCTCTCAGACTGGCCAACAGCCTCAGAATATAATATTTTCACAATATTTGTTTTGGCAGAATTGGCAAATGGAAATTGAATTTCATGGCCAGTTTGGTGACTAGAAACAACAACTTCTCTGAGTCTTATGTGCTTTCAGGATCAAAAATGACCAGAGGCTTGAGAATTTTGAAATGTTTGTAGTAATTCTTTCTGAATTTCTATTTTTCAGGGTAGCCTGTTACTTTCCCATATAAATGGATTAATAGAGTTATTGGCTGTGTAGCAAATGCAGATAACTTCAGCTACAATGTTTCTGGATGGATGTCAGACTTTGGAGTTGAGAATTAAAATTAGTTCATTTCTTTGCCAACACTAACACAAGCCTTGACCCACATTTCCTCAGTCCCATGAAAATTGGGACAGTTTAGGTAACCACCAGGGAAGCTTGCGACCGAGTGTTCATGTTCATTTATAAAATTTGGCTTAGCATGATCCCACCTCAGTCGCCCCTTCCTTTGTTTAATTAATAGCACGATTGCCATTTTGAGAGGAGAATTTATCTCAGAAAACAAACAAATTTCAGTCGGAGCCTATAGTGCTACAGAAGAGGAAAAAACTGAGTGCCTGCAAGGATGTCTTGCTTCTCTTTCAGCACTTTTGCCAAATGTCTGTTTGCAACTCCGTGGCAATTCCTAAGTGGAACATAACTGCATAATTGACAAGCTCTTTTCCTTTCTAGCAATTTTAGTCACTGACTGCGAGCCAGTGTTGATTAGTCTTTAGCAGTTGACAAAACTATGCATATTACACATGCAGAGAGTAACCTTCCCAGTTGTCATGACAAGCACCTAGTCGTATATAGAATTGAGCGCTTCATTATTTAGCCTCTTGGAGGGGAAAGTAATCCCTTCCATCTCGTTTTCCACTATTTGACTAGCTTATTTTCATAAGGCCTATTATTTGTAAGACATGTTTTAAGTATTTTTATTTATACCTTATCACTCTCAAAGGTATCCTTTGTATAATATATACTTATTATTCACTTAATGATCCTGGCACTGTTATACAAATGGAAATGGTCTGGAAGAAAACTAAATTCCTTTCTTTGTAGAGCTTACATGTCACTGGAAAGGACAGGTTATTATCCTCCATGTCAAGTGGTCCTGGTACTTACAAGTGAAATAAAGTCACACAACTACTTGACCCAGCACTCATAGAAGCTGAAGGTAGTAATGCTTGGTGGAGGTAAAGTCACCAGTTTCTGAGGCATCTCTGTCCTTCTATGGCAAATTAGATGATTACGGCAAGATATCCAAATGTTGCTGTACGGAAATTACACACAGACCCCATGAGGGTAAAGGACACTAATTCTTAATGACCATTGACAATGTTACAAGGATCCCTTGAAGTTATCCTAATACGGAGTCATATAGGAAAAGACATCTGGGAGAATATCCTGGGTTCTTCTGAATACATACAAACAAAACTTCATGGAGGCATAATGTTAAATAAACAGGCTGAACATAAGCATGGAATTAGGCAGAACTTATCTAGCTAAAGAGATATTGTAGTGATCTTCAGCATAACAATATTATTTAAATCTCTAAAACTGATGGATACCATTAAAAGTCATTTAAAAAATGAGAAAAATGAAGATGTCTGTTACATTACAATGTTTACAGGTAATGAGGTCATACATGAAAAGGTGAAGGAGCTCAAAATGGCAGCTCAGAGATTAAGATCAGAGTTAGAGAATAGTTTTCAGAAATAAGAAAACAATATTCATGGGGAAATGAGCAAGTAAAAGGAATTCTGGCAATGGCTGATTCTAGATGGAGGAAAAAGAATGCACTTATGGGAAGCAGGGCAGGACCACTGGAGCCACTCCTCTTTTGGAAAAGCTGTTTTCTGTGTCTGCTGAATTCAGTGGAATAAGATCCAAGAGGGTATGGGGTAAGAGAAGGCAAACACTATGCCTTTCACGGTTCCTTTCACTATGACTGATTTTGTTATAGCGAGGATCCAAACAGAAGAGACAAAACCAAAACCGAAAAACCAAGATGGTTTGTATGCCATCTTTAAGATTAAATTGCATGTCATGGAAGTCATGGAATATAGTGTATGAGCTGTGTAGAAAAGCAGAAATAAAATGAATATACGTTAAAGGAGCTATTGGATTAGCGTATGATATGGCCTAGGTAGGCCAATACTGGCTGCCTTCGTGCTGGCTAGCCTGAGAATTTAGTAGTTACTCAGTCTAAAAGGCTGGATAACTGAGCAGTCCTGTCTGGCACTGAAGGCCTGGTAGATTTCTGAAGGATCACTGAAGCTGGGTCCTAATGCCAGTGAAGGGTGAATGGCAGTAGCACTGGCAACAGCAGCAGCAGCAAGATGCCAACAGAGTAGATAATACTGCCAGCAAGAGACGAAGGAAAGGCAGCCAAACACACAAGCTCACTCCTTCCTCTTACCACCTTTCATCTGGGCGTTCACATAGAGGTGCTGCTCACATTTGCCTGGGTCTTCTCACTTCAGTTAAGTAGTCAAGAAAAGTCCTCACATATTCCTGACAACTTGTCTGTTAGTTCATTCAACATGTAGTTAAGTTTCTCAGCAACAGTAAGCGTCACAATATACTCAATGCAGATAAAGCTGCTCCAATAATATGAAAAATAATGAAGAAGTAGATGAGATAAGGGCAGTTTTAATAGCAGCATTACTTCTTGTAAAATAACCTTTTTAAAAATATCTAATATTAAAGAAAAGTTTTGCTGGGACTGTGAGGAGATGAGAGTAAGAGATACAAGAGAGAGAAGTGAAAAGAGGGAGAGGGAAAGAGAGAGGGAGGGAGGAAGGAGGGGAGACAGTCATAAAGAGCAAGACCAGCCTTCTTCTAAGAGACTACAGACAGGAAGGGAGAGGTATTAAGTATTCTACTTAAAAGATGAAACATCGTGTCTTGATAGGGATAGGTGAGGAAAGGAAGATAGCTGAAGAGCCCACGGAAGAGCAGGAAACCCTAACAGAAAACTTCAATGAAAGGGTGAATAGTTTGGGACAAGCATGATGTTGTCAAATAGAGGTATCTAAAAGCAAAATTTCTTCAGATTCCTACCTGGAAACCAGATGTAACTCTCTGACGTCATATGTCAAATTGGTGGACTGCCAGTCAAGATCATGCACTCGGAAACAGAAGCTGATGGAGCTTGTTGGCTTTGTAACTCTGTCAGAGTCTTATTTCTCATGCTCTCTTTGCTGTACAGTACTCAAGGCTTCTCTTTGCCTAGACCTAAAGCTGCTTCTCTCTAGCTCACTGCAGACATCAAGTTTTGCTTTTGGAAACATTTAGCTTTACCATAATTCTAACCAAAACAAAAGAAAAAACCAAACAAAAAACAAAAGTAGTACTTTTATATATGACTAGAGTTTGCTAGGTGTTTCTTGATCTTTTGGTGTGCTTTTGGTTTTGTTTTGTTTTTCGAGATAAGAAATAAATACTTTCTATCTGGACCTCTTATAATATACACCAGGCACCACTCAGGAGAATACCGCTTGATGAAGCAGTGGCCAAATATACCTCTATTTGGCAATCAACCTTACTGTGGGATATTCTGCAAGATATTTTAATGAATACCAATGTAATATGCTTTGAAGGGTTAGGCTATGAAATGCAGGTTACACTCATTTTTATGTAATTATTCTTAATTTCTAATGGAAAAAATGATTCTAAAATTAGAACAAGCAATAATGAAACCTGGTTTAATACATAAAGCACTTTCTAAGACGTTTTCACAGTTGCATTTTTTTGTTTTATTTTTGCTGTTTTGTTTGTTTGTTTTTGATGTTATTGTTTCTCTTTTCGGTGGTGACAATATTTTTTCCACTTTTGTCTTTTTGTAAAAGGCTTCTTACCATAGAGTAGCTTCAAGTTATAGAAGTCCACCTGTAATTCAGGTTACTAAATTCTTGGTTTGCAATTATGAGCTACCACACCAGCCTTGCAAGACTCATTTGAAAGAGGAAGATAGTAAATGCTTTAATCTTGTATATGTTTTGTTCTTCATCCCCTTCACTCAAATGCTGTATCACACAGTAAAAGTTTGGATAACACACAGAGTGCTTTCCTTCCAATAAAAATAGAAAGACCAACCACTGTCCGTTCACAAGCCACGAGCTGCAGAGCTCAATAACATGGCAGCTTAAATAAGACCTGAACAATTTTAGTAATGGTTGACATCCTATATAGAAGGGAAAATCTCATAGTGCCATATCTGTAATAAGTAGCTACAAGCAATTAATAACTACAGAGTGGGGAGAATAATTTTCCTTAGTCATAAGCCCCTATCAATTGGTCAGCTTGTATCAAGTGGTCAGCCACAAAAACATATACACTGGACAACAGCATATTTTTATGCAATATATTGCAATATAAGCAATAATGGATAAAGAAGAGGCCTATGAATTTGAAAGGGGGCTGGAGGTGGATACAGGAAAGAGGAGAGGGAAGGGTAAATGAAGTAATTATATTTTCATCAAAGTTTTAAAAATACAGAGCTCCATCAGCTTCTGTTTGTTCTGCATTTTCTTGACTGGCAGTCCACCAATTTGACATATGTTGTCAGAGAGTTACATCTGGTTTCCAGGTAGGAATCTGAAGAAATTTTGCTTTTAGATACCTCTATTTGACAACATCATGCTTGTCCCAAACTATTCACCCTTCCATTGAGATTTCATGTGTAGAACTTCGCCGTCAGAGCTGTGAAACGCACAATCTCAGAGACTTCCTAGGGCTCTGGCTCCTAGAATCTTTCTCCTCCCTCTCCTGCGATGTTTTCTGAGCCTTAGTTGATAGAGTTATATGGTAGGTGTATCAACCGGAACTGGATAAACCAAAGTCACTTGTTCTCTGCATTTTGGCCATGTGTGGCTTTCTTTGATGTTCTATTTCAGTTGAGAAAAGAAACTTTGTTGTTGAGGGATGAAATTTATTACCATTTCTATAAGTTCCTCAGTAAGTTTTGTTCTCCCTCAGGTGGTGTTGTGACCTTGGGGTAAGCTATCACTTATTTCAGTTCACTGCCTGCCTTCAGAGACACCACATACTGTCCTCAGCAGCAAGAGCAGAGAGCAGCCTGGCCTAAGTAAACTGCTCCTTCAGGACATCCTAGTGCTCAGACTCCGACACTTAATCACTGAGCAAAATCCCACATTTCTAATAAATCATGGCCTCTTTAAATTAAAAGAGTCATTTACTTTAGTTTTCTATTTTCTATTATTTTTACAATAATGTTGGGATATGAAGTTGAATTTGATTGGACCTATGAGTGTTCCCAACAAAACTAACACAAACAAAAGAGTTCTGGGTTCCAAAAATAGACAAAGAATCAAACATGGACCTTCTAAGAAATGTCAACTAACAAAAGTATATCAGAGTCTAGTATTTGCATAATCTGATCGCCAGAGATAGATTGTTGAAAATATGGATGCCTGAAGATGCTTTTGCTCTGTTTCCTTAAAAATGAGTCATTTTGGTTTCCACATCCTACCCTTGTGCTGACCTAATACTCATCACACTTGACCGAAAATAGAGCAGCAATTATAGGGCAAAGAGAGGACAGAAATCAATATCTGTCCTAAGTGTAAACCATCAAAGGCATTCCACAGCTCGACGAGAAGAAAGGAGAAGATGAAGGACTGTCCCATTTTTAATCGCCTGATTTAAAGGATCAGTGATTTGTGTTGCCACACAGGAATTTGCTTTTCACTACTTACAGAACAAGTGACAACATTGAATCTAGGGAAATATTACAAATTTTAACTGTGTAAAAGCTCTGAACATCAGAAAAACGCGTTAGCTTAACTAAGTCAGATTTACCCATATTTTTCCCCATTTATTTTAAATCACAGAGATCACAGAAAATAGGAATTTCTCAAAGATTCCCTTCAATGCCCTTTAGGAAGCAACTATAACAGCACGGTGGAGCATTCTATGATGCTATTATCCTTTAAATGTACTACTTGTTATAATAATTCTCAAGAAATTTCACTTCAGTCCTCAGCTCTCACATAAAAATAAACAGGAATAGTAGTGATAATACGTGCCCCTAACACCAGTGGCCTGTGGAGGCCTAGGAAAACACAGGACGTCCTCCTTTCGCCTTTATGTGCATGATGTGCTCATCTCAAAATACACACTGGAGCAACAGCATTGGAGAGAAAGGAGGAGTGGGAGGAGTAAGAAGAGAGTGGGAGGAGCAAGAGAAGGAGGAGAAAGAGCAAGAGCAAGAGAAAGAAGGGGAAGGAGGAGGAGAAGCAGCAGAAATACAATAGAATGGGAGGGAGTTCAGGCTTGGGCCAGCTCAGCAGAGCAAACAGTGGCTTTATGGCTGACATAGTTCAAATCAAGACTTTCAGTGAAAATCATAGTACCCTAACCCCTCAGAAAACAGCTCCTCCACACACGTCTATATGAAAACCCTGTTCTCATCAGAAGTTTAGATTTAACCAAAAGTACAGATTGTGACAGTGGGGATGTTGGAAACCTGGCTTAAACATAAACATTTTTTTCCCAACTAATTACAAGTGCTGTACTGGATGACTCCTTGCAATGTATTCTGAAGTACTAAGACACGATCAAACTCTCACAATCAAATAAAAAATATTTTTCCAAGAGTCTGAAAAGGTGAGATAGTATGCACCTGCTTACGATCCAAGCATGCATCATGATGGTATAGACAGGAGGCGCCTCAAGTTTGGTGACAGGCACAACTGCATAAAAGTTGTTATGAAGTCTAATAAATGTTGGCTAGGTAAATCATCTCTTGCAATATGAATTAGCGAGAGCCCTGAGCCCCAATCCAAAGAGACCACCAAAGAAGTAAATTAATACTTTGGCCATCTGTTATTGGACTCTGGGGAATTAATGTGAAAAAATATCACACAGTACTGGCCAACACTTCAAACTAGCTTGAAGGCTTGTAAATCCACAGTGTAGTGACTGGCAGATCAAAAGAGGATGAAAGATGCTCTATGATAAAAATAAGTAGGAAAGAAAACAGGGCAACCTTGAAGTCAGTTTTCTTTTGCTTCATGCAAACAGAAAGCATAAATTCATAAACATCTCAGCCTCCTTCATCAGAGGAGACTCTGACCAAAAGCATGGCCTTCAGTGGAACAGTGTGCCCTTTTAAACAGCTTTCAGTTACTTCCTGAGGCCACCTTGGAGTACAATAGCATGCTGCCCAGCCTAGGAGTGCCACTCATTCCAAGTCATTCACTCCTAAGCTTCTATTTTGTTTCTTTGTTTATTTAGTGTTGGGGATCAAAGCCTGGGCCTTACACTTGCAAAGTAAGCTACGTAGAACTCCAGATGGACTGGGTGATTTTTCTAGAAGACAGCTGTAAGATACCACTGTTCCAGCACAGTGCAGCACTTCCACAGATGTAGTGTCTTGAAGCAATGCCGGTATCTCTCTTGCCTGGCTTCCTCTTCAAAGCATAGTACTCATAGTACTCAGTTAAATGCCAGAGGAAAATTTCCCTTTTATTACTTTTGCTTTGATGTCAAGTAGATAAAAATGTGAAAAACAGATTGAAAAATAAAGTGGGCAGTTCAGCTTTATCAAGAACAAATACCAGAAAAGAGTTTGTCTTAGTACCCAGGGGAATATGAAAAATGAAATATTCATAAGAGAACAGTCAAGATTTTAAAATCTAAAGAATTCATTAAAACTCATTTAATGGACAATGATTTTATATCAACACTCTGGGGAAAAACACAGGTTTTCTTAAGTTCCATAAAATTCAATTATTGAATGATTCTTAAAATACAGATTGTATTTAAATCAATACGACTGTTGCTTTGTGTCATACATACTTCATTTGTAGTCATACCAATTTATTCTTGATGTACACAGATATTCAGTACATTAAAGACTTCAATTTGTACAGTTTAATAATGAGAACCTTGAACATGCCCTATATTTCTTATGTCTCTTCTGTCTGACACTGACAATATTATTTTTCATGTGGACACCATGTAGTTCCATCCTGTGGAGGAGATGATTAATGGAACATGTGTTGAACAATAACAAATTTCATGATGCTCCCATGAAAGTGAGATGTACGTCCTATTTCATACAATAATATTAAGAGTCTCTCCCCACCCATTTTACAACTATATTTTTATTTATTAAGAAATATAATTAGGAAGAAGAAAATAGACATGAATATTGAGAGGAAAGCTACCATTTTATTTTTACCCTTTCGGACTCACCGGATTTGCCTTTCAAGGCTGGGCTGAGGAGCCTTCACTTAATTAAACAACACTGCAGATATGAATCATCAACAAAATGTTCAGCACCTGTTTCCAGTTTTCCCCAGGGAGCCAGAGGGAGCTAGAGGGCAGATTGAGATTTTCAATTGGGCAGTTGAACTCAGAAAGGAGAGGTAACCTGATGCTAAACTTTCCTTAGTCTTTAAATAAATCTGCTAGAACATGCAGAATATGTGACTTAAGTTTCCTTTGTCAAAAACCCACTTAAAATTTTATATACTTCAGTTATGTCTATTAATAATGATAAAACTGTGAAAAACAATGGAGTCTAGCCTCAAAAGTATCGAAATGCCCAGATATTATCTAAGAGACAGTCAGGACTGATTAACATTTATTTTTAGACCATTAAATCCAACTTCTGACACTGATTCTCTTTTGATTCCTCGCAGTTAATTGCACAGAGGGTAAGGCCACACCCTGTCTTTGCCCTGGCCATTTCCAGCCTACAAACTGATTCTTCTCTCACTGATTAGAACTAAAAAAAAATTAGCTAAAGAATAACTAAAGTTTCACAGGGGTATTTCAATTGTTTTATGTAAAATCTTCACCTGATCTCAATTTCAAGAGTAAGACAAAAAGAGAGAAGAAGAGAGAGAAAGAGTCAGAGACAGACAGAGCACTTGAGAGAGACAGCTACAGATAGACAGACACAGAGCAAGTGAGAGAGACAGAGACAGAGAAAGACAGACAGAACAGGTGGGAGATACACATAGAGATATTTACCTGCAGTAATATAGTTTTTCTGAAAAATGGAAAGTAAAAAACACTCTTTCCTAAGAGCTCAGTGATCTAGATGGTCAGACAGTCTAGATGGTCCGACATAGTTAGGGCAAGGAAATCAACAGCTGATATTTGAGGAACTAGTACAGATTTAACAGTTTAAAGGCTATTTGCCTGTACTACTCATAGTTTATACTTTGTACATTTTCTTAAGAGTTTAATTACTCTAAAATAACTGTTCTCCCTTGCAAGTTTTGCAAAGGTATTTTATTAATTCTTTCAAAATTTCATAGAACATATTTTGCATATATTCATACCCAACTCCAGATCCAATCCCACCACTCTATCTCCCCAAAGCTATTGTTGTTTTTTTTTAATTATATGTGTTCTGCTTGAATGTATGTATACGCAGCAAATGTACCTGGTGCCATAGCGATCAGGAGACGGTGTCTGATCTTTTGAAATTGCAATTATGGATGTTTGTGAGCCGCTATCTGGTGCTGGGACCCAAAGCCAGGCCTCTGCAGAGCAATAAGTGCTCTAACCACTGAGCTGTCACTCTTGCCCCCATAAATTTTAAAGAATTAAACATTTAAAGTAAAATTCCAATAAAAGGAAAATTTACAAATGTCAGAAAACAATAAAACAATGGCAGACATGTAATATATGCTTTGAATCATAATCATGTAACAATTATATTACAATAACAATTATATCTCACAAGAAAACTAGTATCATCTAAAGACAAGTTCTAATATGCCAATCCCACAAGTGTGCATGTGATGGTAAGAAAGGAAACAAGACGTTTGTATAATTCTAGACTCCCCCATGATACCACACAGTATAATTTCAGATCACAAGAATAAAATACAATTTTACATGAAAACCCTCATCTGTGTCTACCCTAATCAGAAGGTTTCCAGTCACAACACACAGGCACAAATCTCCTGATTGGAGCCAATATATCTTACAGAGTACTATTTATCATCAACCTTTACCAAAACTGTTGAGCTTCAATTGAATGAGAGTTTAGAAGGAACTTCCAGAGCACAGGTCTGGGGCTTCATCCCCAGGAAGCATGAGGTCGGGAATGCAACTGAAGACAACTGTTAAAATTCTTCCATCTAGCTGATACCATGAAGAAAAAAAGATTATTCTAGATTAGGGGTTAAGGGACAGAACATCCAATGTAATTTATTCTCCTGAAGCAGCTATGATTTAAAATTTTAAAGGAAATCTAATCTTTAAAAAATTGACTATGATAAATAATAAACGACATGAGATAACATAAATTAGTAAGTACTAGAATATTCTTTTTTCTGGGATTCTGCAAAAGTAAATCTATTGGAGATTTGTTTATTTACATGTCTGTCCCTCTTTCTGCCACTTATTCATCCAGTTATTGACAGAGATAGAGGACAGAGAAGGTAGAGGGAGGACAGTGGGAGGGAGGGAGACACGCAAGCCTGGTCTTAGTAGGTAGCACCAGTTGGTAGACTGCAAATTTCATACAGAGTTACTGCAATCTTAAATCTGGAATCCTAAGGGTAGCCAGCAGGATGGAAGTCTGTTATGATTCTATGTTCTAGTCTTAAAGAGGAAATCTTACAAATTCAAAGATCATACACTTGTTCTTAAGACTGTCTTGCACTGAATATTTTATGTCTAATGAAACATGCAATTGTGTTACTGCTTCATCTGTGCCTCTAATAATTTTTTCCTTTCATTAATTAAAAGTGATCTTGTAATCCCCTGGTTTGATAAAGTTGTGCGTGTGTGTGTGTGGCGAGGTGTGTGTGTGTGTGTGTGTGTGTGTGTGTGTGTGTGTGTTGTGGGGGTGGGGTGGGGGTATGCCTGCCACAGTACCTATGTGGACATTAGACAAGGAGACTTCAACCTTGCTGGAGTTGTTTATCTCCTTCTACCATGTGAGTTTTGGGGATCGAAGGATCAAACTCAGATTTTTAATCTTAATGGCAAACGCCCTTACTTGTTGAACCATCTTGACAGTCTACAATTGTTTTATTTTTGTTTCATGGATTTTTATAGTTTTTTAGATGTTTGTAAGTCTAGATTGCAAATATAACCTTAGTAAATCAGATCCCGTAGATAACATGACTTTGTATACAATGCTAGAATTTTACTTTTAAGTCTGTTTATAAGCTTGATTTAATGATTATGAGATTCTTGGTTTTAAAATATTTTTCTCATTGTTTGGTTCAAGTCACAGTTTCTACCACAGGAGGATGATCACTTTTGCTATGTGAAGATACTTTTGGATTTAACATTGTTGCTCAGGTATACCACAATTAGAAACTTTCATGTATAAAGTCAAATATTTATTCTGTATTAAAACTAGAAATCCAATTTTAGAACTGGAACTGGTTTAGTTTTTATCATATTGTATATTAGAACTTTGGAAGGAACACTTTAAAACATAAACATTTCTCTGAGATTTCCTGTTCTGTCTAGTTTTTGTCAACTTGACACATTATAGAGTTATCTGGAAAGCAGGAACCACAACTGAAAATCATGCTTCATCTGATTGGGCTGTTGGTGAGTCTGTGAGGAATTTTCTTGATTGAGGATTGATATGGGAGGGTCCGCTCATTGTGGATGATGCCACCCCTTTTCAGGTGGCCCTGGGTTGTATAATGAAGCAAGCAAAAATCAAAAACCCAACTCTGACACATTTACTTTTACATTACCTGCAGTCACTGCACTAAAGTTAATTTTGTGGTGTATCTGAAATATCAAAATCACATAATGGTATTTTCATGTGAATCACAAGGACAAATGGCAGATAATTATCTTGAAACTTTCATTGATTTCAAATAGTCTATACCTGATATAATACCTTTCAATCTTTAGGATCATTCACTAAGTAACTATAACTTCTTTGAATTTAATAATAGGTTCTTTTTAGTACCAAGGATGTGACTTAAAGTTTACTTTATAATTGCAGTAATTCAGAAGATTAAATATGTTCTTAATTTTTGCATTATAAGTAACTACAGAGACATTGTGGTTTTCTATAATACTATTTGGTATTTAATGCTTTAGTGGTTTAAATTATAAGAATTAAAGAAAACACATGACCATAGATAATGTTAGACTATTGTGTTATGTAACAGAAATAGTTGGATGTGATAGTGTTTACTTGTCCATCTAACTCTGAAGAAGCAAAGATAGGAAAACCATCAGTCTGGTAGACAGGGAATTCAAGGCCAGCCTGGTTTCCTCTCTCTAAAAAGGTCAAGAAACAGTGAGAAAAATGCCATCATTTTCAAGGACATCTGGGAGAGAAGGGTACCATGCAAAATTATGGAGTGTAAAGAATGAAAAACTCATTCAATGAGTATAAAAGGAAAAAGTATTTGATATAGGAGGAAGTTTTCTGAAGTACAGTATTTTTGGTGAAAGTTGGCAAACAGTGAATAATGATGCACAGACGTGAGAAATAAAGAGATGAATATTCTCAGATTCTTTCAAGACTCAGCATTATATTGTATATGCTCTTTAAAAAGCATCTACCTTTTCCCAGTTTTACTCATCGATTGTTCTAATCAGAGTAAATGCTAAATGCTTTATGTAGTCATGTCTCAAGCTGAGAACTTTCTTTTGCTGACATTTTGCTACTTTTTTCTTAGACTTAACTAATGTTGCGGTGATGCAGCCAGAGAGATACTTTAAAATGTGGTAATGTAATTATGGAGGCTTTACACAGCTGTAAAGAAGACATGGTAGCTTACAAACTCTGAAAACGGATGCTGACACTTTGTGTACATAAGAGATCTATATCGCAGTTGATTACTGTTCATCTGGAATTGACATATTTCAAACTCTATAGAACTATAACATAAATATGTTCCATTTGTGATACCTATATTTCTCTTTGCTTTATAAATATTAGTCATTTAATACAATAAACTAGGGCCAAACATCATAGAAATATAAAACATGTATTCTCATGTTTCCCCAGTTTTATAGAATGCTACTTTACTCAAAGCAGGTACAGCATTCTTCTCCAGCGAAAAGCATACCTATTGGTTGTCCAGTGCCAAGCAACCTAAAAAGTGTACATACAAGTGTGATATATATTCATATACAAATAAGAAAGCAAGTTATTCTTTATTTAATGTATGGCATTTCAAATTTTAAAGAAATAAAGTATAAGAAAATGTAAAACAACGACAATAAAATTGAACACATTTTCAGTAAAATGGTTAAAAATATTCAAGTTTACAAGAATAATAGTTCATTAACTATTATTAAATAGTTCATCAGTGAGCTCATCATTGATATATGATTGGAAACTAACAAAACAAATCTTGGGTATTTTGTTTGTTATTTTTGAGATTATATTTTAATTACAACGTTTCTCCCTTCCCTTTATTCCCTCTAAACCCTCCCATATACACCTCCCTACTCTTCTTCAAATTCATGGACTCATTTAATCAATTGTTATTGCATGGAGATGTGTATTTGTACATACCTATATATTCCAAATATATCCTGTTGAGTCCACACAGAATTAATTCTATATATATTTTCAGAACTGATGATTTGGCAGTGGAAAACTAATTGGTGTGCTTTCTCTGGGAAGGGCTACTTCTAGTCTTAGCTTTACTCAGTTGTATGTGATTCTTTGTGATGGGTGGAGGCCTTGTGGACTTTTCACCATCTAGTTTGGCATGTTTATTAGTGTCTCCTTGTTCAGCTCACATTCAGGCAATCATGTGGGTTTGCTTCTAATGTTATTTTGAAGGTACAATCTCACAGCAGAGTACCCAATTCTCTGACTCTTAAAATCTTTCTATCCTCTCTTGCACAATATTGCTTGACCCTTAGGTATGGTAGTACCCTTTGGAGGGTATCTACTGAGATAGGAATCTATACTTTTGCATATTAATTGACTAAGATTTTCTGTAGTTGTCAATGACCAGCATTGGCTTGTGGAGGAGTTCTGATGAAGGGGTGTTTGAGAGTGGCTAAAGAGATGGCTAGAATTCAGTCATGGGTCCAAGTTGACAGTGCTATCATCTGCTTGAGATGGCTCTGCAGACAACTGTCTGTAGATAGCATTTGACTCTGAAGTCTGCTCAAGATAGCTTTCTTCTTGAGACACACTCTGCTCTACAGTTCTCTCTCTCTCTCTCTCTCTCTCTCTCTCTCTCTTCTCTTCTCTTCTCTTCTCTTCTCTTCTCTTTCTCTCTCTCAACATATCTCTATCTGCTTGATAAAGCTCCCTCCAGCTATAAGAAGTTCTAAAAGGTCTCTGGATAGCTCATGGCTTTCTGACCAAATTCATAAAAGCTGCTAGAAAAAAATATCTAAAAGAGTTGTGTTAGCTCTCTAGTATTTCTTTGGTTTTCCAACCAAGGTTGGAAATTTTAAAAATTCTAAAAGAGCTATGTTCATTCTCCAAGCAGTTCTCTCTGGGCAGCTCTCTCTTGCAGACCAAAAGCCCAGTCCTTTATTTACATATCAATTCAATTGTTTATCTGGGTTCTCTTTTGATTATCCCATGAACCAGCATTTTATGACCTTAACTGCTTGATTCCTAGAAGAAGAAAGTACATTTGCTTGAAAATGGCAAGTGAATTCAGAGATCTGCCTGCCTTTTTAAGAACAGACAATAAGCTAGCTGGGTGGAATCTGGCTTTGCAAACATTATTTCCAACATTCCTGGGCCTAAATTAGCTCTGTAGCAGGCTGACATTGAACTCAGGAATCTGCCTGCCTTTGAAAGCACAAACAATAAATTAGCCAGGTGGGATCTTGTCCTATGATCACCACTTCCTAATACTCTGTATCTCCTTTCTTAATATCTTTCTGACAAGCTGACTCACAGTGTAGCTGCCTCTGTTCTTTTAGGTCCATGAAGCACTTCATAAAATTCATATTGTATCCTTATATTTTGCTTAGCTGAGAAATTATAACTCATTATTAAACTCATGTTGTCAGAGTTCTTTCCCATAGCCTTAAAGGTTTTCCTGAAGGTCATTAGACACATCCTTGCTCCCAAGACATATTCTATCTCTGATTATCATGAAATCACTAACCTTGGAAAAGAAGACATTCCCCAATAATTTTAGCAGGGAGAATATTTCCCAAAGGACTGACATAGAGTAAATTATGTATATTATTATACAAACAAGCCTTATGCCTAGCAACATGTCATACCAGCCCTTCCGCCTATCCATGAAGGACTTGGCATGTAGTGATCTCCATCTGTTGCAAAGTTTCTTCAATGAGGGGAGAAGACGACATATACCTGTGAGTACAATGACAAATGTTTATTGATTACTGTTAAGAATTATGCAGGTTTAGTAGAATAGTGGTTAAATAAGTATAATTTAACTAGCATTAAATAGTTACCTACATTTCTAGTACTAGTCATGGTATTCTTCCTGTTGAGTAGTCTTAAGCCTAATCAAAGAGCCATTGTTTACTCTCAAGATATATGTGCCACTACTGTACCTAAAAGTTTACCATGACGTACTTGTACTGGCTGATTTTGTGTGTCGAACTTGACACAAGCTAGAGTTATCACAGAGAAAGAAGTCTCCCTTGAGGTAATGCTTCCATGAGAACCAGCTGTAAGGCATTTTCTCAATTAGTGATGAAGGGTGAGGGGCCATTGTGGGTAATGCCATCCCTTGCATGGTAGTCTTGGGTTCTATAAGAAAGCAAGCTGAGCAAGCCAGGGGAAACAAGTCAGTAACTAACATCCCTTCATGGCCTGTGCATCAGTTCATGCTTCTTGACCTGCTTGAGTTCCAGTCCTGACTTCCTTTGGTGATGAACACAATGTGGAAGTGTAAGCTGAATAAACCCGTTCCTTCCAAATTGCTTCTTGGTCTTGGTGTTTCTGCAGGAATAGAAACCCTAAGAAAGTACTGGTCATGGATATGGTTCATAGGCTTCATATCTGATTGGAACCATAGGAAGCCTCTCCCCTTTCGAAGCTTGCATGGTGCATTCTGGTATCATCAAAATCCTCGTAGAATGGACATTCAGTTAAGTTATAGCCCTGATTCTGAAGTACATGGTGTCTTCAAAACTAGAAACTTACCTTCCACCTCTAGGAAATTACCAAGGGCAACAGCTACAGACTGTATGTGTTGAGAGTCTTTTAGACAGTCCTGGCCAGAAATTTAGAAGAGAGAGGACTTGTCATATATAGTATTGAGGTTTTGTTAGGTTGTCTTGGGCTCTAAGAGAAAGCCTAGATGAGAAAAATTAATAAAACTGAGTAAGCATATTTATATATTGTATTAAGTTAGTTATAGATTTTTGATATTTTTGCTGTTATGCATCATTATATATAGTAATTATTTTAAACTAAATACTTAATAGTATGATTCTTTGTAGTGTTTTGTTCAGCCATCTGTATTGTTATTTTCCCTAACTACCTTGTCCTCATTGTCCTCTCTCTTCTTCATTAAGAAGCCCCTTTTCTCCTATCACGTTTATTCTATCATTCCCCTCTACTTTCCTCCTACCTTCTTTTGTATTTATGTCCTTTCTCCACTATTTTCCTAGTTTTCCTCGCAAATCACCTCTGTCCTGCTCTACTCTTCCCCTTTACTTTACTCTCCTGTCACCTTCTTCTGAGTTTTCTCCCCCACACCTCTACCTCCCTAAGGAGCCTTCCTTTTCCATGTTCCCCTATCAGATTACTTGCACTCTGCCAATTCCTCTTCATTTTTTCCATCTTCATCTGTATTTACATCCCTTTCCCCCTTAAGGAGCTTCCTCTTTCCCAATATCCTGACCAATTTTCTTGTACCCTACTATCTCCCTCTATTGCTCCTCAACCCATCTATCCTGTCAGTACTTCCACTTTACTTTCCTGGTTTCGGTAGTCATTCCAGATGATGTACTCACATCTGAAGATTTCAAGCTAACAGCCTCCAGTAAGAGAGAACAGGTGATGTTTCTCTTTCTGGGTTGAGATTACCTCACTCAATATGATCTTTTCTAGTTCCATAAACTTGCCAAATTCATTTTATTTTTCTTAACTACTGAATAGAATTTCATAATGTTGATTTATTACATTTTCTTTCTTTTTTTTAATTGGATAGTTTTTGTATTTACATTTCTTACGTTATACTCTTTCCCAGTTCCTGCCTCTCTCATCCCCCCTCATTTTCATTGCCTTTTTTTTTCTTACCAGTATAGGACATTTATGTTGTTTCCATTTCTTAGCTATTGTGAGCAGAGAAGCAATGAACATAGATGAACACAAATTTGTAGAGTATAATGTCAAGTCCTTTAGGCATATGATTAGGGGTGGTACAGTTGAACCATATGGTAGATTAATTTTTAGCTTGTTGAAGATTCTTTACGTTGATTTTCAGCATGGCTCTATCAGTTTGCAATCAGACTATATAGTGAGTTAGAATTCCTTTTCCCCACATTCCCTCCAGTATTTATTTTTGATTGTTCCATTGATCCTGGTATATTGACTGAAGTAACATGAAATCTCAAGTTGTTATGACTTGCATTTTCCTAGTTACTAGAAATAATGAAGATTTTTTTAAAAGATATTTCTTAGCTATTTTTTTTTTGTGAGATCTCATTCAGGACCCAGGTTCATTTTTCTGGATGGGTCATTTGTCTTTTGACTCAATATTTTTGAGTTCTTTGTATATTCTGAATATTAAATTTATGTCAAATATATAGCTAGCTAACAATGAGTTTCTCCCATTGTGTGTGGCCTTCCTCTACACCCACTTGATTCTTTTGCTGTGCAGAAACTTCAGCTTTACAATTGTTGTCCTTCATTCTTGGACAAATGCAGTAAGTCCTTTAACACTTTTCTACACAGAATGTAGGGTATTTACTAAGTTTTCTTCTAGCATTTTCAGAGTTTCAGTGTTTCAGGATTCATTCCTTGATCCATTTGGAGGATTTTTGTTTGTTTGGGCAAGGTGACAGATATAGATCTAATTTCTTTGTTCTATATATAAACATTCAAATTTTACAGCACCATTTGCTAAAGATGCTTTCATTTTTCCAGAATAATTTTAAAATCTCCATCAAATATTATGTGACTGAAGTTACAGGTGCTCATGTTTGGGTCTTTGATTTTGTTCCACTGGTCTACATGTCTGTTTTTATAGCAGTACTGTATTGTTTGGATTATAATTCTCAATTTAAAGAAATACAATTCCAGAATTTGAGGAATTATAATTTCAGATATATCTTAAAACCAGGAATTTTAATTTCTACATTTTTTATTTGTTTGCTTGTTTTTTGCTTTGTTGCTTTTTTTCTTTGTTCTCAGCAAATTCTGAGATTTTGACATTTCAGTAGACTGAGCAAATTCATATGACTTCTCCAATCATAATGATAGCATATGACATAGAGTATCTAAATAATAAATTTAAAAACTAAAGTACTGAGATGCGAAGTGAAACCAGTAGAGCAGGTTCAGTTTATACCTGTGAATTGTTTGTTTTGCAATTTGGGGAACAAAATCATGGATATATGCTATAGAAGGCTAGCAGCTTACCAATGAACTATATCTCTAGGTCCCTGTTGTCTGGTTTACATCTGGACAAGGATATCTCCAGGACCTTCGGTCTAAACCTTTGTGAAAGGAGATAATTGTGCTGAAGGAAGGTAGCACTCCAGACAGCCTGGCTCAGGTCACCACTGATATTCAACACCTCACTGATTTCCATTAACTAACATTGTTCTATTTAACGTTGTCATTGTATTTCAGAATAAGATTGAAGAGATATGCATGTGCATGCAGATTTTCTTGAATTCAGGTGTTAGTCTTTGAAGATAAAAAGAAAGCATAGAGATCCTTTCCCAGGACTTAGATATTTAAGTAAATATTTTAGCTCCTCAAAATATTAATAAGGAAAATTTGTAAGCTCTGTGGTTTTTTAAAGTTTCCTTTTACTATTTTTGGGTTTAAAATGACTATGTAAAAAGAATCTACCTGGAAGAATATAGCACACAGCATAGAAAAAAATAGTTGTGATTGTGTGCACTGTTGTTTTTTTACATGTTTGAGAAAAGATCTCCCTGAAAGGGGTTGGGGATTTAGCTCAGTGGTAGAGTGCTTGCCTAGCAAGAGCTAGGCCCTGGGTTCAGTCCCCAGCTCCAAAAAAAAAAAAAAAAAAAAAAAAAAAAGAAAAAAAAAAGTGATATCAAACCCTGTTGTCAGCTCAAAATACAACACACACACACACACACACACACACACGCTCACACACACACACACACACACACACAGAGGCAGAGTAAACAATAATTAAAAAAGATGGCATGAATCTGGGAGCAGTGGAGGGGTCAGAGGAAGAGCTAGGAGTTACTACTCTTTGTATCATACAAACAATGCAACAAAAAGTATAGCTTTATTGTACATTGAATTCACTGCTTGTAAAAATATCTTATATTTGTTTCCCATCTGTTATGATTTGAATAGGCTTGGCCCCTATAGACTGATGTGTGAGAATGGTTGGCCCATAGGAAGTGGCACTGTTAGGAGGTATGGCCTTGTTGGAGGAAGTGTGTCCCTTAGGGCTTTGATGTCTTATAAGCTCAAGTCTGGCCATTGTGACACAGTCTTCTGCTGCCTGCCAATCCGGATGTAGAACTCTAGTTCCTCCAGTACCATGTCTGCCTAAATGCCACCATGCTTCCTGCCATGATGACAACAGACTAAATCTCTGAAACTGTAAGCCCCAATAAAATGTTTTCCTTTATAAGATTACTCATAGTCATAGCAACAGACCTGCAGCCTTCTCATGCTGAGTTCTCCTGCACCTACATGATGGCTATGTTCTCTGTTTAGCTCCTCTCAGACTTGGCATCTACTTCTCTCCAGGCATGGTAGTTCTATCTTTCTCCCTCTTCTTCCTCAGCCCCTTGTTCGGGAATCCTAAAGTCTCACCTCTGTCTCTATGCCCAACCATTTGTGCAGGCAACTTTATTTACCAATTAAAACCAACTGGGGGCAGGGTCCCTCAGCATCTTGTGTGTGGATATGCAGATTGTCATGCAATTTTGGGGACCAAGTTAACATAATTAAAGCAGCATTAGACCAAATCCACAACAAATTGTTAGTCTCTGTAGTTCCCTTTCTCTATTTAAAAAAGAATCTCCCTTGATTAGAGTGAAATCTACATTTATCTGTGGGTATAAGAGTATGCATTTAGAATACAATTATATTTGTTTAGGAAAGAGGCAAGAGGATGTTCTACTATCTTCCTAGGAATGGATATTAACCAAATTTCTAGTACTGGGTATGAATTTACTTCTATTGAATTAGCCCTAAGACCAGTTAGAGAGCTATCAGTCACTACTGAGATATAAGTGCCACTATTAACACATTCAGGGTGGAGCTTTTCTGCCCTGGCAGTCTATTTTTTGATTTACAGGCTTCATACTTAGAAATATTGACTGTGTTTCTCCCTTTGACAACTAGCATAGCAAATTCAGAGAATATGAGCGCTAATCCTTAAGGAGTAGACTTCCAGTTCTATTCCAGATCAATCCTTCAAAACCCTGAATATGATGGATTTTATTATGAAAGGGAGTTCATGAACTCTATAAATTGTCTATATTATTAATTGGTGAGTAGAATATTAGCATGGGGCATGAAGCAGGCTAGAGTACAGGGTCAGCCTATTCTATTATATGGAAAACTGACCCTTTGATATATTAGTCACACTAATCTATGTCAAACTATGGTTAAGAAGACAACAAAAGGTTAAGTGAATAAATAAATCTAAACATTTACAAACTAAAATTTAAAGATAAGAGAATGGTCTTAATTTATAACTTTTGGACCAGTATTTTTGCCATGGGGGTCTTTGGGAAAAATGAGCATATTAACCAAAGATAAACCTCATCCTTAAAATTTCTAGAAGCAAACTTAACCTCACTAGATCTATTAAAATACGCATAGTTTTACATGATAATTTAGAATTACCATTCATTTAGATGAGTACCAAATTGATCATCATCCATTAATTAATTTATGGATTTTAAAAACTTCCAAATAGCATCAAGCAGCCAAACATTAATTGAGTCTTCTCTTGAGGTGGAAGGGATTCTTTTCTTGTCTGTTGTAAATTTAAAGAGAAATAACATTGAAAACAAAAATATACTGGATGAAATGTCTTATTTGAAGTATTGTAATGACTAGTGATTGCATTGCTCTGATGTGATATGAAATTGAGAGTAAAGGTCCTGACTTAACTGCATAATTAACTGATCCTTAGCTGTGAGTGCTGGAAAAAAACTAACCTAAATACTTTACTGTGCACAGTGATCTGAAGGGTGAAGAAAGGGGACAATAATTTTTGACCCCAGGTTATGCTGTGAAGAGAATCATAGGATTTCATATGTTTCTATTTGAGTAAACTTTAGAGTATATTATAAAATATTTCCACACACAACCATGTGTGACTTAGGTATTTTGTAAACAATTCATGATCTTTGCCTCAGAACACTAAAAAGACCAGAAGCATTAGTCTGCCCATTGCTACAGCATTTAGAAATGGTAAAACCAGAATATATCCATATTCACTCCTCTTGAAACTTAACACAGTGCTTTACAGCTGCTTGCTTGCATATCTTGGTAAAGTAACATCAGTGGGCCTGTCATCAGGACAAAATGTCAAACAGTTAGGAATAGAAGGAGTTCACCCTAATTCTCTTTTTTGTCTGTTCAAATATGTAGCCTGGGGATATATTAGGTATAACAGGATACTAAACTATGATACAATGATATTATTATTGAACTCTCATTAATTCTTCCTTATAATCCAAATAATCTTGTAGAACTAACAAAGTGGACTGTACTAGTTGTTTGTGTATTGTTTTGATAAGATACCGTGACCAAAAGCAACATATAATGCCTTATGATTCTAGAGAACGAGATGCCCATAATGGTGGGGAACAGATAACTGCAGGAGGCCACTGAAGCATGCAGAGAGCTCAAATATTAACCTCTCATCTGCACATAGGAAGCAGAGGCCATGACCTCTAGAAAGGGGATGAGACTATAAACCCTCAAAGCTCACCTACAGTGACGCACTTCCTCCAGCAGGGATCTACTTCCAAAAGGTTCCACAACTTTCCCAAACAGCAACATTAATTGAGGACAAAGTCCACAAATGCGTGAGCTTATGACGGACATTTTTCATTCAAAATGCCACTCGTGCAAGGACTCTTGATGCTTGAGACAAAGTGGTTGTAAATTTGGGGGGGGAAAAGAGAATTTTCTGAGATTGGGTATAGATGCATATGGGGTAATTGACGGACTCATTTTTTAATGTGAAAATGACTAGAAATTTTATAAAAACCTTTATTAACTTTTGTTCAAATAAATGGACACCCCTGAACCGTGTTTAACATGCAGTTGATTGTGAGAGAAGGTATTGAGAACTAAAGCTTCTTTTTTACGTCATCCTATAAACACTCCGCATATAGGATAGTGATAGGCTCCAGACAGAATCTCAGACTTGCCTTCTTCCCTCTCCAAACTCCCTTGACCCCAGCTTGTCCCTGTTATGAACAACACTGTTCATTTCCAACTTCATTTCCACATACCCTACAGTGTATCACAAAGCCCTGTGTTCTGTTTTTAAAACAGCAGCATTAGTTCTTATCATGTATGTCACGACCCAAAGGCTTTTAATGACCACCTCCCTGTGCTTCCTCTTCCCGCTTTTGCCTTCTAGAGTCACCTTTAAAAACACTGTCCATGTCCCAACACCACTTTATGCAGAATTCTCCAATTGTGTCTCATTTAACTTAAATAAATTTCGAACTCTTATTCATGAATAATGGTAGCCAACATGCTTTCTCTCCCTGTGATTTTGTTACTAACTCTGCCCTTTCAGACCAATGTGGTAACAACTCTAGACACTATTTCCTTTGTCAGACCAAGTGTATTTCTTCATCTAAGGATTTCAGTTTATTATTGTATCTGCCTAGGTTTGTTTCTCTCAGTTATCTACACTGTTGATGGCTATTTCATGATTGTGCACACCTCTGCTCAAATGCTAACTGTCCAAAGAGAGCATCTACCACTTCTTAGTCTAGCTTCCCTTTTTTCACTTAAAATGATCTTCTTTATACCACTTGGAACTTTCTCCTTTGTTTAGTTTTATACTTATATACTTACACATTCTCTCTCCCACACTAGAGTATAACGTCTGTGAGTTCTGAGCCAGTCCAAAGTGTAACCCTGAGTAGTTTTTTTCTTTAACTTTAATGTAACAAGTTTTGAAGCCTCCTTAAATAATACTGGACTATACCTACAAAAAGTAATATGAATTAATGTTTATATATGCATATTTACTTTTTATAAAAGTATTAATTTGTAGAGTTAGTGGCAAAGGAAGAATAATTAGCCTTTCATTTGGCTATAAAATGTCACAAGGCTCTCAATGTGTTTAGATGGCCTTAGGCAAGAGAGACACACATTTGTCATAATAATTCTGCATTTCTAAAATGTCATTTACATTAGCTAAGTACATGAAATTTAGTCTTTGTATTGTCTTACAAAAGAATGATATCAATACAAAAGGTTTATTGTTTCCATTAATCCTGTGTCCTTGAAAATTAGAAAAAAAAATGTCTTGGCAAAGCTCTTCATTCAGCCAATCAAAGCTGAGTCTACAGGGCAAACTGAATAAGGTGGTAAGAACTGACTTCCTGGGAAGAGAGCTCTGACTATAAGAAGATCTGTAGCAAGCTAAACTTATTGAGGAAAGGATATAGTGGTGTGTATAGTAAAGCCTTTATGTCTGGCTTTAAATTAAGTGTATAGTAAAGCCTTTGTGCCTGGTTTTGATTGAAATGTTTCTCAAAGTCTTTTCTATATTAGGGTCAATCAGTAGAGGCTGAGAAATTGATACGAGACTGAATCTTGAAGAACTGTTTCTCTGGAAGGTCTGAACTTGGGACTACGTGAGAGCCTGCAGCTACAGCAGTCTTGGTTCTAAGATACTCCTGACAAACCTGGAGTTCCTACTTTCGATAATGGCTAGCCATGGTCAGAAAGATTGAGATTTGTATGGGTTGTCTGCTCTCCTGAATAGCAAAGGGCAAGATAACTGCAGTAACTGGACTCTTATGTCCCAGCCCCAGTGAACCTTACATGTTTGAGTAAAATAACTGGAGTGAGCTAGCTGGGTGGCATTCTTCCCCAAGAAACTGTACATCTCTGTTCTTTCAGAAAATGAAGGCTTACCATCTGGGTGAGCTTCTCTCTCTATCATGGCACTCATTGCCAACATCAATCATTAAGGGAATATACTTCCTGTTGAATGGCATTGTCATTTATTCTCCCAGAGAAAGAATAAACTATATGGCTGATAAATGAGTATGAATGAGCAGTATTAGAAAAACAAAAGCTTTTGTCTGTAGAAAGCAGGCACATCAGATCACAGAGAGTTTCACAGGCTAGCACATCTTACTCAGTTCTCCAATGACAACCTATCTATGGTGGAGTTCTGAAAATATATAAACAAGAAATTCTGATCTCATCACTAAGTGAACAGAATTCACAGAGGATGAATTTAGCTGAATGTACTAATTTCTGACTACCACACCCATACTTAAAATGAGCATCTGGTATAGCAGGTAGGCATTTAGGATACAAACATAAATAATGTTCCAACTGGCTGCTGGGAATCTGAAAGGGATCACTACAAGATAGCAAGTGCTGCAGTAAGGGCTTAAGTTTTTAGAGGCTTAAGTTTCTGGAGGTACAGCTGATCCATAATGGGAAGGAATAATAAACACCATACCGGAAGTGTCCACAGAAGTAAAACAAGTCTTGACTGTATCCTAATATTCCCTAAAATATCACTGGCCTGGGGAATTAAGTCTACAATGTGGAAAGTGAATATTCTGCTAATTGGAAATGGCGTGAATCAATGTGCTAATTGTACCAAATGTGTGTGTTAGAAAATCAAAAGTACATCCATGTTTCTGTAAGGTAAATTGTAGGCAAAGTTCATTGTAAGATGAAGACTAATACATGTTGTTGAGTTAGATAAAAGAATAATTTTCCACTAGTTGTGTTATTAACAGAATCATAATGACAGCATGAGAGCTCAGTGGATAAAGGCACTTGCCACCAACCTTGACAACGTGGGTTCAATTATTAGGATCCATGTCATGAAAGGATGGAATACCTGAAAGCTGTCCTCTGCTATTCACATGTGTGCTATGGAACATATGTGCTCATACAATATACACAAATCTATGAGTAGAAAAAAAATTTAAGAAAAGAGAATAAAGCCACTGAAAAGTTCTGCCTCAGGAATCTGCCTGACTTCACCTGTAACACCTGACTGTTGTTAAAGTTAGTTACAAGGAAGTAGAGTTTCTTAATCTTAGCCATATGGGAAGAGAACCAAACAAACCAAAACAAAACACTAAACAAAATTCAAACAAAAAACACTGGAGATAAAACAAGAGAAAGCAAGATGGACAAAATATTCAAAGGACAGTGATAGATGCCAGCCACTCTCTCAATTGGTTTATAAACAAGGCTAGATGCGAGTAATGTCCACAGGCAAAAAGATCAGATTGTATGAATTAACATTTTAATGTATTCTAGATGTGAATATAGCAACTTTACAATATTCTTTTCAGATGATAAATGTCATATAGTGTAGAAACTGTGTTTTAATGTCCATCGTATAGCTAACACCTACATTGGGATACCCAGCATATTACAGATTCTTAGGGACTAAGTTTCTTTCTTTCATCTTGCTTGCTTGGATGTCAGTACTGAAGATTGTGCCTAGTATCTCATACTTGTTAAGGAAATGTTTTACCCATTAGCAATATGCTAGTCTGGGAGTAATTGTTGATGAATGAATAAGTAGATGGAATAAAGATGTTCTTTAAAAAAGTAGCTTGAAACTGATAAATATGAGATAGTTTATTCTCTATGGAAAAGTAAATCATGGGTAAATTCTTAGAGGGGATGAACAATAGCTAACTGATATGAGATCAGTGTCTTTTCAGTGGTCTTAGGCATTTTAGAAGAGGAATATATGTCTATAAACTCTACAGAAAACAGGAAAGAATGGAGGCTGGCACTAGTTGGCTAAAGTACAGGGATCATAGTAATAATGAATGCAGAGGTATAATAATCTTCCTAGTACAGGGCTTTTTCTAACAACTGCCAATAAGCTAATGGAGTAAAAGGTTACCTTCATAAGTTGAACACTATGTCCATTTAAAAATTTTAAAAGTCACTTTATGAAATCACTTAAACGTGAAATGTAAGAATAACATACCTGTTAAGTTGTTAATGTTGTAAAATAATTTGACGGGAAAATACAATATTTCATTTACCATTTACTCACTATAAGTTTCAATTATCATTAAAGAACTTCATACTTCATTGTAAGCCTATATCGTTTGTTATGCGTTTTGAATGTTTACCTTCTCACACATCACTTGTAATCCTTGAGAAATACAAATACATGGAATGGTTTTGGATATGGGGAGTACTACAGGGCAAAATCTCTGTGGAAAATTATTCAAGTATTTCATAAATCTTGAAAACATACATCTGTGCTGTGAAAATAGATGCACTAGGAAAGGTGCAGCTGAGGAATCTGTCCTTTGGTTGCTTTGTTTTCTTTTGTTCCTGTTTTGCTTTTAGTTCATTGTACTTTTACCTTGAGAGTGTTTAAAAACATTGCCTTGTGGCTTATCCATATCTTAAGATTTAATTGTGAATTGATCATTTGTGTACCAAAGGAAGATAGCTTGATCAATATCAGAAATGCAGCTTTTACTGAACGCATGTTTGGTAAGCACACATTGAAAATTCCTCTTTATGAACTAAGTCATATTTCTTAGAACATTAAACCAAGAAGCATTAGATTTGACTTGTCCTGAGGATGAGCTCAGAATCAAGTCTGACCAGAGTGTCCCAAAGTATGCCCATCTATACATCCACATCTATGAAATAAGCCCATCTAATACATTATTAACAAGGCTGCAAATTATAATGGACTAAAGATTAATTTTTTATGTGCAATATGAGTCCTCAATCTTGAACCTCCCAAGAAGCAAATGAATTTTTCTAACCCAACTGAGCTTAGAAGAAAACTAATGGTTTTATACTTTTATGAGTGGGACAAATTACTAAAATTCTTCAAAAATAATAGCAACTTTCAGAAATGTATAATCAATTGGACAATAAGCACAAAGGAACCATCATAATAGCACCGATTGGCTCTGTAGGTCATTCAGGATGCTGTACACTGTTGAGTCATACCTTTCTGATACACTGTCCAGTTACCAACATCTTAAAGGAAGTTAACCAACATGCTTGAAGAAATCTTAAATATTTTAAATGAGTAGGTGTTTGCAGTATTAAAACCCTTTTGCATGAAAGAATGGCTAGTGTATTCTCGTATTTTGTAACTCTTGTAGCCAACTTTTAGCAAAATGTCTGAAATATCTGCAATACCCATGACAGCACATGTGGGTTCCTCATTAACTCCATTTTCTGTAAAATGAAGACACAAAAATACACATCCACATAAAAGTTCCACGTGTGTGGATATACATGCAAATAAACTTTACCACAAAGTGATTTACAAACAACAAGTAAGACTGTTTCTGACAGAGCAGCAAGAATACAAGCTCTGTAGAAAGCAGAGTTACTTTCCCATTCACTCTAGGTTCCAGAGCCTCAAGCAATGAATGTCTTTCCTAAGGACTCGATGAATGTTACCGAAGTCTTCTTTGATTAAAAATCACTAATCATCAAAGATGCTTGCTGTAAGTCATCATTTTTGTTTATGCTCATTTACCTAACACTAATTCTCCTTTGAAGAAGATTGATGATCTCAGAAGACATATACAAGGGTTTTAGAAATAATATCTGTGATGTTAAGCTTGGAGATAATCCATTAGTAACACTCTGGACTCTTTAATGGCATTTTAAAACAATGCCTTAATACTTATTCGAAAATGGCAATGTCACTGGCTATGCAATTTTAGCATCAGAGAATTTCTGCTTTTCTCTAGGCTGCCTTTTCTGAGCCCTCTTGATTTATAATGACTTGAAAAACCATCATTATCATTTCTAAGAACTGAGGGCCAGATCCCTAAGATGCCCACTTTGCTCTTCCATAGAGGGCCTTTCTGATAAAAAGCAAGATTGCCAAAAGTTCCTGCAGGTTCCAGACAAAACCTGATGACAGGACCTCTGTTGCCCAGTCTCCCTTTGATATTTGCCAGTTAGCAGACACAGTTGGTCTAATCCCACTCAGACTGGCTAATCTTTTGTAATATTTCATTTCCCTGAATCTGCAGAGCCTTCCTCTACCTCCCTTTTTTTCTGGCTTCTGTGTAAGCCAAACCTGAGTTTAGTTCACACTCTTTACCTTATAGCAGTCATCATTACTGATCACATCTGTTCTTCAAATTTAACTACTACACAGCCTTGTTTATATTTAAGGCAAGTTGCCAATTAATATTTTAGGGCCGGTGTTTTCTCATTAGTAAAATATAGTTACTAATCATCTGTATCTACTTCCAGAATTGTTGAATTAGAAATAAATATAACTGTACTTTACACAGTTATAAAATAAAATAAGCTGTTATTTTAGTTTTTATTTTTGTTTATAGAGGTAAGATTGCACAATTAATAAAACTAATACGACAATTTAACATAGAAAATTTAAAAAGCCAGGTAGTAAGGAACATATCATCCAAACAAATATATTTTGAAAACCAGAGAAAATTTTCTTATTTTCTGGGTAATAACAAGCTGAATTATCAGTTTTTATTTAAGTGTAATCATACTATTCTACATTTTCAACTTTTACTATATAGGTATATTGCATAATTGCTTTCTTAGGTTTATAAAAGCATACATAAGAGAAGCAGAAAGTATGCCTACACTCATGAGAATATCCAATGAAGATCTCAAAACTAAGGTTATGAATGCTGTTATAAGTCCCAAATCATCTACTGACCCACAACAGAAAGACTGTGCCTACTCTGCCACTTCATGTATTTATTACCCTATAGCTGACATCTCTGACTCTCATTGACAGCACAGGTTAATTCCAATTGACAAAGCTAAAATTTGAATTATTGTAATGCTCCACATAATTTGCCTATATGGTGCAGAAATTGTATAGTATTTCTATCTTTATCTCAAAACTATTGCTTGTCTGTAATAGTATTCAGATCATAGCATACTTGTCATACTTCAGATGTACCATTGAATACTGTAGTTCGTACAAAAACACTTTTATCAAGCAATGAGATAGGAAAGCAAGAACAGTCATGTTCAAAGAGTAACCTAATGTTGATAATGTCTCACAAGTGTACCTAGCGTGTACCCTATTCTAAACAATCCCTCAGAAATATGCCAGGAAGTTTGTCTCCTAGGTGATGCTACACCCTATTAAATTAACAATCAAAGGTCAAAGGATTCATTGGGCACTACTGTTTTCCTTCTGCTTTACTGGCTAGTGTCTTGCTTTATATATTTGTTCCTTGCTCATAGGTGGCAAGAAATGCAAATTGGTGCAGTAATGGCATGAATGTTATGAGGGTAAGAAGCAATCAACCACTTCCTGATTGGATTTTAGACTTAATTCACGGTACTGAACTCATGCCTGGTACTAGAGAGCCAGGCAAGACCCATGGCTAGAAAGATTTTTATAGCCAGGGGAACCTTCTACTTCTACTTTTACAAACAACCATAATATCAAAGTGACCTTTGAAAACTACCTCTTATACACAGAGACTAGTGCAAATTTCACCCCTCATCAGAGAAGTTTGTTTAAATTAATTAAGACCAAAAGGGGGTGCAGAGAATGAGCAGCTACAGAGGGTCTAATTCTAAACATAACACCTATCACAGACCCTTTCTTTCCCTGGGGCTCAGAAAAGATTGCAGGAGTGGTAGTGGAAAAATGATAGGAGCTAAATTTGAAGAGAACTGCTTCAAAATAGTGCCCTCTGAATCTGAGAGAGCCATGACACCCATGAAGCCACAGCAACTGTAGTCGTTGCTCTCACAAAATCCACAAAAAATCAAACCTGTCACAAGTTTAGCAGTGATGGATTGGGCAGTGAGGAGTTTTGGCAGCTTCGGGTTGCTGAAATGTGAAGAGTCAGCTTTCTTCAAGAATGTGGCTTATGGTGCATTGTCTACCACCCAGTAGATGTTTCTATATTTAACTAGACGGGGACAAACCGGACTGGACTTAGTGTCCTATACAAAGAGCATATGAAGTCTGAGACGAAGGGGATAGAGAGCAGGGGTTGATTTAATTAAAACACATGTATAAAATTCTCAAAGAACAACTAAATATATGAGATTTTTAGATAACAAAAAATGTTGAAAAGCATTGTAATAAACTAAGAAAACAGGAGTCCGTAATGATCAAAATTAGAAAATAAAGAGGAAACACAACTGTAAATTTCAAAGAAATACAAAGTACTGGTGTAGACTGCGAATAATTTTGCTTTGATAATTAGAAAAGCTAGAAAAAATAAATTGCTACAACGAGGCAGCATACCAAATGAATGAACTATGAAAAATGAGAAGTCTGAATATACATTAATAAAGAAGATTAACTCTGTTGATCAAAATCTCACAACAAAGAAAAAAATGGTATCTAATGACTTCACTCCTGGTTTATCCAAATACTGTTAGAAATGACACAAGTTCTCTTTAAGCCTTTCTATTCCAGGTGATGATAAGGGAACATTTTCAAGATAATTTGCTATCCTAGTGTTATCATCATACCTAGCCAGATAAAGACACCACACGTAAGCTGCGGGAAGATATCTCTGATGAGCGTTCATGCAGAACCGCTCTACAAAATGCCAGCACACAAGATTCCGCACATATTAAAAAGATCTATCACTCTGATGAAATTCAATTTACCTGTGGGATACCATAAAAACACCAGTAAGCAATTAGGAAAATAATAACAGTAAACCCTTACATACGGATTATAACTTTAAACATAAAGAGACTAAATTATTTCATCAAAAGACACATTAGCTACACAGTTATGGGGTAGGAGGAATAAAAAGAACAGTCCTCAATGACAGTCTGCTTACAAAAGACATATTTAACCGTAGGGACATACAGGGATTGGAAATGAAGGGCTGAAATATTTATTCCATGAAAATGCAGCATCCAGTTCATCATAAGGTGCAATGGCTTTTATATGTAGGCACATAGCTTTGGAAGCCTGCTTATCTAAAGCACTATGAACAGAACTGAAGGAAAACAGAGGAACAGCTCACTTTCCACCCGGGGCTTCTCTTATTTATCTCTTTTCTTCCACCTATTGTTTTGCTGCTCACAAAAGTAGAGGTTCTTGCTATGTCATAACAACTATGAACTGAAATTATGCATCCTCACTCAACTTAATCTCAAGCACATTCCAATTGGTGAAATATATTGCCAAATTAAACAAACTTTATATTGGCCTCGTTAAAATGATTATGCATTACCTGGTGGTTTCTTGAATGGCACAAAAGACATGAAATGGTGACATGTTCTTTTAATATTTCAATTTATTGATTTCTCTGAGGCAATTAAGCTCCATGTGGTCTACTTAAAATGACCATTATGATTTCACTTGCTAATCTTAATATACATATCTCAATTAGTTTGATAATTAAGAAGAGAGTAGCTTCATGTTACACTCTGAAAGTTGAATTAATTTCCACTTTGTAAATGTCATTGTCTATTCTTCTAATAAAAACATTGTGATAGTTAATTGGCATTAGAGAAATGGTAAGCCCACCTAGTGAACCAAACATAGATACATCAGAGATTTTAAAAGTACCAGAATTCAATCTTAGTATATTGAAAATAAAATAGCATCAAAATGTAGGAAAGAATTTCATTAACTTGTAAAATCCTCCAAATCCATATTTTCAACACATTCAGAAGAAAGTGTCATACAAATTTTTTCTTGTAACAGCATTATTGGCATGTTTATATCAAAAAGTTAAAAGATATAAAATTAATGTATATCCCATTAGCTAAGATCTAATTTCTAACTACAAGGCTTATTATATCTTGAAAGCCCACATTCTTTTCCACATTTTTGCCTAATTATTTTCTTATTTTAAAAAGGAATAAGGCAGAAAGTTGGCCATGAAATCAAGACCACTCTGAACTCTAGAATAAGATCTAAACTAACTAGATAGTTAGCTAACTAATAGACTGACAAAATAAATAAATAATTAAAAGAAAATTTAGAACAAATTATTATGAACAAAGAAAATGTTAATTGCTGTTATTCTCATACTTCTAAAATCTAGGTATGCAGTGTCTTCTAAAATGTTGTGTATCTATTTTAACATATATATCTTACCATATATATCTTAACATATATTTTAAAATGCAATATACCAAAATATTTTCCATATTTTAAAATATATTTGAGAGCATAATTCCAAGTGATTATTTTCTTAGTCTAAATAGATAGTGGTACAATTACTAATGCTGATCACTAATTTATGGGAGCAGAATGGTTTCCAGATTCTAGTCTATCTTAACCCGAGTATGTTGTTATCTCATGATTAATGATTTAATGAAGAAAACTAACAAAAGAGGAAGTCTGAACCACAAGCTAAAAATTGTAGCCACCTTTTTGCTACAATTTTGCTCAATTTTTTTACAGAAATTTTGTATTTATTTAAGAAATACAAGGGAGGAGGATATAGGAGGGGTTGAAGGAGGAGAAGAAGGGGGAAATGGTAGAATTACTTATTAATTAAATACAAAAGAAATGCAGCCAAAGAGGTGTGGTGGGAGAGGGGGGACTGAAGGAGACAGAGGGGTTAAAGATACCACATGAAAGTATACAGGATCAATGAGTCTGTGCCCATGGAGCCCACAGAGACTGTACCACCAGAGAGCATGCATGGAAGGGACCGAGGCCCTCTTCACGCATGTAACAGTCGTGCAGCTTGGTCTTCCTGTCAGACTCTAACTGTGGGGCTGTATCTGACTCTGTTGCCTGCCTTCCGATCCCTTCTCCCAAACTGGGCTGCACAATAGAAGATTCACCTAGTCCTACTGCAATTTGATATACCAAGGCAGATTAATATCTCTGGGAGGCTCCTTCTCTTCTGAGAAGGATGGGAGGATGGGGGAAGGGAGATGAGAAGGAAGGAGTGGGAGGAGAGGAGAGAGAGGAAGTAAACTTTAAAAAAAAGTGAAAGGAAAATAGAAATGCAGTGGAAATTCCTACTTATTGTCTTGGTGGAATATTATTACAATTAAAATATCAAATTATATAAAAGATAGTATCTAATCTATGTTCTAATTTGCATTTCTGTAATTGGCTACAATATTTGCACATGCATTTCTTTTCATATTTATAGCATTTATTTTCAAATTAACTTTCTGTTTCATTAGTTAATTTTTCTGATAGTAAATATATATTACTAACAGTGTATATGTATCTATAAAACATTAAAAGTTACCTAATATATAGCTTTTTTTTGAAATTTTTATATTATAATTTTTACAATTAACATATAATGAATATATGAAGTATGTGTTCTAATGTTTTAATGAACAAATCAGGATAATTAACTATCACCTCAAACATTTACATTTACTTGTGGTTAGGGCATGCAAAATCTTTTCTTCTAGATTATTAGAAGCATACACTAAACTCCTCAATGTAGTCAGTTACTGGAAATGGCACAGCAGAACTTGTTCCTAACGATAGCTTTGTAACTCTTGATCAGTATCTTCTCATACTTCCCTACTTAGTCCATTTTGTAATCTCTTACAACAAATGTCCTGTTCTCTACTTTTATTAACATTCCACATATGATGAGATCATACATGTGTTTCTGTGTGTGGCTTACTTCATTTAACATGTTGTATTGTTTTTTTAGTCACATGACTCAAATGACAGGATTTCCTTCTTTCTGAATCATGTATGGCTCTCTTTGAGCACACTATACATCCCGTTTCTTTGCTCTTATATCCACTAAAGAACACCACAAATGATTATGCACCTTGGCTATTGTGAATAATGCTGAGATAACCACCAGAGCACACCAATCTCTTCTATCTACTGTTTTCATTTCTATGATAAACTGGCAGCAGTGAGATTATCTATATGTTAACCTTGTGGTTCCCTTTTGTTTGAAAGGGACCTTGGTTAAACTAATGGCTAAACTAATTTATTTTCCCATCAACAGTTTGAACGGATCCTTTTCCTTGTTTTTACTTTTATTTATTTTGTATTTTTCCTTTAGTCATCTTTAAATGTAACTCTATCTTCATTCACTACAGATTTATCTTTTGAAGGCTTTGTTTTACTAATATTCCTTTCTACAGTTAATGAGGATAATTTTACAAATGTTTTTACATGTTTGCATATATATTTATTCTCAAATTATTTCTTCTATATATCTGATTCTAAATTTATATTACTTGTGATATATATCTTACCAATAGTTAAAAGTTAGTTGTTTATATATACATACATATATATACATAAATGTATATATATGACATAAGTAATCAGATTCGAGAGCTATATATACTATATATACAAATATACTATTAGCTTTCAATTCTCTTTGCTTATGTTATACTTAAAAACATTGCTAAGTTCAGTAATAACTATGTTTATATGTCTTATTATACCCCATTTCTTACAGAATATGAACCTCTACAGTCACAGTTGCTGCCATATTATGGTTGGAAAGTTTGATGTTCTGGTGGGATTCCCAGCAGTCAAAGCAGAGGCTTCCTCTGACTCCTTTGTTTGTTTTACAGACCCTTTTCCTCCTACTAGGTTGCTTAGTCTCTACCCTTGCCTACTCTCACTATAACTTGTTATGTCTTTGATATCCCTGGGAGGCCTGCTCTTTTCTGAGGAGTATGTCTAGGCGGAGGGAGGAGAGGAAAAAGGGGACACCATGGTCTGGAGTTACTATATGACAGAAGAATAAATTTTAAAAACAGCTTATTAAAATTATTTAGTAAATCACTAAATTGTTTATAGTGCTAAAAAACAATAACAAAAAGAAAAAATAATGTATTAAAATGGTTTATAGTACTATACAAAACCAGAGAATGATAATAAGATATTTAAGTCCTCTCTACTTTTTAACTTTGTTTAATAATTCTTTAAAACTATCTAGTAATCTACCACAATGGTTGTTGGTATGGATATAATTTCTTTTAAAAAATGAATAATTGATATGCCATAATGAAACTCACATTTTCCAGGACCTTTGAACAGCTAACCTTTAGCTTGATTCTGAGTTTGGACTTTCTGAGTGTCTCTCTTTGCTCTATGTTTATGTCAGGCATCCACTGATTTTCCATTTTTTAATTAGCCCACTGTGCTTCTCAGTTCTCTCCAGACAACTTGACCTGCTATTTCCCCTCTCTCCAGCTACTCTAGGAATTTCTTGTCATACATAGCTGCTAATCACTTCGTAATAGCACAATAGCTTAGTCACAAAATCACTTATAAGAATTTGATATTTGTACTATATATATTCTCAAAAGAAAAGATGGACCATGTTACTTTATAAGTCTATTTTACAATGAGGTGTTCTTAGTTCTTAAACAGTATTTAGTGGGTTTCTATAGAGATTTTCACTTGATGTTTGGCCATACACATTTTAGAGCATATTTGGCATGGTCCTGAATCCTGGAGTGTCAAGTCTGTTTCCAGATACCTTCTGCAAGGCAAAAAGAACTGTCCTTTGTGAAGAACATGATTTTCATACATTTATGAAAGGAAGGTCAATAACATTAACAAGAATTTAACAACTGTCAAAGAGTGACTCTATTCACAAACAGTGCTTTCCAATACTATTTTGAGATGGAGAGACATAGTCTCTTCCAGGGAAGAGAACAGGTGGGTATGCAACAGCAAATCATAGCTCTAAAAAAATCATATATTATACAGACTAAATAGTTTGATTCATATATTTAGAAATATATGTATGCAACAACAAGGAAAGTAAAAGAGGACATGAATTTGAAAGAGTGGAGTGAGGTACATGTTTAATTTGGAAGGAGGAAACAGAAGGGTGGACTTGATGTAATAATATTTTAATTTCCCCAAATATAAAATCTTAAAAATTCTGAATTCTCGCTATAGGAAAAAGTAGGCTAATTGTGTTAAAATGTATTGTCCAAGCCAACTGCTAACTACCGACTCAAGAATGAGTCTAAAGATGCTGTGTCTAGCTTTTTAGAGTGATAGAAACCAAAGGTCTAACCAGTCAAACTACCTGTAGGGAAAAGGAGAGCCTCCTATAAGTTCTTTATCCTAGGACTGTCCAAGACATAGGGAGGTCATCACTTGACATTGTGGTGTTAATTCACAATAGCTTTCTCACAGCACATCTTAGCCTTCTTGAAGTCACTGATTTTTTACCCAAATGTTCTATGTGCAGAATCATAAAATAGGCAGTAGAGTATTTTGCATGAAGGATGTGTAAACACTGCACTATTCCTCACCTCCAATCCCTTTATTTGACTCAGAGTCCGTGACTTCAAATTTCCAAAGGAAATAAATTGCTGCATTGTTTGGAGACGCTTGGTTCTTACCATTTTCCAGGCACAGTTTTTCTAATGTTCTCTATTTTAATTGAAGTTAATTCTTAAAATTAAAATGACATGAAATTAAAAAATAAATGAGGTACCCTTTTATTCAGCTACAAAGTACTTTTTTGAAAAATCTCTTATTTGTAGATGGATTCTAAGCAGGTATGAGCAACTTAATTTGAGGTGCTTTAAGTTTTTCAAAGTTTACAGCCATTTCCAAAAGGTTCTATAAATTCATTTTCCAACTATGCGTTTTGAATTCACAAACACTTAAGTTCCAAGGCAGCAGACTTGTGTGATCACTTCATAAAACTCACTTGGCTTCATCGTTTCAGTAAAGATATGACAAGGCTGTTTATCAGTAGGTAATAAGACAGATAATTTAACTGTACAAGCTCTAATTGGTCTAATTCACTAACTGACCTCTCGCCACTTGATTCACTAGTACAATCGAGCTCTGATAAAGCCTTTAATTGTAAATTGCACACAGCTGTGAGCTGCTTCTCACGCTGGCACAAAAACACTATCATCGACTGTTTCTTCTCTGCGACCTGCTAATTTGGAGCGTATGTAACTGTTTTTAATGCTGAAGGCTTGACATACCACAAACAGCAGATGTTGCAGCTGCCCCGAGACGCTTTATTTAATTCAATTACGTCTTTTGGAGATATGTAAAAAAGCTAGGCAAGATGAGAGAGGGCAAGAGAATGTTAAAAATGGAGCCCCTGGTTGAGGCCCAGGTGGCTCGATAGGCAAATGATTGGGTGAATGTCTAAATGATCTTTTTAATTGAGTAGACTGACGGCTAATCAGGGTCATGAAGTGTTATCACACTGATGAGCTGAGTGGAGCCCTGGGCTGCTCTGCAATTAATGCTGCTTTTGTGAAAGAAGAAAAAAAGAAAGATCATGTATACCATCTGGCAATTGTTTATGATAAAAGCAGCAGTTTGCTGCAAATTCCAGTTAAATGCTATTCATAACATTATTTTTGCTGCTGCTGAGGGCAAGGACATGAATCCTGGGCCTTTGTCTGACTTCTTATTCTCCTGCGTAACCAAAACATTCATTTTCTTCAACGTGTGTTATTATTAATTACTTGGCTGCTTGCTACTGTATGGCCTGAATGATCCTCGGTTGGATACAGCAATGAGCCCAGCGTACACTTCTTGGACGCTACTTTGGCTTTCCTGCCAATATATCCGATTACAATAAAGCAAAGCAACAGCACAAAGTCACGGCCAGAAAAACAGAGGATACAAGTCCAAAAAAAATTGTCTCCTAAACTGACTGATGATTAATAAGAAGGGAGATGGAGTTCTTCAGAGTCTGCATGAAGTGATTTTTCTGCACATCTCAAAGACATCAGCATTTGCAAACTCCAGCAAAAGGTAGAGATTATGCAAAAGTAGCCACTTCTCATGATCTAACTTGAGAAATCTTCATGTTAGAAGAATGCTAGAACAAAGACAGGCAAGCATAGCATGTTCCAGAGGGTCCCCACGCGGGCAGTATGAGTTTTGTGTGACACACTCTACAAAATTATACAAAATGGCTGGGCGGTTTCACCTCCAGTAACTGACAAAACAAAAACTCATTAAACAAATGATAGATTTTTAAATATAGGCTAGAAAAGGCTTAACTGTGCTTTTAAGAGGAGGAAAAAGTCAGAGAGAGAGAGAGAGAGAGAGAGAGAGAGAGAGAGAGAGAGAGAGAGAGAGAGAGAGATGGAGGAAGGGTAGGAGCGAGGAGGGAGAGCTGGCTGGCACATGTCACTCTTTAAGTATCAAGAGTGTATACATTCAGAAGCATACAGTGAGAAAATAAAACCTGACTTGAAGTTAAGAAATCACCTTTACAGTAGCAAACCCAGGGGGAAATTCACATGTGAATATGGTTTATGAAGCCAAACTCCACCACTGTGAATCTTTCTGCTATTTCTGATGGAATGTGTATGTTTGCTGCCTTGGTAACTATAATCTAGTGGAAAGTTACAGTAGTTCCTGACCCAGAGTCTACCATCAGAAAGGCAAATCATCACTAATGTAGTTTACCATGAATGTGAACTGGCCGCTCTGACCAGCCCCAGGAAACCCTTGGAGCACCATGGGAACCTACAGGTAGAGAAGAGGACATTGAAGTTAACCGATAAACGCTGTTCAGTTCTGTTTGAATTGTCACTTCTCTCTATAAAGAAGGAGAAACTAAAATCATAAGTGGTTACTACAAAGTAAATATGTCGGGCTATGTGTCAGAGGAGTCCTCTGGGACATCTTTAGAAAGATTCAATAGCTGTTGAATAGTTGGGTGGACACACTGCATAAGCATATTCACAATAAGTATGGTGTAAATATAAAAGTATAATGTAATTTTGATATTTTAGAGAGGTATTGTATACATAGTCCTCACCAAAGTGTTGATATTTACCTTCTGAAATGATTATAGCAGAGCACTATTAGAAAGAGTTATTTTATAAAAAAGTATTTTAAAACCACAGAAAGAGTTGCCCTTGTGGTCATCAATTTTCAACCCAAACAGTTTATGATATCATTTAAAAGAATTTGTACAATGACAATTTCTAAAATGAATTCCAGAGGATTAAAACTCAACTCATGAGGTAACTCCCTGTTTCATTGTTATAAACAAATCAACTGTAGGTGACATCAGCTATGTGTGAAAAGATAGTGTGATAATGGCCATCATAAGGATCAAGGAAGAAAAATAATAAACAAAACCATACACCAGTCCCAGATTTAAGTAAAGAATAAGAAGAAGAGGAAGAGTAAAAGGAAGAGGAATAGGCAGAAGAAGAAGAAGAAGAAGAAGAAGAAGAAGAAGAAGAAGAAGAAGAAGAAGAAGAAGAAGAAGAAGAAGAAGAAGAAGAAGAAGAAGAAAGGAGGAAGAAGAGGAAGAAGAGGAAGAAGAGGAAGAAGAGGAAGAAGAGGAAGAAGAAGAAGAAGAAGAAGAAGAAGAAGAAGAAGAAGAAGAAGAAGAAGAAGAAGAAGAAGAAGAAGAAGAAGAAGGAAAAGACAGTAGATTTATCCATGTTGTAGCACATATCAGAAAAAAAGTTTATCCAGCTAAAATTAGAGAAACAAATATCACAAACATATATGAAGATTAAACACACACACACACACACAGAGAGAGAGAGAGAGAGAGAGAGAGAGAGAGAGAGAACCACAAGAACCATATGGATGAAAAAAGCATTATAGTACATACATTATTAGCAGAGACTGATGACATCTGACTCCAGCTTCCTTCTAGAGAAAGCAAGCAAAGCAGACCCTGACTACTAGAAAAAGGGTCTGTCAATAGACCTAGAACACACCTTGCATTGTGAGAAATTAAAGAAAATGAACTAGAACAAAATATATCATATCAAAGGTTAATGTCTAATGGCTGAAAAGGTGGATGATTAGTGTCCTTTCAAAATTCTTTTGTGACGGGAAATTATATTCATATTTAAGAGAATGTTATAGTATAAACCAAATATTTCTAAGGTCTTATTTGCCAGGATTGTGGCTAGTTTAAATGTGTAACCTGATTTGATCTTTATAATCTTGCCATGTGGGTGATTTTATTTCTATATATCTTCAGAAACGAGCATTCAACCAAATTTAGGGAGTTTGGAAGAACACTCGCCTCGATTTAAATTAGCCTCTACTTTTAAAATCCTTTACTACTTAACATTATCCCTTCCCAGGAAGATATTTGGAGATATTTTCAGATAAGTGAATTGTTTTGAGCTAAATGTTGGTTTTGTTCAGTTCACATTTGCCTAAGTATTATTTTACATTTATTTTATTGGCATATTCTATTTTATTTCAATATAACTTTAACAGTTCAGATATGCTAATTATAGCATCCTTAGTTAATACAGAATGTGGTTTTTCTCAGGCTTTAGCACTTCTAAAGTAAGGAAACCTGAAGATTGAGCAAGGAATACAATACCATGGGGAGCTTAAGGAAAGACACTGGTTCTTTTCTCTGATTTTTCTTTTCTTAAGTACTTTATCTTTTATTTAACACTACTGACAAAGCCAAATTATTTATTCAGATTTTTCACACTATGACACTTCATTAAATATGATTTATGTTGTAGGTAAAGAGTACTAGGAAACAAATTTAGCAACTCTTCAAAATGTTTTTATTCCTGTTGTTGTTGTTGTTGTTGTTGTTGTTGCTGCTGCTGCTGCTCCTGCTGCTGCTGCTGCTGCTGCCGCTGTTGCTGCTGTTGTCATTATATGTGTATCTGTGTGAGGGTGGGTGTATTTGAATGCAAGTGCCCACAGAGACTGGAGGCATTAGCTTCCGTAGAGTTGGAATTATAGGCATCATCAGTGAGCTAAGGCTCAAACGTGGGTACACTGCAAGAGAAATGATCATTCTTTACCTCTGAGACATCTTTAATGCCCTTTCTTTCCCTTCCTCCCTTTACTCCTCCCTTTCTTCCTTCCTTTCTTTCCTATATAAAAAAATCAGGCAAAATAACTTTTAAATTAAAGATGTAGAAGACAAGAAATCCAATAAACCAATTAATTTTATTTTTTAACGGACTTATGAAATGACTTAGGGGAGTGATATCAGGATAATAAAAATAATACAATCAAACCCAGTGTCTTTTACTTAAATTTGCTTCATATTCCTTGGGACATCCAATTCCCATATGAACATTCAGGTCTTGCTGCTGAAGCAAAACTCCTTCACACAGACTGAGGAAGCACCTGTGCTTTAGTCATGTGAACATTTACTGAAGAAAAACACTGGCTGAAAGAGATGCGTGCTAGGGACTAGCCCAACAGCAGCAAATAAGAGGCCAACCTAAGGAGGCCTCTCTGGGAAAAGTACATGCAAAAAGGTTTCATAAATCTCAGTGTCAGTCAACCAAGTGATAGAATGATGGAGGAAATGGAAAGATAGAATTTACACAACATTTTAATGTTATAGTTCACTGCAGAGGTTTGACAGGAAAGCACACACTAACAGAACAAGGCTATGACACAGTAACAATGGAGACTCTGTGAGAAAATCATCCGAATTGGGATCCAATGACAAGAAGCCTCTCCTTCCCTTTCTATTACCTTCTTGGCATCTTGAGAAGTAGGACTGAAAATCAATAGTGCATTGTATTTGAGTACTACAAAGCCTCCTCCCTCTCTGTCTCTCTGTTTTTCTGTCTCTCTGACTCTCTGTCTCTCTCTGTGTGTCTACATGTGTGTGTGTGTGTGTGTGTGTGTGTGTGTGCGCATAATAGATACATAGATGGATCTGTCGCTATTCTTCCTTTCAAATTTGAGATTATTGTCTTTAAAACCTGCAGCTTAGGGCCCACAATGAATTAAAACTCAGTTCTGGTCTAACAGCACTAATAGAACAGGAAGTAAGCAGTTGTTTTTAGGTTGTGTGGCTTACAGAGTCTTTAGATGCTAGGTTAGAATGTAAAAGGGGGCAGCCATGTTAGGTAGATTAAAGCTCAGATAGAACACGGCTTTGGGTTGAGCTCTGCAGGTTGGCTGCACAGAGGTCCTGCTGCTTGGCCAGCTCTAGCTCTGTTTCCATGTGTTCTGGGGGACTTTGGACTAGATGTCAAATATCTTTTGTCTCTCCTACCTGATCCATAAATAGTAAAAAGGTGAATCACGTTCCAACATTGTCTTGAGGACTGAATGTGATGAGGTATTAGGCTCCTAGCGCCTTCAATCAGGGGTGTTGATTAGCTTTTGTCCTTGTATGGGGTTAATAGTTATATAGCATAAGGTGAGTGAAATTGTATACAATGTTCAATGTATACACATGTGTGACTCACATGTGACAGAGAAGATAAAATAGAGATACGCTGAGACTATATCATAAGTGCTTTGAAAGCCAAGAAAGTATCAATCAGACTAAGAGAGTCAGTGTCAACACTGACACTGAGCCACACAGAAAGATCTTAAGAATTCCCTACATCCTAAGTTCTTAGAGGTTCATAGAAGCTGGTTGAACAAAGGAGAGCAAGAAACTTGAGGAGCTTTATTTTACAAAAACGGTTGGCTGTAAATGGTGAGCATTTATCTTCAACCTGTTAATCTGGCAAATTCCTCCCACAAGTAATATGTTCAAAGATCCTGATAGCCAAGAACTTGCCCTCCTATCACCACAAATCTAAGTTCAAATGATACTTGCTATAAGTGAATTACAGTGTCTGTGTTAGTATATCACAGAATGACCAAAAACTCTAATAGTAAGCATTTAATGACAAAGAGGCCATTCAAGCCAAAGTACACCAGGAAAGGGAATGTTAAAATAGAGAAAGATTTTTAGATTGGCACAGTTGGTTGAACCCTGGAAAGTTAATTAGTCAGGACAAAGAAAAATAAAAAGCACACATGTTCATTTAAAAAGTGTTTAAAGATTATAGGAAGATTAAAGTCAAATGCAGTAAATAAAAACAATATAGAAAGAATAAATAAAGATCATGAAAATTGAAAGGTAACTGCCATTGGATTCAATGGAGACACTGCCAAATTTTTAGAGAAGTTCCAGTGAGCATAAGGTCTTGAAAGCTGTTAATGGACAGTAATTAATATAAGCAATTAATATCCCAAGTAGTATGCAACATTGTGTTTGAAAACTCTTCTGTTCAATAATTTATTTGTACTGGTGAAAATTACAACAGTAAACCAGGGTCCTTGTTCTTATTTGTGTCCTAATCTCTTTCCATGCTGTCCCACTTTGGCAAAGAAGCAAACCTGTGAGACCCTGAGATCAGAAGCCATATTCGTTTGCTACACCTTGTGCATATGCTACATACTTAATCTGATATATTAATGGACCGAAGAACATAGTACTATGGAAACTACATTTTCATGATCTTTCCTATTCCATTCATCATGAAGATGACTCTTCATTTTGATAATGGCAAGCTGCAACAATATAGATTACCCCTTTAATGCACAGTCCACAGACCCACTGTAATTATGTAAGCAATAAATGGGAGGCATATGTTCTCCAAATGTTGGCAAAGCAGTTTCTATCCAAGGAAGGGCATGAAGCCACTGTATTTGTCTTATTTAGGTTCTTTGCTGACTCCCAGGCTCTCTAAGGATACAAATTTACCAATATTGTAAAATATTCACTCCTGAGATAGAATAGGGAAGCCTGGAGATAATATAGCATGTATTTCTTTGTCTAGGATTTTGTGATATTCCTAAAAGTCATTTTCATGATAATAATTTAGTTCCCACACACTGGGAGATCTAACATTGCAATAGCAGCTCTCCCCAGTGTGAAATGATCAAGATGCCAAGGAAGAAACTTAGGAAGACTCATTCCACATTCTTCTGTCCCTCATATTAACAGTTCCTTGTAGCCAAGTCCCTGTAAAGATTTGGGCTTGACCTATCATGGGGATTATTTGGCCAATGAGATGACAATAGAGGCTTACATGTTTGATTTTTTTGCTAAGAGTTGGTTTTTCAGTATCCAGAAAATAGCAAGAGCCCAGGCCTGGAGGAGAGAAGGAACTTGGTCTGCAAACACACAGGCACCATGGTGACTGGACAAAATGCTGACTCATCACTGCTGGTGAAATAAAGTTAAGGAGGCAGGAACAATTAGATGTCTTGAGGATTTATTAATTCCACACCAAATGTTTCTTAGTCACATTCCAAATACTACAGATAACAGTTAACTAAAACATTCTTTAAACTCAAATAAACTCACAGATTAACCTTAAAAATAGAATTGTGTGATATATTAAGTCTTAATGAAGTCAGGCTGATTATTATGCATGTTTGTGAGTCAGCTTTTGTAGCAGACATGTTTAAGCAAATCCCTTACAGAGAAAGAAAGAAAGAAAGAAAGAAAGAAAGAAAGAAAGAAAGAAAGAAAGATACCTTTTTCCCTTTTGAAAAATATAGTTATTTATTCTTCTCTCATACATTATACCAGACCACAGTGACCACAGTTTCCACTCCTTCCTCTCTTCCCAGTCCCTCCCCTCTAACTCCCTTCTTCCCCAGACTACTCCTCCTCTGTTTCCCTTAAGAAAAGAACAGACCACCCTGGCATATCAATCAAACATGGCATAACAAGTTACAATAAGGGCAAACACAAACCCTTAGGACAAGGTTGGACCAGGTACCCAGTAAAAGGTAAAGGAACCCAAAAGTAGACAAAAAGAGTCAGACAGAGCTCCCACTGTTAGGAAACCTGCAAGAGCAGCAAGCCACACAAAATCCCTGATTGTAATTTAAGTCTTTGTTGGCTTCTATCATCCCTGGGTAGTTGATTTTGTGGACCCTATTCTTGTGGTATCCTCAACCTGTCTGTGTCCTACAATCCTTTCTTCCCATCTTCGGGAGGATTCCCTAAGCTCTGCCTAATCTTTCGGCATGGGTCTCTGCATCTGCTCCCATTAGTTACTTTATTAAGCCTTTCTGACAATGCTGATGCTAGACTCCCATCTGCAAGTATGATAGAATATCATTAGGAATCATTTCATTCACTTTTCTGTCAGTTGTGTTTTGGTCTATCCTAATCTCTGGGCTATCCAGCCTCTGGGTCCTGGCCATCCAGGCAATGACAGGTGTGCTCTCTCTTTCATGGGTTGGGGTCTCAAGTTGTGTCAGTGATTGGTTGACCACTCCCACTACTATTGCCACCACTACCCTGGCATATCTTGCAGACAGAACAGCTTAATTATAGGTTGAAGGTTTTGTGGCTGGGTTGGCGCCCCAGTCCCTCCACTAGAAGCCTTGCCTAGTTATAGAAGATGGCCAATTCAGGCTCCATATCCCCCATTACTAGAAATTAATCTTTTTAAAAATGATATTTCATGTGGCTACAGATCAGAGGTTAAGAGTGATTGATGCTCTTGGAGAAGAGTGGGTTCTGTTCCCATCCCCCAGATGGTGGGTCATAACTATATATATAATCCCACACTTCTGCCTCCATGGGTACCAGGCACACGTGTGGTGTCCTTATATGCACATACAGGGAAAATACTCATATACATAAAACAAAAGAATAAATATTTTAAAATTGAGCAGAAAAATCTGTTTTAACAGTAACCATCAGAGAATACAAAGTCATCTGGAGCACTAAAGAAGCCCTGTAGTCCCTGAAATATATCTAAGCTCCATTCTGTGTGAATTTACACACATCATTATTGTCTTGGCCTAATGATCACAAAGCCAACTGCAATATGTTGGTATTTGAAATTGCCTGCTATGGCAACATGATACATAGATACTTAGAAACTTGCCATCCCCAACTTTTGTGGCCATCAAGCATAGGATATGTCAATAGTCTATTTGAAAATATTCTCCTATTTTTTAAATAAAGGAAAGACATGTTGTTCTGTATTTAATATAAAGTCAAATTCACTTAGATCATTGGCATGGGTGGGTCAAGAGAACAAGATAACCTGGCAAATACTGAATGAGGCTTTCAAATGGCACAACATAGGATCGGGGGGTAGTCTGAAGTCACATTGAGGCATGACTTTAATGCTAGGGCATTTAGGAGTGGCTAAGAAAGTGGCAGAAACCAACAGCTCAACCTGGTATTTGGCAATCAGTACTGAGTGGCTGAGAACAAGGACTCTGAAGACAGCACGAGCCTGAGGCACAAATAGTGCCAGGATCTGCAAATAACAGTCACAGCTGCAAAGCCAAGTGCGCTGCATGGAAAAACACTGTAAGCTGCATGTCAGTCTCTCCAACACACGTGCTCTGCCTGATGCTGGTTTCAGTCATAACAGGCATCAAGGGGACACAGACCTGGCTCCCTCACACAGCAGCAGCATTCCTAAAAACTACTTTACCAATGCAATTAATATTGAACATTTCAGGTAAAGTTTGAGTCATAATTATACTTCTATGAGTAGGTTTTGGGAATCAGGAGGAAAATTTTACTTTAAACAAATCTAGATCAACCTTGTATAATGCTGAGAAAATAGACATTAATTTCATAGATAAGTTAATTACTAATAAGTACAGAGTTTTACATATAACAAAACATGTTGGTTGAGTCAATCAACAAATGTTCTTTGAATGAACTTTATTTAAAGAAATATAAGTGTTTTGAATGTAATGCCTACATACAGAAAAATAAATTCTTTTTAAATTTGGAAAAGATTCTTTTCTTTTTTTTCTGTGCTGTAAAATTCAATCTTTTTTTAAAGCATTTTATTGGATTTTTTATTTACATTTCAAATATTAACCCCTTTCCCGGTTTTACATCCAAACCTCCTATCCCATCCCCCCATCACCCTTGTTATATGAGGGTGTTTCCCTACTCAACTACCCACCTCTTACCACTTCCCTGCCCTGACATTCCCTTACACTGGGGGATCCAGCCTTGGCAGGACCAAGGGCATCTCCTTCCATTGGTGCCCAACAAGGACATTCTCTGCTACATATGCAGCTGCAGACACAGGTTTGTTCATGTGTATACTTTGGAAGGTGGTTGAGTCCCTGGGATCTCTGATTGGTGGGTATCATTGTTATTATGGGGTTGCAAAACTCTTCAGCTCCTTTAATCCTTTCTCTAACTCCTCCAATGTGCAACCCTTTCTCAGTTTAAAGGTTGGCTGCAAGCTCTCAGGAGACAGCTATATCAGGCTGCTGTCAGCATGCACTTCTTGGCATCAACAATCCTGTCTGGGTTTGGTGGCTGTATATATATGGGCTGAATCTCCAGGTGGAGCAGTCTCTAGATGGCCTTTCCTTCAGTCTCTGCTCCAAACTTTGTCTCCGTATTTCCTCCTATGGATATTTTTGTTCCCCCTTCTAAGAAAGGCTGAAGCACCCACAGCTCCCTGCTCCCAAACCCCATGGAAGAGAGAGCTAATCGTCCAGACATGTAGGCAATCCTGAGACTGCAGGTCAGGAGAGACCACCACTTCTGCCCACCTTTACCCACATACCTGGCCCAAGAGGAAACTGTATAGGGACTCTGGGCACAGGAAGATAGGGGCAGTCAAGCTGCAGGAGTCCTGCAGTCCAGACTGCACCCGGATCTGAACAGACCCAGTCAAAGAGTACCTGAACCCAAATCCCGTGGTAGGGAGAGCTTGACCTTCAGAGGGGCAGACACGCATGGGAAACGCCTAGCACCATCTGGGCCCCCTGCACACATGGACCCAAGAGGAGTAGGGGCAGGCCCTTCTGATTCCCACCCACAGGGGCAACTGAAAGCCAGTGGACAGGAACAACTACATGCCTGAAAACAGAACACTCTGTTCCCATAACTGGCTGAAAGAAAACGGGAAAACAGGTCTACAGCACTCCTGACACACAGGTCTGTAGGACGGTCAATCCACTGTTAGAAATAAGAAAACAAGGTAAGACCAGAGACAACCTAATTGCAAGAGGCAAGCACAGGAACCCAAGCAACAGAAACCAAGACTACATGGCATCATCAGAGCCCAATTTTCCCACCAAAGCAAACACTGAATATCCAAACACACCAGAAAAGCAAGATCTAGATTTAAAAAACACATTTGATCATGATGATGGTGGACTTTAAGAAGGACATAAATAACTACCTTAAAGAAATACAGGACAACAGAAGTAAACAAGTAGAAGCCCTTAGAGAGGAAACACAAAAATCCCTGAAAGAATTACAGGAAAACACAATCAAACAGGTGAAGGAATTAAAAATGGAAATAGAAGCAATAAAGAAAGCACAAAGGGAGACAACCCTGGATATAGAAAACCAAAAGAAGAGACAAGGAACTGTAGATACAAGCATCACCAATAGAATGCAAGAGATAGACGAGAGAATCTCAGGAGCAGAAGATTCCATAGAAATCATTGACACAACTGTCAAAGATAATGTAAAACAGAAAAAGTTACTGGCCCAAAACATACAGAAAATCCAGGACAAAATGAGAAGATCAAACCTAAGGATAATAGGTATAGAAGAGAGTGAAGTCTCCCAACTCAAAAGACCGGTAAATATCTTCAACAAAATCACAGACAGAAGAAAACTTCTCTAACCTAAAGAAAAAGATGCCCATAAACACACAAGAAGCCTACAGAACTCCAAATAGATTGGACCAGAAAAGAAAATCCTCTGTCACATAATAGTCAAAACACCAAATGCACAAAACAAAGAAAGAACATTAAAAGCAGTAACGGAAAAAGGTCAAATAACATATAAAGGCAGACCTATCAGAATTACATGAGACTTCTCAGCAGAGACTGGGAAAGCCAGAAGATCCTGGACAGATGTCATAGAGACCCAAAGAGAACACAAATGCCAGCCCAGGTTACTATATACAGCAAAATTCTCAATTAACATAGATGAAGAAACCAAGGTATTCCATGACAAAACCAAATTTACACAATATCTTTCTACAAATCCAGCCCTAGAAAGGATAATAAATGGTAAAGCCCAACACAACAAGGCAAGTACACCCTAGAAAAAGCAAGAAAGGAATTGCTTTGCAACAAAACAAAGACAAGCACACAAACATAATCTTACCTCCAAATACAAAGATAACAGGAAGCAACAATCACTATTCCTTAGTAACTCTCAACATCAATGGAATCAATTCCTTATTAAAGAGACATACATTAACACACTGGATATGTAATGAGGATCCAGCATTTTGTTGCCTACAGGAAACACCTCAGAGACAAAGACAGACACTACCTCAGAGTAAAAGACTGGAAAACAAATTTCCAAGCGAATGGTCTGAAGAAACAAGCTGGAGTAGCCATTCTACTATCGAGTAAAGTTGAATTTAAACCAAAAGGAACAAAAAAAGATAAGGAAGGACACTTCCTTATTCATCAAAGGAAAAATCCACCAAGATGAACTCAATCCTAAATATCTATGCTCCAAATAAAGGGCACCTATATAAATAAAAAACCTTACTAAAGCTCAAAGCACACATTACACCTCAAACATGAAGAGTAGATTTCAACACCCCACTCTTATCACTGAACAGATCATGGAAACACAAATTAAAGAGAGACATAGACTAACAGAAGTTATGAACCAAGTGCACTTAACAGATATTTATAGAATATTCCATCCTTAAACAAAAGAATATACCTTCTTCTCACCACCACATGGTACTTTCTCCAAAATTTAACATATAATCGGGCACAAAACAGACCTCAACAGATACAGAAAGATAGAAATAATCCCATGTGTCCTGTCAGACCATCAAAGGCTAAAGCTGGTCTTCAATAACAATAAGGAAAGAACACTCACATATACACGGAAGTTAAACAATACTCTACTCAATGATAACCTGGTCAAGGAAGAAAGAAAGAAAGAAATTAAAGACTTCTTAGAATTTAATGAAAACAAAGGTACAACATACCCCAACTTATGGGTCACAATGAAAGCTATGCTAAGAGGAAAACTCATAGCTCTGAGAGCCTGCAGAAAGAAAAAGGAGAGAGCATATACCAGCAGCTTGACAGACAACTAAAAGCTCTAGAACGAAAAGAAGCAAATACACCCAAGAGGAGTAGAAGGCAGGAAATAACCAAACTCAGAGCTGAAATCAACAAAGTAGAAACAAAAAGGACTATAAAAAGAATCAACAGAAACAAAAGTTGGTTCTTGGAGAAAATCAACAAGATAGATAAGCCCTTAGCCAGACTAACCAGAGGACACAGAAAGTATGTCCAAATTAACAAAATCAGAAATGAAAAGGGAGACATAACAACAGAATCAGAGGAAATTAAAAAAATCATCAGGTCCTACTATAAAAGCCTATATTCAACAAAACTTGAAAATCTGGAGGAAATGGGCAATTTCCTAGACAGATACCAGGTACTGAAGTTAAATCAGGAACAGATAAACCACTTAAACAACCCCATAAGTCCTAAAGAAATGGAAGCAGTCATTAAAAGACCCCCAACCAAAAAGAGCCCAGGTCCAGACAGGTTTAGTGCAGAATTCTACCAGACCTTCATAGAAGACCTCATACCAATAATATCTAAACTATTCAACAAAATTGAAAGAGATGGAGTGCTACAGAATTCCTTCTATGAAGTTACAATTACTCTTATACCTAAACCACACAAAGACCCAACAAAGAAAAAAAAACCTCAGACCAATTTTCCTTATAAATACCGACGCAAAAAATACTCAATAAGAATCTTGCAAACCGAATCCAAGAACACATCAAAACAATCATCCATCAATATCAAGTAGGCTTCATCCCAGGTATGTAGGGATCGTTTAACATATAGAAAACCATCAATGTAATCCACTATATAAACAAACTGAAAGATAAAAACCACATGATAATTTTATTAGATGCTGAGAGCATTTGACAACATTCGACATCCCTTCATTATAAAAGTCCTGGAAAAAACAGGATTCAAGACCCATACCTAAACATAGTAAACTCCATATACAGCAAACCAGTACCTAACATTAAATTAAATTGAGAGAATTAAATTAAATGGAGAGAAAATTGAAGCAATCACACTAAAATCAGGGAATAGACAAGGCTGCCCATTCTCTCCCTAATTGTTCATTATAGTTCTTGAAGTCCTAGCCAGAGTAATCAGATAGTGAAAGGAAATCAAAGAGATACAGATTTGAAAGGAAGAAGTCAAAATATCAAAATTTGCAGATGATATGATAATATATTTAAGTGATCCCAAAAGGTCCAACAGAGACCTGATAACCATCTGCAATAACAAAAAACACAGGATAGCTAAAACTATCCTCAACAATAAAAGGACTTCCAGGTGAATCACTATCCCTGAACTCAAGCAGTATTACAGAGCAATAGTGATAAAAACTGCATGGTATTGGTACAGAGACAGGCAGATAGACCAGTGGAATAGAATTGAAGACCCAGAAATGAACCCACTCACCTATCGTCACTTGAATTTTGACAAAGGAGCCAAAACTGTCCAATGGAAAAAAGATAGCATTTTCAGCAAATGGTGCTGGTTCAACTGGAGGTTAGCATGTAGAAGAATGCAGATCGATCCATGCTTTTCACCCTGTACAAAGCTTAAGTCCAAAGTGGATCAAGGACCTCCACATCAAACCAGATACACTCAAACTAATAGAAAAAAAGTGGGGAAGCATCTCGATCACATCAGCACTGGAGAAAATTTCCTGAACAAAACACCAATGGCTTATGCTCTAAGATCAAGAATCGACAAATGGGATCTCATAAAACTGCAAAGCTTCTGTAAGGCAAAGGACACTGTTGTTAGGACAAAACAGCAACCAACAGATTGGAAAAAGATCTTTAACAATCCTACAACTGATAGAAGTCTTAAATCCCAAATATACAAAGAATTCAGGAAGCTAGACAGCAGGGAGACAAATAACCCTATTAAAAATGGGGTTCAGAGCTAAACATAGAATTCAGAGCTGAGGAATACCGAATGGCTGAGAAACACCTAAAGAAATGTTCAACACCTTTAGTCATAAGGGAAATGCAAATCAAAACAACCCTGAGATTTCACCTTACACCAGTGAGAATGGCTAAGTTCAAACACTCTTGGCTACAGCAGAAGCTGGCAAGGATGTGGAGAAAGAGGAACACACCCCCATTGTTTGTGGAATTGCAGACTGGTACAACCATTCTGGAAATCAGTCTGGAGGTTCCTCAGAAAAGTGGACATTGCACTACCTGAGAACACAGCTATACCCCTCTTTGACATATACCCAAAGATGGTGCAACATATTACAAAGACACATGCTCCACTATGTTCATAGCAGCCTTATTTATTTATTTATTTATTTATTTATTTATTTATTTATTTATTTATTTATTTTTACATCCCTACAGCAACCTACCCTACATCTCCTCCTCCCAGCTTACACCACCCTGCTTCCCCTCTCCATTTTTTTTTTATTATTAACTTGAGTATTTCTAATTTACATTTCGTTACATTTGAGTGTTATTCCCTTTCGGTTTCGGCAAACATCCCTAATACCTCCCCTCCCCTTCTTTATGATGTGTTCCCTCCCCATCCTCCCCCATTGCTGCTCTCCCCCAACAATCCACATTCACTGGGGGTTCAGTCTTAGGGACCAAGGGCTTCCCCTTCCACTGGTGATCTTACTAGAATATTCATTGCTACCTATGAGGTCCTGTGTCTCTCAGGAGCGATCTACATCCGGCTCCTGTCGAGCAGCCTTATTATAATAGCCAGAAGCTAGAAAGAACCCAGTTGCCCTTCAATAGAGGAATGGATACAGAAAATGTGGTACATCTACATGATGGAATATTACTCAGCTATCAAAAACAATGACTTATGAAATTCATAGGCAAATGGATGGAACTGGAAAATATCATCCTGAGTGAGGTAACCCCATCACAAAAAACAGATGTGGTATGCATTCATTGATAAGTGGATATTAGCCCAAATGCTTGAATTACTGTAGGTGCACTGAACACTTGAAACTCAAGAAGAATGACCAAAATGTGGATGCTTCACTCCCTCTTTAATTGGGGAACAAGAATACCCTAAAGAGGGGATATGGAGGCAAAGTTTAGAACAGAGGCTGAAGGAACACCCATTCAGAGCCTGCCCCACATGTGGCCCATACATATACAGCCACCAAACTAGATAAGATGGATGAAGCAAAGAAGTGCAGGCTGACAGGAATGGGATGTAGATCTCTCCTGAGTGACACAGACAGAATACAGCAAATACATAGGGCAGCAGCAATCCACTGAACTGAAAACGGGACCCCCGTTGAAGGAATCAGAGAAATGACTGTAAGAGCTTGAAGGGGCTTGAGACCCCATATGAACAACAATGCCAACCAACCAGAGTTTCCAGGGACTAAGCCACTACCCAAAGACTATACATGGACTGACCCTGGGCTCCAACTGTATAGGTAGCAATGAATAGCCTATAAGAGCACCAGTGGAAGGGGAAGCTCTTGGTCCTGCCAAGGCTGTACCCCCAGTGAACGGGTTTCTTGGGGGGGAGGGCGGTAATTGGAGGAGGTTTGGGAACACCCATATAGAAGATTAGGGGGATGTTGGCATGAAAACCAAAAAAGGGAATAACATTTGAAATGTAAATAAGAAACACCCAATTTAATAAAGATGGGAAAAAAAGAATAGAGTGGGAAAGAAAAAAAAAAGATGGGCTTATCTTCTTCTTGAGCTTTATGTGGTTTGTGGATTATATCTTGGGTAGTCTGAGCTTTTGGGCTCGTATCCACTTATCAGCTAGTGCATACCATGTGTGGTTTTTTTTTTGTGAGTGGGTGATATCACTCAGGATAATATTTTCTAGTTTCATCCATTTGCCTAAGAATTTCATGAAGTCATAGTTTTTAATAGCTGAGTAGTATGCCTTGTGTAAATGTACCATATTTTCTGTATCGATTCCTCTGTTGAGGGACACCTGGGTTCTTTCCAGCTTCTATCTATCATAAATAAGGCTTCTATGAACAGAGTGGAGCATGTGTTCCTGTTATATGTTGGAGCATCTTTTGGGTATATGCGCAGGACCAGTATAGCTGAGTCCTCAGGTAGTATGTACTATGTCCAATTTCTGAGGAACCTCAAGGCTGGTTTCCAGAGTGGTTGTACCAGCTTGCAATCCCACCAGCAATGAAGGAGTGTTCCTCTTTCTCCACATACTTACCAGCATCTGCTGTCACCAGAGTTTTAGATCTTAGCCATTCTGACTGTTATGAGGTTTTGATTTGTATTTACCTGATGACTAAGGATGTTGAACATTTCTTTAGATACTTCTTAGCCATTCAATATTCCTCAGCTAAGAATCATTTATTTTGCTCTATACCCCATTTTGATAGGGTTATTTGGTTCTCTGGAGTCTAATTTCTTTCTTCAGAGACTCAAAGTTCTTGTCATAGAGATCTTTCACTTGCTTGGTTAAAGTCACACCAAAATATTTTATATTATTTGTGACTATTGTGAAGTATGTCATTTCCCTAAATTATTTCCCAGCCTGTTTATCCTTTGAGTAGAGGCAAGCTACTGACTTGTTTGAGTGAATTTCAGCCATTTTTCTGAAGTTGTTCATTAGGTTTAGGAATTCTCTGGTGAAATTTTTGGGATCACTTAAGTATACTATCCTATCATCTGCTAATAGTGATATTTTGACTTATTTTTTCCAATCTGTGTCTCTTTGACCTTATTTTGTTGTCTGATTGTTCTGGTTAGGACTTCAAGTACTATATTGAATAGGTAAAAAGAAAGAGTGGGCAGCCTTGTCTAGTCCTTGATTTTAGTGTGATTGCTTCAAGTTTCTTTCCATTTAGTTTTATGTTGGTTACTGGTTTGCTGTATATTGCTTTTACTATGTTCAGATATGGGCCTTGAATTCCTGATCTTTCCAAGACTTTTAACATGAAGGGGTGTTGAATTTTGTCAAATGATTTCTCAGAGCCCCCTTTGAGTTTGTTTACATAGTGGATTATGTTGATGAATTTCCATATATTGAACCATCCCTGCATCCCTGGGATGAAGCCTACTTGATCATGATGGATGATCATTTTGATGTGTTCTTGGATTTGGTTTGGGAGAATTTTATTGAGTATTTTTGCATCTCACTCTAAAGCAAAAGAATATATCTTCTCAGCATCTCATGGTACCTTCTCTAAAATTGACCATATTTATAACCCAGGTTACAAAACAGGCCTCAATAGATAAAAGAAGATTGAAATAGTCCCATGCATCCTAGCATATCATCACAGACTATGACTGGTCTTAAATAACAACAAAAATGCCAGAAAGTCCACATGTACATAGAAGCCAAACAACGCTCTACTCAGTGATATTTTGGTGAAGGAAGAAATAAAAAAAGGAATTAAAGACTTTTTAGAATTTAATGAAAATGAAGGCATAACATACCCAAAATTATGAGACACAATGAAAGCAGTGCTAAGAGGAAAACTCAAAGCTCTGAGTGCCTTCAAAGAGAAACTGGAGAGAACATACACTAGCAGCGTGACTGTGCACCTAAAAGCTCTAGAACAAAAAGAACCAAATACACCCAAAGGAGTAGAGAGCAGAAAATAATCAAACTCTGGGCTGAAATCAACCAAATAGAAACAAAAAGAACTTTACAAAGAATCAACAAAACTAGGCACTGTTTCTTTGAAAAAATGAACAATATAGATAAACTCTTAGCCAGACATACCAGAGGGCCAGAGACAGAGTATCCAAATTTGCAAAAACAGAAATGAAAATGGAGACATAACAACAGAATCTGAGAAAGAACCAAAAATTATCATATCCTACTACAAAAGTATATACTCAACAAAACTGGAAATTCTGGACAAAATGGACAATTTTCTTGAAAGATATCAGATACCAAAGTTAAATGAAGATCAGATAAACCATCTAAATAGTCTTATAACTCCTAAAGAAATAGAAGCAGTTATTAAAAGTCTCCCAACCAAAAATAGCCCAGGATCAAATGGGTTTAGTGCAGAATTCTATCAGACCTTCACAGAAGACCTAATACTAATACTGTCCTTTTTGTAGTTTTATTTTCTTCTCTCTCTCTCTCTCTCTCTCTCTCTCTCTCTCTCTCTCCCTCTCTCTCTCTCTCTCTCTCTCTCTCCCCTTCTGCCTCTCTCTGCCTCTCTCTGTCTCTCTGTGTCTGTCTGTCTCTCTCTGTCTCTTTCCCTCTCCCTCTCCCTCCCCCTCCCCTCTCTCTGTTTGTGTGTGTGTGTGTTTATGTGTGTGTTTCTTTTAAAGAATAAATATGGACTTCCACAATTATACAGTCCCTTTAAAAGAAAAGCAGCCGTTTCTAAAAGTTTTCTTTAAAATTAAACCATTTCGTTTGTTATCTAGTCCAATAAGAACTTTTTCAAATGCTGCTGGAGTGTTCCTAATGATATATTATTGGTCTGTTATTACACAGCATACAAAGCAGAAAGCTATGTTCAACATTCCAATATTGAACTGTTGTGAGAATTTTGGTTTCTTTAAAAACCCAGTTATATTATGTGAATATGTTTTTGTTTTAATCCCAGGTGTGGGATATGAGGTTGCCTCAGATTGTCCATGGCACCTAACTATGATTTGTCTTGTGCTCTGACAGGGATGTGATTCAGACAGCTGAAGATAATTTACATTTGGAATTCTGGGAACACTTGAGACTTGAGAGGGTTTAAAAATGCCAGAGCCTCACTAGGCTGTGCGGTTGCTGCTCCTTCTGCTGCTTTGGTTGTCATGTGGTCCTGAGCAAAGTAGCTAGAAACAGAAATTGGATAGCCTGATGATGAAGTTGCCCCCAAGAAACTTGATGCCCTTTACCAACAGGAAGTAGTGTAATGATATCAATGCTCTCTTTCCCTCTAACTTTCTTTCTCTCCTATATACTTGGAGGCTTGGAAGGGGAAAAGGTGGTAGACATGAGAACCAAATAAAGTAGCTAAAAGTTTTTTGTTACACCCAACATCTTCTTTTTGGCTTATGGCACATGACCTTTGGTGATAAACGTTTCTGATTTCTTGAACACAGAAGCCAAATAAAGCTTCCATTTTGTTATTCATAAGTATAATGACAGAGCAAATATAGGAGTGGAATGTAGATTAATTAGTTATCAGAGCAAAGAAAATCAGGAAGCATTTCTCAACTGAGCCAAAGATCCACACAGCAGTGGTTATATTTTAGGCATATTAGAGTATCTGTACATGTCCTGTGACTCTGCCTCAGAAAAGAAGAAAAGATATGTTGAAAAGTTAACCTCTCTCCAAACTCCCATTGATAAGAATGTGCTCCACAGGAACACTGCCAGCATTTCTGTATTAAAATGCTCTGATCTCCCTTTCATTTGTTGAGAAAACAAGGTCTCACACCTCTGTGGATTCACCTGGGTCCACAAAGGTAGAGGAAGCTTCCAATAAGGTTAGGCTTTGGAGGCACTCAGTTCCCAAGATGACACAAGTACAGCCAAAAGAGTACATTCACTGAGAGAGAATGGAGAGGCCTAAACATCAACAACCTTCCTCTTTGGGGCAGGTAAGGAGTGAATGACAAAGACTTGTCCTAAACAAATGTCTACTGTCTCCAGAAATGTTCTATGCATCTGTGTTAACACAGTCACAATTAACTCAACAACTAATGCCAAGTAGTATTTATGCATTTTCAAAGTACTTGGAATTTCTACCAGAATATTTTTATCCATCATTTATTTTCCACACTTGATTCAATATGCCAACCTATAGAATGGATACAATAGCATAGAAATGTTTTCCATGGTAAGTGACCACTGACATTAACAAAAGCAGAGTGATTAAGAAACAAAATTAGTGTCAATCTCTGGTCTCCATTTGCAACCACGTGTGCATGCATACACATTAAGATACACATACAAGTATGAAAAGTCAGGAAATGAATCAATGAAATGTTTCATTCAATTTTTACTTATTTTTACACTGATTATTATTATTATTATTATTATTATTATATTATCATCATTATTTTTTATTATTGTCTGCATCTCCACATTATATGAAAAGTGATTTGAGTAAGTATAATAGTTTCATTTTTTTACATTATTGTACTAAGAGTAGATATTATAGTAGAGAAAAATAATTCAAATGTGTAAGTCTCACAGTCAATAGAAATTATTAACCTCTGTTAAAATAAAGAATGTATAGATATAGAAATAAGAACACAAACCTACTGTGTGTGAAATTCCCAGCCAACAGATGCCAAGCTAATTAATTTACCTTGCTTTATTCAAATATTACTAGAAATAAAATTCTATGGCATCCAGAGCAAAGCTCTAGGAATTCTGACCTATACTCCAGGACTTCTCTGCTCTGATTCACTCATGGAAAGTGATTTTGATTTTTGAAAATGACACACAGAGCAAAACCATGTTATACAAGACCATACTTGCTATATCAATTAAATATTATGGGTGAGAAATAAATTTGTCTCCCAGTAGTTAGCACGTTTGTGATTCATTACTCGAACATGCACTGCAGATATCTCAAAGAAAATTACAAATATTCACCCAGGAGCAAACCTTGTGCCATAGATCTCCTTACCCAAATCCTGCCTGGAAAGAGTTGGTCTCTCAGGAATGCTGATAAACCTAAATTCACAGGTGAGACTACCACTATTGCTCCAATCCCTGGCCCAAGAGGGCTCCGCAAGGAGCCTACAGGGCACAGGACCACAGAGCAGCCAGGGACAGAATCCTGCTAGTTTCCATCTGTGCTCTGGAGCTAATACAATGCGATAGCTCTCAGTACCCAAAGCCCTGGAAGAGGAAACACAAATATCTGTTAAAGAATTACAGGAAAACACAACCAAACAGTTGAAGGAATTGAACTGGCCCATCCAAGATCTAAAAAAAAATGGAAATTGGAACAATAAAAACACCACAAATGGAGAAAACTCTGGAGATAGAAAACCTAGGAAAGAGACCAGGAGTCGTAGATGCAAGCACCACTAACAGAATACAAGAGATAGAACAGAGAATCTTGGGCATAGAAGATACTATAGAAAACGTTGACATAACAGTCAAATAAAATGCAAAATGCAAAAAGCTCCTAACCTAAAACATCAAGAAAATCCAGAACACAATGAGAAGATGAAACTCAAGGATAATAGGTATAGAAGAGAGTGAAGATACCCAGCTCAAAGGAACAGTAAATATCTTCAACAAAATCATAGAAGAAAACTTCCCTAACCTAAAAAAAGAGATACCCATAGGCATACAAGAAGCCTACAGGACTCCAAATAGATTGGACCAGAAATTCCTCCTGTCACATAATAAGCACCAAATGCACAAAACAAAGAAATAATACTAAGAGCAGTAGGGGGAAAAGGTTGAGTAACATATAAAGGCAAACCTATCAGAATCACACCAGACTTCTAAGCAGAGATTCTAAAAGCCTGATAGGTAAATGTCATTCAGATCCTAAGAGAACACAAATGGCAGCCCAAGTTACTATACACAGCAAAACTCTCAATTACTATGAAGGGAAAAACCAAGCTATTCCATGACAAAACTAATATACACAATATCTTTGCACAAATCCAGACTATAAGGAATAATGGATGGAAAATTACAACACAAGGAGGAAAACTACACCCTAGATAAAGCAAGAAAGTAATCTTTCACCAAATCCAAAAGAAATTACCCACACAAACTCAATTGCACTTTAACAACAAAAATAACAGGAAGCAGCACTCACTGGTCTTTAATATTTCATAAAATCAATGGACTCATTTCACCAATAAAAAAGACATAGACAAAGAGACTGGATACTTAAAGAGGACCCAGCATTTTGCTGCATACAGGAAACCCACCTAAGTGACAAAGATAGATACTCCCTAAGAGTAAAAGGCTTGAAAAAAGTGTTCCTACCAAATGATCCCAAGAAAAAAGCTGGGGAAGCCATTCTAATATCTAATAAAATAGAGTTTCAACCAAAAATTACCAAAAAAGTAAGGTAGGACACTTTATATTCAATAACGGAAAAATCTACCAAAATGATCTTTCAATTATGAACACCTATGCTCCAAATTCAAGGGCACTCACAATCATAAAAGCCCACAATCATAAAAGAGACTTACTTAACCTTAAAACACACACCTCACACAATAATAGTGGGAAACTTCAACACTCCACTCTCAGCAATGGACAGGTAATGGAAACAGAAACTAAACAGAGTCACAATGAAACTAACAGAAAGTATGAACCAACTGGATGTAATAGATACCTACAGAAAATTTCACCCTAAAACAAAAAAGTATACCTTCTCTGCAAATCATGGAACCTTCTCTAAAATTGACCAAGTTATTAGTTACAAAACAGGCCTCAATAGATACAAGAAGATTAAAATAATCTCATACATCCTACCAGATTACCATGAAATGAGGCTGGTCTTCAAAAATAGTAAAAACAAGAGAAAGCCCACATACACATGGAAGCTGAACAACTCTCTACTCAAAGTTAACTTGGTCAGGGAAGAGATAAAGAAATTAAAGACTTTTTAGAATTTAATGAAAAAGGAAGGCACAATATAACCAAAGTTATGGGACACATAGAAAGCAGTGCTAAGAGGAAAACTGATAGATCTGAGGGCCTCCAAAAAGAAACTGAAGAGAGCATACACTAGCAGCTTGACTGTATACCTAAAAGCTCTAGAACAAAAAGAAGCAAATACACCCAAGAGGAGTAGATGGCCAAAAATAATCAAACATGGGACTGAAATCAACCAAGTAGAAACAAAGAGAACAACAGGAAGAATCAACAAACCAAGGAGCTGGTTCTTTAAGAAATTCAACAAGATAGATAAACCCTTTGCCAGACTAACCAGAAGGCACAGAAAGAGTATTCAAATTAGCAAAATCAGGAACTAAAAGGGAGACATAGCAACAGAAACTGAGGAAATACAAAAAAAATCATCAGATCCTAATACAAAAGCCTATATTCAACAAAACTGAAAATCTGGTAGAGATGGACAATTTTCTAGACAGATGCAAGGTATCAAAGTTAAGTCAGGATCAGATAAACCATCTAAACTGTCCCATAACACCTAAAGAAATAGAAGCAGTCATTTAAAATCTCCCAACCAAAGGAATCCCCAGACCAGATGATTTTAGTGGAGAATTTTATCAGTCCTTCATAGAAGACCTAATACTAGTTTACTTCAAATTATTGCACAAATAGAAACAGAAGTAAAACTACCTAATGTGTTCTAGGAAGCCACAATTACACTTATTCCTAAATCATACAAAGTCCCAACAAAGAAAGAGAACTTCAGACCATTTTCCCTTATGAATATTGACTCAAAAAAATACTCAATAAAATTCTCGCAAACCGAATCCAAGAACACATCAAAATGATCATCCATCATGATCAAGTAGGCTTCATTCCTGGAAATTCCTCAACGTAGTAATCCATTATGTAAACAAACTCAAAGGGGGAAAAACACACATGGTCATCTCATTAGATTCTAAGAAAGTATTTGACAAAAAAAATTAAAAAACAAAAAACTTGAATTCATGAGCATGGGAGTTCTTTCCATCTTCTGAGATCTTCTTCAATTTCTTTCTTCAGAGACTTGAAGTACTTGTCATACAGATTTTTCACTTACTTGTGAGTCAAACGGAGGTATTTTATGTTATTTGTGACTATTGGGAAGGATGTCATTTCTCTGATTTCTTTCTCAGCCTGTTTATTCTTTGAGTAGAGTAAGACTACTGATTTTTTTGAGTTAATTTTATACCCAGCCACTTTCCTGAAGTTGTTTATCAGCCTTAGTAGTTCTCTGGTGGAACTTTTGGGGATCACTGAAGTATACTATCATACCATCTTCAAATAGTAATATTTGAGTTCTTCCTTTCCAATTTGTATATCTTTGACATCCTTTCATTTTCTGAATACTTCAGCTAGGACTTCTAATACTACAATGAATAAGTAGGGAGAGAGTGGGAAGCTTTGTCTAGTACCTGATTTTAGTGGGATTGTTTCAAGTTTTTCTCCATTTAGTTTGATGTTGGCTACTAGTTTGCTGTATATTGTTTTTACTATGTTTAGGTACGGGCCTTGAATTTCTGAACTTTCCAAGACTTTTAACATGAAGAGGTGTTGAATACCTCAAATACTTTCTCAGCATCTAAGGAGATGACCATGTGGTTTTTTTTTTCCCCTTTGAGTTTGTTTACATAGTGAATTATGTTGAGGGATTTCCATATATTGAACCATCCCTGCATCCCTGGGACGAAGCCTACTTGATCATGATGGATGATTGTTTTGATGTGTTCTTAGATTCAGTTTGCGAGAATTCTATTGAGTATTTTTTGCATCAATATTCATAAAGGAAATTGGTCTGAAGTTCTCTTTCTTTGTTGGGTCTTTGCATGGTTTAGGAATAAGTGCAATTGTGGCTACCTAGAACGCATTAGGTAGTTTTCCTTCTGTTTCTGTTTGTGCAATAATTTGAAGTAAACTAGTATTAGGTCTTCTATGAAGGACTGATAAAATTCTCCACTAAAATCATCTGGTCTGGGGATTCTTTTGGTTGGGAGATTTTAAATGTCTGCTTCTATTTCTTTAGGTATTATGGGACAGTTCAGATGGTTTATCTGATCCTTATTTAACTTTGCTACCTGGTGTTTGTCTAGAGATTTTCCATTTCATCCAGATTTTCCAATTTTGTTGAGTATAGGTATTTGTAGTAGGATCTGAAGACTTTTCGTATTTCCTCAGTTTCTGTTGCTATGTCTCCCTTTTCACTTCTGATTTTCCTAAATTGGATACTCTTTCTGTGCCCTCTGGCTAGTCTGGCAAAGGGTTTATCTATCTTGTTGAATTTCTCAAAGAACCAGCTATTTGTTTTGTTGATTCTCTGTATAGTTTCTTTTGTTACTACTTGGTCGACTTCAGCCCTGAGTTTGGTTATTTTTGGCTGTCTATTCCTCTTGGGTGTATTTGCTATTTTTGTTCTAGAGCTTTTTGGTGGACAGTCAAGCTGCTAGTGTATACTCTCTCCAGTTTCTTTTTGGAGGCACTCAGAGTCATGAATTTTCCTTTTAGCACTGCTTTCATTCTGTCCCATAAGTTTGACTATGTTTTGCCTTCATTTTCATTAAATTCTAAAAAGTCTTTAATTTCTTTCTTTATTTCTTCTTTGACCAAGTTATCTTTGAGTAGAGCATTGTTCAGCTTCCATGTGTATGTGGGCTTTCTGTCATTTTTGTTGTTATTGAAGACCAGCCTTAGTCCCTGGTGATCTGCTGGGAAGCATGGGAATATTTCAATCTTCTTGTATCTATTGAGGCCTGTTTTGCCACCAAATATAGGGTCAATTTCGGAGAAGGTACCATGAGGTGCTAGAAGAAGGTATATTCTTTTGTTTTAGGATGAAATAACTGTTCTATAAATATCTGTTAATTCATTTGGATCATAACATCTATTAGTTTTTCTATGTCTCTATTTAATTTCTGTTTCCATGATCTGTCTATTGATAACAGTGTGGTGTTGAAATTTTCCACTATTATTGTTTGAGCTGCAATGTGTGCTTTGAACTTTAGTAAGTTTTCTTTTATGAATGTAGGTGACCTTGCATTTGGAGCATAGATATTCAGGATTGAGAGTTCATCTTGGTGAATTTTATCTTTAATGAATTTGAAGTGTCCTTCCTTATCTTTTTTGATAACTTTTAGTTGAATGTCAATTTTATTCAATATTTTAATGGCTATGCCAGCTTGTTCCTTGACATCATTTCCTTGGAAAATTGTTTTCCAGCCTTTTACTCTGAGATAGTGTCTGTCTTTGTCACTGGAGAATGTTTCCTGTATTCAGCAAAATGCTGGGTCCAATCTTTTAGTCTATATCTTTTTACTGGGGAATTGAGTCCATTGATGATAAGTTATATTAAGGAATAGTGATTGTTGTTTCCCATTATTTTTGTTGTTAGAGGTGAAATTATGTTTGTTTGTCTCTCTTCTTTTGGTTTCGTTGCAAGGAGATTGCTTTCTTGCTTTTTCTAGGGTATAGTTTCCATCCTTGAGTAGGAGTTTTCCATCTATTATCCTTTGTAGGGCTGGATTGTAGAAAGATGTTATGTAAATTTGTTTTTTTCACAGAATATCTTGTTTTCTCCATATATGTTAGTTGAGAGTTTTGCTGGATATAGTAGCTTGGGCTGACATTTGTGTTCTCTTAGTGTCTGTATGACATATGCCCATGACCTTCTGGCTTTCATAGTCTCCGGTATAATTTTGATACGTCTGCCTTTATATGTTTCTTGCCTTTTTCCCTTACTGCTTTTAATATTCTTTCTTTGTTTTGTGTGTTTGCTCAGGAGGGGTGCCCTGAGCAAAAGAGTTGGTGTTTGACTATTATGTGATGGGGGAGTTTCTTTTTTCTTTTCTTTTCTTTTTTTTAAAGATTTATTTATTTATTATATATAAGTACACTGTAGCTGTCTTCAGATACACCAGAAGAGGGCATCAGATCTCTTTACAGATGATTGTTGGCCACCATGTGGTTGCTGGGAATTGAACTCATAACCTCTGGAAGAGCGGTCGGGTGCTCTTAACCGCTGAGCCATCTCTCTAGCCCCAAGGGAGTTTCTTTTCTGGTCCAATCTATTTGGAGTTCTGTAGGCTTCCTGTATGTTTATTGACATATTTTGTTTTAGGTTAGGAAAGTTTTCTTCTATAAAATTGTTGAAGATATTTACTGGCCCTTTAAGTTGGGAGTCTTTGTTCTCATCTAAACCTATCATCCTTGAGTTTTATCTTCTCATTGTGTCCTGGATTTTCTGGATGTTTTAGATTAGGAGCTTTTTGCATTTTACATTATCTTTGACAGTTGTGTCAATGTTTTCTATGGTATCTTCTGCCCCTGAGACTCTCTCTTCTATCTCTTGTATTCGGTTGTTGAAGCTTGCATCTAAGTTTCCTGATCTCTTTCTTAGGTTTTCTATCTCCAGGGTTGACTCCTTTTGTGATTTACTTATTGTTTCTATTTCCATTTTTAAATCCTGGATTGTTTTGTTCATTTTCTTCACCTGTTTATGTTTTCCTATAATTCTTTAGGGGATTTTTGTATTTCCTCTTTAAGGGCTTCTACTTGTTTACATGTGTTGTCCTTTATTTATTTAAAGGAGTTATTTATGTCCTTTTTAAAGTCCTCTATCATCATCATAAAATGCAATTTTGAAATCCAAATCTTGCTTTTCCGGTGTGTTTGGATATCCAGTATTTGCTTTTGTGGAAGAACTGGGCCTTGATGATGCCCAGTAGTCTTGGTTTCTGTTGCTTAGGTTCTTGTGTTTATGTCTCACCATCAGGTTGTCTCTGGTGTTAACTTGTCTTGCTGTCTCTGACAGTGGCTTTGCCCTTCTGTAAGCCTATGTGTCAGCACTCCTGTAGACCTGTTTTCTTTCAGCTGGATCTGGGTACACTGAGCTATGGGACTGGGCCAGTTCCGGGTATAGGCAGAAACCAGAAGGGGCCTGTCCCAAACTGCTCCTGGGATTTTGTGTCCTGAGGCCACCAGGAGGAGTGCCCTGAGCAAAAGAGTTGGTCTCAGGTGTGTCAGTGTTCCTGAAGACTGGCTTTCAGCTTTGGGTGTAGACAGAAACTGGAAAGGTTCTGCCCCTGACTGTTCCTAGGTTCCTGTGTCCAAAGGGCACAGAAGGCACTAAGTGGGTTCCTCTTGGGCCATGAATGTAAACAGAAGTAGTTGTCTTCTCTGAGTCTCAGGATTGTTCATACTTCTGAGAGTCCAACTCTCCCCCATGGAATTTGGGTACAGAGAACTGTGGGGCCAGTTCAATTTCAGGCAGAGGCAGAAATCAGATAGGAGCTTAGGCTTTTTAAGCATGGTTTAAATAACACTGGTAATTTCTGATCTATCGTGTTGAGAAATTCATAGTTTCTAATGAAATTTAGACACTATGCCTTGAAATATGCTAAGATCCCTTAACTTGACAGACAGCTACACTGAAGAAGTCAATACAGGCCTTGGTAAGAATGTTTTAGTAAAAAGGAAATATTAAAATGAGACATTTTATTATATGGCATCACAACAAGAAAAATGCAAAAAAATATTTATGCATGCACTACACAATAAAGGTCAAAACAGGAATTACTAAAACCAAATGTGGGAAAAGGAATGAGACGATATCTCACAGAACTATATAAGCACTTAAGCGTTCGTTTTTTGTTATTTTTCCCTTTTACTAAAAACAGTTTTTCCCCTCACATAATATATCCTGACTAATGTTTCCCCTCCTTCAACTCTTCCCATTTCCTCCCCAGCTCCTCTCTCATCCACACTTGTCTCATTTCTGTGGCTTATTAGAAAACAGGCAGGCTTCTAAGGAATAATAAGAAAGAAAATAAAACAAAAACTAGCAAATCACAATAGGACAAAACAAACAAATAGAAAGAAAAGGTCCCAAAAACCAGCAGGAGAAAGGGATATAAACAAAAAGACCCACTCATTCACACACCCAGAAACCCCCCAGAAATATTAACTGGAAGCCATGATATATATGCAAAGGACTTTCATGCCAAATATACAGAAAAAATATATAAACTACACAAAATAAAACTAAATGATAAGATAAAAAATTCTGACAACATTGTGAGACAAAGAACCTCCAAGGATGTTGTTCGGTCACTCTTCTGCGGGCAATCACTGCTGGGTAGGAAGCCTACCATTAAGAGTTACACAATATCTTTCTACAAATCTAGCGCTACAAAGGATAATAAATGGTAAGGCCCAACATAAGGAGGCAAGCTACACTCTAGAAAAAGCTAATTGTCTTGGCAACAAAGCAAAGAGCACACAAACATAATCTCACATCAAAATATGAATATAACAGGAAGCAATAATCACTATTTCTTAATATCTATAAACATCAATGGTCTCAACTCCCCAATAAAAAGACATAGATTAACAAACTGGATACTCAATGAGGACCCTGCATTCTGCTGCCTACAGGAAACACACCTCAGAGACAAAGACAGACACTACCTCAGAGTGAAAGGCTGGAAAACAACTTTCCAAGCAAATGGTCAGAAGAAGCAAGCTGGAGTAGCCATTCTAATATCGAATAAAATCGATTTTCAACTAAAAGTCATCAAAAAAGATAAGGAAGGACACTTTATATTCATCAAAGGAAAAATCCACCAAGATGAACTCTCAATCCTAAATATCTATGCCCCAAATACAAGGGCACCTACATACGTAAAAGAAACCTTACTAAAGCTAAAAGCACACATGGCACCTCACACAAAAATAGTAGGAGATTTCAACACCCCACTCTCATCAATGGACAGATCATGGAAACAGAAATTAAAGAGAGACATAAACAGACTAAGAGAAATCATGAACCAAATGCTCTTAACAGATATTTATAGAACATTCTATCCTAAAGCAAAAGAATATACATTCTTCTCACCACTTCATGGTACTTTCTCCAAAATTGACCATATAATTGGTCATAAAACAGGCCTAAACAGATACAGAAAGATAGAAATAATCCCATGCGTGCTATCGGACCACCACGGCCTAAAACTGGTCTTCAATAACAATAAGGGAAGAATGCCCACATATACGTGGAAATTGAACAATGCTCTACTCAATGATAACCTGGTCAAGGAAGAAATAAAGAAAGAAATTAAAGACTTTTTAGAATTTAATGAAAATGAAGGTACAACATACCCAAACTTATGGGACACAATGAAAGCTGTGCTGAGAGGAAAACTCATAGCTCTGAGTACCAGCAGAAAGAAACAGGAAAGAGCATATGTCAGCAGCTTGACAGCACACCTAAAAGCTCTAGAACAAAAAGAAGCAAATACACCCAGGAGGAGTAGAAGGCAGGAAATAATCAAACTCAGAGCTGAAATCAAACAAGTAGAAACAAAAAGGACCATAGAAAGAATCAACAGAACCAAAAGTTGGTTATTTGAGAAAATCAACAAGATAAATAAACCCTTAGCCAGACTAACAAGAGGACACAGAAAGTGTGTACAAATTAACAATATCAGAAATGAAAAGGGAGACATAACTACAGAATCAGAGGAAATTCAAAAAATCATCAGATCTTACTATAAAAGCCTATATTCAACAAAACTTGAATATCTGGAGGAAATGGGCAATTTCCTAGACAGATACAAGGTACCGAAGTTGAATCAGGAACAGATAAACCATTTAAACAACCTCATAACTCCAAACAAAATAGAAGCAATCATTAAAGGTCTCCAAACCAAAAAGAGCCCAGGTCCAGATGGGTTTAGTGCAGAATTCTATCAGACCTTCAAAGAAGACCTCATACCAATACTATCCAAACTATTCCACAAAATTGAAACAGATGGAGCACTACTGAATTCCTTCTATGAAGCCACAATTACTCTTATGCCTAAACCACACAAAGACACAATAAAGAAAGAGAACTTCAGACCAATTTCCTTATGAATATCGAAGCAAAAATACTCAATAAAATTCTGCCAAACCAAATCCAAGAGCACATCAAAACAATCATCCACCATGATTAAGTAGGCTTCATCCCAGGCATGCAGGGATGGTTTAATATACAAAAAACCATCAACGTGATCCATTACATAAACAAACTGAAAGAACAAAACCACATGATCATTTCATTAGATGCTGAGAAAGCATTTGACAAAATTCAACACCCCTTCATGATAAAAGTCCTGGAAAGAATAGGAATTCAAGGCCAATACCTAAACATAGTAAAAGCCATATACAGCAAACCAGTTGCTAACATTAAACTAAATGGAGAGAAACTTGAAGCAATCCCACTAAAATCAGGGACTAGACAAGGCTGCCCACTCTCTCCCTACTTATTCAATATAGTTCTTGAAGTTCTAGCCAGAGCAATCAGACAACAAAAGGAGATCAAGGGGATACAGATCGGAAAAGAAGAAGTCAAAATATCACTATTTACAGATGATATGATAGTATATTTAAGTGATCCCTAAAGTTCCACTAGAGAACTACTAAACCTGATAAACAACTTCAGCAAAGTGACTGAGTATAAAATTAACTCAAATAAATCAATAGCCTTCCTCTACACAAAAGAGAAACAAGCCGAGAAAGAAATTAGGGAAACGACACCCTTCATAATACTCCCAAATAATATAAAATATCTCGGTGTGACTTTATCCAAGCAAGTAAAAGATCTGTACAATAAGAACTTCAAGCCTCTGAAGAAAAAAATTGAAGAAGATCTCAGAAGATGGAAAGATCTCCCATGCTCATGGATTTGCAGGATTAATACCATAAAAATGGCCATTTTACCAAAAGCAATCTACAGATTCAATGCAATCCCCATCAAAATACCAATCCAATTCTTCAAAGAGTTAGACAGAACAATTTGCAAATTCATCTGGAATAACAAAAAACCCAGGATAGCTAAAACTATCCTCAACAATAAAAGGACTTCAGGGGGAATCACTATCCCTGAACTCAAGCAGTATTACAGAGCAATAGTGATAAAAACTGCATGGTATTGGTACAGAGACAGACAGATAGACCAGTGGAATAGAATTGAAGACCCAGAAATGAACCCACACACCTATGGCCAGTTAATTTTTGACAAAGGAGCCAAAACCATCCAATGGAAAAAAAGATAGCATTTTCAGCAAATGGTGCTGGTTCAACTGGAGGTCAACATGTAGAAGAATGCAGATCGATCCATGCTTATCACCCTGTACAAAGCTTAACTCCAAGTGGATCAAGGACCTCCACATCACTCAGATACACTCAAACTAATAGAAGAAAATTGGGGAAGCATCTCGAATACATGGGCACTGGAGAAATCTCCTGAACAAAACACCAATGGCTTATGCTCTAAGATCAAGAATGGACAAATGGGATCTCATAAAACTGCAAAGATTCTGTAAGGCAAAGGACACTGTTCTTCGGACAAAACGGCAACCAACAGATTGGGAAAAGATCTTTACCAATCCTACAACAGATAGAGGCCTTATATCCAAAATATACAAAGAACTCAAGAAGTTAGACTGCAGGGAGACAAATAACCCTATTAAAAATGGGGTTCAGAGCTAAACAAAGAATTCACAGCTGAGGAATGTTGAATGGCTGAGAAACACCTAAAGAAATGGTCAACATCTTTAGTCATAAGGGAAATGCAAATCAAAACAAACCTAAGATTCCACCTCACACCAGTCAGAATAGTTACGATCAAAAAGTCTTGGCTACAGCAGTTGATGGCAAGGATATGGAGAAAGAGGAACACACCTCTATTGTTTGTGGAATTGCAGACTGGTACAACCATTCTGGAAATCAGTCTGGAGGTTCCTCAGAAAAGCGGACATTGCACTACCTGAGAACCCAGTTGCCCTTCAACAGAGGAATGGATACAGAAAATGTGGTACATGTACATGATGGAATACTACTCAGCAATCAAAAACAATGACCTTATGAAATTCATAGGCAAATGGATGGTACTGGAAAATATCCTCCTGAGTGAGGTAACCCAATCACAGAAAAACACACCTGGTATTCACTCATTGATAAGTGGATATTATCCCAAATGCTTGAATTACCCTAGATGCACTGAACACTTGAAACTAAAGAAGGATGACCAAAATGTGGTTGCTTCACTCCCTCTTTAATTGGGGAACAAGAATACCCTTAGGAGGGGATATGGAGGCAAAGTTTAGAACAGAGGCAGAAGGAACACCCATTCAGAGCCTTCCCCACATGTGGCCCATACATATGCAGCCACCCAATTAGATAAGATGGATGAAGCAAAGAAGTGCAGGCCAACAGGAACCGGATGTAGATCCCTCCTGAGAGAGACAGCCAGAATGTAGCAAATGCATAGGTGAATGCCAGCAGCAAACCACTGAACTGAGAATGGGACCCCCGTTGAAGGGATCTTAGAAAGGACTGGAAGAGCTTGAAGGGGCTCGAGACCCCATATGAACAACAATGCCAACCAAACAGAGCTTCCAGGGACTAAGCCACTACCCATGGACTGACCCTGGGCTCCAACCTCATAGGTAGCAATGAATAGCCTAGTAAGAGCACCAGTGGAAGGGGAAGCCCTTGGTGCTGCCAAGACTGAACACCCAGTGAACATGATTGTAGTGGGGAGGGCGGTAATGGGGGGAGGATGGGGAGGGGAACACCGATATAGAAGGGGAGGAGGTAGGGTTAGGGGGATATTGGCCCAGAAACCGGGAAGTGGAATAACAATCGAAATGTAAATAAGAAATACTCAAGTTAATAAAGATAAAAAAAATTAAAAACAGAGTGTCTTCCCACTGAGACTCCCTTAGAGAAAACTAAATGTTCATTGGCAAGTGGCTTTCAATTAGAAATAGCTTCTGGGCTAAGGAAGAGGACTTGTGTGCATTTCTTTCAGCTCTAAAACCCCATCCGGTGCAGACCTATGCAGGCCCTGTGCATGTTGCCTCGGTTTCTTTGTGTTCATATGCTTGCTTATCCTGTTAATTTAGAGAGCCTTTCTCCTTAGTGTCCTCCCTCTACCCACTCTGGCTCTTAAACCTTTTCTACCTTCACTTCCACTCTGTCCTCTGAGTCTCAAGGAAAGGATTCAAGGAAAGCATCCATTTAGGACTGAGTGTTACTATTCTTAATTACATGTATGTATGTGTATGCTTCTGTGTTGGGGTTTGTGCATGCGAGTACATGTGACAGTGGGGGTTAGAGGTGTTGGGAGCTCAGGAGGTTTTATCTAGAATTTCACTTACTGGCGAGTGTGAGCCATCCAGTTTATTTTTTGATTTGCTAATGGATACACTGATGTTTAATTTATTCTAACAATTATATACGTACTTCAGATATAGTCTTATCATGCTTTATAATATCTTGACTATACTTAAGCTGAAAGCAAGCTGAAGACTATGGGGATCGATGTTCTTTTTCTTTCTGGTATGGAGGGCAGAGGCTCTCAGCTTCCCACAGTGCCGTCTGGCTCATGTCACCTCCATGACCAGGGACAATTCCAGCCAGGTGCCATCTGTTCTGTTGGCACTTGAGGTTAAAGTCAACCAACACATGTCAACAGAGTTGTACCCTTTCTGGTGCTGGATCTCTGCCTGGGCCTGGCCTGACCAAGCTACTGACCCTGGAATCCAATACTATTCTAAATCTACCCTTACAGTCTCTTGAAGTCATACTTTAATTATTTTGTTCTTTTTCTTTTCTTTTTAAACCAGCACCTATTTGTGGGTTTTTTACAATTTCACACATATAAACAACGTATCTTGTCCATGTCCAAGTCCAACTTCTACTTCCTACTCTCTCTTGGCCCATTTAATATGTCCCCTCTTCCTAGATCTTGCCATCTTCTCATCCTCTCCCTACTTTTCCTCCTGTAACCCAGTGAGTTTAGTTGATGCCGCCTGTTGTAATGCTGATAGATTCCATTGGCTTGATCTTGATCTTGACTCTTGAGCAGGAAGGCCTGGATGAGTGATAATCTGAGTATTTTGTTGAAACAGACACAACCATATCAAGGATCCTGAAGCTTCACAATCAGAGGGAAACCAAAGTCTTCATGGGTGGCCCAGTTCAAGTGTTGAAAGTGTGGGCAGAAAATATCCATCATAGCAGACTCCTCATGGGTATTTATGCCAGAAGACGACTTCCCTACAGAATCACTCCATTGCTTAAATAATAGAAAACTCCCCGGCAAAGTGCTTTTTCTCATTAATTACTGTAGCTAATCACCATAGGAAGAGACTAAGACTTTAGGCAAGGAACCTGACTGGATAAACTCAAGAGAGATTATTTCTCAGAGTACATTTCTAATCACTGCAACATAGTCTCATTAGTATAGAACTTATTGAAGGATTGCCCTTAGATTCTGTTTAGTTCACTTAATAATTCTCTGATGAAACTAACTAAAAGCAGCTCAGGCAGGAAACGGTTTATTTCAGATTACTGTTTGCAGTCTCTCTTGTTCCTCATTGCTTAGTCCACCTGCTCTCTTATACAATGCAGGGCCACAAGCCCAGTGGTGTCACATCTCCCCCATGGGATGAGTCCACCCACATCAATCACCAGTCAAGAAAAGTCACCACCAACTTGCCTGTAAGCCAGTCTTATGGAGGTACTATCTCAATTAAGAGTCTCTTCAGGGATACATCTAAGTTTGTGTTAAACTGAAAAACAAAACAAAACAAAACAAAACAAAACAAAAACCCCAAAAACCAAAACCAAAACAAAACAAAAACCAAAACCACAAACTCCTTATGACTTTTCTCTATGATCCTACAATTTTCACAATAGAATCACTTGGTGATTATACACTAAAATGTGATATTTTAGCTGTCTAGAAATAGCAAACGTGGGGCGGGGAGTGGTTAAAGATTGGAGGAAACATGGAGACAAATAGGACACAGAAGCACACCTGTGACACAGCAAAAAGTAGAAAAAGGGTTGCTTTCCAACTGAATTAAAGCCCTCGTAATCTTTAAATAACAACATTAATGACAGAGACGGCCTCTTGTTCTGATGACATTGACATGAACTGAACTAGAAGCAGAAATGTTTCAACATGATGGGAGTGAAAAGACCCTTCTTTAAACTATGCATAAGGGAGGGGTTCAGGATAAGGTAAAAGGACTAAACGACGCTTATCCTTGCTGAAAGACAATATAAAGAGGTTAAGTAATGCAGGGAAAGTCTATGGAGGAAGGACACAACTGTGACTAGTAAGGAAGAAGAGGAAAGAGACGATGATACTCATACTGTATTTCACAGGCATGACCCAATGCTCTCTCTCTATTTTTCATTCTTTTTTTTTCTCCATCTTTATTAAATTGGGTATTTCTTATTTATATTTTAAAAGTTATTCCCTTTCCCGGTTTCCAGGCCAACATCCCCCTAACCCCTCCTTCTATGTACGAGTTCCCCTCCCCAGCCTCCCCCCAACAATCCTCTTCACTGGGGGTCCAGCCTTGGCAGGGCCAAGGGCTTCCTCTTTCACTGGTGTCCCTACTAGGCTATTCATTGTTACCTATGAATTTGGAACCCAGGGTAAATACATGGGTAGTGGCTTAGTCCCTGGAAGCTCTCTTTGGTTGGCATTGTTGGCCATATGGTGTCTCAAGCCCCTTCAACTCTCTCAGTCCTTTCTCTGATTCCTTCAACGGGATCCCGTTCTCAGTTCAGTGGTTTGTTGCTGGTATTCGCCTATGTATTTGCTGTATTCTGAGTGTGTCTCTCAGGAGAGGTAAACATCTGGTTCTGGTCAGCCTGCACCTCTTTGCTTCATCCATCTTATCTAGTTTGGTGGCTGTATATGCATGGGCCACATGTGGGGCAGGCTCTGAATGGATGTTCCTTCAGCCTCTGTTCTAAACTTTGCCTCCCTATCCCCTCCCAAGCGTATTCTTGTTCCCCTTTTAAAGAAGTGAAGCATTCTCATGTTGTTCATCCTTCTTGAGTTTCATGTGTTCTGTGCATCTTGGGTAATTCAAGCATTTGGGCTAGTATTCACTTATCAATGAGTGCATACCATGCATGTTTTTCTGTGATTGGGTTACCTCACTCAAGATGATAATTTCCAGTACCATCCATTTGCCTATGAATTTCATAAAGTCATTGTTTCCTATCAAATCTAAGAGACCCTGAGTACTCTAAACTGCACAGAAAAAAAATATGAACAATACTAAAATGTAATTGTATATTAATGTCCGCTTTTATAACTAAGTTTTTCCACCTTTATGCCCTTCATTTTTGGACAAATGGATAATTTTACCACAAATATACATAAAATATTAAGGGAAGTATTCTAATCAAACAAAATGATGAGGCTATCATTGGGCAATAAGTATTTACATGAAATGTGATTTATTTTGAAGTCCCAGCTCTTTCTTCATCCCAGAGAAAGCAGCAATAGGGAGTGGCAAAACAAAACCAAAATATCTACTAAATTATCATAAAAATAAAATGAAATTCAATTATTTGGAAGGTGATTTTCTTTTCATTAAAACATGAGACTAAACTTTATTAAAGTAAGCAAATCACCACGGTTATAAGTACTAAGTTTTCAAGGATATCCATTCAAAGTTTGGAGTTTGGTACTGTAATTAATCATCTGCATCCTTTATTCCAAATGTTAAACACTTCAGGAACTTGGTTTAAAACTTTAATACACACTACAAAGTAACTCTTTAGATTCCTGGAAACAACTTGAATTTGTCCATTTGTGTATATAAAATATGTCACCATGAACTTATGTTTATCTCTGAAATCTGTGCCTGCTTCATGGGTTTACATGACAATATAAATCTCTTGTAATTCATGTAGTTTTATGTTGAAAGCCATTTACTTAGAAAATATTTGCACAGTCAAATGCTTTTTGTAAATTTGCAAGGAAAAAAACCAAGTTCTATTTAGTAATATCTAATATTAAAAGTTCAGATTCTAAATTTAAAGCAAGATTAGTTTGTCTACAGTGTCTCAGTAGAAGCTTTTGCTTGCCTTGAATTCATTGATCTTTTATAAATTGGATAGTGATTATCTCTATGCACCTCCATAATCAAAGAGTTACTTACAATCAAATAAGTTGCAAAAAGTTATAACTTCTTACTCTGGTTATAAAAATAATTTATGAGTGTGCATTGAAATCTAAAGAATTCTGATTAAATTGGGGTAAGGCCTCATTATGCACAGTCTTCTTATAAGTATTATACTCAGATTAATTTTGGCTTGGAGTCTCTTTAGTTTCCCTTGAATTTGGTTGTAATTTCAAAGATGGAAAGATTAAGTTCACTATTCCATAACGCTTATGTAATTAGAAAAACAGAATCCTCTTTAAATGAAGTTGTTTTGCCAATAAATGGAAAATAATCTTTATCAAACATCAGCGCATACTTTCTTCTACATGCATTTAATCTGATACTCTTTCAATATTGCATGTGCTAATTTCTGCTTTTCTAAATTTAAAATTGCCTTTAAATAAACACATTATCAGTTGATCTTCCTTTCCAAAAAAAAAGAAAACAAACAAACAAAAACTCTTCGATTCTCTGCCTTTGGCTAACAGCATACATTAATATGAATTCCTCAGTTGCTTTCAAGAAAGACTGTGAGATACATGTGATTTTTTTTTTAAACAGCAAGAACAAAAACAATTATTTTACTCCATGATTTACTAAGATTTTCATATAAGAATATTCTATTTACATAATTTGTATTCAATTCTGAAAGAAAGAAAGAAAGAAAGAAAGAAAGAAAGAAAGAAAGAAAGAAAGAAAGACAAGCAAACAAAGAAACAAAGCAGATAAAGAAGAGGTTCACATGCACAGAAGTTTAGAACCTCATTTATGTTGGAAACAGGAATATAACTTAGGAGGTGTAGTTTCTAATTTTTCTACTATCAGGTTGCCTTAAAGTTCCCTTTTGGAATCACAAATTTTAATGACAGACCTTTTTAACGAACAAGGAACAATTTTAATGGCAATACATGAGAGAATTTTATTTAAATAAGCTGTTTAAAGTATCATTAAAAATAATCTGTTAATCTTATAGTGACCTTTGGAGGAATATCTTAAATATTAATTACATATTACTTAATTATAAACTAATTAACATTATAAGTTAATTAACATATTAGAGAGAGAAAGACAAGGAATCAGGGAATGAAAAGAAAGAAAAAGAGAGGAAGAAATAAACCAAGATTTGAACAGAATGTGGGTAATTTATAGAAGCCATGGGTAATTTTTTTTATTTCTCTCCACTAATATACTCATCTTCAATAATGATGGATTGTTAAAATTTCATTTTGAAATAAGTAAGTACAATTTTATAGCCTAAAGGCATGTATATATCTGCATATATGTGTATATGTGTATGTATATTATATATGTATGCATAATCTATATATAATACACCTTGAAATTGGAGTGGACATAGTAGACATTTATACACACACAGATATATATTTATATATATGTATATATATATAATTTGTTCATATATATGGATCACATACATACACATATGGTTCCATGTGTTTGAAAGAGGAGTAAATATTTCACATCCTCATTCTTGATGGAGAATTCTTCAGAATTGAGTCATAGAATGGAGACAAGACTCACGCAGATCTGGATCAAAGCAATTTCCTTCTGGAATTCATGTTCTACAAGGTAAACACTGTGGCCATGAGTCTTCAATCCTCACCTAACATGATTTCTACTTTCTGTTTTTAACTCTCAAAGGCAGAAACCTTGTAAGTAGATTAATTGTGATTATCCAAATCCTCTGTTGTGGATTTATATCATAGGAATGACCATGTGAACCAAATGCTTGCCAACTAATGACCCTCATATATTAACCATTATAAAATTGCACATACTTTCTTGATAATAAAGGCCTTTGAATGTATATTGCTCTCTTGACTACACAGTTTTTCTATTAAATTGTTTGGCTTCATATTATCCTAAAAATTTTCCTCATGGAAAGACAAAATCTACCAAAACAACACATAGTGTTCAAGAAAAATAGAATTATGTCCTATGATCACTTTTTTAAAATTTTTGTTTCAATAAATGGAACGCAAGTACAAAAAATAGTGAAAATTGAAAAAACTGTTTCATAATTACCTTGCTCTTATTCCTGTTAACAATTTAGGAAAACATTTGGATTTTAAATGTGAATATGTATGAATATTTTGTTTCCAGATGAATTAAAGATATACAACCCAGATCATCAATGGAAATTTTTACCCTGGGACAGGGTAAAAATGTACTCTGGGGAAGTTAGTGGTTATAATTCAGATTTTATAATACTTCAGTGAGGTATAAAGTGTCCTAGAAAGATTTTTCACTCAGGTCTATTTCTCATGCACTGAATGAGACACAAAGAGATAACTTGTAGGAACAAAGGCTGCAGAGCTTCCAGGGACTAAGCCACTACCCAAAGAATATACATGGACTGACCCTGGACTCTGACCTCATAGGTAGCAATGAATATACTAGTAAGAGCACCAGTGGAAGGGGAAGCCCTTGGCCTTGCCAAGGCTGGACCCCCAGTGAACAGGATTGTTGGGGGGAGGGTGGTAAGGAAAGGAGGATGGGGAGGGGAACACCCATAGAGACAGGGAGGGGGAGGGGTTAGGGGGATTTTTGCTTGGAAACCGGGAAAGGTAATAACAATTGAAATGTAAATAAGAGATAACCAATTTAATAAAGATGGAGAAAAGGAAAAAGAAAAAGAAAAAGAAAAAAAGAAAAGTCACACCATCTTTCAAAGTTTTCAAGCAAGAGGAAGGAAAAGTTGAGTAGGCTTTCAGCCCTGTCAAGAGCTATGGTACAGTTCTTGGTCTGTAATTCAGCATTAGTTTAATAGTACCAGAAAAATAAGAATCTAAAAATGCATCCTCAAAAACTGTGTCTACAAATAACTGTAGAAGAGCGCCTGAAGATGAAGTGGGGCAAGGAAGGCTGGAGGACATCGAGAGAGAAGGCGAGCTTTGTGAGTTGTAGGTGTTAAAATATATAGAAATTGGGAATTTTTCCACTTCTAAAGTTGTATCTTGATTTATTAATAGACAGCTATGTGCATAGCAATGCCTATATCTATTGTTGCAACTGTGTCTGTCTACAGAGAGTTGCCTATATATCCATGCTTGTGCACTTATGTACATAAATTCCTAATATGAAAGTTCTTTTGAGATGTTTTCACACTTTAATATTTCAAAAGATTTTATGTAAGCTGGTAGTCTTTGCAGTAAGTACTTTTTGCCTGCTGACCCTTTTCACCAGACAAAATTATTTTTTAAATATCATGATGAAAATTGTTTTTCTCATCAAAAATAAAGTAACCACAAAGGGTTTCTAAAATCTGTACAATATTTTGCATCTATGTAAAAAGTATCATTATCTCTCAATGACATGCATTTTCTAACAGGAAAAGTAAACTTGATGTAATTCCGCACATATTCCCATTATTAAAGTTATTAACATTGCCTGAGGTCATTTAACATCACCTGGTTCACTGATTCCTATCAATCCTACTAGTTTAACTTTTAGTCTGAAGTTACCACGAATGTGCCACTTAGAGTCGCCAGGACACATAGGAACACTGGGAAGCACTCACTGGCAGAGTTAAAACAGTGCTATTTTAATTGCTAACACATTGCATGATTAGTCAGCCCAGCAAGTCTTGCACCCGAAGGCACAGATGTCTTCTGGCTGGACCTCCTGGGCGATTGGCAACCTGACCACTTGCGCTGCTTGCTGTTAGTGAGAAGACTATTGGGGAGTTACGAACGCTCCAGTGCCCAGTGGGAGATAACTGTTCAAAGCCACTTTCAATCTTTCCACTCCTTAACACCTTTTTAAAACAAAGAAAACCATTTTAAAACTTAGGACACAGTTTTTTTTCCCGGAGGATAGTAAAATACAGTTTAAGGAAAGAACAAACTAAAAAGTCAGCAGCATATGGCTCACTAATAACAAATGCCTGAGTGTTTCTGAAGCTCCATTTCTTGTTGTGCAGGAGATTTCCTAATGAAGAACAGCAATGTTAAAGAGCCGGCTGGGAGGAAGTGTGGAAGGTGTGTGCTAACATGTTAGACATACCTGCTCTGTCTGTCTGTCTGTCTGTCTGTCTGCCTGTCTGTCTGTCTATCTATCTATCTATCTATCTATCTATCTATCTATCTATCTCTATCCCAAATGTTGCTCCTCCTCCCGGTCCTCCCTCTTAATGTTTATTCCACCAATGCCCCTCCCCTTCACCTCTGAGAGGGCGACACACACACACACACACACACACACACACACACTTCCACCCTGGTGCATTGAGTCTCTCAGGATTAAGTTCATTCTCTGCCCCTGAGGCCAGGCATGGCAGCCCTCTGCTACCTATGTTCTGCCAGGGGGCCTCGGACCACAGCCCTCGCAGGCTCTTCGGTTGATGGCTTAGGCCCCGATATCTCCCAGGGGTCCAGGTTACTTGGTACTGTTGCTCTTCCGCTTCAGACTTGTCAGTTATTACATTGGTTCACGTGTCAGTCAGAGCTTGGAAGTCTAACTTTCCCAAGTAAATGTTTAAAAGACGTTTTTGATTAAAGAAAAACTATAAACACTGGTAGATGGGGCATGGCAGTTTCTCTATTTTATTGGATTGGGGTAGGTGATGACAAGCGAGAAATTCCTCGTAACCTTGGATCTCTTGGCAGTTTTAAAATAGTTGCATACAGGGCTGGAGAGATGACTCAGCTGTTAAAAGCACTTGCTGCTCTTCTGCAGGGCCTGAGTTTAGCTTCCAGCACCCATGTCAGGTTCATAACCACTTCTAATTCCTGCCTCAAGTAATTTGCTGCCCCTTTCTGGCCTCTGTGACCCCTAACACCTCACCTTTGCACACAGATACACACATATATGAATAAATAAAAATAGTCTTAAAATCTAAAATTATATTACAGTTACATATATAATTTTAAAGTAAATTTTTATTGACAGTTTTACATATAATATACAACATGCTTACATATAATCTTAATAACCTTTGTACTATACTTATATAATTTGGTTTTAGTTGCTATGCTATATGATCATACTCCAGCCCAGTAACTTAAGAAAAAATGTTTGCTTCTTGCTGATACTTTACCAGGCTGAAGGAATTTACACAAGGATTTAAAACTAATAACTCAGAATAAATACATTGTTCCGTATCTTCTATAATGTAACCTGGTCTACTTAAGTAATTACTTGCCTTTACTATATGAAGCATGTACTGAATAGTCAGAATATAAAATGTTCAACTTTTAGAGATACAGAAACAAAACATGATTCTTGAAAGAGAGAGAGACAGAGACAGAGACAGAGACAGAGACAGAGGAAGGAAGGAAGGAAGGAAGGAAGGAAGGAAGGAAGGAAGGAAGGAAGGAAGGAAGGAAGAGGGAGAAATCCATAGTGTATGGGGCTAGATAAATGGTCCAGTGATTAAAAGCACTGGTTGCTATTTCAGAGGACTAGGGTTTAGTTCTCGGCACCCCCATGGTGGCTCACAAATGTCTGTAACCCTAGTTTCAGTGTATTCAACACCCTCACACAAAACACACACACACACACACACACACACACACACACACACACACACGGAGGCCAAAGAACTATAAATATAAAATCCTTTAAATAAATCAAAAATAGAAATAAAGAAATCATAGTATATGTGGGAATACTAGTAATTTTTAAAATTACAATTTATAGTGAAAGGTACAGAAATAGGAAAATATAATAGGAAGCGCAATCACTTAAATAGGAAGTGATAAAGTTGGTAAGGCTGGAGTAAGGACATGTTTTAAATAAAAGGCAATTAAAAGATGATGTGGGTGGCCCTTGCCATGTGAGACAGAAGCGGGGCTTACAGGGAGGGCAGTCTGGTGACCGAATGGTGAAGGATGTGAGATGCAGAAGAGACACGGAGGAGACATAGAGGAAATGACGAGGGCTGAGGGCTGAAGGGCCTCTTTCTTTAGAGACTGCGCTGAGAGCAGGATGCACATGGTATTTCAGAACGGCAAATGAATGGCATAGCACAATGATGCTGTTTAACAAATTTTACTCAAGAGGAAATCTGAGTTCCTGGAAAAAACAAAAGCCTCAACCTCTCCAAGATAGAACTTACTGGAAGGAAACTCAAAGAAACCAAACCAACAGGTACTAGTTCGCACTAATCTGAGAATCGGATCATTTTTATTGATTTTTTTAAATGTATCGGATCTTCATATGAATAAGGGGATGTGAAAACATATACCTCAAGAGGGTGTAAAGTACACAAAATTTAAACCTAACTAATTCTGAATTCTTGACTCTGGGAAATAGCCGCGCTTTCCCACTGACTGGTGGATTGTGCTAAGTAGACAACCTGTGTCTCCGCAATGTTTTAATATATTTACACTAAAGAGAAGGGGTAGTGAGTATTTAAAAGAAGACACTTAACCCTACATCTAGAAAAGGTTCAAAATTAATTCATAACCTAAAACCTTCCCATGTCTAATCATCTCCGAATGCCTCAGAGGGCAAATCAGTTGTTGGGCGTCTCAAGACGCCGTTATTACCACTGCTGAATTATTCAGGCGCGTGTATCAAAGCATCACGCTAAATTGCTTTGGTCTTATGTAAAATTCTTCTGATCTTTGGCAATCATTACTTATTTACAGCTTCCTTAATTTCCCCCCTTTGCGAAGAAAAAAAAAGTTTTATTAACTATAGCTAAAAGGCAGTATTTTACTTTTACAGTTGAAAACCGTCTCTAGTTAAAAAAAAAAAGTTAAAACCAAAGGGGAAAAAAATAACCAAAAAAACCCTTATGCTTTCTGATTTAGAAGCAAGGCCTTCTATGTGAAAAGCAGATTATATGAACAGTTTCTTTCCTGGAGAGATATTCATAATATTTATTATAAAATATAAATATTAGGTTTCTTTCTTCGTGTGAACTATGTGCAGGTATAGTAAATATAATTCTTTTAAAAATAAAGCTAGGATAATAGCGACAGTTAATGTTTACATTTGTTGAAACATATGTGATGATTATTTCAAGAAAATGTTAGAAAATTAAATAAAAATTTCCCATGAGATGGGAAAAATATTCAACATGTAATTTTTTTTAAACCGAAATTGGCTGCAGTTTCAGATTGAGGCTTTAAGCAGAACGAGTCTGTTTAATATGGATGTTTTCCTAAAACCTGGGCTTGGGAAGTTTGTACAAGAAAAATTGATTCTCAGTGTTCTGGTTTATACATTGATCTGCAGCGACCAATCTGTCTTTAGCTTGGAAATGGTTCCTCTTACCTTAGCAGCATCAGGAAGCGGTGTAGATAAATAGTAATGAGGGACTGTTTGTCTCTGCATTTTGTTTCCCTATGAGCATTTTTCCATTGCTGCTGTGAGAGACTAATAAAAGGTCTTTGTAATATTAAAATCTGAGTGGTAAAACTGAGGGCAATTGTAGTGTTGTATCATGTAAACATGAGATCAATTTTCTCTGGGTATAATTTGCTCCAGAAATTAAAATGTATTTGCTACATGTGTGAGTTAACAGTAGTGTACTTTATTAATAATTGGCAGAAGTAAAAATTAGTCTGTAAACGCTTTAGAGAAACATGACTGTCAAATAGGAGCAAGCAATATGGCTTAGGCTGTCACATTTGAAACATTTTAAGTTACCAACCAGCTTAAAGATGCTCGGTGTTTATGGCCGATCGCTTTAAAAGGCGACTGCTGAAATACTAATTAACTACTCTGCAGTTGATTCTGGCGTGGAAAAACAGGTGAAGGAATCTCGTACAAGGAGAAATCTCAGAGAAGCTTGGAGAAAACCATTTGGCGTTGGATCCGTCCTTTGCCCCTGCATCTGCCCTGCTCTCCATGGCAAACATTCTGAGACTTGTAAATAGCAAGGAACCTCTGATGCTCCAGAGCAATCAGAACCTCGGCTATGTAAATGCTTAATGACACTTCCCAGAGAACAGCAATCTGGCAAGTGATACCAGGGTACTTTACTGACAGCATCGCTTCTTCACGGTTGTATTGCATAAAGTCTGGTCCATTCGTTATTATCTGGCTATCAACTGAAATCGACCCTCCCTTTGTAGATATTCATTCATCCTATTTTATGTTTGTGTATTTTCTCGGCGTGTACGCATGTGCACCAAATACGTTGGTCAGAAAAAAGGGGCTGTAGATGCCTTCGAAAGTAGAGTTAGGGATGGTTGAAAACCACTACATCAGTGAGGAGAAATGAACCGAACCTGTGTCCCCTGCAAGAGCAACAGCTACTCTTAGCCACTGAGCCAGCCAACTCGTCAGCCCCGACTTCCTCTTTTCACTGTCCTGGTTTTTGGAAAGTATATCCCCTTGGCTTAACCTCTGGCATGTGTATCTAACCTCCTGAAAGCTCTGGAGTGAAGAAGACACAACTAGCCAGTACACCCCACTTTCTGTCTGCCCTACATGCTTACAAGCCCTTCTAAATGCCTGCATGATTACCAAAGGGACTCTGATTCTGTATTCAGTGTAATGCAAAACAGTCCTGACAGCAATCACGAGCAGACTTGCCTCATTGCTTACTAAATTGTTCTCCAAGTCCCTCTGGCTAGTCCTGTGATGGCAATATCCTGTGTATCTAGAACTAATGCACAGGAAATTATAGATGCTTTCTCCAACCTTAGCCAACAAGAGAAATGAAGATCCAAGTTTAAATATATAGAATACGCCTCTTACTGCCAACAGGAAGTCCTGAGAAAACTTATGCATGCACTTCCTAGTTCTTGTGGAGATAAATTTTCTATTAGTAGTTGATAAATGAGTATTAGCATGTTTAAAGTCATTCTTAAACCGTTGAGACATACTTTCCTACAGAAGACTGTCATTCATTTTAGAATGCTTTACTGTCATGTAACAAATATTTTTACATGTGTTAATCATGTTCTGTTGACTCTTTCTTTAGTTCATTATATTATTCAATTAATGATCAAGAAGGACTAGAAGCCTTGGAAGATCTGAAATTCTTAAAATTGGGTTGGTTAATAACTGATCTGAAAATTATGGAAATTGGGCTCTTCTGGAAATGTTGTAAAAATGACATCAACCCCTGACTTTGTTCTATTCTCATTCTGCACAAAGCAGAAAATTTCTAAGGGATTAAGTCTCAGGCCCTAAGTTTTGAACATATATTCTCATTATTTCCTGTCTATAGCTCTAATATTCCCAGCAGCCTCTTGTAAGGGTCTTCAGTCTCTCTAAAGCAAATGTAGCAAAAAACACTGTACATAGAGATCATCTGAAATCTTCATATTTATACTTCTCAAGTTGATCCAGTTAATAAAATAAAATTGATTATCACTGTTTCAATATTAATTAGGTTCTATCCCTTTTGAATTGTTTTGTCCATATCTTAATAAAATACTAAATATTTAAAATTACTTATTAAAATAAATCCTTGTTAACTTTTAGATTCTATTGTTTTCACATGTCCATATTCAGGTCTTTGCTGAGTGGATTTTAAAAATATAACTAGAAAAGTTTTACCTTCCTCTTATTTCAAACCATCATTGGCTTGCCCATGTGTTCATAATGAATTTAGACAGTTTTGTAGTGACTTATTTTCTCCATTTATTACTGAGGACCTTTTTTCTTCTAATTGTACAAAGTAAATTATTTAGATCTATTGAGTGTGTGCCTTGTTGAACCATATGTGTCTTTACTCATTTACTTGTTTTCCCTATAAAATTATATGGAATATTTCTCATTTCCTTTAAAGTACCTGTGACTCTTGAAAATGACTAGTTGACCTAGATACTCCTCCAGGATTGTTTCTACAACTATTAGCCAAGTTTCCTGAGTAGTATTCATTTAAATGATATTAAGGTGAATCAGAATAAGTATGAAAAGGAATATTAGCCATATAATACCAGCCCCATAGAATATTTAACCATTAAAATACAGGAAGATTTTACACATATCAAGTTGCTTATCCAAAAAAAACCTATAATATATTCTATTATATAATAATCAATTTACTTTTCTGTGTGTATGTGTGTGTGTGTGTGTATGTGTGTGTGTGTGTGTGTGTGTGTGTGTGTGTGTGTGTGTGTGTGTGTGTACATGTGTGAGTGTGTGTGGTCATGCATTCATGCTGTGGTCCATATGTTATGGAAGAGGTTCTCTTCTACCAGCTATTTTCTGGGGACCAAATTCGGGTTGTGAAGCTTGGCAGTAAGTGCCATCCACTAAGCTATTTCAATGGCCACAGAGTAATTATAAATTGGTAACTGATACTAACGATGGCCTCTCTTTACCTTTGTTTGAATATTACCTGAAAACAACCTTCAAGTTAGAAAATATTCCTATCTATGTGCATAACAGGATATCCACAGATAAATAACTACTGCTACAGTTATTTATCTATAACAGATCAGATAACAAACACAGGAGCGATGTGTAAGTAGCACAACTAAGCATATCCTCCTTTCTGAGAGAATTTTTCCACCATAATTTTTATTTAACTTACGGATTCTACTGTACCATATCCTCCTCATCATTTGTTTTCTTTTGTGTATTTAGTGGAAGTTATTCTACGAAATGTGAGGCAGAAGTCCATTGTGTCTATTATTTATATTTTTCTGGCTTTGTTTAACATTTTTTAAATGATTAATAATCATTTCTATAACCTTTTAAAATAAATGTCTCTCCTTTTATATAAAAGTAATTTTTATTCACCTGATATAATTGTCATCTGGGAGGTTTGCTGCTGAATGCGCTCACCCTTTCTAGTTCTTTCTGAACTCTGGCTGGCTGCTTCCACTCAGCTGTTCTGGCTCAAACTCCTCTCCAAGGTAACTGATTCAATATGACTTCTCCCAGCTTCTTACAGGATTGCTCTACTTGGCTCAAACTAGCTCTGGTAATTTGTTCTATTCTTTTTCTCTGGTTTCAACTGCCCTGTTGTCTTGCATTGAATTTCATAAATTCATGAACAAACTCAACTCCATTATACTGCGCTCACAGTACTGACTCTCTTTCTTTTTTCTTTTTTCTTTTTCTTTTTTTTTTTCAGAGCTGGGGACCGAACCCAGGGCCTTGCGCTCTACCACTGAGCTAAATCCCCAACCCCACAGTACTGACTCTCAACTGACTAACTGAACAGAACTCTACTGCCCTGCCTGACCTCATGTGAACAGAACTGATTTTCTCTTTCTGTACTGCTCTTAAATAGTCTCCCTTTCCTGTTTTCCTGGGAGCTATATATACCTTAAATCTGGCTCGTTCTATAATATCTTTCTCTGAGTCATCACTTGGTCTGCCCCTCAATTACACATTACTTTCTTCTACAAACTTATCTTATCTATATTGCTTGGGATTAAAGGTGTGTATTAAGCATGTGTCTGTATTTCAGCCAGAGCAGTCATTTGTCGGATTAATTAAAATTTCTCTACAATTTAGCCAATAACAATAAATCATGTATTTAACTTTTTTTGCATCTATGCCATAAATATTCCTTGTGTGTGGTGGAAATTTTCATCCTATTATTTGCAAGTATCTTCTCCTATTCTGTAGATGAACTTTCTGCCATGTTGTTCAAACTTTTCTGTTTGATGCAGCCCAGCTTTGCCTTTATTATTTTTTATTTTTTTGCTTTTGGTGTTATGTTTAAGACATCACTGTTAGCAAAGTATCAGAAAGCTCTTCTACTTAAGTTGTTTCTTCTCCAGGTTTTTAATAGTTGGGTTTTGTGTTTACTTAATTTATTTTGAGCTGACTTTTATATATGTTGTAAAAATAAGTATCAATTTTAATGATTTTCTTATGCATGTGTACAGAGACTATTCTTTTCTTATTTTGGATTCCCAGAACCTCAATAAAGATCTCTTGGAGAAAGAGAGAGAGAGAGAGAGAGAGAGAGAGAGAGAGAGAGAGAGAGAGAGAGAGAGAGAGAAATTTTATATTTGGGAAATGATGAATGATGTTGGGGTGCTTTTTATCTATGCATATTTTATTTGAATGACAATGATAAGAACATCCAGAAAGTATCATATCACCATACACTTAGTACAGAGAACAGAGAAGGCTTATAGGTGGCATATTTCCATATAAGATCAGCAACAATTACTTCTGTTTTCTTCTTGAAAAAAATCAATGTAGTTTACTGAGAATATGATACTTAAGTAGTGACACAAGGTAAAGAAAGTGAAGTCAGAAATCACAGTATCTGAGGAGACGAGAGAATGAACATGAAGGCCACGAAGCAAGTAAAATTTTAGCTAAGTACATGAAGAATTAAGTCTGTGAATGAGGCTGGTGCCTTGTGCATGAAAAAGTGCAGTCCTTCATCATGGCTACAATATGACCCCAGAGTCAAGAAATTTGAAATCTTCCACCTCTTCTTCTGATGCTGAATAATAGTTTTTTACACAGTGATCATTGCAATGATTAGGTTTTGTGATAAGAGAGAAAAGATCATCTATTCACTTAGCACCTAAAGGAACTTCTTGTTACTTATGCTGTGTAGACAGATATAGCTATATGATCTGCTTCTGAGAAATGTGCATGAAAGTGCTGTGTGTTACCGTGAGCTATTGCACTGAATTGCTGACTCGAATTTTCAGCTCTTTCTTTGCACTTATGTGGAGGTTTTGCAAGGCCAAGTTTTCACAGAGGCCAATAGACTGAAGCAGCTTGCACTGCAAAGTGAACACTTGAAGGAACTGTTGAGCTCAACAGGAAAGCAAACATGTGACCCAAAGCCATAGAGGTTTAAGTAGTTTATGTTACCATAGTCAAATCCAACCTATCTTGAGAGGTGCAATGGTACAATAACCAATAGTTGCTGAGTTTGATTGGGTGATCCACACTTCATATATGTGTATGCAGAATACATGTGAATTTATAGAAGTAAACCAATGTCATATATATAGTTGGAAACACGTACACAAACCTTACAACACATATAATATGAACTAGTGACAAACAAACCTAATCCAGTAACTGACTCAAAATAGTATTGACAGTGATTTTGCAACATCATAATTTACTGATTTCTACTACTTTTCTGTTTGCTTGATTGAACTCTTGCTATTTAGCACAAGGTGATCTCAAATCCACTCTTTAACCCAGACTTCCCAGAACTCATGAACACTCTGCTTTAGTGATTCAAAAGCCAACACTTGAGATCCTTTTATCTTGAAATCAGGAAGAATCTATACTCAGGGCTCAGTCATAAGTGCTCTGTTTTTATAGGTCAACACGAGGCAGTGTCTCCCTGCTTTTATACACTCCTTCTGGAAGGACTGTGTTTACACAGTGATTTCTGAGGAAAGTACTTAACAACTATTTCTTGAGATTAAGTCCAGGGTAAGTTTATATTTACAGCACCATTTAGGTTTCTCAGTATAAATTATAATTGGATCAGACAGGTCAGATGGACAATATTAATTTGATTTGTTTTTAGCTCCTTATTTTTTCATGTTTGTTTCTCTGTTTTACTATTTTCCTTGTGTGTGTGTGTGTGTGTGTGTGTGTTTAGAAAAAAACCCTCCAAAGCAATAAAACTTACATTTGCTGATTTATTGGCCTACACTTACTCCTTCTCTCTTTAGTGTAGTTTAATTTTCTTAGCTAAAAACAGCCTCTCTTGACCTCTGGCTCTGTCAATCTTTCCATCTCCTTGCCTGCAATAATCCTTGAACCTTTGGAAGGGGCTGTGATAGAAATGTAATAGATGTCATATTAGTGGCTGAGCTACACCAAACATTATGTGTGTCTAACTCTGTCTCAATTTCAGAATAAATCTATAGCATATTTATTGTCATTTTATGGGTGACACAATTAAAGAAAAGAATGGATATAGCTTGTTCAGTTTGTAACAAATAAAGGGATGTTCAATGTCTGCAATCTCAAACATTTCCCCTCCGTATATACACATAGAAGTATATATGTTTTTGTGCTTATGTAACTTACTATTATAATAAATGAACCAAACAATGTTTACACTCACATGAGCAATAGCCACATGCATTATTTTTATAACCAGCAAAATTCATGTGGAATAAAATGTGATTTCTGAAACTGGGCCTTAAGAAGGCCTTGCAGCACCTTCTTTTACTCTGACGTATTTTCATCACCGTGTAAAGATACTTGTTATAGCTTCGGGCAAATGAGATATCACACAAAGGAGGGTAAAGATGTCTACCAACAACGCATCAGAAATGCATAGAGGGCATTCAAGATAATCCACTCCAAGGTAGGATTAACCACCATTCAGCCTTATGTGATACACATGTGTATTACCATGGCTTAAACTCCATCTAAGATGATAACATGCAGAACTATGAATAGAGTAATTATTTATTGAACTCAATTGTGTAGTTTGTCTTATAACAAAAATGAACTGACACACATAAATGTATCTTTATATGGAACAAGAGAAGGCAAATAGACATTTCAAATTTTACAATGAATAATTAAGAGGAATAAAAATTTGTTTCTGCACATGAAAGAGAATGCTATTCATAGTTTTCTAAAACAGGTATGTCAGAAAATACTGACTGTTAGTAAGAGTCATTTTTGTTTCTATGCAGAAGAGTTCAGAAGTGGAATTCTTTTCTTATCACATCTTCACTCATTTCCTCTTAGTGGGAATTAGACGTTTTGAGAGAATGAGCGAGTCTATCAAACAGGAGACCTATTTCCAGACATGACATTTCTCCTGCGCCTATATTCATTCCTCCCCCTAGTAACAATGGAGCTGCAGTGGGAAACAGGATTGTGGAGGGGGCTTTGCCTCATGCAGGGTTCAGTATCGAAAACCAGTTTGGCAAAGAGGGATGGTTACTTGTTCTTATTTCAATATTATAATGCCACTTTGAGAATTACACACCATTTTGATATGATAATGTAATACAATTAAATTATACAATGTGTAAGTATGTTGCTGGATAACATAAGGTCCTTATTATGAAAACTAGGAGCATCTCCCAAGGGAAAATGGTGCTAAGGGTAGAATATGTTGTTAGAGTTATTTTTTTATGGATAAAATTCCTAGCTTTTCTCTTAAACTTCCAATGGCCAAGACATGGGAAAGTGATTCAGGACTCTCAATTTTACATACCTGAGGAATTCAGCATTTAGAGAGAAACAATAGTTACAGTCATTATTTATTTTGTGTTTTGGACTCTCTTGGAAGCTACACAGAGCAGCAACCCAGAGTGACTGAAGTGTAACAGATCTCCCAGATAGATCACATAGCCCTTTGACTTTGGTTATTATATATAGCAGTAGACTTTCCCAAAATATTTTTGTGCCTTCATGTTTCATCTATTTTAGCTAGAGTGGCTGTTTCATGCCAAGCTAAATGCAAATACTTGAGTTGACAGAAGCACTCTATACTGTGACCTTTAAGCCACTGGGAAGAGACTCAAAACACCTTTTATGACTTAATTGATTTAGAAACCACTGTGTATCACCTCTTTCCCAAGAAGAAAAATATACACACAACTATAGAATACCTCTCTTTCCCCATAGACTCAAATATAATGGAGAAAAGTTTGTATCCTCCGACATGTACATGTGTTTTATAAAAGCTGACATAGCAAGTTCTGACGAGACGCCCTGTCAACACTGAAAGACTCTGTGTAATCGCCACAAGCAGCCACTGAACCTGGAAGAACTGCCTAATTTAGAAAATAGTGGAACCATCCATTGTGATTAAGTCAGGCCTATTTGGCCTACCTTTACCCACCTCAAGAAAAATAGATGCTCCAGCATAGTCAAAGGTAGGAAACACTGATTATTTGACCCTGTGATGACAAGCTCCAGGGATCTGCCTTAAAGAGATTGAGTAACTTAAAATAGAACAAGAAGCAGCCATCTGGAAGCTGGTGCCATGCAGTGTATAGATCGAATCTATCTAGGCAGCAGGAGATACACCTGCAGGCTGAAAGAGAGCTACAGTGGCGTATCGCAACACCTTGCAAAGTCTAGCACAGGCCCCTCAGCAGCACACATGTTCACAATGAAATTTGGTTTTAGCAAGGCAATAAGGCAAGCATACTGCTGGTGTGTCGTTCACTTGGAGGCAAATATTCACTTAGGGTAATTAGCTTAAATAGTGAGATTTTAATCATTTCATTCTCAACATAAATATTTGGCTAATCGATATGAAAGGTATTTATTTTCTCTATAGTTGGCTTTGCTTCTCAGCATTAATACTGTGTGACAGATGGCTGATGTCATCTCTGCTTGGAAGAACTCAGTTGGCAATATTAGCATGGCATATTTCTGGGGATTTGTGATATGCTAGGAGATGAAGAAAAATAAAAGAGTCCAAAAGGGTATTCCCCAAAGCAAATATATTTATATAACTTAGGAGCATGTCTTGTTGATTCATTATAAAGAGATACATGTTCCATTTAATTAATATTTATATTTTTGGTAAATACCAAGAGTTCCCTTGTGTATACCTTTTGAACACTGGTAGTTTACAATATCACAAATGTATGATGTATGTTTACATTTTCTTTGTTTCTGGATATGCCCAGCCTATATAAAGCAATCTTATTGCTGGTAATTATTAATTCGACTATATCAACAATTGTTGCATAAATATGATAAAAAGAGATATGTTGTGTCAAACTAGACTTTTATTAGGTTTATCTGATGAGTCCTAAGTGACTTTTATGTGGGTCCTACATTGGGGAATTCTTTTGCTGGCAAAGGGTCACTAGTGTATCTTCACAGTTCATTCCTCCTCCCACATATTACCAATGGCTCAAAGTGGCTTTTAAAAGGGCAAGATATAGAATCAAAACTGAGTTATGTAGTGAGGAAATCAGACGGTGGGAGTACATGATTGATTTTAATTGACAGAGGGTAGAGAAAACTCATTTGGTCAAAGTGCTTATCTTGCAAGCCTGAAGATTTGAATTTGAGTGTTCAAAATCTGCATAAAAGTTTGTAATAGTAATGTCTTTCTTATATCACAGTGTTCCTAGAGTAATATGTGTGTCAGAGACAAGAAAATCTCATGAAGCTCATGGGCCCGTGACCCATGAACAGTCTAAACAACAAAGAGCCTATCTTAAACAAAGTTCTAAATGAAGACTATTTCAGGTTTTCCTCTGACCTCCACATGAGTTCAGTGGCATATACCACTCACCCTCTCTCACATACATATCATATGTACATAATAACGGCATTAATACATTGGTGAGAGATGAACCATTTATTATAATATGTGCAGTGTATCTGGACATTCTTTTGGTCACTCAACACAGTAACTTATGTAGCTAATGTCTGGACAAATGACTGAAATAGTTAAAATGTGTTGCTGTAGGGAAAATGTGGCATGGAACACATATGTAATGTTATGAGATCTCAGAAATAATTTGTAGAATAATAATGTGCCTCAAAGTGAGATAAACAGCCGTGGAGTCAGTGTTCTAATTGATATGCTGTAGAGAAATAAGGGATACGTCCCTGAAAGAAGGGGAATAACAGCAATGATGACAGCCTGCCATCTATCAACAAAAACTTGCGGATTTTGTTTAGCATCTTAGAGGAGTGTGGCTCCCTGAAGAGAGAGATTAGAACTATATTTCTCATTGTATCCTAGTTGCTCTGTTGTAGAGAATGGTAACTTTAAAAGTAAATGGGATTGTTGTGAAGAAATTGCATAAACAGGGCCAACATATGATTTTGAATTAGAGTTCTGGTTTTTATCCTTAAGCCTGTAGAATCTCAATAGGGAGTCATCATTTTTAAAATTCCCTTCCTTCGTTCTCATTGTTCCAGGAATTCCCTGGATGAACTACTGTATTGCTATGATTTCCATCACTTGTTTACCTTCATGATAGATTTCTAATTTCATATTCCCAATTATTGAAAAACTAAGAACAACTACTTAATCATATAAAAATATGAGTGCCAATATTTATATTTAGTACATATATATTTTCAGGTTCATAGAGGGTGTGTCTTGAAATATTTATCTTAAACTAAAATCTCATAGGCATACATATTCTCTAATCAAAGGTGCCTTAGGCACTAACTCTATCTTAATAACAGGCATTTTCTGATAGAGCATAAATGTAACTAATACTTTGACACGAATGCCTTTCTCTTAGATTTACTACTCTTTATGTTAGAGAACTGTGCCAATAAAGCATGCCTATTTCACTTATAAGACAGTTTTAAACTTGCCTTTTTACAAAGAATAAAGTGAAACTTTCATATCTAATATTATTTAAGAGTTTTGTCACCATCAGTCCTCTATAAACCTATCAGCAACAGATTACAATTAACTGATGATATGTATACCAATGTAGCTCTGTCGGCTTACACCTATGTAGTTATGTCTGCTTCTGCTTATGAAGCCATGTCTTTTTAAATCTATGTATCTATGTAAAGTCTGACCATTATAACTTCAAATATAGAGCAGGCCAGCATTTTAATGGCATCTTAAATGTGCCCTGTTTCATTCCCCTTATATTTGCTTTGCATTGCAGATAGCACCAGCCACTACAGCTGAGAATGGAGACTAACAGGAAAACATCGAAGCCAGTTTAATGGTGCTGTGTGTTCTTTTTCTAGGTATGATTAAATAATCATAAGAACTTCTCTAAGGGCTAATCTGCTATATTTTCCAGATTTTCACCTTGGGGACATATTGTCCCTTGTTACTGAAACCTCGGGGACAGAAGGGGACGCCACAGGGTGGCACAGCAGGAAGCTGAAACACTGATGAAACAGTGTTCAGTTAATGAAGGCATGGCCCATGGCCTCTGCTGCTCTGCCATATGTTTGAAGAAATGCTAATGACTACAATTCAAATACCTTTTTCATCTTAACTATATGTAAATGTGTTTATAAATGCTCTCTTATAAATATACGATCACATTTTTAAAAGCCAAGTGCTAATGTTGCTTTCAACATCTATAATACACAATAATTAAAACTTAAGCAATTCTGCTTAATTATACCTTATGGGAAACTGTAATTTATAGAAATTAAGCAGAAAAACAAAGATCAACAGAAATAAAACGGCAGTTGAACAACTGAATAGTAGAGTACAATGATCATTCATTTACGGCAGCAGAATCATTGTAAGGAAAGACCACAATCCCACCCTGACACTGTTGACCTGCGAAATAGAAGGTGTTAGTGATTTGGGTAACACATGTAGGAGCACAGCTTGAACCCATTGTGTATGGTTCATATGTCCAGTGAGGTCTCATGCCACTCCCCCAATCCAAGCATGATGGTTTGTGGAACTCTGCATTGTTATGATTTTGACATGCTGTGCTCCTGCTCCTTTTCTTACCCTTTGGCTCACACTGGTTATTTGGTAACGTTTGGGCTCCTTCTTGGCTAAGGTACAATGGTGCGTATAAAAGAACTGGTGATACAGAAGTGGATTGCCACACTATTAGGTATTTATTAAAGCTATGTTAGAACTCAATGAATTACATCTAGGAAACTTCATCTAACTTCATCTAAACTACATTCTAATTAAGAGAAACCCAAGTTTTTCAGGTTCAAAAATCTTCCCTATGAATCAATGGGGTCAACAGACACATATATTAATAGAGGTAAAGAACTACTTCTCTAGCTCTTTCAACGTTTACAATAAGAGTATTTGCTCATCTCCTCATGTAGCACCATCCTTCTATGGACAGAAATGAATTAAAGTGAATTAAATTATTTCTATTTCTATTACTGGCTGCTGATTTCCTAATGTGCTTCGACCTTGCCTTCTATGGAAACTGAAGAAATTTATTTCCTCTCATTCCCTCCTAATGCCTTATAGTTTGCACCTTAACACATGTACTATTCACCCTCTTTCAAACTTTTCAAATGTATGAGACAGGAGGATCAATATTTTTAGTTTTTCAAGTTCACAGTCTAAATTTTCAAATTATTTCTCCATTGCATAGGTTATAATAGATCACCAGGTTTATAAACAAGTTGCATCCCATACTAAATTCTTGTATCAGCAGCTGTCAGATTCTGTCTTGCCTTTTTGTCTACTGTTGCTTCCTTGCTTGTAATTAAAATCCTTACATCCTATAAGCTTCTCAACATGTGCCTGACACAACAGGACAAATGGCTGATTCTCGAGTCCTCCTCTTGTTTTTCTCCAGAGTGTCCTGACATCTCTTGCATGTAAGTTCTGGGATGTTTGTAAGCTGATCTATATCTGCTCTTCTTGATGGCATATTTTGTTTCATAAACAGAAGAAATTAAATGTTCATTTATGCAAGAAGGTAGACTTTCTTTATTAACTGAAAATTCTAACTTTTTAAAAAGAAAAGCACACTATTCAGAAGTTTTAAGAGCAAACTGGAGAGAGTTAAAACTGCCTAACGTGTTATAAAACAAATGGCAGGGTTGAGAAACATCCTCAAAGCACCCTAAGAAACATGGATGTTGAAAGCACCAGACCGATTTTGCTGAACTAGAAAACTGTCAGGGATGGTTCTCCAAATGAGCTTAGCCATGAATGAATCAGGATGTATTTTGCAACAAGCCGTCGCAGTTGACCCCTTCCCAAGGAGCATCTCAGCTCTACTCAGCTTCAGGAATATAGTAAGGGATTGTGACTGCGGAAAGACCCAGGGCTTTTTCCAGCAGAAGCCTCTTAATAATAAAAACAAATGTCATCTGATCAAGACAAAATGACAAAAAGGCAAATTCTTCTTGTCTCTTTATTGAAGAGGATTACAGGGTATAATACATTCAAAGACCCTAACATCTTAAAATTCGTTTATCACACATGAATCACAGGAAAGAAGTACAAAGTCATTGCTGATAGAGCTAGACATTATTTACGGGCAATGCATTTACATAATGTTTGCATATGAATATATTACTCATGAGCATGTACTTCTATTACTTTTTTATTCTTAATGAATTTGATTTGTTTACTTTAACAATGTAGAGTGTCGTGCTTTCTACCTCTGTCTAGTGCAATTCCGGGTCATAATACATGCTGTCAGTCTACTTTTCCTCTTATAACCAATTAAAGATGAAAAGACACCCATTTGTCCTAGGGTTTGTGAAAACAATTTAATGATGCAAAGCATATGGAAATGTTCCCAAACAATGGGCAATGGCATGTCACCCAAGTGAGTGGTGTGGAAGTTCAATAACTTCTTAGGGAAACATGAACATTGGGAATAACATTTAAGGATAGAAAATTATTGGTACCTCGGGAAGAACCTGTGTTTCTCTTTTCAAGGAATAATCTTCTCATGGTTTATTTCTCCCCTGGAGAACCATATCAGTGGAAGATGTCCTCACCACGTATTTAAATAGAAATATTACATTACAGAATTTGAACAAAGCATTGGTATTGGTGTAGGAGTGAGCTTCTGATGGCATATGTTGCAAGATACTCATGGGTACCTGAGCATCCCATCTGTGACATCCAAATTATACAAAGAGAGTACCAGGAAAATAAGGTTTTAATAGTCATTGAAGTTGATCATGAAAGGAGAAGCATTTCCGGTGTCAAATACCAAGCAGAAAGGAGTGCTGCCATCTCCGACACCTCTACCTCTTCTCCGAGGATCCTTGTCCTTTGGCTCTAGCCCTGGCTTTCCCAAGAATCTACAATAGAAAGTCACAGTATCTCAGCCTCTCTTACTAATGACTCAGGGACTCATCACTGATTAAAACTCTTTCTGTTTGAGGACAGAAGAAATTTGAAATTCAAGGATGGAACAATCAAGAACGATGTTTCGTTTACGTTTGAACAACATTTTAAAATTATGCCACATCTAAGAGTATATGAATAAAACTACTGAAAAGAAATGCAAAGCAGAAATCTTTTGTTGAGAACCAATTCTCTGCTCTAATCTTTTGTAAGTTTATATTAGAAATGTTGAGTCATTCCAGTTGCAAAGATAACCGTTGTTCACTATTAGAGAACAGTAGGCTGAATGATTAACATCCCCATTCATTCTTTTTCTGCATGTCAGGAAAGATTTTCCTCATTTTTACAATTACATAAGAAATTAGCCTTCTTCCAATAAGAAATTAATGATTCATCCATCTCAATTGGTTATGAACTTAAGTTTCTCTAAAGAAATAAGGATGAAAGTAAAACAGTAGAATGACTTCTTTGTAGAGGCTTGGTTTGTTTGGGTGCTCCTCTAACTGCATGCATCTTGTACTATTTCTAAAGTTGATTAGTATTTTATACATGATTGTTCATTGAGTAGCAGTCAAGAAGCAAATTAATTAAAAATAGGTTAATGCTGATCATGAATATTTTAATTATGCTTAAAAACAAGAGATTAACAATATACTCACTGGAGTATGAATTCTGTGAAGAGAGTAAGCCTTCGTGTGTCAAAGTTTTATGTCTGGTTTTCAAAAATATCACAAGAAAGAATTTGGCAAGCATGCATTTTAATAAAGGCACAGTTCATACACATGAATAATATTGCCAAAAAATTAATTTTGTAAAAATATGTGCAGTGATGCATAGAATATTTTAATATAAAATCACTTATAAGGTGACAATATAGCAGTGTACTGCAAACCACATGAGCCAAGAATTTTAATAGGGCTACATACATGACTTGAACTTAAAACCTGGAATCGTCAGGGAAGAGATAAAACATGATTGATTTAGTTTTCCTTCCATGGGTAACTCCTCTTTTAGAAGCATTTCATACACACTATCATCATAAGTGTTTATTAACATAAGATTGCTGGACATCACCTATAATCGATAAGCAGCTGTCCTTGTTTAGAGAATGTTCAATCAGGACAGCCAACCTTCTGACCTTGAACAATGGTATTGTTATCTACAAATATACTTGGCTAAGTTCATAGCTATCCTGGGACAACTGTCATCCAGGAGCTGAAGGTTGGATTCACCTGGCATTATGAACAACAGGCATCATTGTGTATTAATAAAGTTCAGAGAGAATAATAAAATGTTCTTTATCAAATGCAGACTGTCAGTAGGTACTGAGATATATTTTGGCATATAGTCTTAGGATAAAGTAATAAGATCTGGGCAAGCCATTCACTTAACAAAAGAGCCAAGAGTTAGAGTCATGTGTGTAAATAGTTACAGAAGAAGCATGATTAAATCCTGGTGTTCTGACAATAGTTGTGGATATAATTAACACTGTCTCTTATGCTTAAAAGATTCATTGGAGCTTATTTTTCCATCTCAAAAAAATTGGTAGAGAACTATTGCCTGCTTTAGCCCAGAGAGTGACGAATAAAAATAATAGGGAGGATCACGAAGAGCAGACACAGAGAGTAGTGATATTATTCAAGTTCCTTTGAAGGGAAGCCATTTCCCTTATTTATGTGTTGCCCTTTCTTTTTTTTTTATCTTTATTAACTTGAGTATTTCTTATTTACATTTCAATTGTTCTTCCCCTTCCCGGTTTCCGGGGCCAACATCTCACTAACCCCTCACCCTCCCCTTCTATATGGGTGTTCCCCTCCCCATCCTCCCCACATTACCACCCTCCCCCCAACAATCACGTTCACTGGGGGTTCAGTCTTGGCAGGACCAAGGGCTTCCCCTTCCACTGGTGCTCTTACTAGGCTATTCATTGCTACCTATGAGGTTGGAGCCCAGGGTCAGACCATGTATAATATTTGGGTAGCGGCTTAGTCCCTGGAAGCTCTGGTTGGTTGGCATTGTTGTTCATATAGGGTCTCAAGCCCCTTCAAGCTCTTCCAGTCCTTTCTCTGATTCCTTCAATGGGGGTCTCCTTCTCAGTTCAGTGGTTTGCTGCTGGCATTCGCCTATGTATTTGCTGTATTTTTTGGCTGTGTCTCTCAGAGAGATCTACATCCGTTCCTGTCGGCCTGCACTTTCTACACCTGCAGATTTTGAAATCTGCATCCTTGATTTCAAGACTTTTACAACTCAAACATTTCATAGTTAGAAACTAAAAATGGGAGCCAGTTCTAAAGTTCATAACTATAATCCTAGATTTTGAGAGGTCAAGGCAAGAGTTTGAGAAGTTGCCTCAAGCTTGAGATCAACCAGGGTTACATAGTGAATTTCAGAGTACTCCATTGTGTAGAAACTAAAGTCTCCATCCAATGGCACCTAAGAATCCTTGGTGAATGTAAGTTATGGAAGTGTAATCCTTCCATCTAATTTTCCAAGTTCTATATCAGCTTCATATTAAATTTTAGAAAATTTAAAATAAGTATCTTTTTTTGAGCATTACATTTTAGTTTCAATCATTATTTCTCTTTTTGGCTTTCTGGATTATAGTATAAAAAGAATATTCAGTAATCTGACATTCTAATTTACTTATTCAACTGATTATGCCATTGCCTGCAAGCTAAAACGAGGGATGCTATGTTGATTTGAATCTCTAAATAGTTATCAATTCAGACATATAAGAAAAAACCTAACTCTCCTCCATTATAGAAGGCTGTTCACACAGTTGTTGTAGCTATTGTTTTTGTTTTTGTTTTCATTCGAAGGGCTGAGGTATCAAGCAAGAGCAGTTTACTTGCCAGATTGCTTTCTAGAGAGTGCAGCTGGGGCAGCAGCTGTCTAGGAGCAAAATGGGCAACTGGACAGATAAGGAGCTTCAATCAGCAGTATTCAGTCACACTTATGGTTCCTCATTCAGGGAGACTATTAGCAATCACTATGAGTCTCTGAACATTCCATCGGGGCAGTGGGAACTTCAGCTTCTTCAACTCCATCAGCTTCTGAAAACTATAGAAGCTTCTAAACAGCCAAGTCTTGTGATTTTTGGAGTACTCATCACAAAAGTCTAAACTGCCTTAAATATAGTATACCTCCTAGAAAATATCAAATCCATCCCTGAACATCAAAAAGAGACTTCAAAATAGCCAGAGGCTAGAAGAGATGTCACTCCATCTATGAGAAACATCATTATTGTCAGTTTTTTTCTTTTTCAGAAATTTCTCTTCAGCCCCACAGTTTCTATTTGCTTCACCTACAGTCTCTCCAGCCGACCATGCTTGCAAACATATGCTTCAGGCATCTTCTGCAGAGCACTCAATGATCATGAAGAAGTACATCTCAGCCAGCATTGGCTGGCTATATAAGCAAGTGTCCTTTTACTTTGTGGAGCACTCCAGATCTCCCTCCTGTGGACCTTGCTGTCTCTTGCTAATCACGGTCGATCTGTTACTTGTAAAATGAGTACAGAGGGCTCAGCTAGAACCATAAAGAACAGGCACTGCCCAGGATTTCCAATCCTACTTACACCTAGCTCAAATAAAATATGATAGGAACAATTCCAGCTTCAGGGGTAGTAAAGGCCATTATAAGCAGACTATAGAAGTAGGGAGCAGGTAAGAAATGCTATGGCAAAATGAGGCAAGAATTACCATAGGTGGAGAACTTAGAGAGCAGCATGCAGGTTCTCATCACCAGAAGAGTTTCAGAAAGCCTCAGAGACATCAGAGCCCACCAGCAGAGGAGAACAAAAAGCTCCACACCCAATTTACCAAGCTCTGAGTTGGTTTATTTTATAATCCTAAGACCTAGAGACGAAACCTGGAGGACAGGTCCCAACATCTGAGGCTCTTAATAGACATCCCTGGTCCCTGAAGGAGGCAAGCCTTGTCTATTGGTGATTTTCCATCAGAAGAGAAAGCTTAAGAACCTTCACCTTAATTATAACAATATGGTATTATTTCTATGAGTCATTGTGGCTGGAAATTATGTTCAGATAGAGGAAGACAATGGTCTCCTCTTTATATTTCAAGGAATAAATGTCCAGTTGCACAGAGTTTTGTACCTTTGCTCACAGCAGCAGTAGATCATTTCTCCTGGCTCTAATTATACTTACAATTAGCTTTAGGAGATCACTAAAGCCATTAAACATCTATTATAAAGGAGAGTCAAGCACAAGTTATTTAAGTGAGATGAATTACTTACATTAAAACAATAAATCGCTCTTTGCAGACGAAATATATTCACCAAATATATCCAAAAAGATTTTACACATAGTAATGTAAGATTCATTGACATGTACCTAATTTGATATTACTTACTTTTTCATTTTCAATAATGTTAACAAAAGGTTCAGCCATTCACTTAAAGTCTCTTAAAATAGTATTTCAGGTGATATTTTTAAATTATCAAGATACTAGGACTGGAGAGACAGATGGCTTACTTGGTGCCTTGTGGAAGACCTGAGTTTGATTCCCAGCTCCCACATGATGGCTCACAAACACCCATAATTCTAGTTCCATAATTCTAGATGTACTCTTCTGACTTCTGCAGTTACCAGGTACATGAGACACATACATATATTCAGGGAAAATATGTATACACATAAATTAAAACTAAACATTCTTAAGAAAGATGAAGATACTATTTGTTTTATCACATAAAACTTAATTCTAGATTTTAGTATAGAACTAAATAACTCTTTTAAAAGGTGAAAAAACTATTCTGTTCCACACTATTCATGTTCATGTAAAAGTTCAGGGTCTGCTAATAAAAATACAAATCAGAATTTATGATTAAAAAATAATTGTAAGTGTTTAAAACTCTCAAGTCTACAGGGTATAAATTATTACCAATAAGGGACAAGAAATCTGTCCTTTAATTGTTTACTTCTGACTTCAAGCCTAGTTGATAAATCAAATGAAAGATTGTTGAATGGCTAGGGAATATTAACATAATATTATCAATCATTAAAATTATTACCAGAAAGCATATTTAAAAGGACAAAATAAACAAAACCCAAAATTCTGCTATGCTATCATGATAACTGAACAAAAATTATTCTTTAATTTGAAAATTTTGGAGTAATAATATAAAAAACACTTACCTTAATTTTGTTGGATTTTATTTCTGAGAAAAAAGTGATTTGTAGATTTTAATCTGTGTAATATCAATGACTGAAAATACTATCCTAGTGACACATATTCTTTTATCAGTTTGAAGAATATACAATAGTTACAGCTCAAATTCAGATATATTCTCCATGTTATCACTAGGAAGCCACATATGTGGATGTATTAGTTGAGTCAACTGTATAAGCCATCTTTAGTATTGAGTCATGTGAGTGTTTCCTCTATAGTAGATAAATGTGAGATGTTGTAAAATTATTGTCAAATACAGTCTACACTGATTTAGAAAGTAATGAAATTATATATATATATATATATATATATATATATTCTTAGATAATTATCTTTAATTTTGTGTTTTGTTTGGTTTTTCTTTTTTTTTAAGTATTTATTTTATGTATATGAGTACCCTATTGCTATCTTCAGACACACCAGAAGAGGGCATCAGATCCCATTACAGATGGTTGTGAGCCACCATGTGGTTGCTGGGAATTGAACTCAGGACCTCTGGAAGAGCAGTGAGTGCTCTTAACCACTGAGCCATCTCTCCAGCCCTTGTTTGGTTTTTCAAGATTGGATCTCACACTGCATCTCAAGTTTTCCTGGAAATCATTATGTAGACCAGGCTGGACTCAGATTTAGAAAGATCTTTCAGTCTCTGCCTCACTGGTGCGGGGATTGAATGTGTGTACCACTACACCTCTGGGTTTATCCTAATCTTTAATAAGTTTAAATTTAATTTTAATTGCTGGCTGACATTCCTCCTTCTATCTCTTTAGTGGCTTTTAATTTGTTTTAAAATAATACATGTAAGTTTAATAATAGCATATTCCCCGACCATTTAAATGGAAGGGTAAAAGAGGAAAATAATCAATGGGCATTTGATTATAAATCACATGAAATGTGTTCTGACAGTTTTGTTCTTTGGGTAACTTTAGCTTTTAGACCAAGTGTCAGCTTCCTTTGCAAATATTACATAGCCTATAAAGTTAAACTTGCTTCTTCGTGTTTGTTGTGGATAAAAATCAGGCTGTTAAGTGTGTTATACCATTAAGTGTAAATTTTATTCACACTTCTATGCTAAAAGGCACTATGGTGTGCTCTTGTCACTTACTGAAAAACGAAGAACCAACCTAAGAATCATCATAGGGGATTGTTATTCCACAAACTTTGTTCCAAACTCACTCACTCATTGAGGAATTTAATTGTGAAAACAGAAACAGTACTAAACCAATGTAGGTCAACTAGATGTACCAATATCCCATCGAACCCTCATGTGCTTCTCACATTCACCAGCATAGGACTGACATAGCATCTCTAACCTGGTTTTTGTTTGTTTCCATTAGCAGTGTTGATTTTATCTGTGCTTTCTACATCTTGAGATACTGAAGTCCTTTTCTATTACATAAAGTGTTGCTAAGAAAAATGGGGGGTGACTAGTCAACTACCATCATCACCCTGTTAAGTACTATTTCAATTACTCCAGCAAGACTGTCTTCTGTGCTACTCTCCAGGTGGAGCACTGAAGTGGGAGGCTCAAGAATATTTTCGCTGGCAGTTCCACTTCACTCTGACATGAATGAACTTTTGGAAACTTAAAGCATCATTCAGCTTCAAGTATTCTGTACCATGCAGAAGTCTTGTGTTTGTGGAATCCTATGATGAAAGAGGGACTTAAATGATCTTTATAACCCTTTTCTTTCTTATCCTAGAGAGTAAGGGACCAAAGAAAGGTCAGTTGGAGACTGGTAACACACATCTGAGAAGCATGTCTAATCTTCTACAGTCTTATTTTTCTGAAGCCTTAGAACCCATAAATACCAGTATAATCAATGTATATGCCTTGTATTGTAGTAATTTTTCTATCTTTTCTTTGGAGGCTCTTAAATGTATCTGACTTGAAGTAATTTTTCTTGCTGCTATTCCTGAGAGTCATTGCTAAAACATAGTTCATTTTATTATAGAAACAAGATAGACTAATTATCTCCTGAGAACTTGCTATAATTTTAAGGGTTATGCACAAGATGTTAACTAATCACACAGCTCCCAGATATTTGTAACATGCAGTGTGACTCTGAGATTGCATTTAAATGAGTCCCAGGCATGACTCCTGATGTGTTGCTTCTGCTGCATGGGAGAAAAAGAGGTGCATTATGCAGAGATAAATTCACAAAACATGGTAGGTTTTGTTTTATATAAAATAGAAGTGAATTGTGTTTCCTTTTCTGTCCAGCAATTTGAAACATTTTCTAAGCTTATAGCATTTTAGTTTAATAATATTTATGGAATAAAAGGGAAATAATTGCTCATTATAAATGAGTATCAAATGAGTTAATGAGGTTTAATATACATGTGTTAATATAAAAATCATTTCAAAAACAAATCTTCAAATATCTTCTGGCATGTGAATGGCAAAGTTTGACATTAATAAACATGTTAAATCAAGGCTACTGCCACTATCAATAAGAAACACACTAAAACTGCTACATGTTGTCAGGTTAAAGTACAAGCTTTGAAGTACTAGCATATTTGATTTGCAAACCTAGTAATCAGGTATCATTATGTCAAAGGTAATTACTTAATTTTCAATTTTTCTTTTAAAAATATTGATATTCACTAGGAGTTTTAGTCACTACTTATTCACGTTTATGTGCCTTGATGTCTCCTTTATTTTTAAACATGTGTGCTTGTCTGTGTATATTCTTACATACTTCACACCAATTTTTCTCCTTTCAGAAATTCTCAATTTTCCAAAATATCTTTACATTTGGAGTATCTTTAGAAGAAAAATGACTCATTTTATTAACCCTATAATCTAAGGCATTTAAGTCTCTACGCCTGCATGGAGCAGTTAAGCCAGAACATTTAGGACAAATGAGAATTTACTTTTGCTTTGAAAGAATAGGGGTGATGCTGGGAGGTAGGTGGTTAAATTACTTGGAGATTGCAATAGATTCTTTTAATACCTGCACCTAACTCTCAAGAGAATGGAGCCCCAGGGAGGTTAGAGGTCTGGTGGGGTAAGGGTCGAGGGAGGGGGGCGGACATCCTCATGGAGACAGGGGACAGGGAGGATGTATGGGATGTGGAACAGTCAAACGGTGGGCCAGGAGGGGAATAAAATCTGGAGTTTAAAGATAAATTAAATAAAAGAAAAAGAAACAGGACTGATAATACATTCTTCTCTCATACTACACATGGTGACTACAGAAATGACCCCCCCAACCCCCGTGACTCCTTCCAGAATCTCCCACCTTCCCTCTCCCCCATATCCATTTCTCTTCCCTTTTCTCTTTAGAAAAGACCAGGTCTACCAGAGACAACAGCCAGCTCTCTGGTAAAGGATCCAATGGGCAGCTCCAATTTAGACTCTGTTCATATAATGTCTGGCTATGAGTCTCTGCACCAGCTCCCATTGCTAGCTACCAGAAGTCCCTGTGATGATTCTTAACTGTATAGAGGAAGAAATGAAAGCATTTCTCACTTATCAAATGTGTTATTCATGAGACCAGAACCCAGGGAGCAGATCTCCCATGCTCATGGATCGGCAGGATAAGTATTGTAAAAATGGCCATCTTATCAAAAGCAATCTACAGATTCAACGCAATCTGAATCAAAATTCCAACTCAAATCTTCATAGAGTTAGAAAGAGCAATTTGCAAATTCACTTAGAATAACAAAAACCCAGGATAGCAAAAGCTATCCTCAACAATAAAAGAACTTCTGGGAGCATGAACATACCTGACCTCAAGCTATATTTCAAAGCAATTGTGATTAAAAATTGCATGGTATTGGTACACAGACAGGCAGGTAGATCAATGGAATATAATTGAAGACTCAGAAATAAATCCACACACTTTATCTTTGACAAAGGAGCTAAAACCATCCAGTGGAAAAAAGATAGCATTTTCAAAAAATGGTACTGGTTCAACTGTAGATCAGCATGTAGAAGAATGCAAATCTATCCATTCTAATCATCCTGTACAAAGCTCAAGTCCAAGTGGAACAAGGACCTCCATGTAAAACCAGATATACTCAATCTAATAGAAGAAAAAGTGGGGAAGAGCCTCAAACACATGGGCACTGGGGAAATTTTCCTGAACAAAATACCAATGGCTTATGCTCTAAGATCAAGAATCGACAAATGGGACTTCATAGAATTGCAAAGCTTCTGTAAGGCAAAGGACACTGTTATTAGGACAAAATGGCAACCAAGAGATTGGGAAAAGACATTTCTTTACCAATCCTATATAGATAGGATAGAGAGCTAATATCAAATATATACAAAGAACTCAAGAAGTTAGACTACAGAGAATCAAATAAACCTATTAAAAAAGGGTACAGAGCTAAACAAAGAATTCTCAACTGAGGAATATAGAATGGCTGAGAAGCACCTAAAGAAATGTTCAACATCCTTAGTCATCAGGAAAATGCAAATCAAAACAACCTTGAGATTCCACCTCACACCAGTTAGAATGGCTAAGATCAAAATCTCAGGTGACAGCAGATGCTGGTGAGGATGTGGAGAAAGTGGAACACTCCTCCATTACTGGTGAGATTGCAAGTTGGTACAACCACTCTGGAAATCAGTCAGGAGGTTCCTCAGAAAAATGGACATTGAACTACCTGAGGACCCCGCTATACTACTCCTGGGCATACACCCAAAAGATGCTCCAAGATATAACAAGGACACATGCTCCGCTATGTTCATAGCAGCTTTATTTATAATAGTCAAAAGCTGGAAAGAACCCAGATGTCCCTCAACAGAGGAATTGATACAGAAAATGTGGTACATTTACACAATGGAATACTATTCAGCTATTAAAAGCAATGACTTCAAGAAATTCATAGGCAAATGGATAGAACTAGAAAATATCGTCCTGAGTGAAGTAACCCAATCACAAAAAAATACACACATGGTATGCACTCCCTGATAAGTGGATATTAGCCCAAAAGCTCAGATTACCCAAGATACAATCCACAGACCACATGAAATTCAAGAAGAAGGATGACCAAAGTGTGGATGTTTCAGTACTTCTTAGAAGGGGGAATAAAAATATTCATAGGAGGAAATATGGAGACAAAGTTAGGAACAGAGCTTGAAGGAAAGGCCATCCAGAGACAGCCCCACCTGGGGATCCAGTCCATATACATACAGCCACAAAACCCAGACCATATTGCTGATGCCAAGAAGTGCATACTGACAGGAGCCTAATGTAGCTGTCTCCTGAGAGGCTCTGCCAGAGCACAACAAATACAGAGAGATGCAGATCCTTACAGCCAACCATTGAACTGAGAATGGGGTCCCCATTGGAGGAGTTTGAGAAAGGATTGAAGGAGCTGAAGGGGTTTGCAACCCCATAAGAACAATACCAACCAACCAGAGCTCCCAGAGACTAAACCACCATCCAAAGTGTACACATGGACAGACCCATGGCTCCAGCAGAGGATGGCCTTGTTGGACACCAATGGGAGGAGAAGCTCTTGGTCCTGCCAAGGCTTGACACCCAGGGTAGGGGAATGTCAGGGCTGGGAACACCCTTACAGAAGAAGGGGGAGGGAGGATGTGATAGGGGGATAACATCTGAAATGTAAATAAATTAAAAATCCAATAAAAATAATAAAATAAATTGTCTTTTTCCAAAATAAACAATGAACAGAGTTTCTTGCAATTGTAAAATGTATTATAAATTTATTCTTTATTCCTCAATGAAACTATTAATATACTATTACTTCACCAGGAGTCCAACCTGTGTAGCCTATTTCATCCTATTTTCAATAAGTAGACCTTGATCCAGGAGCTGGCTACCAACCTCCAATCAAAGGCCTGCTTGCAGCTCCCAGGAATTTTGCTCTAATGAACCTAGCCTAGAGACTTAACAGAGCAAATATGAGCCTCATCAAATATGAGTCTGGTAATACCGTATAAGATATGCAGCTGGCCAAGATTTCCATTCTGTGGGTTTCTTCTTCACTTGACTAACAGTTTATTTGCCTGTACAGAAAATTTTCAGTTTTATTAGATTCCACTTGTCATTTGTTGAACTTCTTAAGTAGGTAAATTTAGGACTGTTTAGAAAGTCCTTTCCTATGCCTTTATCTTGTAGGGTATTGCCTATGTTTTCTTCTGGAAGCATTAGTGGTTCAGGTTTAAAATTGAGGTCTTTTATTCTCTCTGATATAATTTTTATACAAGATGATAGTGCAGATCTAAATTTATTATTCTATTTATTGAAGATGTTTTTCTTTTATCTGGTGCTGTACTGTGGTTTTTGTACCTCTGGTTGGATGTGGGGACATCCATTCATCTTTGTTTTATTCCAGTTTTGTGACAAAATCATGTACACATGTGTGCATTTGTTTGTGTGTGTGTGTGTGTGTGTGTGTGAGCATGTGTGCACACATGCAGTGACACTTTAAAATACCTTGAAGTCTGGAATAGCAATCTCTCTAGTATTCTTTTGCTCAGATGACTTTGGCTGTGTAGGGTCTTATATGATGTTTTAAGTGTTTTGATTAGTATTTCAGTGAATCTCTAAATTTCTCTTTGTAGGATGGTCATTTTCATGATATTAGCTGTACCAATCCCTTAACATAAGATTACTTTCCAATTTCGGTGTATTTCATGATCTTTTAATTCATGTATCTGAAATTTTGGTTGACTTTTACCTCGTGGGTTAGGTTTATTCCAAGATATTTTAGTGCCTTTCATGCTATTTTAAATATCATCTTGTCTGTCGTTGCTTTCTCAGTATGTTCACTGTTGATGTAAAAAAGGATACTATTGATTTATCTAAGTCGATTTTGTACCCATACATGTTGCTAACTTAAATTGTTTTTAAAAGTTTTCTGTTTTAAATTAGAGAATTTCTAAAGTATAGTATACCAACCTACATATAAGGCTAAATTGACTTCTCTCCCTTTTGTATCTGTATTCCTCTACTTTCCTTCTCTTGGTTTATTGCTGTCCCTGGTGGTTCCAGCATTATATTGAAAAGAAGTAGAGAAAGGGCACTGCCTGGTTTTGGTGAGAATGCTTGAAGTTTTGTGTACTTAGGATAATATTGGTAATGAATTTGTCGCATATAGCCTTTGTTTGTTGGGATACGTCCCTTTCGTCCTACATTCTCTAGGGCTCTTCTCATGACAACATGTGTTTTTCAGCAACTATTGAGATGCCTATGTGATTTTTGTCTTTAAGTTCATTTATATACTTTGTTAATTGATTTATGTATGTTAAGCTAACCTTGCATTACTGGAATAAATTCAGTTTGTGGTGGATGATATACTTGATGTTTTACTGGAAAAAAAATTGCATCTAAGTTCATCAGGAATATCTGTTTGTAGTTTTATTTGCGTGGTATGTCCTTTACCTTGTTTGAGATTTAGAGTAAGACTGGCACCAGACTGATTGATTTTTCTGTATCTGTTGAGATTTTTTTTTCTGTAGCTAAGTACATGGTTTATTGTAAAGAAAGTTCCATGAGGTGCTAAAAAGTAGTGAATATTCTTTTGTGTTTGGGTGAAATGTTCTGTAAATACCTATTAGATCCATATGGTTTATAACACCATTTTATTTTTTATTTTTATTTTTTTTGGTGGTATATGCCTTTAATTCCAGCACTTGAGAGGTAGAGGCAGCCTGATCAGTTCAAGACTAGAGTTCAAGGCTAGCCTGGTCTATATACTGACTTCCATGACAGACCCTGTCCCAGAAAAACAAAACTAATTAATCAGTCAAATAGACAAACAAACAAAAAACCAACAATAACAACAAAACAAAACAGAAATGGCTATTATATTCCTCGATGGAAATTTTTGAAAGTTTATTTATTCTTATTTTATGCATTGGGGTGTTTTGCCTGCATGCATGCCCGTGTACCACATGTGGGCTGATGCTGTATGACATCATTTTAAGCTAAGCATTTCTTTATTTGGTTTTTGTTTGTATGGTGACAATGTGGCCTTGAAGTTAACCATACTCACTGACTCTGTGTCAACATGTGACTTAAGCTGTAGTAGTGGATTTTTTTTAATGAAGTTGGGTGTCCTTGTTTGGTGCATAAATGTTAATAATTTCTTTTTTACCTTTGATGACTGTATGGTGTCCTTTCCTATCTCTTCTGATTACTTTTGGCTTGAAGTCTAGTTCGTCATGCTTCTTAGGGACATTTGTGTGGAATATGTATTTCTATCCTTTCATCCATGTTGTTAAGTATGGTTCTTGATGCAGCAAAAGATTGGGTCCAATCTGCTACACTTTGCATTTTTATTTGGGAATTGACACTATTGATGTTGAGAGTCATCACTGAACAGGGTCGATTCCCATTATTTTGTTGTTATGCTGTGAGTCTCCTCTGCATTTGGTATGCTTGTCTGATATTATTTATTCTGTGCATACCTTTGGTGTGGTTAAGTTCTTCCGGTTGAAATTTCTTCTAGCACTATCAAAAGATCTAGATTTGTAAATAAATATTGTTAAGTTTGTTATTTTCAAGCAATATCTTCCTTTCTCTTTCAGTTGTGTTTGAAAGCTTTACTGGGCATACTAATCTGGACTGGAATCTGTGGTCTCTTATAATTTGCAGAACATCTGTCCAGACATTTTTAGCTTTTAGAGTTGCCACCGAAGAGTTAGGTGTTATTCTTATAAGTCTGCCTTTATATGCCATTTAGTTCTTTTACCTTTCAGCTTTTAATATCGCTTTATATCTCCTTTAGATTAAAATTTTTCTTCTATAAATTTATTAAAAGTATTTCTTCTCCTTCCTCTATGGGTACTACTCCTAGATTTTCTCTTTTCATATGTCCCAGATGTCCTAGATGTTTTGTGCCTATGTACATTTGTTTGTTTGTTTGTTTGTTTGTTTTACATTTTCTTTGACTGAGGTATTCATTTCTTTTATCTTGTCTTCAGTGGCTGGGATTCTCTCTTACATCTCTTGTATTCTATTGGTGAGGCTTGCTTCTAAGGTTTCTGTTTGAATTTCTACATTTTTCATTTCTTGCTTTACCTATGTTCAGATTTTCTTTAGAAATCCATTTCCACATTCCTGTCTGTAATGGTAATCTTCATTTCCTTCTATTGTTTGTTTTTTTTCATTAGTGGATATATTAATATCCCCTTTAAAGTGTAGTGGAAGATGTAGAAACCAGCAACATGGCTGCTATGGCAAGGGATCACATCCAAAGACATTCTAGGTTTATATTATCCAACCGGAATCCAGATTCTGTCCTGGATTACACTCCCCAAATTACAATATGATCTGGTGGAAATACAAACACACCCTAACTACACACCTATAATACTTGGCAATGAACATAAGGTTAGTTTGTAGACAGAAGCAGCCATGTTTGAGAGTGATGTCTAATTGAGAGGCAAACAAAGTATTAAAAATCAGAGAAAGATCTGACAGAATGAGTTAGAGATAGGATACTTTCAATCTACAGAACAACACAGTAAAGAGAGACTTTTTAAGAGCAGCAAGGGAGAGAAGGTGTGTTTATCACAGTTTAACTTGGACATTTTACAGAGACAGGCTAGACATAGGTAAACAGAACAAGCCAGAAAATAAGAAGGAGTGAGATTACAGCACACTCCCAAAGTTAGTAGGAGGCCAAGCAGAGCAATTCAAGCAGAAGACAAGAGAGGCCAGATTGAATCAGTCAGCTTGCAAAATTAGATTGTATGGAGGCTAGAAGCTTCCAGGTTTAGGCCTAGAAATATTAGAACAGAGAAAGAAATGTTCTGGACTCAGCCCAAGCCATGTATTTTCACAACTTGGATATAGCTCTGATCTTACCCCTTCTTCTGAGGAAACAAATGTGACCTTTTACATTAAGGTCTACATCATACTCATAATAACTATTTTGAAGATCTTGTCTTGTGATTCAACTATATTGCATTTCTCAGGGTTTGCAGTAGTAGAGACATTAGGTTTTATTGAAAGCATATTGTCTTGGCTGTTATTGATCGTGTCTTTACACTGGTGTCTAGGCATATGTGTTTGGGATTATTGTAACTCTAGGTGTTGACATACGGTCATGTCCTTGTTGGGTAGCTGTTCTATTTCTTGTTTTCTGTTTGCTCTCTCTGCATCTTAGGAAAATGTACTAGCTGTCAGTTGCCTGGAAATAAGTGTTTGTGAGAGCTTGCTATTTCTGTCCACTGTAGGACCAAAGTATAATGTGTTTCTAGGTACTGGTAGGTAATAAGTAAATGATTGTGGGCTAGCATTGGGCTAGGGGTCTGATAAGATCCACAGGAAGGATTAAGCTGGTTGTGCCATGAGGAGCTTGCTTCACAGAACTGTGGGAATAAGGACAGAAAGGAATAAGAAGCCACACAGATGGGATAAGATGAGGAAATTGAAATTGGAGGACAAGATGGCGAGTAAGGATTGCCTCATTTATTGACTGGCATGGCCTGTGGGTTGTAAAGGAGTGCCTACTTGTGTTGGCAACTGAGACAAAAAGATCTAGATATTTTTCTTAAATGATTTTCATTGAGAATTTTACACTTTTGGTTTTATCTGTATATAGAAATGTCAAATAAAATCAGTTAAGAAAATTTTAAAATATAAAATAGTAAAGTAGAAATAAAAAGGAAAAATGTATCTATTGCTTAAAGGTAAACACTATAGATATCTCAATATCAATACATGGATGAAACTTGCCATGCATATATTGTATTTAATTGGTTTTGAACTAACACATAATCCCTTTATTTTTCTCTATATACTCTCTACTAATGTACTTATAAGAATATAAATATGGGTAGTAGAAATTAGATTTTATGGAATAACGAAACAAAGAGGTCACAAGTTTTGATGTGTAAGAAAGCCAGTAGATCTGGGAGGAGATGAGGGGGGAATAAATATGATAAAACACATACAAAGTATCTTTCTTTCAATAGTAAACTTTATGTATCAATTTTGTATTTTTAAATCCCAGATATTTTAATGGTTTCCAAAGATTTGTCTAGTAAATCTACCACCTTGGTCCACTCGATTCCCCAGTGCATAGGGGATGCTTCACTAGTGTTTTATCTCAATGTATTATTTTGTTTTGTTTGTTTTGCTTTTGAAAACTGGATACTTTGTATGAAATATGAGAGCACTCCAGATTGTGATTCTTCCTAGAGTGTTGTTACTGTATTTTATTTGTATTTCTTAGTTTCATGATAATTTTCTAGTTTAATTTTGTGAAGTATTACTCACAGTTTCTCAGCATCCAAATGCTCCATATTTTTCTCAGTTTTCCTACCAAAATTAGATTCCTAGGACTTATTCTTCTATCAGAATTTCCTGGGGTTGAATTTTCTATACCATCACTAAACATATAGGAAGGCATAATTTCTTTTCTGATGGACTGTATGTAAACTGTGCAATGCAATACAGGTCAAGCAATTTTCATATGTCTTCTCCAGCTTTTGCCTTTTATGGAGCCTGTTCATGTCTCACATGCCTGTACAGTATACCTTTCATTATCTATCTAACAATTAGTGTATGGAAAGGCAAGGCTATATCAGCTGCCATGGTCATGTTTCTAAAAACATATAATGCCATTTATTTAGAAATATCCAAGGCACTATAGCAAGTCATAGATACAGGATCCCTATTACCCAGGGCATGAAGGAAATATACTTACAATAATAGCTGGCTGGGTAGTAGAAATCAGAGTAAGGATCCCAGGTCATTTTGTAGAATATTTGCTGTTAGGGTAGTTTGTTTAGAGTTGCTGTAAGCTGGTGATGAATGCTTATGCTCAACTTGTTTTCTCTATTTTATTCAGGTTAGGATCCTAATCCATTGAATGGAACCTATCATGTAGGTCTTTCTACATGAGCGTAACCTAGATAACCCCTCACATGCACGCTAAGGGACTTATCTCCTTTTGTAGCCTGTCTATTTGATAATCAGTATTCACTAATATACTGGAAAAATGCACAGCATATTTTTCTGAATAAAGTTTTTCTCTTTTCCTTTTTCTACTTCTGAGGCAAGGTCCCATATGTTAATAATACTGACATCAAACTGAAGATGTAGCCAAGACGGACCTTGAATTTTATTATCTAAACCTTATTATCTAAAGTTCTGAAATTATAGATATGTACTTCCACAACGAGCTTTTTTGAAAATTTATATGTTTTAAGATATTAAATGTTAAACATGCCAAATATTTATACATTGTGATTTTGCTCTTGAAATTTATGTCAGGTAAAATAATAGTTTAATAATTTCAACAAAATTTAAATTTATTTAAAATTAGTTGAAATGTTATGAAATATATAGAAATCAGTTCTACTGTTGAAAATGGCAGAGGAACAGGAATGGACAGACAATGTAAATGTTTTATGCAGTAATTGGATACTAGCAGGTATTATTCATGCCAGGGCCTGAGATCCACCCATACAATATCTATAAAACATTTTCATTTTGTGTGTCTCCATCTGCTGAACTATAGGGTTTTCTTGCTAGTGTAGATGTGGTGCAGATTGTGCATCATTAGAAATATCATCTCGGAAGTTAATCAATAATGTCCCATTGTAGATAAGTTTTAATGGTACAGAAACATTTTGTTACTATTTTAATGTCAACTAATTCCACAGTGTCAGCTTCTGAAAAGGCTTTTACATATAGGCCACTAACCTATGGTTCTGATTTTTTTTTCTTTTCTGGTATTTATTTCTTTTTCATTGTCTGTAAATGGCCACTGTGTCCTTCTAGAACAAATATATCATACATTATTTATAGGCCTAGGGTTTTTTTTGCGGTATGTTGAGCCGTTTAATTTATATGTTTTGCAACATTTTCTACAAATGTCACTTTTCTTGAAGTCTAACACAGCCATCTGCTTCCTACTAAAACCAGGAGGCCAAGAGAGACTTTGGCTGGTCACTCCTCACCCCCACTGGCTTCAAAAGGAACATTGAAAACAGATCCAAAAACAGAACTTAAGTCATAAAAAAGGAACAATTCTGAAGACTTAGACATTTACATATGTGTCATTTTATTATTTTAGTTACCGTGTAGTATAAAATGAAAAAAGTAAGAAAATATAAATGACTGTTTTATGCTATGATTCTTATTTAAGCAACAATTTAAATTAAATATCTATCTTTAAATCATATTCTGTATGCATTTATTACATTATCTAACTTGTTTTATATTCAGTGAAAGAAAGTAAAGAGGTAGTTCAGCAACTGAGAGTGCCTGCTGCTCTCACAGACGACCCCAGTCAGTTCAATTCCCAGTAGCCATGTGGACGGGCCCATAATCTACTGTAACTCCAGCTTCACAGGCTTCAATAATTTTAGCCCTGTGGGTACCAGCAATAACATGCTCACATACCCTATGTACACACTAATTAATTAATTAATTAGATTAATTAGAATAATTAGAAAGATGAATATAATTTTTGAATTTTACTTTTTTTAATATTCAGTCTTTTGGAAACACAAAACAATGTTGTTATTTATCTGCCTGAGGTGGTTTCTTTTTATTCTTAAACTGTACTTCATGTAGAATTATGTCTAATGATATAGTTTCCTAAGATTTAGGGGTATAATTACTTGATTGAAGGCAGCTGAGTTCTACTGTTCTCTCTCACCCTTTGGTTCTGTCCCTCATCTTCTTTCTCTGTTTCTAAGCACACTTTCTTACGTTTAAGCACTTAACTTGATCATCAGTAATTAAGGGACAATGTCTATCTTTGCTGAATCAGCTTTACAGTTGGGGTAAATAAAAAAATTTTACATGCTTTTCTTCACCCATCTGCCTAGCAGTAGTTCTGATGCTACAACCAGGTCACATCTCAGTGCCCTGATCACAAGGTAGCTTGTGAAACTCAAAACTAAATTTATCTCTAGATCTTAATGCTCAAGAGGAACTCTAAAACTAATTTAAGCTAAACATCTGGGGAACAAAACTGATTTTGGTCACCCATGGCCATTTTTATTACATTGTTCTGTACTTTTATTCCTTTATTGCATAAGATATCTAATATGAAGCTATGTGCTCTCCAGTTGAAAGGTCAGATGCTTCTGGGCAGGTGTAGTTGGACAGGAGACATTCCTGGCACTTGCTCCCAACAAAGGGACTGTTCTCCTTGGATGGTTTTACTTGTGTGTTCGTTGTCCTCTGACTTTTGATTTCGGTGTTTATTTCACAGAATGATACATTTTAATTTTTCAAATTTTTATTGGATAGTTTATGTATTTACATTTAAAATATTATCCCCTTTCATGTTTTCTCTTCTCCAATCCCCCCTCCCCTTGCTTCTATGAGGGTGCTTGCCACTCCCGCCTCAACGCCCTGGCATTCTCCTACACTAGGGAAACAAGTCTTCACAGGGCCAAGGGTTTCTCCTCCTATTGATGCCCAACAAGGCCATCCTTTGCTACATATGTGGCTGGAGCCATGAGTCCCCCCATGTATACTTTGGTTGGTGGTTTAGTCCCTGGGAGAAATATCTGTTTATATGTGTTTTAATGCAAATGGAGGGGGTGAGAACATGCTCCTTGAAGTAGAAAAGACCATTTCAAAGACTAAATGAAGGAGTAATCATACTTCATTGAAGCTAAGCATCTTGGACAAGGGAAAGCTCTAAGGTTAGAGAGCTGGATAAAGAGAAAGAGGTTGAAGCGTAGGAAAGTCCTAGTTCCATCAATGAGGCAAGACCCACAGCTACTAAAACACAGGTTCACGTTGATAAATGTTTTTAAAGCTTTTACTGGTGATAACTACCTGGCCAAACGCATGCACAGTATTCTGCATTTCCAAAGATCCTAGGATGGTGGCCCAGACTAAGGAAAGCTACAATAAAACCTGAGAAATATTTGTCAGGATCTGAAACTACTTATTCTATTTTCAACAGATCCAAGGAAAATATTTGTCATGTAAACATTTACTGGAATCAGACATAAACATGTAGCCCATATTTTCTTCAGTAAAGAAGCATGGACTTGGTCATTTTGTGTCCTTTTGCCCATGTGGGGACATGCCTCCCATGAAAGAAATGAAATGAAAAGAAATGAAATGAAAAAAGAAATGACTTCAACCTATTAAAAAGAAACCAGGTTGTTCTACAACAAGTGATCCCAAATTCTTCAAGTTAGAGGACATTTAGGTTTTTTTTTTCATGTAACTGTTTGTTTGTTTGTTTGTTTGTTTAGTTTAGTTTAGTTTAGTTTAACTATATACTACATGCTGACCTTGAACTTGAACCTCTACCCCAAGTTCCAAAATAATAGGCAGGCTTAGGAGACTCATAAAGAGGTGACAACAAAAGCCTGGTAGCAAAGTGATAATTCTTTCACTAGCGAAGTTGTACTGTTGCTTGTGTTGCAAAAATCACCGGACAAAGTCCAACCTTTTGAATGAAATCTATATTTGGACGAGATCTCATTGAATCTTGTAAACTGTGGACATAATGGTGTCCTGATGTCTGTTTTTAGTCACCCTGCCTTCTGATTTTTTTCTTTTTCTATGAAAAAAGAAGCTGTGTCAATAATCAGTGACATTGTACAAATTGTCCTAAAGAATTTGAATGCCGCAGCAGTACTGTGACGGACAACACTAACTCATCTATTTCTTGTACAGTTAGTTTGTGAACAGATATTTAACTTTGCTTGCTATTCATGCATACCTCAGTGACTGGATTTGGGATCCATTTGGTGGGTAAACTGAGGCAGTGGGTCAGTGCTTAGAATTGCTGATGGGGGTGGATCCAGATATATATTGGAGCTGCTGCCCCTGGCAGCCAGCGATTAGAGAAGTTACTGAGCAGCCTTTTCTCTGAGGGAACAAAACTTAATTTGCAGGGCTGGAACTCCTTGTGGCCAGCAGAAAACTATGAAGTCTTTTAACTCCTTGTTGCTGGCAAAAATGAGAAGGAAACACAGAAAATTCTCTCTCTCTCTCACACACACACACACACACACACACACACACACACACACACACACATATTGAATGGATAAAACAATAGGCCGAGTCCAATAACTTCATACACACAAATACATACATACATGCATACATATATATACAGACAGAGCTACAGACATATGCACATTTACACACTGAATGGTTAGAGCAAAGCTCCAGCAAGAAGGCTCCAAGCATTTCACACATACACATACATGTATGTGGAGCAAAGTCCAACACACACCCACACACGAGCTTTATACATACATACATATATATATATATATATATACATACATACAAACACACAGTTAATGGTGGAAGGAACAGTGTTTCAACCTACACACATAAAAACTTTACACATATAAATACATATACACATTTGATGATGGAAGGAACAGTGTTCCAGCCCTCCACACTTTATTCTTTCTTCCATAGTTTATATATCCCAGAAAAATCTTTCATGGAGCAGGAGGAGCTTAGAACTCTACAAACTAGAGAAGCCTGAATCTCTAAGGCAATTAGGAGGGTTTCAAAGCTCACCCCAACAGTGACACATTCCCACCAACAAGGCCACACCTACTCCGATAAGGTCACACTCCCTAATAGTGTCACTCTCCTGGTTAAGCATGTTAAGCATTCACAGTTCTCATCTAACAATATCTAAATGCTCTTTGTTGTTTGTTGTTTGTTTATTTGTTTGTTTGGGAAAGGATATTTCTGTGAAACAGCTCTGGCTGGTCTGGAACTCACTGTGTAGTCCAGGCTGCCTTGAACTCACAGAGTTCTGCCTAACTCTGCCTCCCAAATGCTGGTCTTAAAATGAAGAGCTTATGTAGTTTACATATGGAACTTTCTTCTTCTGCCTGTGTTTGAATCAAAGGAGCTTCTGATTTCACAAACAATCCCACAGTGCTTGCAGCATCGTTCCTCTGCACATTCTTCAAAAGGATTTCACCTAAATCATTCTATTCGATTCTCATAAAAGCCTTGTAAAATAGTCAGGACATATACTACTTCCAGTCTGCAAGTGATTTAAGGCTGTGTGATAAAGGAATATATTGACTTCAATTCTTTTTTATAGAACCACTTTTCTCTGAAATACTCCCACTGCTAATTAATAAATATACTTTTTCTGCCTACATTACAGGTAATTTAACTCGAATGTTCACTAAAGATCAAAAAAGATATATTAGAACATACAGTGAAGTGAGACAAGGGGATGACAGAATTCAGTAAGAATAGAGTGCCGTGTGCTTCCAGTATTAGGGAATTAGAATTTGGAGATTATGGTCTTAATACACTTAATTTCTCATGCGTCCTATACATGTATTGCTCAGTAACTATGAATATTTATTAATTAAGGTACTTTCTGTATATTTGCTTATATAAGAATCTTGAGACCTTTAAGTTACTGCCTTAATTCAGCATAAGCAGAAGTATAAATTCAGATGAAATAGATTCTGAACTATTTACACCAGATATCTCTTTACACAATTGCAAGAAAAATGAAAACAACACGTTTTTCTTAGAATACATTATTCTCTCATCTTAAAGCAGAATGCCATGGTATCAATTGGATGATTGACATCTTAAGAGGTGGTCTCTTTGTTGAATTTTCTGAATCTAAATAACATATCTTTGATAGTCTGAAGATTGTGAAATGAATGTGGAGAATATAAATTTGCAATTAAATTCACATGAAGGAAAGCTTATATAGAAAATATTTAAAAGAAATAAAAGCAACCAAACCAGATATATACCTCAACAAAAATTAATGCCAGTGATGATAAAAATACAGATTCTCTCTAAAAAGATAAAAATGTAAAAGAAACTATACTTATGTGTTAATGATAAATTTTAAACGTAAACACAGCCCATTGAACTATGTAAGAGAAACAAAATATTTAGCAAAATCCTAAAATTTATATCTAATAGAAAAAAATTTATAATGATTGATTGCATGCAATCTGAAGGAGCAGTAGAAAGAAATGGAAAGTCTCTGGAAGTCACAACGAAGTTAATAAAAATGAATTAGCTCTGCCTTCCTCAAGACTGCATGCTGCAGTAGAGCATGCCATCACTCATTCATCCCTGTCTAATGTGATACTTCTTGGCCAGTTATTGAGCACAGAAATGTAGGTAGTGTTTGAAAAATTAAAATTTAAGCTATTTAAATTTTAATTAGTTAAATATTTTAATGTTCTTTGTAAATGATAGCCAGCATATTGACTTGAACAGGAAGATTTTTTTTCCTGGAATCTAATTGGGAAAGAACAATTCTGTATTTTTCACTTGTCTTTTGATTCTGGCTAAAAATATTCTTACCTTCTTCTTTCTTTATTTTTCATTTTCAAAAAAGTTACTCAAAGGGGTTAGAGAGATAGTTCAGTGGGTAAGAGCACTGACTGTTCTTCCCGAGGTCCTGAGTTCAATTCCCAGCACCACCTGGTGGCTCACAGCCATTTGTGATGAGACCTGATATCCTCTTCTGGTGTGTCTGAAGATAGCTACACTGTCCTTATATACATAAAGTAAAGAAATAATTCTTTAATAAAAACAAAGGTTACTCAAAGTGGAAAAATCTTTTAAAAATGTTACTGTCAATAATTCTAACTGCTTCAAAAAATGGTTCCTCTCCTCTCTCCAAATTAGAGTTTAACACATATTGTCTTGATGCAAATTGAAATTTAATTAGATTCTTCTTTTGAAGGAGAGTTAAAACAGATGGATAGAGTCTTGCTGAAGTAGATCAGACAAGGCCAATAAGCAGTGTGTGATGCTAGCATAGTTTTAAGAGGGGTCCTCCTGTTGCTCCCACCCTGACCCCACCTCCACTGACACCCACTGGGTGTCAGCCTTCAGTTTGTCTCATATATATATATATATATATATATATATATATATATATATATATATGTAAATATACATTGATGATTAAATAAGTTCCTTGTGTTTTCTGCCATTTCACTACTTGGGTGACCTTACATAAGTCATTTATTCTTTGTGCCTTTCAATTTCCTTAGTTTAAAAATTACAAAACTGGGTTAGAACAAAGAAATTAATAGACTTATGTATAGTAAAACTGAATGATGTATATTATCTAGAAATGCATGTCCTGTCTCCAGACATTCAAAAACTAAAAGCATACGCATGCATACAAAATTGTCATCAGCAAGACGGCAGACTTCAAGACTCCAGACATTTTCTCCACCCACAGATATACCAAATAAATAGCTACACATGGATCAATTCCCTCTGAGGAAGTCCAGAAATAAGTTGGCAGATTCCTGCTCACTAAGGCAATTGGAGAAAAATGTTCTTATCAAAACAGGTAGGAAAAGCCAAGACATATTCTAGCTCTAAAACTCAGTATACTATCTAATTCGAAAGGAACCCTTAACTCACATCTTATTTCTTTGGATCAGCGTGGAGGCACCACATAGGCATCACTCCAAATGCCATAAGTTATAATAGAAGATATCCCTGAACTTGCTTACCTCTATGGGTAAATGAGAACTAGAATTGCTAATCTCTAGGGCCACAGAGGAAAACAAAGACCAATTTTATACTGGTAAGCGTGATTCTTCCCAAGCTTTCATTAATTCTTTGTACAAGGGTTAATGTCATAAAAGCCAGGTATCAGCTGAGTTAAATTGAGCATCTCATACTGTGTCATCCCCAGCTATTTTTCAATCAACTGGCTCTTAACTCACCTGCATCTAAAATCTAATGAGAAAGACATTACCAGTTCACAAAAACTTGAACCTTGGCTTTTCCCTACTAACTTGTCCTATTAAAAAAACATGCTTCCAGTTTTCCTCTGGATGGGCACAAACATATACAATTTTATAGTTGTGATCTGATTGATTGAGTCATGAAATGCCGATCTCTAAGAGCTCTTGTGAGACCTAGCATTTGCTATTCTCCTAGTACTGTAGGGAACATAAGGTGGTCTAAAATAGGCACATAAGTCCTTCTTATGGCTCTTGTACCCAGCTTAATGGAATACTGGCATAAAATAAAACAAAATGTCTAGCTTTTCCCTAGAATGGTTATATTGCAGACATAATGTCCCAATAACATTTGATCAAGAGTTTGTTTAACCTTCCTAAGATTTGACAGCATCGACTGGAAGCTTCAACAGACAGGTGAACTCCTCTTTTGCACTCCCCATCTACTTTACTGTAGTAGTAGAACCAAGACTTGATATTCTCCACAAAAAGATGAGAACTAGTCTATCCTGACTTTCTTATTCCTTCCCAGGAGAGTTCCTGCCAGTGCATCTGTCCACCAGATACATAGGCCAATGCATAGGCCAACAGAACTCTAGCCCTCACTCAGGCATTGCCCCCTTGCTGAACTAGAGCCCATAGCACTTCAGCCACCAACATGGGTGGAGATCCCTTGCTCAACCACAGACCATACTATTCAATTCCCCAATAGAAAGACAGATTCTAACAGAATGGGTGCAAAAATCGGATTCATCTCTCTGCTGTACACATCATAAGCCATACACATCAACATGAAAGATAGACATTACCTCAAAGTAAAAGAGTGGAAAAGGTTTTGTAAAGAAAGGTACCTAAGATACAAGCTGGTTTGTCAATTCTAATATCTAAGAAAAATAGACATCCAACCAAAATTAATCAAAAGGGACAGGGAAGAATATTTCATATGCATAAAAGGAGAAATCCACCAGATTGGCATTTCATTATTCTATGTATGCCACAAAAGTAAGGGTATCCTCATTTGTAAAAGAAACATTGCTAAAGCACAAAACACACATCAATCCTCACACGCTTATAGTGGCAGACTTCGATAATCTACCCTCAACAATACACAGGTCATCTACACAAAAACTTAAATTAAACAGAGGAATACTGAAGCTATGACATTATAAACCAAAAGAACCTAATAATATTTACAGAACATTTCACCCAAACACAAAAGAAAATATATCTTCTTTTCAGCATCTCAAGAAACTTTCTCCAAACTTGAGCATATAAACAGTCACAAAGCAAGTCTGAACATATAACAAGAAAATTTAAATGACCATGTGTATCTTATTAGACCACCAAAGAATAAAGCTGGATTTCAACAACCACAGACACAACAGAAAACCTAAAACTCATAGACTCTGAAAAGGATGAAAGAAAGAAATGAAAGAAAACAAACAAGAAGGAGAGAGAGAGAGAGAGAGAGAGAGAGAGAGAGAGAGAGAGAGAGAGAAACAATAAAAGAAATTAAAGCTCTTTAGTATTCATAGAGAAAGAATGCACAACATATCCAAACTTATGGAACATGATAAGAGGTAAGTCCATAGCATTAAGTGCCTACATTTTAAAAAAAAATCAAGAGATCTCATCATAACAATATGACAGGACACTTGAAAGTTCTAAAACAAAAATAATAAAATATGCTCAAGAGGAGTAAACAGGAGGAAATAATCAAACTGAGGGCTGAAATCAATAAAATAGAAAAAGACGGAACAATTTTGAAAATTGAAACAAAGAGTTGATTCTTTGAGAAAACCAACAAGATAGACAAACCCTTATCCAAATTAACTTCAAGACACAGAGAGCTTATCCAAGTTAATAAGTTCAGAAATGAAAAGGGGGACAATAACAGACACTAAGGAAATTCCCAGAACTATTAGGTGGTACGTTAAAAGCTTGTACTCCAGCTGCATGTTTGACAAGTGGGTAGTGGTTTATGCAGAGAATAATAACTGCAAAGTACCTAGTACAAATAATTTTGAGAACTCAATTGTAGATATGCCATCTATTTACCCATTTCAATGCTCAGTAAACTTCGTGGAAGAGGTGTAGAAAGAATGTAAAAGATGACAAATAGGGAGAAAGGCAATTAAATCCTGTATTTTGGGTATGTTATAGATTTCACATGCATCAACTCATAGCAACTGAACTGTATTTTCCAGCACAAGACCTGAACAGGATCAAGCCAGTCAAAGTTCTAGTCTAGATAAGGTCTCTATGCATCTTATCTCATATTAGATGAGCTATACACAACGGATGTTTATGAGGAAGGGAACATCCCTCTCCTTTTCTAATATCACTGTTTTTAGTCTCCCATGCCCTAATGGATGGCCACACACCTATGTGCCTATTGGAAATACAAATAAGACTCAGGGGGGATATTAATACAAAAAAAGTAAAAATGAAAAGAGGACAGGAAGCTGGAAAGGAGATGGGGTGGTTGACACAAAAGGGAGTGAAATACAATCAAAACGCACTCCATAGGTGTGTGGATAAAAATCTTAAACTCACCATCATTTTAAATTGTTGTGAATGGATTTTAGTACACAGCATTCTGCAATGATCCCCAATATCAACACTTGAAAATGTTGATTCTACTATACAAATCCAGTCATGTTAGTAATTAATTCATCCTCTCTTCCTGTTTGAAAATGAGTAATCTGTTTCTGTACCTATAGATTTTTCTACTGTGAACATTTTATGAGTTACTCATGGTGTAGATAATGGTCAGTGCCTGGGTAAGTTACTATATGTTCTAGGCAATCTGGTATTTGCTTTTACATCTTGTATACAGATTTCATGTACATATATAATATCAATGGTGTTGAATGAGTGATATAATAAAACATATGCTACATTTTTAACAAAAACACAGTGACAGATATCAAGACTTTTAATAATTATAATAGTAGGATACAAGATTAGGAACAAAAGGCCATGAGAATTAATGAGGGAAGATATTGAAATCTGAAAGCAGATCCCAGCTACGTAAACCTTTGACTTCTGGCCCAGGTTATAGAGGAAGATGATATTTTCTGTACGTGTTCCTGAGGGTCTTAAATATTTAAACAGACAATAAAAAATACACTTTCATCTAAATCTCACAAAAATGTAATTATAGTAACATTGTTGACTATGTTAAAGAAAGCACAGTAAAACTTTTGAAAATGTAGCAAAATTCTTTACAAACTTAAGAGAAAGGATCTTAAAATATAAACCACATTGTTCTAATCAAGGGGAGACACTGATGAATTATATTTTGCCAACCCAAACATAATTGTGTTTTAGTAATTCAACTGTAATCCCCATAGACAACACTAAAATAATAAAAATGCAAATAGCTGATACAGTCAATATGATGTGTGTATATACATCTTCTCAAGGATTCTTGTTGACAACAGGTACAAATTTTTTTACAAGGATTCATCTTTCTAACATGTCCATTTAGTAACATTTATTCATATGGGTATAAACATCCACATGTGTTGAAATACACTTGCTACAGTGCATGTGTAAAACTCAAGAAAAACTTTCAAAGTTTCTCTTTGATCAAATTCAGGTTCACTTCTTAGAGACAAGTGCTTTCACTTGCTGAGCCTTCCTGTCAGTCAACACAAAGCTTGATAAGAAAATGACATAGAACTTGATTGGACAACTCAAGGAAAAGGACATCAATAAAAGCAATAAATATGTGGAAAGCTCCTCAACAATATTTATTAGGATAACATTAGAAGGCTCCCGTTACATAATTCAACAGGGATATCAGATTGGCTAAATTAATACACAAGCAAAATAAAGTATCATCATATATTTAACACAAAAATACATCTTAAATGTAACCTAGAGGAATACACATTGGTACAATTCCTGCCAAACTATTTTTTTTTCATGTAAGGTAATTTTTATTTGCATGTTGGTAAGGATATGCCTCTGAAGGAATTGACAATGTTCCACAAGTTTAAAGAGGTGTAATAGTGTAAAAGAAGCACTGCTTTGAATTATGGGTGATAAATGAATCCCACACAACCATATATGTCAATGTCTGTTATCTAATTTGTGTTTGTAAAGCATTCCTTTACTTACAAATATACAGAAACAATGGTCAAACATGCATATTACTATTTGAATCATAGCCCAGTAGAGCCAGGGTATAGAAATGCCAGTCTTTTTTTTTTTTTTCCGTTTTTTCTTTATTAACTTGAGTATTTCTTATTTACATTTCGATTGTTATTCCCTTTCCCGTTTTCCGGGCCAACATCCCCCTAACTCCTGCCCCTCCCCTTCTATATGGGTGTTCCCCTCCCCATCTTCCCCCCATTACCGCCCTCCCCCCAACAATCACGTTCCCTGGGGGTTCAGTCTTAGCAGGACCAAGGGCTTCCCCTTCCACTGGTGCTCTTACTAGGCTATTCATTCCTACCTATGGGGTTGTAGCCCAGGGTCAGTCCATGTATAGTCTTTGGGTAGTCTGCCAAACTATTTTAACATTACATTAATGTGTGTGTGTTCCATATAACAACCAAATTGACTTAGATAAACAGTGGAACTTTTAACATATCGTTATTTTGGTACTAAATAATGAAATCAGTTTCAAGCTCATCCATAAAGAAATTTTGGTATAGTATGCTTACTGAAGAAATGCAGAAGAATTTTACTTTAGTTATAACTATATTAAATAGCATAACTACAAAAATTAAGTAAAAATAATGACATAAAAAGTGGTACATATTGATAGAAACCATGAATGTACAATGTAGAACTATAATAAACTACAACATAGTGCTTGGGCATGTGTATTTAGTAACAAAACTGGGACCTACAGGAAGCTAAAAAATTGTATTATTTCTTGATCTTGATAGTGATTGAAATGTGTTTGTTCTCTTCATGAAAATTTATTGGGCCTTGTATTAAGTTTTGTGTTCCTGCATTTATGAATGAGGTATATCATAATAAAAATGTCTTATGAAAGAAAAGTTATGGAGATGACCCTATAATAATAAAATTCTGATACTAAGAAGAAAATAATAAAGGTTAAAATATTTTGAAAGTCAAATGAAACAAAATTTGAGATAATAGATAATCGTCTGCAATATTGATTAAATCAATTTTCCCCACAATATCTTTTTGTTTTATTGGAAGGCAGAGATCAAAACCTCAAAGTGAGGCATGAAAGAATAGCTCCATGTTGGAAGAAGGAAAGCAGCTCTTGTAAAAAGTCACATGACTGTTTTCTGCTAATGTTAATGTAAGTGCTACTCAATGCTAATTTAAACAGGTATTTTGAAGCTTAATAAAAAGTCATTTTATAAGTTGTGTCCTGGATATCCTGGATGTTTTGGGTTAGGAGCTTTTTGCATTTTGCATTTTTTGCCTGTTGTGTCAAAATGTTCTATATCTTCTACACCTGAGATTCTCTTTTCTATCTCTTGTATTCTGTTGGTGATGCTTGCATCTATGACTCCTGATCTCTTTCTTAGGTTTTCTATCTCCAGGTTTGTTTCCCTTTGTGATTTCTTTATTGTTTCTATTTTCATTTTTAGATCTTGGGTGGTTTTGCTCAATTCCTTCACCTGTTTGGTTGTTTTCCTGTATTTCTCTAAGGGATAATTGTGTTTCCTCTTTAAGGGTTTCTATCTGTTTACCTGTGCTCTCCTGTATTTCTTTAAGGGAGTTATTTATGTCCTTCCTAAGTATTTAAGTCCTCTATCATCATCATGAGATGTTTATGTCCTTCCTAAAATTCTCTATCATCATCATGATATGCGATTTTAAATCTGAATCTTACTTTTTCCAGTGTGTTGCGGTATCCAGGGTATCCTGTAGTAGGAGAACTGGATTCTGATGATGCCAAGTAGCCTTGGTTTCTGTTGCTTATGTTCTTGAGCTTGCCTCTTGCCATCTGGTTATCTCTGGTGTTAGCTTGTCTTGTAAGCTCTGAATGTAGTCTGAATGAACCTGTGAGCCTGTTATCTTAGGTATGTTAGCACTCCTGGGAGACCAACTCTCTGTGGATAGGATTGGGTTGTGGATAATTTGGCACATGATTAGCTCCAGGGTGCAGGTGGAAACTGGAAGGATTGTGTCCCGGCTGCTTCGTGTTTCCTGTGTCCTGTGGGCTCTGGGCAGGTCCTGCTTGGGCCAGGTATTGGAGCAGTAGTGGTGCTCTCACCTGTGATTTAGGTGTTTCGCACTCCTGGGAAACGAGCTCTCTCTGGGTGGGTTTGTTCTGTGGAGAGCTGTGGCACAGTGTTAGCTCTGGAAACTAGAAGCTCTGTATCCAAATTTTAAATTAGTTATTTGGTGTTTTGATATCTAATTCCTAGAGTTTTTTAAAAATATATTTTAAATATTAGTTATCTATCAGATGTGGAGTTGATAAAAATCTTTTCCCAAAATTTAGGAATTTGTCCTAATTGATGGAATTCTCTGCCTAACTGAACCTTTTCAGTTTCATGATATCTCATTTATTAACTGTTGATCTTAGTGCTTGCACTTTAAATATTCTGTAAAAATTCCTCTCTTGTGCCACTGTTTTCAAGGCTACTCTCTACTTTCTTTTCTATCGGGCTCAATGTATCTGGTTTTATGTTGAGGTCTTTGGACTTGAACTATGTGCAGAGTGCTCTATTTGCATTTCCTCATGTACATATCCAGTTTTACCAACGCCATTTGTTGAAGATGCTGTCTTTTTTCCCAAGGTGTATTTATCGCTTTTTAAAAATCATAAATCAAGTGTTCATGTGTTTGGATTTACGTCTAAGTCTTAAAATCAATTCCATTGATCAAGTATAAGTGCCAGTGCTTACTTACTGGGCAAGGTTACCTGATGTGGCCAGAAGGAATGAAACCAGGCCCTTTGGAGGGTCCATAGAAAATTTTGAGCTGCGGTAATTTTATTGAGAGCAATCATACTTTTTATATCGTTATCAGGAACAGAATATAATGGTAATTGCCAGGATCAATACAGTTGTAGTTGCCAGGATAAAACACTGTGTGCAAAGCTTTAGATGGTATATAAAATTAATGTCCAAGACCAATTGCCTTGTCAAACTTTCATGCTTCCTTGACGAACTAGTAAGGAAACAAACAGAAACACAAAGCAGGCTGAATGTTCTACTGTCCGAGGGAATGCATTAGTTTTTCAGGAACTGGAAGGCACATTATGCCCCAGAAGCCATGGACCCTAAACTGAAAAGCCTATGTGTTGGTGTCATTTTTTTCAAACCCTACTTTTAATAACAGTTCTTAAATGCTTGACCCTCCCTTCTAGCTCACCACCCACCATAGGTAGTGGAAAAGAAAGGTTATTAGGATATGGGGGAAATGGACCTGTTTAGAAAATTTTCTTTGGAGCAAGTCTTACCTGTGTTGTCAGGAAATCACCAGTGCAGTTTACAGGATTCAGCAGCAGCAGCAGCAGCAGCAGCAGCAGCAGCAGCAGCAGCAGCAGCAGCAGCAGCAGCAGCAGCAGCAGCAGCAGCAGCTCAATCCTCTTGCAAACACTTCATGAATATGCCCGCACTCCAGTTCAGTAGTGTTGTGATAGAAAACACGAATCAGCAGCAGTGACATGATCCAGCAGACACAGCCAGGTCTCAGCTGAATAGGAACAAATCAAAAGAGCAGTTAGGACCAAAGAGATGCCTGGAGAAGTTCTCTGCCATGTCTCACTCAAGAAAGTGGAGACGAGCAAACACATGAGACCAATGATACATTGCAAAGCAAGCTATGCAAGCAAGCTCCTCTCACAATTTGTTGAGTCCTATTTATTCTGCTTCCAAACACCACATGTCCTTCACAGGTCTGGCCTTATCTCATGTCTTGCCTTGGCAAGATTGACTTAGCAAAACTCTATGTGAGTTTGTATCAGCTGACATCACTGTGCCAATGGGCCTACATCTGCAGAAGTGGCAAGAAGTCATTAGAACACCATCAAAAGATTTTGGTGCATTTCTCTCTATGGGGTCATGACAAATGGAGTTCATCTGCACAATGTAAGAAGAACCGATACATTTATGTCGTTAGTAAAGAATCCATCATCACGCATCATTTCACCTGTGTCTGCTTAAGCAAAATATTCCTTCATGTGTCTATTTTAGCAAAACATTCTTTCACTTGTGTCCACTTCAGGAAAATATTCCTTCACATTTGTCCCAACAAAACACCATCTAACACAACTGACTTTCTAAGGAAACCAGAAGTTTCCACTTCGTATCCCTCTCTCTCTTTAAAATTTTTCATTTTCTCTAACATTAACAATCTATACATAATATAAATAATTACAAGAACCATCACATTTTAAATAATTGGCTTATGTACAATACAGCTAAAAAACAATCTAACAGAACAACCTTAAACTTCTATCAATGTACAGTAATTAGGTAAAGCCTTAAATTTCTGTCAATATACAAAATTTATGCAAAAACATTAAATTTCTATTAAAATTTCTTTTAATACACAATAGTTCAAACAAAGCAATTTTAAATTTTTATCAAAACACAATAATTAAGCAAAACAACCTACCATCCTAGATGATACAACATCAAGTGACAGAAACCACCCATCCCAACTTAAGGGATTGGGACAATAGTTATATAAATATGTATATACATATATATTTGCTTCTCATTGAATTGGGGCAAAGAATTCTTGTTTGAGCCCCAGAAAAATGGTTTATCTGAAATAAAGCTAGCTGTACCCTTTATTACCCAGTCTGTGTGTTTATCCATCTATCTCTCCATTGTCTGTTTAGTCTATGTATTGTCCCATCTCTGTGTTTTTCCAGTCTCTGTGTGATCAGTCATTGGGGTTTCCCTCTTGAAGTAGATTTGCATGCATATTTTGGAGTAATCAGTAACCACGATAGTCTGGGAATCACCTGGGCTATTTGCTTTGTGAAGACATCCATGTCTCAGGTGATGAGCGCTTGTCCTCGGCCAAATCTAATATTTATGTTTTGTTGGCAGCCATATTTTTTATTCCCTGGTGATGCATAAGTATAACCATGTTCCCATCTTAAAACTATTATAGGTTTCATTCTAAGGTCAACACATCCTTATAGTATTGGTTGGCCTAGTTCCTCAGTTTTTTAGATAACCCAGTGTCTCTCAGCTGTTGTTGTTTCCTTTCACCTACATTAAGAAAATAGAGAGTTAACAAAGAATTATTTAGACTTTCTTTGGGGTTTTTTAACTCTCCTATTTTGCTTTATAAGCCACCTATTTTAAGATAAGATTGGATCTTTCTATAACAGCTTGTCTTGTGGGATTATGTGTATATATGCATATTATGTATATATATGTGTGTGTGTATACCAATAACATGGTTCATATAATAATTTACAAAGAATTGCCTCATTTCATTGAATACATGTGGGGAGCATTGTCAGTTTCAATTTACACAGGTATCCCCATAATTGCCATTATTTCTAATAAGTGTATAGTTACATAATCACCCATTACAGAACTTAAAGCAGTTGCCCATTGAAACCATCAGTATGTGTCAATTATATGGCACATGAATTTGTTTTCTAAATTCTGCAAAATGAAAACACCGATCTGACAAATGTCCTTTCTTTTGATACCCATAGGGTTAGTACCAGCAGGTAACAGAGTTTGGTTGCATAGAAAACACATAGGACACCTTTTTTTTTAATTATTTATTTGGCTTGATGCCAAGTGATGGAATTTTTTTCTCTTTAAATTTGTCTCATTAACATGATGTTTCTCATGAAATTTTAAGGCTTTTAACACATTGTCTTTTAGTAATCAGTCAATTTCATCATTTCCTTGAGCTAATTAATGTACCTGGCAAACCTGTATGAACGAGAATAAGAGTAATATATAATGGAAAATTTCTATTTCTGATGGCCTGTTGGACTTACATAAATAACAAAGTTAATTCTGAGTTATCAGGTACAAATTCAGCAGTATTTATATGAAAAACTACTCTTTCTGCCTATAAAGAATCAGTAATTGTTTTAAGAGATTCAAGATAATCTAATAACACCATAGGGATTGCATACAATTGTGACTTTTGAACAAATATATATGGATATTTTATCACCTTGCTTATTTTTCTGACTAATGACCTGTCATCCCCATTTTGTTTGCATCAGTATAAAATGTTGGTGCCTCTGGAATTGGTGTTTTCTTTACTATATGAAAGAATCCAATTAGTTCTTTTTATAAACTGTATACATTTCCTTTTTTGATATTTATTATTAATTTTGCCCACAAAATTATTACAAGCATTTGCTAATCCGCAATCACCCATAATGACATGATCAAATAATTTTTAAAAGGGACTACAATTCCAGCTGGATCATTTCCTGACAATTAACATAGTCTTATTCTACCCTTTATTCAGCAGTTCTGTAGTATAACTAAAAATCAGGAATGGTGGTAAGTCTGACAGTTCTGTTACTGCTCAGGATTGTCTTACTTATCCTGGGTTTCTTATTTCTCCATATGAAGGTGAGTTTTATCCTTTAAACATCTGTGAAGAATTACATTGGAATTTTTATTTTGATTGTATTGAATATGTAGATTTTTTTGTAGTATGGTCATTATTACTATGTTAATCCTATGACTTCATAAGCATGAGAGATTTTTCCTTCTTCTAATCCTCTTCAATTTGTCAAGAATTTAAAGTTTTTATCATATATGTCTTTCAGCTGCTTGGTTAGAGCTACCCCAGGATATTTTATATTTTTTTGAGGTTATTGTGAAAGGTGTTATTTCATTGATTTATTTCTAAATTGGTTTGTCATTTGTTTATAGAAGGGTTATTCATTTCTTCTACTTAATCTTGTATCCAGCCCCTTTCCTGAAAGAGTCTATCAGTTTTATAGTAGTTTCCTGGAAAACTACTATTTTGAGGGGTTAATAATGTATACTATCACATCATCTGCAAATAAGTATACTTTGACTTCTTCATTTCCAATTTGTATTTCCTAAATCTTCAGTTGTCTTATTGATCTAGGTAAAAATTCAAGTCCTGTCTTGACTAGAGATCTAGGGAGTAGACAACCTTGATAGATTATATTTACTTATTTTTATATACTGAACCGTCCCCAAAACACTGGGATGAAGACTACTCATTCATGGTGAATGATTTTTTTAATGTGTTCTTCAATTATGGTTAGAAGTATCTTGTTAAGAATTTTCACATCTATGATCATAAGGAAATTGGTATGTAATTCTCTTTTGTTTTACAGTCTTTATGTATTGGGATATCTGAGTAACTGTAGCCTCACAAAATTAAATGAATTTGGCAATAAATTTTGGTTTCTATATTGTGCAATAATTTGAGGAATATTGGTGTTACTACTTCTTTGAAAATCTGGCAGAACTCTGTGGTAAAACCATCTGCTCTGGAGTTCTTTTGTTTCTTTTGCTTTATTTAGTTTTGTTTAGATTTTTAAATTTTGTGGAGTATAAGTTTTAAAGTACATTTTTATAATTCTCTGTATTCCTCTGTGACTGTTGTTATGTCCATATTTTAGTTTCTTTTTTAGTTAACTTGGATATTTGCTCTCAGTCTTTTAGTTAGTTTGGCCAAGAGTTTATCTTGTTGATTTTCACAAACAACCAACTATTTTGTTTCATTGATCCTTTGTATTATTCTCCTTGTTTCTATTTTCTTGATTTCAGTACTATTTTCCTGGCAGGTACTCCTTTTGTGTGTGAATATTTCTTTTCATTCTAGAACTATTAGCTTTGCTGTTAAGTTGCTAGTGTGGCATCTCTCTATTTTTTAAAATTAGGTATTTAATTCCACTTAATATTTATTTCATTCTATACTATAAGTTTGGGAATGGTGTGTTTTTATTTTCATTAAATTCTAGATTGTCTTGAATTCTTGTCATTATTTCTGTCTTGGCCAATTTTTTCATTTAGTAGAAAGTTGATCCAATTCCATGAGTTTATTAACTTTCTGTTGTTTCTTTTGTTTAAATACAACTTTAATTTGTGGTGGTCTGATAGGATGCTGAAACCTATCTCAATTTCCTTGTTATATTTGTTTTGCATCTGAGTATGTGATTACTTTTGGAAAAAGTACCATAAGGTACTGCACAAAAGGTATTCCTTTGTGTTTGGGTGAAATGGTCTATAAATATCTGTTAGGTCCTTTTGGTTTATGACTGTAGTTACAGTATTTCTCTGTTGAGTTTCTGTTGTTCTAGATGACCTGTTCTGGTGAGAGTGGCAAACTGAAGTCTTCCAATATATTTTTCTTAGATTTACCAGTGTTTTTTTTAGTTTTTGGTTTTGTTGTTTTTGTTGTTGTTGTTGCTGCTGCTGTTGTTGTTTGATTGATGTATTTATTTCTTCCATTATATCTTCAATGACTGATTTTCTCTCCTCCATCTCTTGTATTCTATTGGTGAATCTTGCCTCTCTAGTTTTTATTCAAATTCCTAATGTTTTGTTTCCAGAATTCCCCTGGGATTGGTTGTTGTTGTTTTTGTTTGTTTGATTGATGGCTTCTATTTCCATTTTATGTCCTCAAGGTTTCTAGTGGAGGACTGGATTGCATTCATTTGAGTTGTTGGCCAAGGAAGTCCCAGGGAAGTTCCAAACAGCTCAGTCTGACATTAAGATAAATTGACAGCAGAACCCCATTGTCAAGGACAACATTCAAACAAACTACTGAACATGAAGAAGTCTTGCTGGTGCCTACATGGAGACTTCACATTTATGTTGCAGTCTCTTTGGTGAGGGATTATAGACTACCAAAAGAGAAATGTGAACAAGGACCTAGACACAAAACCTTTTCCTACAAAATATTGTAGGGGAGTAGTGGCACAGAACTTGTGGGATAGTCTAGCAATGTCTGATTTGACTTAAGTCCAACTGTAATAACACTGCTAGAATCATTCTCTTGTGATTCATACTATTGTTAACAAGGATTATTTGAATACAAGCACTGTGAAATTATGGCAGTTAATTGGGAAGGGATTACTTTTAAATTACTAAAATGTGGGTACTATAAAGATTTTAGATACATTAAAACTGGAATGATTCTTGTTTCATGAGGAAAAAAATAGAACCAAATATCACTTAATGTAAAATCTTTACATTTGCTTTTACTGTGAAGTTTTATGTAGACTAAAGTTGACTACAGGTAGCAAACCTGGTAAGTAAAAGTAGGTAAGAAGCAAACAACTTCAGTTGATTTAGTTTTAGGTTACATAGAATAGAAATCTTTGCACTTTAACAATTCAACTGTTAGTAGCCAAGGAAATAATATATATATAAACTGAAATAAACCCTTTTCTTTCTTAAGTGACTTTTGGTCACTAAGCTTTATAACAGCAATAGAAGTGGAACTATAATACAGTTTTGTCTCCCTCCCTAATGTACAAATTGCAAAAATTATCAATAAAATTCACAAAAGTGGTATCAAGATCACATCAGAAGATCATTCATTATAAACAACTTGGCTTCTTTCAGTAAATGCAAGGTTGCTTCAACATATGTAAATAGTAAATACAATTCATCACATTAATAGACTTAGACAAAATTTACATGATCAAGTCAATAGACCCATAAAAGATCTTTGACAAAATCTAATACTACTTTAGGATAAAAGTTAGGGAAATAGTAGAGCTAGAGGAAATGTAGCTCAACAAATAAATACTATACAAGAGAGCATTCTCACTAACACAGGACTCTTACAAGTATCCACTTATTTCATCCCTATTTAATACAGTGTCCAAATTATTAACTAGAGTAATGATGTAAAATAAGGAAATAAAATGGATATAAAGATGAAAAGAAGTCCAAGTATCTCTACTTGCAGATTGTATAAGTCTATAGATAAGAAACCCAAAAAATTTTATCAAAGTCTTATGTTGCATAAATACTTTCAATGGAAGGTTGGGATAAAAATTCTCACACAAAAATGAATAACTTTCCTAATAATAAACACATTGATAGGAAAATCAAAATAAAGTTTCATTTGTAATATCCATTTTATACACACGTGTGTGTGTGTGTGTGTGTGTGTGTGTGTGTGTGTGCAATGTATGAGAAAGATGCATCTATCCTTACCAATTCACAGAACTCCAGAAGTTCATGCTGGTGTCTGTTTCCACCTATTATTAACTCATTTTCCCAATAATTTATTTTTATTCACTTTCAATCACAGCCCCCACTCCTCTCCTCTCAGTCCCACCTTTGCAAATCTTTCACTCCCAATGCCTCCTCCATTTCTCCATAGAGAAGGCAAGAACTACCCCTTGGAAACCACCCCAAGCAGGAACATCTAGTCCCAGCAGGACTAAGCACATCCCCCCCCCACTAAGGCCCAACCATGCAGTGCAGGTAAGGGGCAGGGATCCAGTGGCAGAGAATAGAGACCAAGACAGCTTCTCCTCCACTTGTTAGGTGACCCACATGAAAACCAAGCTCCACATCTGCTGCAAATGTGTAGGGACCCTAGGTCCAGTCCCTGCATGAGTCTGTGAGCCCGCATATGCCCAGGTTAGTTCACTCTATTGGTTTTCTTGTAGTGTCCTTGACCCTTTCAACTTACTCAATTCTATCCCCCACTCTTCCTCAAGACTCCCTGAGCTCCACCTAATGTTTGGTTGTAGATCACTGCATCTGGTTTCATCCACAGCTGGATGAAGCCTCTCAGGGGGCAGTTAAGCTAGGTTCCTGCCTGTAAGCATAGCAGAGTATCAGTAGTGTCAGGAGTTGACTCTGTCACACAGGATGGGTCTCAAGGACTGGAAGAGCTTGAAGGAGCTCGAGACCCCATATGTACACCAATGTCAAGCAACCAGAGCTTCCAGGGACTAAGCCACTACCTAAAGACTGTACATGGACTGACCCTGGACTCTGACCTCTGTATTTGCTGTATTCTGACTGTGTCTCTCAGGAGCGATCTACATCCGGCTCCTGTCGGCCTGCACTTCTTTGCTTCATCCATCTTGTCTAATTGGATGGCTGTATTTACTTCTTTGGTGGTCTTCAGAGAGGCAAGAAAAAGTCTCTTATTCTCCTGGAGCTTCAGTTAAAGGTAGATGTAAGCTGCCCAATATGGGTGCTGAGAACCAAACATGTCCTCTGCAACAGCAGTCCATGGTCTTAAGCATAGAACCATCTCTTTCTGACCACAAAAATTGTTTTAATGCTAACTTAGCACAGATGCTCCTCTTCTAAGAAGTAAATAAAAAGTGGTCATTTAATTAACAAATAATAGTTGTTGAAAGAAAGAGACTTTGAGTCAGTTGAGTATGGTCTAATTGAGAGGAAATCTTTCTAAGTTTTAAAAAAGGAGTAAATGATAGGTTGAATAAGAATAGACATTCTAAAACACTTTGGACAAAACTCTCAAGAGGCCCCTCTTGACATAGCTCTTAATATGCATGTTGAAGTTCATAGCTCACCACAAACTTTTCCATATATTTTTTTCAGACTCAAAACAGCTGTGGAAGACATTGAGATAGATTCAGTAAACAAAAAGCAGTCAACCTCCCATCACTCATCATACTCATCTTTTGACTCATTTCCTACATGAAGTATTCTGTCAGAGATTAAATTTACTACCATCAGTTAGCTAAACATACACTCCATGGAGGCTGTTTTGTAATCCATTTAGCAAAATATGAAAACTGTCCTTTTTTCAGTTTCAACATATGCTGTATTTATCAAATGGAAGCAACTTCATTTTTTAATCATTTAAGAAAAGCAATATAACCTTGGAGAGTTTTTACATGGATTTTGAAGAATGGCCAAAACTTGACAATATGTAACTATAGCTTTTTGGTTATTGATGAAGCACGAACAATGCACTCAAACATCAGGTGTTGTGTTTGGAAAACAGGTAGATATAAAGAGCCATACTATAATGGAGAGAAGGTAGAAAGATAAATCAGGAAACACATACTCTTTTCAGACTTCCAGTTTTCATTGTGACCTAAGTAATACCAGTTCATTTTTCTATCAGATTCATTTCGAGAATAGAGAATATTAGTGTTAGAGTATCCCTGAATAAAGGGCATATGCATGACTGCTTTAAAAAGATAAGTAGGTCAGGGAACCTTGCAGAAGAGAAGGCAGAAAGAGTGCAAAAGCCATATGGGGGAAAAGGTAACCAAGGAAACAAGACCCTCTAATTCAACAGTGTTGAAGAACATGTGAACTCCCAGAGAATGAGACAGTATACATAGGGTCTGCAGAGGTCTGCACCAGATGGGCTCCTAGAGATGAAAGGAAAAGTGGACACACTCCCACACCCATAACCCAGAAGCTGTCCGGTTGATAAACACTTGTAAAGGAAAATTAAGTATTCTCCAAGAGAGTTTCACTGAGCAAATAAACTAATCTTAATGGCAAGCCATATGCCCATCAGTAGACAGCAGCAGAGGACAAATTCAATGACACCATTGGAGGTTCCTAATCTTATATTGACATGTTAAAGAGTTTTTCATTTTTTTAAATTTTATCTTATTTTTATTTTAATTATATTTATATATAATATTTTTGTCTTACAGGTTCATTTTATTTTGGGGGTTCTTTTTTATTCAATATTATTAATTAATAAATGGAATTTTACATTTTTATTGGATATTTTATTTACATTTAAAATGTTATCCCCTTTCCCAGTTTCCCCTCTGAAAACCCAGTACCCCATCCCCCCTTCCCCTGCTTCTATAAGGGTGCTCCCCCACCCACCCACTCCCACCTCACCACCATGACATTCACCTACACTGGGGGATCAAGCCTTCACAGAACCAAGGGCCTTTCTTCTCGTTGATGCCAGATAAGTCCATTCTCTACTACATATGCACCTGGAGCGATGAGTCCCTCCATGTATACTCTTTGGTTGGTGGTTTAGACCCTGGGAGATCTGGTTGGATGATATTGTTGTTCTTCCTATGAGGACGCAAACCTCTTCAGCTCCTTCAGACACTTCCCTACCTTCTCTATTAGAGTCTCCATGCTTAGTCCAATGGTTGGTTGTCAGCACCTTCATCTATAATTGTCAGGCTCTGGCACAGCCTCTCAGGAAACAGCTATATCAGGTTCTTGTCAGCAAACACTTCTCAGTATCAGCAATAGTGTCTGTGTTTGGTGTCTGTAGATGGGATGGATCCCCAAGGTGGGGCAGTCTCTGAACAACCTTTCCTTCAGTCTCTGCTCCACAATTCATCCCCATTTTTCCTTTAGACAGGAGCCATTCAGGGCTAAAAATTTGGAAATAAGTGGGTGGCACCATCCCCCAACGGGGGCCTTGTCTATCTTCTAGATATGGTCTCTATAGGTTCTCCCTCCCCTTTGTTAGGCATTTCAGTGAACTCATCCTTGTTAGGTTCTGTGAGCCTCTTGTTTTCCTGGCATCTGGGACTTTCTGGTGGCTACTCCCAGTTCCCCATCCCTCATTGTCACACAGTTCTGTTCAATTTCCTGACCCTCTTTATATTATTCCTGTCTCCTCCCCTACCTGATCCTGCCCCCCTTTTCTCCCTCCTCCTCCTCTCTTCTTCCCAACTCCCTCCCATCCTCTACTGCCTGGGAGTATTTTGTTCCCCCTTCTAAGAAGTACTGAAGCATACACATTTTGGTCTTCCTTCTTCTTGAATTTCATATGGTCTGTGTATTGTATCTTGGGTATTCTGAGCTTTTTTCTGCTAATATCCACTTATCAATGAGTGCATACCATGTGTGTTCTTTTGTGACTGGGTTACCTCACTCAGAATGGTATTCCATTTGCCTAAGAATTTCATGAAGTCATTGTTTACAATAGCTGGGTAGTACTCCATTGTGTAGATGTACCACTTTTTCTGTATCCATTCCTCTGTTGAAGGGCCATCTGAGTTCTTTCCAGCTTCTGGCTATTATACATAAGGCTGCTTAGAACATAGTGGATTATGTGTTCTTGTTATATGTTGAAGTATCATTTAGGTATATGCCCAGGAGTGGTATAACTGAGTCTTCTGGTAGTACTATGTCCAATTTTCTGAGGAACCTCCAGACTGATTACCAGAGGGGTTTTACTTACAATCCCACCAGCAATGGAAGAGTGTTCCTTTTTCCACATCCTCACCAACATGTGCTGTCACCTGAGTTTTAGAACTTAGCCATTCTGACTGGTATAAGGTTTTGATTTGCATTTCGCTGATGACTAAGAATGTTGAACATTTCTTTAGGTGCTTCTCTGATGGTCGATATTGCTCAGTTAAGAATTCTTTGTTTAGCTCTGTACCCCATTTTTAATAGGATTATTGGTTTTCTAGAGTCTACCTTATTGAGTTCTTTGTATATATTAGGTATTAGCTCTCTATCAGATGTAGGGTTGGTAAAGGTTTTTCCCCAATCTGTTGGCTGCCATTTGGTCCTAATAACAGTGTCCTTTGCCTGACAGAACTTTGCAATTTTATGATTTGGATAAAATTCCATTTGTCAATTGTTGGTCTTAGAACATAAGCCATTGGTGTTCTGTTCAGGAAAATTTCCCCTATGCCCATGCGTTCAAGGCTCAGTCTTCTTGTTTAGTGTCTTTATGGGCTTCCTGAGTGTGCATATCAGTTGTTCTCTACAGCTATACCTGTTTCATGTGACTTTCCCTGGGTCTTTTTAACTTCTGTTTGTTTCATCTATTCTGATGTGTTAGCTTTTCTATTATTTTATTTCATTTTATTTTATTATTATCCCATAGAACCATTTTTTTTAATAAAAGTCTAAAAGGCAAGGGAGGTAGAGATGAACTGGAAGGGAAAAAAAGCTATTTTCAATAAAAGTGGGAAAGGGTTGGGGTTAAATAAATAAAACTAAACAGAAAATTATTTATGGTGGGTAAGATACTAAAAATATATATCAGTTAGAATAAGCTTCAAGACTCTTTGCTTCAATTTCTTAAAAAATAATATAAATGTTAGAAAGATATGACCATGACTTATTAAAGAGATTATAAACTAATAAATTAATTTTTGTTCTTAGTATTTCTTTTAGTTTTTTGAATAGGTAGTGATTTATAATTATAATATTTTTATAAAGTATTCAAGTAATACCGTTCCTGCTTCCTTTCAGACTGACAGATATTGCTTCATCATAAGGATTCATTCCTTAGGTTAAATTAGGTTATTATTTTGCTTTTTTATATCTAAATGTGAAATTTTAAAATTAGTAAGCAAAATTGGTGAAATAAAGCATTGGAAGGCATTAAACTGACTTGTAATAGCATCAGTCAGTACTTGGATATGTCTAGGGCATCCAAATTTTCTAATTTCTCTTTAGATATAATCCTTACTCAGGTAATAGACATCTGCAAAGTAGCTCATACTGAAAGTCAGTGGAAATGTCACAAAAATTTTTGCTAACGGAAGATCTAAATACACTGACAAAACCATACAAAGTTGCCCTCTGCTTGTTCTCACAACTTTTTTTTAACTGGGAAGGTAAGAGAAAATGCAATTAGAGTAACCCACTAAGAGCTCTATCTGCCACCTGCCATTCTCCGATGCCTGCTGATAAAAGTGAGTTTTTAACTTGCAGATTTTCCTTGATAGACTAGAATTAGGAAAGTTTTCCTCTAAAGAGATGCTCCAGCTGCCACATGGGGATAAATATAGATCAATCAAATCAAAGTTTGGCAATATGGAAGTGAAAAAGGCATTTGATCTGTCCCACAGACTTGTTATTTGCATAGAAATAAAATAATTAACTCATTTGTTCTTTTTAATCTTCCAAAGTTTAGTTATGTGTTTTAAAATAAAATGTTATTTGACCTGATTGTTTCTCAGTGCTCACTGGAAGGGCAGCCTTGACTGAGCTGTGTACGTTGACTATGTGAGAGTGGGATTGTTTTCTCAGCCATGAATGCAAGTTATCAGAAGACAATAGTATATCCCATTATTTCCTTGGCAAATTCAGACTATGACTATAAGTCATGATTTATAGTTACCCTAGACATTTCAAACAACACAGAGGAACAAGGCTGACAAATTGTTTAGCAACTAAGGTGTGTAAACTCTAGTTAGGATTCAAAACAACTAAGTAATGTCTTTTTGGTTTGGTACTGGGACAAGATTCTAGCCACAAGATTATTTAGTCCATTTCACCATTCTTTAACAGAAAATAATGACTGGTATACAAATAAAGATGTCTGAATTATGAGTGTCATGCGTTGAAGTTTATTTTTAATTAAGAAACTAGTATTATAAGACATATATAAAAGTTGGTGTTGGTGATCATTTGTCATTACACTTGACATTCCTAGATATCCTGACAGATCTCAATGTTTTATGGGAAAAGGAACTGTGCTGACATTACCTCCCCAAAAAAGGAAATTTATATGTTAAATTGGAAATATATCAGGTTAGGTTTTTAGTGGAAACATGCCTGGTTATTTTGAACATTTAACTATTTTCTCGGTTGCTAAATAGAAATTTCCCTACCAACCTGATCAATATTACAGGAGTTACCTTATCCAATTCTCTCTCTCTCTCTCTCTCTCTCTCTCTCTCTCTCTCTCTCTCTCTCTCGTGTGTGTGTGTGTGTGTGTGTTCGTGTCCATGTGTGTGTGCCTTTATATGCGTGTATTCACATACCATTCTTTCTAATTACCGCTCCTCAATTTAAAAAAAGTGCACAATATGTTGTTTGCTCTTGCTACAGTTTCTCTTTTACTATAGGGATCTAGTTGATTGATCTAAGAAAGTTGTTTGAGTAAGAATTCTAATTTTTTTCAATGTACAGACACTGAAGGAAAAATAAAATTAGAAAAATATAGAAATATAGGAAGACAATATAGAGAAAGTTGTGTGTGTGTGTTTGTAATTGTCATCAGATGATCAGTAATTTTCTCAGGATTCATATATATATATATATACACACACACACATACACACACACATACACACACATACACACACACACATACACACACACATACACACACACACATACACACACACACAGAGAAAGAGAGAGAGAGAGAGAGAGAGAGAGAGAGAGAGAGAGAGAGAGAGAGAGAGAGAATAGAGAAGAACTGGGGAAGGTGAGTCCTGTACTGTGACACTGATCAGGTTGGTGGGGAAATCGTTATTTAGCAACACATATATATGTGCCTTCAGATATTCAGTAATTTTCCCAGGACTCAACCCTGCTGAGAACATAACATGCCCTTTCACCAGGAAAGACTAAAATGTAATTTTTAATTGCCCCAGGACATGTCATGGGATCTAGAAAAACACTAATTTCTAACAGTATTTGACCTGAGACAGAAAAATTGCTATGTGAAGCTCGAGATAAAAAATGTTGTATAGATCATGAGTAATTCACTTCACCAAAGCACCCGTGGTAAGACCTAGGTATCTGGTCTTCACTTCATACAGAGCCTTTTAATTCATTTCTTGAGCAATATCTGATTAATCTTCACAGTAGCTACAGTCAGTCAAGATTATTATTTTACATTATAGGTGAAGTGACCGTCGTAGCTCTTGACTCACTGGGGGTCAGCATAAAATCAGTAGCAGACATGGTGAGCTATGGGGGTTTTATTGTGGCTGCGAAGATGTCATAGGGTGAATTGGGAAGGCCCACTTTTAAACTTTCAAATTTTTCCTGTCCTCTTTCAATCCTTGTGCTTAGCAGAAAATTATAGACATTATGCCAGTTTAATACACTATAATAAGGAAGATTCAAATTGAAATGTTTTTTGTTGTTGCTAAAATATAGGACAAGGTAAAGTTGTATTTTTCTCTTATGACTGTCAAATTTTAATAAAAAGCAAGCACAAATATTTGAAGGTTTTATATTAAAAAAATAGACATAGCTTCAATCTGGTTCTCAGAGGTATAAATAATTCTGCGTCCTGTAGAATATCTGTATAAGAAAAATGGAGTGACAGAGAAACAGTGATGTAGAATGAAAAAGGGAGAAAAAAAAACAAGATGTTATGAATTTCTTTTAAACCTTAAAAAAAAAGCTGTGTAAAAGTTTCTCTCACTGATGAAATGAGCTCTTTACATATAAATTATATTGTAATAACAGAGCTCCTGGGTAGAAAAGAGTTCCTTCTCCTGCTGGCAAAAATTAAAATAATCACAGATGGCTAATGATCAAAAATATTGACTGACAGCTCTGAAGTATAAGACATGGGAATATTCACAGAGAGATGAGGATATTCCCACTATTTCTTAAGCCAATACTTAAGCTTGGTTCAAGAAATCCATGAAGTCTTTCCCATTACATATTTATATGCAGGGTATTTCATTCCACTTTACAATGCACCGTATTTTCTCTGAGAGCCCCTGCCAAAATCTAATGGAATCTTACATGCTCGTAATTGTATTCATATTTGGGACAAAATGCTGGAAATCACGAAGGAAAGGTGGTATGTAATATGGATTGAGAGACTACAAAACCCTTACAACTCTGACATCAGAAGATAAGTCTCTCATTTTGAGAGATCTGTCTTGGGGAATTAGTCTGTAAAAAAAAAAAACCTCAGTGGGTGTTACCAAAATAACAAATGATGGTACCAAGGTCTGTTACATGTCAAATATAAGCACGTCACTCGTTTAATTTGATCTCATAGTTCATGAAGCGTATTGCATTAGCTTTTATATTTTTCAGATGAAGAACCCCAGTGCTGGAAACCAAGACAATTCACATACCACAGCTCGTAAGTACCAAACTGGGGCTTCAAATAAGTTTTCAAACCTAATGGATGCTAGGCCCAAATACAGCTATTGCAATATTTATACATTTAGGACATAAATTGTCAGGTATCCATAGTAAGACACAACAAAACACCACAGTCTACATTACTTCAGACCAACTGTCATAAGAAATTTAATAATGTATAAAAGTATGTTGCATTTGGGGGATGGAGACATTATCCTATACTTGGGATGCCAATATTATATACATATTATGTACATGAAAGGTATACAAGAATTCATGGATAACTCAAATAAGCTAATTCATATAAGATGTGTGTACACATACACAAAAGGAAAAATAGGTCTGTTCAGTTTGGGTCCACGTTATCAAACTAAGCCACAGAAGAAAGTTTTGACAGATATCTGCAATTTTGGAAGAAGTTCGAGATGATAAGTTTGGCTGCTCATATTAAGAGCACAGGCTAAAAGAAACACCAATAATAATGCAGATCAGGACTGTTTAAATGGTTATTATGTACCTGTTGACCATGTGTACTGAATTAGCAACTCCACGTTAGCTGAATTTGACTTTACATTATTATACTAAATACCTAACATCCTGTCAAAAGCATAGTACCAATGTTTACAAAACTAATGTTGTAGATATCAGGAATACTTTATGGAAAGTTATTTTTTAAAAGGTCCCTTACAAAGCACACCTTCTGGGTAGAAATAGAATAAAAGGGTTATTAAAAGGCATCCCATTAAGAGCACAGGCAGAAAGAAACGCCAGTACTAATGCAGATAAGAACTGTTCCGATGGTTATTTTATGCTGTTCTTTTCCCAACTTCTTATAACATATGCTTTCTTCCTTTGGGTGTTACTTATTCCATCTAAAACATTTGCAAGTCAACTGACTGTACTTCACAATACCCTGAAATGAGGAGAAGCATGAGAAGCATGCCTGAGGCGACAGAAAACTGAGCTCAATCTCCACTTCTTCAAGTATATTTGATGAATGATGTGACAAAGGAATCCTAATTAAGGCTGAAATCCTGAATACTAAGCGAATTGGAAGTGCCACTACATTCATCTTCTCCAGCGATAACACCGGTCTGCTTCTCCATAGCCAGCTCTTGACTTGGGGGGAAACCTTTCCTTGTATATTTTTCCTTCTATCACAAGAATCTTACCCACTCTCAGTCAAGACAAAAATATCTGAAAATGTCTGTTTCCCTTCAGCTTTTTGTTTGTTTGTTTGTTTGTTCTACCATCCTACAAAATCTATGTCAGATGTTTTATTTTTACATTTAACTTCAAGAGAAAGAAAGAACAAAAGAAAGAGAGAAAGAAGAGAAAATGTTTTGTTCCTATTATGTCTCACAATTTTATACACAATAGAAAAATTGTAAGAAGAGTCTATTGTTTTGAGTAGTAAAACAAAATTGCTTCAAAAGAGGTTGGGCACTACAATAGCATTTCAAATTCTCTGCTTATAGGCCTGAGGAATATCCACACGTGAGTACAATAACAATCTGTGGTGAGTTGCTTGATAGTATTCGAATTCAGTGTACTGATTTTGAATCGTTCTTACCAGAAAAATCTATTTTCCCTAATGCTATGATTGGGCCCCATATTTCATGTTAAACATTTGTATCAGTTGTAAAATTGTTTTACTTTTCTGGTTCATTCTATTTTAACCACATTCCTATTTTAAGTTAAATTACCTTAAGTAAATTGGAAACTTTTCCAGTGTGTGTTTGAAAGAAACTGTAACTGAAATCCTCATTTCCTGCAAGGTTTGTGCTACTCACAGCAGTGTATAAATATTAATGTTTTTAATTCTTTACGACAGCTCAGTGAGTCGGGATTGTCCTCATTGCATCGGGAAAGAGACAGCAGCTAGAGTACATCTCTCACTACTGCGCTCCTTAAATGTTTATACTGTTGACGCTTTTATGTCATCATTATTGGTTTCTGAGGCCGAATTTAGCTGGTTGGGAATACCTCGGATGGGCTGGATACTTCAGTACTCCTTAGAAGGGGAAACAAAATACTCACAGGAGGAAATACAGAGGCAAAATGTGAAGCAGAGACTGAAGGAAAGGTCATCCAGAAACTGCCAAACATGGGGATCCATCTCACATGCAGTCACCAAACCCAGTCACTATTGGGGATGGCAAGAGGTGCATGCTGACAAGAGCCTGACATAGCTGTCTTCTGAGAGGCTCTGCCAGAACCTGACAAATACAGAGGCAGGTGTTCACAGCCAAGGGTCCCCAGTGGAGGAGTTAGAGAAAGGACTGAAAGAACTGAGGCAGTTTGCAACCCCATAGGAAGAACATTATCAACCAACCAGACTGCTCAGAGCTCCCAGGAACTAAACAACCAACCAAAGAGTATACATGGAGTGACCCATATCTCCATCCACATGTGTAGCATAGAATGGCATTGTCTGGCATCAGTGGGAGAAGAATCCTATGGTCCTGTGAAGGCTCAATGCCCCAGTATAGGGTAATGCCTGTCAAGGAGTGGGAGTGGGTAGGGAGCACCCTCATAGAAGCAGGGGACAGGAGGATGGGATAGCCAGTTCCCGGAGGAGAAACCGGGAAGGGAGATAATATTTGAAATATAGATAAAGAAAATATCCAATACAAAAATTAAAAAAAAAAACAGCTGTTTGTCTATGTCTCTTGATTGCTGCCTATTCTGGCTGGAAGAAATATAATGGGTCCTCGAGTTCTTTCTGATCTTGTAATCTCAAGAAGTGCTTGCCTCATTGCACAAATTTGTTTCCCACTTAGAGCACTAAGTTTCTGTGAGACTAAACATTCTGTTTTTTTTTTTTTATTAACTTGAATATTTCTTATATACATTTCGAGTGTTATTCCCTTTCCCGGTTTCGGGCAAACATCCCCTCCCCCTCCCTTTCTTATGGGTGTTCCTCCCCACCCTCCCCCATTGCCACCTCCCCCAACAGTCTAGTTCACTGGGGTTCAGTCTTAGCAGGACCCAGGGCTTCCCTTCCACTGGTGCTCTTACTAGGATATTCATTGCTACCTATGAGGTCAGAGTCCAGAGACTAAACATTCTGATATGTGGTTAATATCAATTACCTAAAGTATATAAGGATAACGGCTGATGAGATTTGGGGACTTCAAATCACCGTTAGTATAGCTTAATTAGAATTATTTTAAGGTTGAAATCCTAGACATTTCCACTGATCATTCCAAGTCGGGGGTTCCTTTCCAACAGTGAAAGGCTACAAAGACCACATCCACACTAACATTTCCATGACAGTTTCATCCTACTTGTCCATAGCCACGTAGTTGTATCATCTAAACAACCAGATTTGAGAGTAGAGAACATCCATTCAGCACCAACTGCCACACATCAGATTGTATCTTCCATCTGAAAATAATTTAATAGAATAAACATAGTAAAGTGATATTTGAAATGGTATGGCATGCCATAATAGAAACAAAATTTGAAAGGAAGATAGAGAGGTAGAAATAAAAGTGTGTTAATTTATTCATTTGCATAAACAAATATCTATAGATCCAGAATGGTAGATGCTACTGATAATTAAAGGAATACAGAGTATGATTTCATATAAATTTGACAAGTGAGCATTAGAAAGAAGAGTTGTGTGCTGAACATCTACATACAAATATTCCATACATTTTGGGGAAGTATTTGCTATTCATCTAAGCCTTGCACAGAAACTAATACTTTACTGAAACAGGGCAATATCATATTGATGATTAGTGTAGATGAGTTTTTAAATTTTTCTTTTGCTATCATGTAGCAGTAACAGTAACAGACTTCATCGAATAAGAAATATTCTCAGCATGTAATTTTCACTTAACCCTGGCTATGACTAATAAGAATGGTTTCCAATACAAAGATAAAATGAAGTACCAAAATTTGATTCATGCAGGAGATAGAAACTTCCGTGGTTTTTCTTTTTTCTTTTCTTCTTTTTATGTTTTGGGTTATAGCCATTAAACCTACATGGATTAAACAAATCATGGTAAGTATCCTTGTGTTTTTTATTTGTTAATTATATCACATTATATGGAAGGTGCGTACATGACCCAAGGTATAACCACCAGAAGTCAAAACTATCATGTTACATATGTCAATCACACAGAAGTTTCTGCCAAGACAGACACCCCTACCCACAATTCTGTATGAGAGATCAAGCTAAAGGAAGCATGAAACACTGAGCTTGGGTAGCACTATCAACTATGTGTGGAAATTTGGCGCAGAAGGAGTCAATTCACACACCAGGCATCTGCCCACGATGAGGTCTCACATAGAGTCTTGAGGATGATAATGATCTGACTACACCAGAACACCTGCTTCAGGAGTGCAAGAGTGTGGGCCAGCAGGGAGCCAGGGGTGAAGAGGAAACAGGAAAACTGGCATATAAAGAGATCATTAATGGCATATGACAGGTAAAGGCAAAAATACCATTTCATCTAATTAAACAGATGTCATATCCTTAAGTGAAGAGTAGCACAGTTCTGAAATATGAGAGTGCGCTTGAATGCTGAATGTCCTATGTTGGGCATCTCAGTACCTCTCTACTCATTTCTATTCTTTGATGAATCATACTGATTCACTGATTCATTATTTGAAAAAAATGAACATCTAGTTCTTCACAATTAAATTGAAAATAAGTGATAGGAAGACATAAAATGCAAATAAAAGTATATTTATGAGAAAACATGGAATATGACAATATTAATAGGTTAGCCATATTAAGTCAAATGCAAAAAACATACCAAAAAAAGTTTAATAACAGTACTCACACAGTAGAACTGGCAGGTAGGTACAAGGCAGGTAAAAAGCAGACACGAAAAAAGATATCCTACCATTAAGCATCTATAGTTCAGTGTAGACACAATCTGCATCAAACCAATGACAGCAATAGCAAGAAACTTCTCCCTGATTTTCCAGCACATGACCTATACCTTATTTTTATTTCACGACTTATTTTTAAAACTTTTGATATTGCACAATAATTACATCATTCTACTTGTTTTCCTCTTTCCAAACCCTCTGCATATCCTCTATTATTGTTCATAATCATGGCCTCTTTTTCTTTAGATGATAGATAGACACACAGACAGACAGATAGATCTACAACAGGATAACATATATATATGCCTCTCAATGTAAAATATGTATATATACGTATATATATATGTTATATATATATATATATGATTTATGGAGAGAGAGAGAGAGAGAGAGAGAGAGAGAAATGATTATAAAAATTCAACTCGCTCAGTCTGTAAAATATTACCTGTATGTATGCTCTTGGGACTGACCATTTTGCATTGGACAAGAAATTAGCATGCTCTTCTGGGCAGAAGACTTTTATTTCTCGTGCTCTTCAGAATTTCATAGTTACTATAGCTCTTTAACTAAGATTGAGACTTCTCCTATTCAGGTAAGCATATCTTTTCTTGTAATTATTTTAGAGGTCATGCTTTGCCAGGCGTGCTGTTGTTCATGCCCTATCTTTTAAACAATAACCAACTGAGTGCAATTAGTACTACCCATATGCACATGGATGTTGAAAAGTTCATGGAGCATGAGCAATCCATGAACACACATTCAAAGAAAAGTTATTCTCCTTTCTCAGCAGCAACAAACTACCAATAGCTCTTCTACAAGATTATTTTGATAAAACTAAGTAAGTTTTTACAAATTATTTTCTTATTATAAGTCAAAATACTCAAATAAAACCAACTTAGGGGAAGGGAGATGCTATTTTGCCTCATTACAGAGCAGAAAATGTGTCAGATTTATGAAGCAGTTGATTCCATTGCATCCATAGTCTGGGAAAATAAGGATAAAAGCTAGTATTGGACTTGCTTTCTCCTGTATATGCAATCATAGACACTTCCTAAGGAATGGTGCTATCCACATTTATGGTGGATGTTTCTACTTCAGATTTATCTAATCTAGAAAATATCTCATAGAAATATCCAGAAATTTTGTCTTCAAGATATTTCTATTTCTTTTAAATTTTACAATAAATCTTAATCATCAGAACTGCACACCTTGACAAGTTGACACCCAAACTTTCAAGTCATATTCTATTACTCCCTGTCTCTAGGGATTAGTTGTAATAACTAAAATGTATTTGATCCTATTTCAAATGTCTTCTATAGACTTTCAGTACTTCCAAGACTATTGCAAAACTTCAGCAAAGTGGTTGGATATAAAATTAACTCAAACATATCAGTAGCCTTCCTCTACTCAAAGGATAAACAGGCTGAGAAAGAAATTAGGGAAATGACACCCTTCACAATAATCACAAATAATATAAAATACCTCGGTGTGACTCTAACCAAGCAAGGGAAAGATCTATATGACAACAACTTCAAGTCTCTGAAGAAAGAAATTGAAGAAGATCTCAGAAGATGGAAAGAACTCCCATGCTCATAGATGGGCAGGAATAATATTGTAAAAATAAGCCAAAGACTCTACATGGACTGACCCTGGGCTCCAACTGCATAGGTAGCAATGAATAGCCTAGTAAGGGCACCAGTGGAAGGGGAAGCCCTTAGTCCTGCCAAGACTGAACCCCCACCTCGTGAACAGGATTGTTGGGGGGAGGGCAGTAAAAAGGGGAGGGGTGTTAGGGGATGTTGACCTGGAAACCGGGAAAGGGAATAACAATTGAAATGTAAATAAGAAATACCCAATTTAATAAAGATGGTGGGAAAAAATGGCCATCTTGCCAAAAGCAATCTAAAGATTCAATGCAATCCCCATCAAAATTCCAACTGAATCCTTCATAGAGTTAGACAGAGCAATTTGAAAATTCATTTGGAATAACAAAAAACCCAGGATAGCAAAAACTATCCTCAACAATAAAAGAACTTCTGAGGGAAACACCATCCCAGACCTCAAGCTATATTACAGAGCAATAGTGATAAAAACTCTATGGTGTTGGTACAGAGACAGGCAGGTAGATCAATGGAAGAGAATTGAAGACCCAGAAATGAACACACACACCTATGGTCACTTGATCTTTGTCAAACGAGCTAAAAATTATCCAGTGATAAAAAGATTGCATTTACAACAAATAGTGTTGGTTTAACTGGTGGTCAGCCTGTAGAAGAATGGAGGTCGATCCATTCTTATCACCATGTACAAAACTAAACTTCTAATGGGTCAAGGACCATTAGAACTTCAAGTGGATATTAGAGCAAAAGCTTGGATCACCCAAAATACAATCCATAGAATACATGAAGCTCAAGAAGAAAGACAACCAAATGGTGGATACTTCAGTTCTTCTTAGAAGGGGGAACAATTATATTCACATTAGGAAATATGGGGACTGATTTTGGAGCAGAGACTGAAACAAAGGTCATCCAGAGACTGTCCCACCTGGGGATACGGCCCATATACAGACACCAAACCCAGACAATTTTGCTGATACCAAGAAATGCATGCTCACAGGAGCTTGATATAGCTGTCTCCTGCAAGGCTCTACCAGAGTATGACAAACACAGAGGCGGATGTTTGCACCCAACCATTGAACTGAGAATGGGGTTCACATTGGAAGAGGTAGAGAAATGATTGAGAAGCTGAAGGGAATTGCAACCCCCATAAGAACAACAACATTAATCAACCAGAGTTCCTAGGGACTAAACCACCATCCAAAGAGTACACATGGACAGACCCAGATGTTTATGTAGCACAGGATGGCCTTGTTGGGCATCAATGGGAAGAAAACCCTTGGTCCTGCCAAGGATAAATACCCCAATGAAGGCGAATGTCAGGGCGGGGAGGAGGGAAGGGATGGGTCTGTAGGTGGTAGAACACCCTCATAGAAACAGGGGGAGGGGAGATGGGATAGGGAGGTTTATGGAAAGGGGATAACATTTGAAATGTAAATATAAAAATATCCAAAACAAAACGTCTAGAGTCCAAATACTTTCTGATGACTCAATATTCAATTAACTATGAGCTCTTATAAAATACAATCAAGTTATATAATTCCAATATTCAATAGAACAAAGTAAATATTTAAATGAAAAAAGGATTAAAAAATAACAAGGAGAGCTGGAGCCCCAACCTCGCTGATTCCGATCCGCAGTTCACTGCTCCCAAACCCCTTGGAAGAGAGCTCACCAACCAGACAGGTGGGCACTCCTGAGACTGCAGAGCGGGAGAGAACACCAATACTGCCCACCCCTGCCCACATCCCTGGCCCAAGAGGAAACTGTATAGGGCTTCTGGGAACTGGAAGATAGGGGCAATGGAGCTGCAGGTCCCAGGTGCTCCAGACACCACCCAGACCTGAAGGGACCGGATCAACAGTTCTCTGCACCCAAATCCCGTGGGAGGGAGAGCTAAACCTTCAGAGAAGCAGACACGCCTGGGAAGCCAGAAGAGACTACACTCTGCCCACATTTCTGACTCCAGAGGAAAACACCTAACGCCATCTGGGACCCCGGAGCATGAGGGCTCCCAGAAAAGTCTGCACAGGCCCTCCTGGTTGCCTCCCGCACAGAGAGCACAAAAGTAGCCCCCCCCACAAGCAACTTGAGCCCACGGGACCACAGGTAAGACCAACTTTTTTGCTCCAAGCGACCTGTCTGATGGACTCAGGACATAGGTCCACAGGAATACCTGAAGACCAGTAGACAGGAAAGACTACACGCCCGAAAGCAGAACACTCTGTTCCCATAACTTGCTGAAAGAAAACAGGAAAACAGGTCTCCAGCACTCCTGACACACAGACCTATAGGACAGTCTAGCCACTGTCAGAAATAGCAGAACAAAGTAACACCAGAAACAATCTGATGGCGAGAGGCAAGCACAGGAACCCAAGCAACAGAAACCAAGACTACATGGCATCATCGGAGCCCAATTCTCCCACCAAAGCAAACACGGAATATCCAAACACACCAGAAAAGCAAGATCTACTCTCAAAATCATATTTGATCGGGATACTGGAGGACTTAAAGAAAGACATGAAGAACTTCCTTGGAGAAACGCAGGAAAACATAAATAAACAAGTGGAAGCCTATAGAGAGGAATCACAAAAATCCCTGAAAGAATTTCAGGAAAACACAATCAAACAATAGAAGGAATTAAAAATGGAAATAGAAGCAATCAAGAAAGAACACAGGGAAACAACCCTAGATATAGAAAACCAAAGGAAGAGACAAGGAGCTGTAGATACAAGCATCACCAACAGAATATAAGAGATGGAAGAGAGAATCTCAGGAGCAGAAGATTCCATAGAAATCATCGACACAACTGTCAAAGATAATGTAAAACTGAAAAAGCTACTGGTCCAAAACATACAGGAAATCCAGGACTCAATGAGAAGATCAAACCTAAGGATAATAGGTATAGAAGAGAGTGAAGATTCCTAGCTCAAAGGACCAATAAATATCTTCAACAAAATCATAGAAGAAAACTTCCCTAACCTAAAGAAAGAGATGCCCATAAACATACAAGAAGCCCACAGAACTCCATATAGATTGGACCAGAAAAGAAACTCCTCCCATCACATAATAGTCAAAACACCAAATGCACAAAACAAAGAAAGAATTAAAAGCAGTAAGGGGAAAAGGTCAAATAACATATAAAGGCAGACCTATCAGAATCATACCAAACTTCTCGCCAGAGTCTATGAAAGCCAGAAGATCCTGGAGAGATGTCATAAAGACCCTAAGAGAACACAAATGCCATCCCAGGTTACTGTATCCTGCAAAACTCTCAATTAACATAGATGGAGAAACCAAGATATTCCATGACAAAACAAAATTTACACAATATCTTTCTACAAATCCAGCACTACAAAGGATAATAAATGGTAAAGCCCAACATAAGGAGGCAAGCTGCACCCTAGAAAAAACAAGAAGCTAATCGTCTTGGCAACAAAACAAAGAGAAGAAAAGCACACAAACATAATCTCACATCAAAATATGAATATAACAGGAAGCAATAATCACTATTCCTTAATATTTCTCATCATCAATGGTCTCAACTCCCCAATAAAAAGACATAGATTAACAAACTGGATAGCAATGAGGACCCTGCATTCTGCTCCCTACAGGAATCACACCACAGAGAAAAAGACAGACACTACCTCAGAGTGAAAGGCTGGAAAACAACTTTCCAAGCAAATGGTCGGAAGAAGCAAGCTGGAGTAGCCATTCTAATATCAAATAAAATCAATTTTCAACTAAAAGTCATCAAAAAAGAGAAGGAAGGACACTTCATATTCATCAAAGGAAAAATCCACCAAGATGAACTCTCAATCCTAAATATCTATGCTCCAAATAAAAGGGCACCTACCTACATAAAAGAAACTTTACTAAAGCTCAAAACACACATTGCACTTCACACAATAATAGTAGAAGATTTCAACACCCCACTCTCATCAATGGACAGATCATGGAAACAGAAATTAAACAGAGACATAGACAGACTAAGAGAAGTCATGAACTAAATGGACTTAACAGATATTTATACAACATTCTATCCTAAAGCAAAAGGATATACATTCTTCTCACCACCTCATGGTACTTTCTCGAAAATTGACCATATAATTGGTCATAAAACAGGCCTCAATAGATACAGAAAAATAGAAATAATCCCATGTGTCCTATCAGACTACCATGGGCTAAAGCTGGTCTTCAATAAGACTAAGGAAAGAATGCCCACATATACGTGGAAATTGAACAATGCTCTACTCAATGATAACCTGGTCAAGGAAGAAATAAAGAAATTAAAGACTTCTTAGAATTTAATGAAAATGAAGGTACAACATACCCAAGCTTATGGGACACAATGAAAGCTGTGCTAAGAGGAAAACTCTTAGCTCAGAGTGCCTGCAGAAAGAAAAAGGAGAGAGCATATGTCTCCAGCTTGACAGTACACTTAAAAGCTCTAGAACAGAAAGAAGCAAATACACCCAGGAGGAGTAGAAGGTAGGAAATAATCAAACTCAGAGCTGAAATCAACCAAGTAGAAACAAAAAGGACTATAGAAAGAATCAACAGAACCAAAAGTTGGTTCTTTGAGAAAATCAACAAGATAGATAAACCATTAGCCAGACTAATGAGAGGACACAGAGAGTGTGTCCAAATTAACAAAATCAGAAATGAAAAGGGAGACATAACTACAGAATCAGAGGAAATTTGAAAAATCATCAGATCCTAATAAAAAAGCCTATATTCAACAAAAGAATCTGAAGAAAGTAATTGAAGAAACCTCAGAAGATGAAAAGAGCTCCCATGCTCATGGATTGGCAGGATTAATATAGTAAAAATGGCATTTTACCATAGCAATCTACAGATTCAATGCAATCCCCATCAAAATACCAATCCAATTCTTTAAAGAGTTAGACAGAACAATTTGCAAATTCATCTGGAATAACAAAAAACCCAGGATAGCTAAAACTATCCTCAACAATAAAAGGACTTCAGGGGGAATCACTATCCCTGAACTCAAGCAGTATTACAGAGCAATAGTGATAAAAACTGCATGGTATTGGTACACAGACAGACAGACAGACAGACAGACCAATGGAATAGAATTGAAGACCCAGAAATGAACTCACATTCCTATGGTCACTTGAAATTTGACAAAGGAGCCAAAACTGTCCAATGGAAAAAAGATAGCATTTTCAGCAAATGGTGCTGGTTCAACTGGAGGTTAGCATGTAGAAGAATGCAGATCGATCCATGCTTTTCACCCTGTACAAAGCTTAAGTCCAAGTGGATCAAGGACCTCCACATCAAACCAGATACACTCAAACTAATAGAAAAAAAGTGGGGAAGCATCTCGAACACATCGGCACTGGAGAAAATTTCCTGAACAAAACACCAATGGCTTATGCTCTAAGATCAAGAATTGACAAATGGGATTTCATAAAACTGCAAAGCTTCTTTAAGGCAAAGGACTCTGTGGTTAGGATAAAACGGCAACCAACAGATTGGGAAAAGATCTTTACCAATCCTATAACAGATAGAGGGCTTATGTCCAAAATATACAAAGAACTCAAGAAGTTAGACCGCAGGGAGGCAAATAACCCTATTAAAAATGGGGTTCAGAGCTAAACAAACAATTCCCAGCTGAGGAATGCCGAATGGCTGAGAAACATCTAAAGAAGTGTTCAACATCTTTAGTCATAAAGGGAAATGCAAATCAAAACAACCCTGAGATTTCACCTCACACCAGTGAGAATGGCTAAGATCAAAACTCAGGTGACAGCAAATGCTGGCGAGGATGTGGAGAAAGAGGAACACTCCTCCATTGTTGGTGGGATTGCAGACTGGTACAACCATTCTGGAAATCAGTCTGGAGGTTCCTCAGAAAATTGGACATTGAACTGCCTGAGGACCCAGTTATACCTCTCTTGGGCATACACCCAAAAGATGCCCCAACATATAACAAAGACACATGCTCTACTATGTTCATAGCAGCCTTATTTATAATAGCCAGAAGCTGGAAAGAACCCAAATGCCCTTCAACAGAGGAATGGATACAGAAAATGTGGTACATCTACACAATGGAATAGTACTCAGCTATCAAAAACAATGACTTTATGAAATTCATAGGCAAATGGATGGAACTCGAAAATATCATCCTGAGTGAGGTAACCCAATCACAGAAAAACACAAATGGTATGCTCTCATTGATAAGTGGCTATTAGCCCAAATGCTTGAATTGCCCTAGATGAACAGAACACATGAAACTCAAGAAGGATAACCAAAGTGCGAATGCTTCACTCCTTCTTTAAAAGGGGAACAAGAATACCCTTGGCAGGGAATAGGGAGGCAAAGTTTAAAACAGAGGCAGAAGGAACATCCATTCAGAGCCTGCCCCACATGTGGCCCATACATATACAGCCACCCAATTAGATAAGATGGATGAAACAAAGAAGTGCAGGCTGACAGGAACTGGATGTAGATCTCTCCTGAGAAACACAGCCAGAATACAGCAAATACAGAGGCGAATGCCAGCAGCAAACCACTGAACTGAGAATAGGACCCCCGTTGAAGGAATCAGAGAAAGAACTGGAAGAGCTTGAAGGGGCTCGAGACCCCTTATGAACAACAATGAAGCAACCAGAGCTTCCAGGGACTAAGCCACTACCTAAAGACTATACATGGACTGACCCTGGACTCTGACCTCATAGGTAGCAATGAATATCCTAGTAAGAGCACCAGTGGAAAGGGAAGCCCTTGGTCCTGCTAAGACTGAACCCCCAGTGAATGTGATTGTTGAGGGGAGGGCTGTAATGGGGAATGGATGGGGAGGGGAACACGTATATAGAAGGGGAGTGGGAGTGGTTATGGGGATGTTGGCCCAGAAACCAGGAAAGGGAATAACAATCGAAATTTAAATAAGAAATACTCAAGTTAATAAAGATAAAAAAAATAACAAGGAATGAGTGAACCAAAGCAAGACTAAAACTCAGTAGGGCAAACATCAAATCCTATAGATCAATGTTCAACATCTACAGCTTCTCAAGGCATTATCTAAATGGATTAGTAGCCCTCACTCTCTATCTCTGATATTTAAATCTCACATAGGTTCCCATTTGACCTATCCAACTCCTGACATGCAGCTTTCCTTAGTGGGTAACCCATAGTTCTAGAATCTTCAATATCTTATGGTCTCCACTGCAACTTGAGTTTTATCTTGAAAGTTTCAGACTTTCTTCCCAGGGTCTTTGCAGAAATTCTTGTCTTGCCACACATTATCTGATATTAGCAGGAAATCTAGAACTACTGTGAAAGATTGCACAGTCCTTAATTGTATGCCCTTCACATTGCAAAACCTGTACTATATAGCTAATGCTGCCTAATCCTGATGCCAATTAAGAACAGTACTTATCCTTGGGCAAAATTCTATCATTTTGTGTGTGTGTGTGTGTGTGTGTGTGTGTGTGTGTGTGTGTGTGTATGTGTGTGTGTGTGTTCACTCTGGGCTTCCTTAGGAAGTTGCATTGAAGGAAGAGGCAATGTTTTCCATGTTATCCTCAGTTTACGCTTTTTCCTTACAGAAGTTATTGAATTGTTTATGAATATAGTCCTGCCCTCAGAATACCATTCTTGTTGTCTCAGTGGAAAATGCAATTTCTCTCTATTGACAATAATCTCTGTAACAATTATAGCTCTGTTCATACGTACCTTGATAATGACATCAATTCATAATTTTACCCACCAAACTAGGGAATTTTCTTTCTATCTTTCTATTCTGCATTTTTCACACACACACACACACACACACACACACACACACACACACACACACACTTACACCCTCTCTGTCTCTATCTGTCTTTGTGTCTCTGGCTCTCTCTCTCTGTTTCTCTCTCCCTCTGTACATGTGTGCTCACACTTGTAGCTAAGCAAAATGTCATATATTGAATGCTCTTCTAGCTTAAAATTCCTGGTGCTAAACAAAAGCACAAATTAATACATTACTGTTATAGTCAGCCTCACTCAATTTCTTGTGACACGACAGAATAGAGCTATGGTCCTTGTCAGAATATTCCACAATTGCTTTCTAACTCAGTTTGCAATAGTCTTTATTCCCCTTTGAAACATCATGACCCTGGTGTCCAATGTCCACATTCTCTTAGCATTCTGGTCATCAAAACTGTCCTCATTTGCAGAATGCTACAGCTTGCTAGCCCAGTTTTAAATTCCCCCACATTCTCCTTCAAATAATTCCAGATTTATCACTAGGAAGACCCCAGTTCTAGGTACCAGATCTCTGTATTAGCTATTGTTATCATTGTTGTGACAAAATATTCTGAGTAAAGCAACTGAAAGGGAAAAAGGTTTATTCCACCTTGCAATTAGTGAGTACAGCCCACTGTGACAAAAGGCAAGGTAGCAAGGATATGAACCATCAAGTTTCACTGAGTTCTGGTGCTCAGTTCACTCTCTTGTCTTTGAGTCAGGGATCCTAACTCATGGGATGTTGTCCCCCACATTCACAATGACTCTTCCTACCTAAATTACTTAATGAGGATAATGTCTCCTAGTCACGTTCAGAGTCATGTCTCTGAATTCTAGATTCCACCAGTTGCCAACATTACCCTTTACATTGGCCATTTTCATTAGTACTTTTTTTTTTGCAAAAACATTATTATAAAAGTTTTTTAGATGACAATATTTCCTATGAACAATGTCAAATTGATAGTGTCAAGCTGTAAGCCTGTAGATTGTTGCTAAAATAGCCTATAATAATTCAAGGAACCAGCACAGTGATGAGCCTTACACAGTGGATGAAGAGGTCTTCCATAAAAGATTTACAGCAGCACTCCCTGGCTAAAAATTCCATGCCAGTGCTCATTGACAATGCTCAAAAGCATTCCCCTCACTTTCTGTTAATTCAACAAAATAGTCCTTTAAAATTATGTGTCTGCAATTGTATCCTCTGGAGGTAATGACTATGTTATTAACCTTAACTATAATAACACATTATCACCATTTAGTTTCAGTTAGTTAATTTGTAAAACAATAGAGAAGATTCTCTAAGTAAGAATCTCTTACTCCTTATTGGCACTGAATAAATACAGTGACCCTCACTGGAAATGGCAGGGACCTGAGAAAGAACAGCAGTTTTCTGCAGAGGATAGAGTTGGAGTTGAGGAGTTCCTGGGGAACTCAGAAACCAAAACAGATGTAATCAACCTTGAGGCATATACTACCAGAACTCAGAGCTATTTAGGGCCTTGGGTGAAGGGTATATTTACGTTCTCCAGAACTTTATTTAACTTATTGACTATCACAGGAAATTTCTTATATGACTACTGCTGTCACAACTCTCCCTAGAAGCAACAGGGAAACTGATGATATTTTTGTTGTTGTTTGGGTTTTTAATGAAATATAAACCTTGAAATAATTTAATTCTCACAAATAATCAACTCTTGTGAAAAACAAAGTTCCAAATCATATTTTCCCCCTCTGGTTTTTCTTCATGTTTTCTCAGACTATAAGTTAGAATCTGAAGCCATTGACTTTAAATCACAAATGTGAATCTTATTTTGTAAGTAACTGAAAATCACTACTCCGTGTAAAATTCTTCTCAAACCTTTGGTACTTGAAAAAGCCATCAAACAACCACACACACACACACACACACACACACACACACACACACACACATACACACACACACATACATAAATGCGTGTGTATATACATATATATATATATACATATATAAAAAAAAATTGACAATATGAAAATATCAGGACAATAACTATGTTGTCCATAGAACTGCATCAAATATAAACCTGGTAGATGTAATTAACTTCTCTATAATTTTCTGTGAATCCTCAGAAGGTCAATAAAATTTCAATGATGACTGTATCTTGTACTTTATTATGTACCAGCAAAAGTGTTGAACATTCATTCAAGTACAACGTTTTTTTTATCTTTATTAACTTGAGTATTTCTTATTTACATTTTATTTACATTTCAATTGTTATTCCCCTTCCCGGTTTCCAGGCCAACATCTCCCTAGCCCCTCCCCCTCCCCTTCTCGATGGGTGTTCCCCTCCCCATCCTCCCCCCATTACCGTCCTCCCTCCAACAATCACGTTCACTGGGAGTCCAGCCTTGGCAGGACCAAGGGCGTCCCCTTCCACTGGTGCTCTTACTAGGCTATTCATTGCTACCTATAAGGTTGGAGCCCAAGGTCAGTCCATGTATAGTCTCAGAATTTTTAAATAGGATAATCATATGTCAAATTGAAAACAAATGAGAATGTAGAACACAAAGCAGACAAAGAATTTTCCAACTGTATTAGGAAACATAAACATAATGTGTATTGGTGAGACTTTATGAATACAGCTTCTAACATCATTAGGAGACATAATCTCACAGGAAACTCAGTGATCCTTTTGCTCTTACAATCTCTCTACCCCCTTTTCCCCACATTCCCTGAAGTGGGTATGTCCATTGACACTGCCATTCGCAAGTTTTCATTTTGATTTGATTGTGATTTCCATAGTGGCTTTCATCTACTGCAAAGAGAAGTTGCTTTGATGAGGTGGCTCATGCCAAACTGAACAGGGAAAATCAAAACAGAGAAAAAAGGGGCTGGAGAGATGGCTCAGCAGTTAAGAGCACTGACTGTTCTTCCACAGGTCCTGAGTTCAAATCCCAGCAACCGCATGGTGGCTCACAACCATCTGTAATGGAATCTGATGTCCTCTTCTGGTGTGTCTGAAGACAGCTACAGTGTACTCATATAAATTAAATAAAATAAATAAACCTTTAAAAAACAATTAACCATCATGATGTTTAAAAAAAAAAAAACAGAGAAAAAAGGAGGAGCCCAGATTGTGGGTAAATCACAAACACTGGACATTGAGTTATTTATATTGTTTGGGGTTGGTTTTGCTCTGGTCAAATTGTGACTATGTCCTGACTTTTCCTTTTTGAAGTGAGAAGGTATTTAATTTAATTTTTAATTTTATAGAAGCCCATAGCCATAAGACTCTGAACTTTTAAAGCCAATTTTGGATTTTTTAAAACAGATTGGTTATTTTAATGAGACTACAGTTTTAGTGTGTTTCAATTTATAAAGACTGTGGGACTTTGAAAGTTATTTATATTTTATATGATTATATTTATATTACTATGCCACCTTAAGGGTAAATGAGAAAGAAAAGGTTCCAATTGAAAAGTGATATATTTGTGTAAGAGTATTTCTTTTTCTGGCTAGTTCTATGTCAACTTGACAAAAACTAGAATCATCAGAGAGTAAGGATCCCTAACTGAGAAAATATGTCTATAACATATGTCTATAAGCAAGCCAATAGGGCATTTTCTTAATGATTTATAGAAGAAAGTCCAGCCCACTGTGGATATTGATATTCTTAGGCTGGTTTCCTGGGTTCAATAGGAAAGCAGGTTGAGCAAGCCATATTGGAGCAAGTCAGTAAGCAGCACTCTTCCATGGTTTCTGCATCAGTTCCTGCTCCCCCATTCCCCTGCCTCTGCTTCCCTATTCTGTTTGAGTTCTTATCTTGACATCCTTTGATGATAAAATGGGATGTAAAAGCATAAGCTGAATAGGCACTTTCTTTCCCAAGTTGCACTGGTCATGATATTTCATCATAGCAAAAGTAACACTAATTAACACATACCTCTAAAACAGATTCCAAAACACATTATAAGTTTGGCTCGAGATATCAAAAAAAAAAAAAAATCAAGGGAAAGAGAAATACCTAGATTCAAATCTCTGTCAAGATCACAGTCTTGGTTTACGTAAAGATTTAGACCAGGGTCTTGAACTAACTAACCCCAAGTCCAGTAGCCAACGGTACTTTTTCTAGGCATTTATCACAGTTTGGCATATTTAATTTATCAGGAATGCAATTTTGCGATAATGGGTAAAAAGAAAAACAAAAACAAGGAAATAAAAAAGGAAAGGAAGAAAGAAAGGAAGGAAGAAAGGAAGAAAAAGAGAAAGTTAACTTCTTTGTTTTTCTTGTACCAGTCAATTGCTATTGTTAAAATGATATGCTATTCAGAAGCCATTTTTAATAAGTCCAGTGTGTGCTTCCATATCCTAACTCCCAACTCAGACAGAAATCTCCTGCTCTACCAGAGGCCGTTCCAGATCCCAAAATCCCACTAACAGACCTCCACAACTTTTTCAGTATTCACATGTCAATACTATTCATAATTCCGCCAATCCTTGCCTTGTCCCAGACCCAACTCAGACGCAACCCTTTGCTCAACCATAGTCCATACCAACTAGAAGCCCAGAGAGGAAACAAAAACCAAGCAGCCAAATACCCAACCAACAAAGACAAACTCAGAAACCAGAACCTCAGTCTAGGATCACAACAATCCCACATGCCTTGATGACATCACAGAACACAATCAACAGGCAGTGCAAAGTGTCACCACCATAACCCAACTATCTGAATATTCTAATACAGTTGAAGACAAGAAAAAGACTTTAAAATAAACTTTATGAAGATAACAAAGATCCTTAAAAAGGAAATAAATCTTTTTTAAAAATCAAGTCAAAGAGAGACAAGCAAAAAATGAAATAATAAATAAATCATTTAAAGTCAAGAAAGAAAAGAAGACAAAAACAAAAAAAAAGGTTGAAGGAAATGAAGAAAAATGTTGAAAACCTGGATGGAAATATAATCAATAAGCAAAATACAAATTTAGGAAACTCTAGAAATGAAAAATTTAGGCAAGCGGACAGGAATTACTGAGGTAAAGAGGAAAGCTGTGTAAACAGAAGAGATGGAGAGAATCTCAGGAGTTGAAGTTACAACAGCAGAATCATTGTTCAAAATAATATTAAAACAAAATATAAACCCTGATACAAAGCATCCAGGAAATCTGGGACATTATGAAAATAACAAACCTAAGAATTGTAGGAATAAAGCATGAAGAAAAACACAGCTCAAAGACATAGAAAATATTTTTCATCAAAATCAGAGGGGAAAAAAAGGGACCAAAGAGCAAATGGATCTAGTCAGCTGGTGTGGCCATTGTAATATCTAACAAAATAGACTTCAAACCAAAATTAATCAAAAGAGACAGGGAAGGACACTTCATAGTCATGAATGGAAAAATCTACCAGGATTATATTTAAATTCTTACCAACTGTCCTCTAAACACAAGGACAGCCACATTTGTAAAAGAAACATTACTAAAACTAAAAATCACACAATGACCCTCACACATTGATAGTCGGACATTTCGATATCTCACTCTCACCAATGAAAAAGTCATCAGGACAAAAATAAAATGGATAAATATTGTAGCTAACAGACATTATAAATCAAACAAACCTAACAGACATCTACAGAACATTTCACCCAATCACGAAAGAATAAACCCACTCTGATTCCTTCAACAGGGGTCCCATTCTCAGTTCAGTGGTTTGTTGCTGGTATTCGCCTCTGTATTTGCTGTATTCTGGCTGTGTCTCTCAGGAGAGATCAGAGAAAGGACTGGAAGAGCTTGAAGGGGCTCGAGACCCCATATGTACAACAATGCCAAGCAACCAGAGCTTCCAGGGACTAAGCCACTACCTAAAGACTATATATGGACTGACCCTGGACTCTGACCTCATAGGTAGCAATGAATATCCTAGTAAGAGCACCAGTGGAAGGGGAAGCCCTGGGTCCTGCTAAGACTGAACCCCCAGTGAACGTGATTGTTGGGGGAGGGCGGCAATGGGGGGAGGATGGGGAGGAACACCCAGTTAGAAGGGAGGGGAGTGGTTAGGGGGATTTGGCCCGCAAACTGAGAAAGGGAATAACATTCGAAATGTAAATAAGAAATACTCAAGTTAATAAAGAAAAAAAGGAAAAAAAATAATAAACCCACTCAGCACCTCACAAAACTGTCTCCAAAGTGACCACAAGCACAGTTCCAAAGCAAGTCTCAAAAGATTAAAAGAACTGAAATAAACCCCCTGTATCCCACCAGACCACAACCGAATAAAGCTGAATTTCAACAAAATACAACAGAAAACCCGAAATTCAAAAAACTGAACAACTTCCTACTAGATGACTACCAAGCGAAGACAGAAATAAAAAAGTAAATCTTTCGATAATTCAATGTAAATGAACATACTACATACTAAAATTATTGGACACAATTAAGTGGTATTAGAAAAAAATGCTTAAGTATTTTTTTAAATAAAGTGATAAATTTCTACTAGCAAGCTAACAGTCTACCTGAAAGCTCTAGAAGAAAAAGAAGTAAGCAGCCCCAAGAGGACTAGACAATAAGAAAGAATGGAACTGAAGTCTAAAATCAATAAAATAGTAGCAAAGAGAACACAAAGAGTTAATGAAACAAAGAGCTTGTTCTTTGAGAAAATCAACAGGATAAATGAAGCCTTATTCAAACTAACTAAAAGGCTCAACTGGTTACTGTCCACTCTGGAGGGAGTCACAGCAGCAATTCTAGCTGGAACATGGAGGTTTCCTCTTCCCAGATGACATTAGCTTGTGTCAAGTTGACAAAAGTATTAGCCATCATGAGATCTGATTTTTATAACATTGGCACAAAAAAATGTGTATGTTAAAGTATACATACTGGAAAAAAAGGATTGTTAGACTATAAACATATTACATGTGCCAACTTTGCACCTTGCAAAAGAATAAATAAATTGAAACACTTTACTATCAAGAAAATAAAATATCTACTTAATCATTGACCCAGTTGTAGTCTCATGTGTATAGAGATTGTTTTAGTTATTAAGGAGCAAAATGTGAAACTTCAGTTTCATAAATCTTGAAATTGTGTGAAACATTAAAGAACAATATTAAATTGAAAACTACTATACTTAAGGAAAATTTTTAAAAAATCATGTTATTGTGCAACCTCTCTATTGAAGGATCTTGATGTTGGGTAAACTTAATATTTCGTTAAAAGTTATGTATTTCTGCAGTATTTAGACAATTCTACTAAAATGTGTTAGTGAAATGATAATATTCTACTTTTTCTTAGAAGGAGTATATATAGTGGGACTTTTTCACACTCACAGTGATATAAATAATGACACAGAGGTTTATTAATATTTTAAAGCTTAGGCCTTAGCTTGCTCATCTCCCAACTACTCTATAATTCTGGCCGACATCCTGTTACATGACCAGGTCTACCACTCTGCCCTGCTCTAGTCAATCCATCCACCTCCAACCCCATGGGCAAAATCTCCTGCTTCTCAATTTTTCACCCAGAGTCCCTCTCTCTTCCAAGATCTGCCTTCCACTTCCTGTCCTGCGATTGGCTGTCAGATCTTTATTAAAACAAATCAGATACAATTCTAAATTGCTTTAGGCAGGGGAAGAGGGAACAAATATTTACAAACCATGAAGTGGGCCAAGGCTATAGAAAGCAAGATCCAGCTAGTATTTAGCTCTCTGCTGGTGCAGAATTAGCAATTGACTATCAAAAACAGACCTTCATGTGCTGTCTCCCTACAAGTATACAACTGCTCATTACTTGTTTCCCTAAAATAAGTATTAAGGTTTGAAGTTATAACACAGTATTAATATCATAATTCAAACTATTTTTGACTTTTATGTTATGATGTTCCATATGAAAATTACGCTCTTTAAAATACGATGTGTAAATTTATATTGACAATGAAGTGTGTTTTTAAAATGGAGAAATCATTGAGAATTCTGTGTCTTTTCTGATTGCCCGAGACTAAGCATTTGCGCTCTGTCATCCAGTCCCAGGGCATCTTTGTTGATGTGCATTCTTAGTTTTCTTCTAAAGTATCAGAAGTGCATGCAAGCTACATGGGAAACACTGACCAGTTCTTCCTTCTTGGCATTGTACTCTATTTGCTACCCCGTGTGCCTGCCCCATAACATCATTACCCATGTGTGGAAAAGTGCTTTGCACTTAAAATCACTCTACTGTCTTTCTCCACACTCTTACAGCCAAGATCAACCTAAAATGCAACGAATCTGCTTAAACTGTAAGAAAAACGCATCAACATTTGGCCAAAGGTTTTAGAATAAGTTCTTTATGTAGTACACGATCATGCCATTTTTTAAAGCAGGAGCTTGTATTGTGGTGTTCTCAGTAGACACGACAGCTGCAATTTCTCTACATATTTAGTCAACTTTCAAGAAAATAAAAGTTTTGAGTTTTACAGGCATTTTATAAGATAGTTTTTATTTTCTTTTCCTCGATGTGCTTGCTGACATTATTGAACATTTTTGCATGTTTGTTGAGCATTCTAATCTTTTCTTCAAGCATTTTCATTGAGTATTTGCTAATATCAGTGATGCTGTTCTTTAATGTGTTCTATCTTCTTCAATCAGCTTTTCTCTTGTCTTTGAGAAAGGATCTGTTACTGAGACTAAATCCAGTGAACTCCAGGATCCCCAAACTTCTGCTCCCTGGCACACACCCCATTAGACACTTTACACACATGGTGGGGATCCTAACTCAGGCCCCCATGCTTGCTCAGCAAACACTTGACTAATTGAGCCTTATAACATTGGTGAGGTTACTCATAATGAGAAAATTTTCATTTTGTTTTAGAACAAAAATTGGCAAGGATTCCAAATTTCTCTACATCATGCATCAGTTCCATTACACTTTGAATTATATGTAGAATTCACAGAATAACATGTATGCTTTGACTTTTTTTTCTGAAAAAAAATGAAAACCAAATGACAAAATCTAAAACTAAATTAGGAAACTCACCTAGAAGATTTGGAGTTTTCAGAATTAGTGATTCCTAAAATTCAGCAAATACTAAAGAGGGTGGCATCAAATATTGTTGACTGGTTTGTACTACATATTTTATTATGTAGTGACTGTTTTAAGCCCACATATGTTTTTATTGTGATATGGATGACTGTGTAAGAGAATTTAATTTAAAATACTAAAAGAGGCAAATTTTAAGTTATCTTGAAATGGGTATTTCACGACAGAGCTGAGTTAATTATCCAGGTAAATAACTATAGAAAAAATTTAATATTCAAAATTGTATTATGAATTTTGGTTAACTGGCTATATAGTCCTGGAAGCCTTGAGAATTTCTGAGATATCCATAGTCTCAATTTAAAACCCTCAAAAAAAAAACACATTTTTTTTAAAAACGCTACTGTTTATTCGCAATATGTAAGTATATTATCAGTTTCAAATGTGCAAGAAATGTGTTTGCACGTTTATTAATATTTAATGCTTTCAGACATAAACTTGGAAAAAAGGAAGAATTCAAGGTTTTCTAAATATATCCAACATTATTATGAAGTAATAGTTTTGATAGTAGTGATTTTTAAAATATGCCCATGGGACACTGTTTCAGAAAATGTTGCGGGGGTTGGGGATTTAGCTCAGTGGTAGAGCGCTTGCCTAGGAAGCGCAAGGACCTGGGTTCGGTCCCCAGCTCCAAAAAAAAAAGAACAACAACAACAAAAAAAAAAAAAAAAAAAGAAAATGTTGCATGAGTCTACACCATAACATTTGCCTGTGTGCTCATCTCCACAAAACTGCCTAGCATTAAAATTCCATGCTCAGTTTTCGTGGAAAAAAATTACCATCCTTATGCCAATCCTTAGTTTTTCACTTACAAAGCATAGTTCCTGGATATGTCAGGTTGCAAGCTTCTCCACCCGTGTTTGTGTAGCTATCCTATAAGCATGTAGTGGAGAACACTACTCTTTCAAACTTCTTCACTTAGGCACATAGGGAAAACTCCAAAGAAGGGAGAATACACTAGACATCAAGAGCAAGAATTGGGGGACTGTCTATAGGCCCCAAAAGATCAAAGGCACTTTATTTAACAAAGAAACATGCTGCAAAAATAGTGAATCCTGTTACTTTTGTCTTCATTCCCTGTTTAATTTTTGTATACTTCTAAGCCTTAAAGTTATTTTATCCAATGTTTTCTTAATGTTATCAATTTCTTATCTAGCTCTCAAAACCAAACTTTCTGTATCATCTCTAAACAAACAAAATTGGATCTGAGGACTGAGAGACTGTCTTTGTCAAGGGAAAAATAAACTTAAGTGTCCTTGAAAATTTGTTCATACAAAAGCAGCAAAGGAGATAAAACATACTACTCTAAAAAAGCATAGACTTAGAAAACTTTTAGTTGGGAAAAATCTTTGAGATAATAAAATATCATTTCTATGTCATAACAATAGCTATTGGTTTTATGTTTTCTCTGTGGCCATGGAAAAAGTAACCCTAAATGTAATTTTCAAGATTCAATCACTCTTGGATCCAACATTCATAAATCCTAAAGATATCCAACATATTAAAGTGGCTGCAAGGTTTTTGTATAGGGGCAAGGACTGGAGATTGATCCTCTTCTCCCTTGTGGAGAAGCATCTGTATGACTCTTAGCTTGCATTCTTCTGTTTCTGATGTTGACTTCAGAAAGTAGAATCTTTTTGTACATTTTCAATGTTCAGCAAGCAGGTGATTTTAGGTCTTTACAAGATCCTCTGCATAGAAGGCTGTAATTACTCAAGAGCTTCCTCAAAGTTCCTTTCAATTTGCCAGATTTCTTCCCATCCCAAAGCTAATTGTTTTCTATCAACATTTTTTTGCCTGCCCAAATAATCATTTCACTATTTGTAGGAGCAGAGGAGGAGTCAGATGCTCTGAGGTAAATGAAGCCTCTTATATCTATCCTGTTATTTTACATTGTATCACTTATTTCAAAATATTAAGGTTTATTACATATAAATAATTTTCTTCCTGTCACTTGAATGTTATATTCCACAGAAAAACAACTACCCTCTTTTAATCCTAATACACCCAGTATCCATGTATCCATTATACAGACTGAAAACAACTGTAAAAAAAATTGTTCTAAATAAAAGCTTTTCTGGCCAAGTGAAGACAACATGAGTACACAAAGATGTTCTATGGTGCTGGTCTATGAACTGACAGAGGGGTCTGGGACACCACAGGTGATAACTGTAAGTGTAGTCAATAAGGGTAAAATGATATGTTACACCCCTCTCTCTTTTACACATAAACCTCCTATGAGAAAGTATTAATGCCCTTACAAACTATAATGATCAAAATCAGAAAACAATGAGTAGAAATAAACATGCCTTCTTTCCTTCTAACGATGACAAAACTACATTGAGTCTCATAGAAATCGAATGTCACAAAAAAGGTAGACTAGGAACATTGATGTGACTGAGAAAGGAGAACCAAGAGCAAGTTTAAGCAGAGCAAAGATAACTCAGATTAGTTATGCAGAAGCAGCTAAGGCCAGTGGGGAAAGGATGGGCAAAGGAGGGTCCATTCTCCTCCTAATTGGTTTCTTTTACAACCTATAAATCTATTTCAACACTGATGAAAAGTATTGAAGAAAAGAAAGAAAATTCCAAATAAATGGAATTCCAAATGATAACAAGAAAAACCTTCTCTCCTCTCCTTTCTTCTCTTTCTCTTTTCTCCCTCTTGGCATTTCCCTTCTTTGTAGATTTTTACTAAATTCAACATATTGCTCCATTATAAAAGATCGTAAGTTGGACAGTATAGGCAAATATTATCCTTGCATTTTCAAATTAATCTTGCAGCCCATGAACTCCTATGTTTTGAATAGGTGTTGGTTTTAGAGAAACAAAAGGTATTTGTTTTGCTGAGTACTGCAGACATCTCACTAAATGACAAAGGTGGGAACGTTACACCAACTCAAATTTTAATGAAAACCTTTCAGCTAATGACTTGTTTGAAAGAACAAAATTAAATAATAGTCAACTGAGACTAGGAGCTGACCCTACCACTGGCCTGTCTGCCCTTCATCTAGTAAACAATGAGACAGGTTTGAATAATTGATCTACATTGATTTACAATAAAATGGCAACATGTCTCCACATCATAAAAGATTTATGTTTTTATTCAGTGTTTATGTTGATATCTTAAGTAGCAAGCACATAGCACAGCACATCCTTATGTAGTGACAAGACCAAATGCGCTTTGGCAGAGCTTCAGTATAAAAATTAGAAGGTGTTGATTTCATTACCACTCTGGCAATACATTCGAAAGAGTGTTAATGACTATTAATGGCCTAGTCCTCAGCCAGAAGAATGCCTGAAGTCAGGGAAAGTGGCATTTTATCTGCTCTTAAACATTAAAAACAGAGAGGCTCCTACAGTTGCAGTGGTAAGTGCCTTTCCTGCTCTACAAATAATCACATCCCCTACTTATCTGAGCTTTTGAAAGCGTTTGAAAGCAAGGCAAACCCAATTTCAACACTCTAGAGGTTTGCCTCGCCTTTGTCTATAACACATGAGGCTCCTGTCAAAAATGTAGGTGAACAAAATTGTTTCCAGAAGGCCCTTTTGTCTCCTCACATTTGTATCAGAGAAGCTGTAGATTCGGATTTCATTTAAAAGAAAAGGCAAGAGAGAGTCCCTTACTTCTTGTCCTGGTCTATTTTTGGAAATACCAATGAATCCAAATAACCTGTTATGGAACACAACACAATCCTTCCAGGTTGCTGCAGCCCAAATATTCGGAAGGCTTTCTTTTCTTCTTTTTTTCCTGGCTCCCCCCTCTTTGATCCCTTGAGAGCCTAAAATCAACAAGTTATTAGATGAGGAATGGAAACTTCTGTTTCAGAAAGCACAAGTGCAGCTAGACAACAGAAAACAGATGCCAATTATTTGCCAATGGCTGCTGGAAAACAAAACATTTTATGACATTTACTCTGCCTTAGCAGAGCTGCCGCTAATGCCAAAGAAAAATAAACTGGCCAAATTACCAGCAGCCGCTTTCAAAATGTGGGATATTATAATTTGGAGTCTCTTTCTACACTCTATCATTCTGTGACCTAACAGTTCCTCACACACTGATTCTGCACACAGCCTTCTATAAGCTGCAAACATTACAATAGAATATGAGGGGAAATATGTGTTGCTGCTGTGTACAGTTAAGTATATGCTATGAGTCAATGCCTTCTGCAGAGACTTCTCATTCCACTGTTTCCTGATGCAAAGACACAATGCCTGAAAATGAATTCCTTGACACATATTTCTATATGATGTGGCAAAAGCGTCAAATTAAATATCTTACATCGAACTCAGCTGAATTATTCATTGCTAAAGTGATGTCACAAGCAATGCTTAAGTATTTTTCCTCCAGTAGTGAACAGAGGCTTAATGTAGTCAAAATCAATATCTATCCAGTCACATAAGTATATACGTGCTCCATGAACATTTTTTTGGATTAAATATCTCACCTTTAAGAAACGTTTCTGAGGCGCTCTACTGAAAGTAGCAGTTATGACAAACAAAAATTTAAATTTCTTTCAGTCATGACACTAATACACTGAAGGTTTTGATTTGCAAATATTCTTTTGAAAAATCCTCTATAGCATTCTTCATTCTCTCTTGCCATAACTGGTTTTAGCTATCTAAAAGGTTCAAATAAACGCAATTAATGCATGTTCCTTCATAGTATGGATTTACACATGCAATGGTGTTATCAAATCTGTCACAAGTTATCTACATTGCCTCAAGAAGTAGACTGAATGACTCAGAAGGGAACTAAAGAAGAGACTGCACATCTCTGAGCAAATGTATGATGTACACCCTGGAAGATGAGGATAAAAATGAGTCAAGAGCATGTGTCTAGGCTTTTAATGACTACATGGCTCACAAGAGGTCACATCAAAGCTCACTGTGGCAAAGCCTGAGATTCTATAGTTCTATCATATCCATGTGACCATGTAAAATAGGCAACCAACAGATAAGACTTAGGCAAGTCATGACTGAAGAATATTCTTCCAGATTACTTCATGTGTCACTCAATGTCCATAACTCAACACCTGGACTCAGTGTGGTGTAAGGATACTGAGTAACAGCCACTGAAGACATGTATCATCTTTTTCTTAGATTTACCACCACTAAGAGTTTCTATATGATGTGTGTATGTGGGAAGATCCACTTAAAATCCTGTGGAACTTCACCCTGTGGTGAAGACTATGAGAATATCATGTTACACGCAAAGGGAAAATGTGACTGTATCCCTACTTAATACTTAAACAAGAGGGGCCTCTAGTTCCTAGCAGTATGTCTTTCTAATAGATAACATTGAACACCTAAGTAATTGTCAATAGAAAAGAAAAACAGCATTGTTTTTGTCTTTACTCCCATCCTCTTTAGCAGTAGAATACACAAGGGAGTATAGCTTTCGGGGGCAATACTTTGCCAGTCCTGATACATATTCATTTGGGCTGCAATTAGCTAATATAATATCGTCTGCCCACCTCACATCACTCTATCTCTAGTCGGAAGAAGCCTCACTATCAAGTCAACACCATAGGGTACCATTCTGTGGGAACTTTGCACTTTTACAAATTCAGGATAGCTTATTCAGTAGTTTGAGTTTTTGGTGCTTTTTCTGCCTCACTAGGAAGCAACTAGAGAGATGTCACAATAAAGTAGAGAGAAAACTAATTTTATATTCCTCTACAGGAAGCAACCTTATTGGATGCATTGTATTCTGGACCACATCTCACTCCTTCAAGCCACCTCCAGTCTCCAAGTATCTTTCACTATTTCAGGTGCCTTTCTCTCTTCAACTCATTTATGCTTAGTTTGTTTTCATTGCCCCATGGGTAGAGCATTACAAAAGTCTCTTAATAGCCTGTCTTCTGTCACAACTTCAATCACAGAGACTCATTCATCTGTGTACACTTTATTTATTTTTGATGTTGGAACCCAGTGTATTGTATTCTGCAGAAATGAAGCATTATAGACATGTAGTTTACTATATATCATGCAAAAATGAATATTCATTTTTTACATTAGTCAAAAGAAATCCAAATAGCAGGATGACATTGAAGAAGAATGTTGTTATCATATTCCTTTATGTGTGATCCATATATCACATGAGAGATTTAGAGAATGTCAAGCATGGTCATCCACTGACTTCTTGTGTCTAAGATTGAGAAAGGAAAATCAATGGGCCACCAGTCAGTCTAGAATACAAAGAAAGATCTTGTTTCATTCAAAGCAAATTAGAAACAAAAAGGGACAAGAAAAATACAAGGAAACCGTAAGTCAAGAATATGGAATCAGAGGGCTTAGGACATGATGCTGCAATCAAGAGCAAATACTACTCTTGCAGAGGACCTGAGTTTGGTTCCCAGCATGTATATCAGGTGACTCACAAGCTCACGTAACTGCACTTGAAGAGGATTTCACACAATCTTCTAGCTTCCTTGAGCACCCTCACTCACATGCATATATCCACATATGCACACAGAATTAATGACAAAATGCATCTCAGAAAAACAGTCCGTGTACACTTTATTAATTGTCCACTTTTCAACTGTCTTTAGCTCTATTTTGCTAAAGTCTGTCATGCAAACTATTTAACAAATATATTCATAATTTCCAAACCTCTTGTTAAACTGGTACTTTTAACACCACAAACAGTTCACTAGCCTGCCTGTTTATGTTTTCCATACTTTCTGAGCACTTATCTATAACCTAAACACTTCTTGCACTGTATTTTTTCTTGAAGCCTCTCTTGGACAACCCAATCACTTCTGATCTCTCCTAGTCTAGTCATTTTTATCATTATTCATAATCTACCTGTGTATTTTTTTCTCAGACATTTTAAAAGTTTTAGTAGCTGCTTGACATTGAAGCTTTTGGAAGATCAGATGTATACACATCATAGAACACAGAAGACTATTCTAAGCAACATTGATGCCTGAAAACATTTCCTTCATGTGATCACATTAACCACGTCTAAGCAAATGTTAACACATTGTGAAGAACTGCACCATGGCATTTATACCATACATCTGTGCCTTTGAAATGCCAATATTGATTTGAAATAGTCACTCATAATTCAAGTATAGAATATACAATTGTATTTAAACTGTTAACAAGAATAATATAAAAATTTGCAAGTTGTTCTTCCAGAGAACCAAGAGTTCTATTCCCAGCCCCCAAATCAGGTGGTTCACAACTACCTGAAACTTCTCTTCCAGGGTGTGCAAATACCTCTTCTGGTTTCCTTATGAACTTCCACATAGATACTATGTACACACACACACACACACACACACACACACACAACCCAAGTCTTTCCAATTTGTTTTCTAAAGAGTCTGTGCCTTTTGACAATCACACTATTTCACCTGCCCATTTACGATCTTTTGCCAATTTTCTGCAAGTTTGTATAACTATCATATAAGGTCTCATTGAATGAGTGAATGTAAATGATTAATGTTCTAATTATTTCTATGTATCTCTAAAGCTGTTGTCATTGAAGGATTTAGAAACCTCCTCAAAGGTAATCAAAATTTCTTGGTTAAAATACTGACTAATTAATTCTACAAGTACTTATACATCATCATATCAAAGTAATTTGTATAGAAATATAAAAATTAATAAACTGAATGTTCGAATCAAAATTTTCCCATCAGTGCCAATAGCATGTTTCCATCATTGATGCTGGTATATCTTTTCAAGAGAAAATTCATAAAGTGATTTGATTTTATAAAACAGATTTATCATGTTATGTGTAGGAGTGCTTAGCATGCATGTATATGCACAAACCACATGTGTGCAGTGTCCACTGCTGTCATAAGATAGCATTGACTTCTGAAGACCTGAGTTATACATGGTCATGTGGCATCATGTAGATTAGATGCTGGAAACTGAATCCAAGTCCTCTGAGAAAGAGCAAGTACTCTAACATCTGAGCCATCACTCAGGTCCCAGACAATTTGATTTTACATCAACATTAAATCTCATAGTAACTAAATAGCAATTCAGTTAACCTGGTTTCCTCATGCTCTGTAAATCTTGATCATTAATGATGTAACTGAATGTTGTCCATCGTGACTCCTATTTAATCAAGCATGATTGCTTTCATATGTTATTTTTCAACAGTATTAGCTATGGAAAGAGTTACAAAGCTTTAAAAATTTTGTCCCAAATGTCTGGTACCACATATGGATATCATCGTACAATTTTATATAAAATTATTTTTGAGGATTCAAAACTATCTTCCTAAAAGAACTCTCTTTATCTTCTCTTGGATATACAAAAAGAAAAGATCTGTTAATAAAACGTGATTTTGGCATCCTTAAGCAAAAGAAAAGAAAGAAGAAAGGAAGGGAGGGAGGGAGGGGGAGGGAGGGATGGAGGAAGGAAGGAAAGAAAGAAAGAAAGAAAGAAAGAAAGAAAGAAAGAAAGAAAGAAAGAAAGAAAGAAAGACAGACAGACAGACTTCTCAGTGCAGTTGATGATTTCAGTGCTCCAAACACCACTGTTCAAAACCACAAGTTCAATATACTTCTAATTCACACTTTGGCAGTCATCCTCTGAAATATTCAAAAGCACCCTTGATACCTGTTTAGTTAACTGGAATACCTGGGTGGAAATCAAACTCTTAAAACTAATCACTGTACTTTTTCTTTTTTATTGAATATTTTATTTATTTACATTTTTATTATTATTGAATATTTTTATTCACATTTCAAATGTTATTCCCTTTCCCGATTTCCCACCCATAAGACCCCTATACAATCCACTTCTTCTATAAGGGTGCTCCCCCTCACCAACCACCCCCCTTCCCGCCCCCCACCCCCGACATTCCACCACACAGGGCGGCCAGACTTGGACAGATCTCTAAGGACTTCTCCTCACATTGGTGCCCAACAAGACCATCCCCTGCTACATATGCAGCTCGAGCTATGGGTCTATCCATGTGTAGTCTTTGGGTAGTAGTTTAGTTCCTGCAAGCTCTGGTTGGTTGGTATTGTTGGCCTTATGGGTTTGTAAGCCCCTTCAGCTCCTTCAAGTCTTTCTCTAATTCCTCCAAAAAGGACTCCTTCTCAGTTCAATGGCTTTCTGCTAGCATTTGCCTCTGTATTTGATATGCTCTGGCTCAGCCTCTCAGGAGAAAGCTATATCAGGCTCCTGTCAGTATGCAATTATTGGCTTCATCAATATTATCTAGTATTGGTGGCTGAATAGTTATGGGCTGTATCCCCAGGTGGGGCAGGTTCTGAATAGCCATTCCTTCAGTCTCCACTCCAAAATTTGTCTGATACGCCCCCCCGCATGAATATTTTTGTTCCTCCTTTTAAAAAGGACTGAAGCATCATTCTTCTGGAGCTTTCATGTGGTCTGTGGATTGTATCTTGGGTAATTCAAGCTTATGGGCTAATATCCACTTCTGAAAGAGTGCATACTATGCGTGTTTTTTTAAGATTGGGTTACCTTACTCAGGATGATATTTTCTAGTTCCATCCATTTGCCTATGAGTTTCATGAAATCTACATGGTGTGGATGTACCACATTTTCTGTATCCATTCCTCTGTTGAAGGGCATCTGGGTTCTTTCCAGATTCTGACTATTATAAGTAAGGCTGCTATGGAGCATGTGTCTTTGTTATATGTTGAAGCATCTTTTGGGTATATGCCCAAGAGAGGTATAGCTGGATCCTCAGGCAGTTCAATGTCCAATTTTCTGAGGAACCTCCAGACTGATTTCCAGAATGGTTGTACCAGTCCGCAATTCTGCCAACAATGGAGGAGAGTTCCTCTTTCTCCACATCCTCGCCAGCATCTCTTATTACCTAAGGTTTTTATCTGAGCCGTTCTGACCAGTATAAGGTTGAGTCTCAGGGTTGTTTTGATTTCCATTACCCTGACTAAGGATGTTGAACATTTCTTTAGGTACTTCTCAGTCATTCAATATTCCTCAGCTGAGAATGTTTTGTTTAGCTCTGTACCCCATTTTTAATAGGGTTATTTGGCTCTCTGGAGTCTAACTTCTTGAGTTCTTTGTATATTTTGGATATTAGCCCTCTATCAGATATAGGATAGGTAAAGATCTTTTCCAATTCTGTTAGTTGCTCTTTTGTCCTAATGACAGTATCTTTTGCCTTACAAAAACTTTGCAATTGTATGAGGTCCCATTTCTCTATTCTTGATCTTAGAGCATAAGCCATTGGGGTGTTCTTCAGGAAATTTACCCCAGTGCCCGTGTGTTCGAGGCTCTTCCCCACTTTTACTTCTATTAGTTTGAATGTAGTTGGTTTTATGTGGAAGTCCGTGATCCACTTGGACTTAAGCTTTGTACAGGGCAATAAGAATCGGTCAATTTGTATGATTTGCTGACCTCCAGTTGAACCAGGACCATTTGTTGAAAATGGTATTTTTCCCCCACTGGAAGGTTTTAGCTCCTTTGCCAAGATCAAGTGACCATAGGTGTGTGGGTTCATTTCTGGGTCCTCAATTCTTTTCCACTGATCTATCTGCCTGTCTCTGTACCAATACCATATAGTTTTTATGACTATTGCTCTGTAATACTGCTTGAGATCAGGGATGGTGATTCCCCCAGAAGTTCTTTTATTCTTGAGGATAGTTTTTGCCATGCTGGATTTTTTGTTATACCAAATGAATTTGCAAATGGCTCTTTCTAAATCAATGAAGGATTATATTGGAATTTTGATGGGGATTGCATTGAATCTTTAGATTGATTTTAGCAAGATGCCCATTTTTACTATATTAATCCTGCCAATGTATGAGCATGGGAGATCTTTCCATCTTCTGAGATTTTCAATTTCTTTCTTCAGAGAGTTGAAGTCGTTGTCATACAAATTTTCACTTATTTGGTTAGAGGCACACAGAGGTATTTTATTTTATTTGTGACTATTGTGACGGGTGTTATTGCCCTAATTTCTTTCTCAGTCTGTTTGACCATTGAGTGGAAGAAGTCCACTGATTTGTTTGAGTTAATTTTATACCCAGCCACTTTGCTGAAGTTGTTTATGGGGCTTAGTAATTCTCTGGTGGAACTTTTGGGGTCACTTAAATATACTATCATATCATCTGCAAATTGTGATATTTTGACTTCTTCCTTTCCAATTTGAATCCCTTTGATCTCCTTTTGTTATCTGATTTCTCTGGCTAGGACTTTGAGAACTATATTGAATAAGTAGGGAGAGAGTGGGCAGCTTTGTCTAGCCCCTGATTTTAGTGGGATTGCTTCAAGTTTCTCTCCATTTAGTTTAATGCTGCCTACTGGTTTGCTGTATATTGCTTTTACTATGTTTAGGTATGGGACTTGAATTCCTGATCTTTCCAAGACTTTTATCATGAAGGGCAGTTGAATTTTGTCAAATGCTTTCTCAGCATCTAATGAAAAATCATGTTGTATTTTTTTCTTTGAGTTTGTTTACATAGTGGATTACATTAATAGATTTCTGTATATTGAACCATCCCTGCATCCTTGGTATGAAGTCTATTGGATATAATGGATGATCATTTTGATGTTCTTGAATTCAGTTTGCAAGAAATTTATTGAGTATTTTTGCATTGATATTCATAAGGGAAATTGGTGTGATGTTCTCTTTCTTTGTTGGGTCTTTGCATAATTGTGGCTTCATAGAAGGAATTTGATAGTGTTCAGTTTGTTTCAATTTTGTGGAATAGTTTGGACAGTATTGGTATGAGCTCTTCTATGAAGGTCTGATAGAATTCTGTGCTAAACCTTCTGGTCTTGGGTTTTTTCTGGTTGGTAGACTTTTAATAACTGCTTCTACTTCTTTAGGAGTTATGAGATTGTTTAGATGATTTACTGATCCTGATTTAACTTTGGTACATGGTATCTGTCTAGAAAACTGTCCATTTCCTCCAGATTTTCCAGTTTTGATGAATACAGGCTTTTGTAGAAGGATCTGATGATTTTTTGAATTTCCTCAGATTCTGTTGTTATGTCTCCCTTTCCATTTCTGATTTTGTTAATTTAGATATATCCTCTGTGCCCTCTGGTTAGCCTGGTTAAGGGTTTATCTATCTTGTTGATTTTCTCGAAGAACCAGCTCCTGGTTTTGTTGATTCTTTGTATAGTCTCTTTGGTTTGTACTTGATTGATTTCAGCCCTGAGTTTGATTATTTCCACCCTTCTACTCCTCTTCGGTGTATTTGCTTCTTTTTGTTCTACAGCTTTTAGGTGTGCTGCCAAGCTGCTAATGTATGCTCTCTCCAATTTCCTTTTGGAGTTACTCAGAGCTATGAGTTTTCCTCTTAGCACTGCTTTCATTGTGTCCCATAAGTTTGGGTATGTTGTGCCTTTATTTTCATTAAATTCTAAAAAGTCTTTAATTTCTGTCTTTATTTCTTCCTGACCAAGTTATCATTAAGAAGAGTGTTGTTCAACTTCCATGTATATGTGGGCTTTCTGTGTTTACTCTTGTTATTGAAGACCAGCCTTAGTCTGTGGTGATCTGAAAGGATACATGGGATTATTTCAATCCTATGGTATCTATAAGTCACAATCTATTTTGTGACTGGTTATATGGTCAATTTGGAGAAGGTACCATGAGGTGCTTAGGAGAAAGTATATTCTTTTGTTTTAGAATAAAATGTTCTATAAATATCTCTTTGGTTCATAACTGCTGTTAGTTTCTCTATGTCTCTGTTTAGTTTCTGTTTCTATATGCTGTCCATTGATGAAAGTGGGGTGTTGAAATCTGGTACTATTATTGTGTGAAGTTCAATGTGTACTTCGAGCTTTAGTTTGGTTCCTCTTATGAATGTAGGTGCCCTGGCATTTGGAGCATAGATATTTAGAATTGAGGGTGGATTTTTCCCTTGATGAATATGAAGTGTCCTTCCTTATCTTTTTTGATAACTTTTGGTTGAAGGTCTATTTTATTCAATATTATAATGGCTACTCTAGCTTGTTTCTTTGGACAATTTGCTTGGAAAATTGTTTTCCAGCCTTTTACTCTGAGGTAGTGTATGTCTTTGGCACTGAGGTGTGTTTCTTGAATGCAGCAAAATGCTGGGTCCTCTTTATGTATCCAGTCTGTTAGTCTATGTTTTCTTATTATGGAATTGAGTCCATTGATGTTAAGAGATATTAAGGAATAGTGATTATTTTTTACTTTTATTTTGTTGTTAGAAGTGGAATTATGTTTGTGTGTCTCTCTTCTTTTGGTTTCATTGCAAGATTAATTTCTTTCTTTTTCTAGAATGCAGTTTCCCTCCTTGTGTTGGAATTTTCCATTTATTATCCTTTGTAGGTCTAGATTTATAGAAAGATATTATGTAAATTTGGTTTTGTCATGGAATATCTTGGTTTCTCCATCTATGTTAATTGAGAGTTTTGCTGGATATAGTAGCTTGGCCTGGCATTTGTGTTCTCTTAGGGTCTGCAAGACATCTGCCCAGGATCTTCTTGCTTTCATAGTTATTTACATTTCAAATGTTATCCTCTTTCCTTGTTTCCCCTCCAGAATCCCCTATCATATCCCCCATCTCCCTATGTCTATGAGGGTGCTTCCCCACCCATCCACCTACTCTTGCCTCACCTTTGTATAATCACCCATACACTGAGGCATTGAGCCTTAACAGAACCAAGGGCCTCCCTTCCCATTGATGCCATCCTCTGCTACATATGTAGCTGGAGCTATGAGTCCCTCCATGTGTACTCTTTAGTTGGTGGTTTAGTCCCTAGGAGTTCTGAAGGGTCTGGTTGTTAAAATATTGTTGTTCTTCCTATGGGGTTGCAAACCCCTTCAGCTTTTTTAGTCCTTCCGTTAATTCCTCCATTGGGGTCCCTGTGCTCAGTTCAATGGTTGACTACAATCATCCACCTCTTTATTGGTCAGGCTCTGTCAGAGCCTCTCAGGAGACAGTTATATGCATTTCTTATCTTTACTAAGATATAAAGTAATTTGTAATCAGAATTCTATTTTCCTGAGAAAGAGATTAATCACATACTAGATTTGGTAGATTTGTTTCCATCAAAGCTGAATGCAAGTTCATTATTCTGAAATTTTTCACTATGCCATATACAATCATCAAAGTTAATAAGATTTTCACTTGAATTTTGGAACCAGTCTGGGTGTTTCTTGAAGAAAATGGTCTAATGAAGAAAATGTATTGAGACAAGTGTTACTACTGCCAAGAAGGAGGAGGAGAGAGAAGAGGAGGAGAAGGAAGAAGAGAAGGAGAAGAAAGAAGAGGAGGAGAAGAAAGAAGAGGAGGAGGAAGAGGAGGAGGAGGAGGAGGAGGAGGAGGAGAAAGAAGGAGAAGGAGAAGAAGAAGAAGAAGAGAAGAAGAAGAAGAAGAAGAAGAAGAAGAAGAAGAAGAAGAAGAAGAAGAAGAAGAAGAAGAAGAAGAAGAAGAAGAAGAATCAGAGTGCAAAGATTTATTTTGACTCATAGTCTATGAATTTAGCCTAATATAGTAGGGTAAGTCAGGGTAGCTGGCATAGTCTTTGTTATGTCAGCTTGAATGTAAAATTGCCTGCTCAGTGTAGCAAGACCTGGAGTCAGAGACAATTAGGAAGTCAAGCCAAGAACACCAAAGGCTCCTTCATCCAACTGACCCACCTTTCCTGGAAGACATCACCTGCTTTAGGATTTACACCATTTAAAACAATGCTATCTATTGGCTAAGTGTTCAGGCATGTAAGCCTATGGGGATATTTCAGATTCCAAGCATAATACCTTGGCCATGAGTGTGAGTGGAATGTGGAAGTATAATGCGATGTTACTCCAATAATTATATAACAACATATCCAATAAGCTTAGTGTAATCACGTAAGGTGGCTAAGAGAAGCATCCTTTGCTTGCCAAAACAAGGTTTCATCAATATTTTAAATGTGACAACTAAACTTTGTATTGCTGATTTGAAGAGTTAAGGTACAGTCTAAAAAAGAATTCAAATGCCTTGAGAGATTAGACTGTGCATGCCTACCAGCCAACAAATAGTCTAAGCCATGAGACTTATAACCACAAGGAACTAGATTCTGACCATTTTAATAAGCTGAAAATCAGAGTATGTACACAGAATTTCAGCTAATTGAAACTAGCTGAATTGAAATTAGGGAATGCCAGGCTGGTGGACATCATCAACTTGGAGATAGATAGATAGATAGATAGATAGATAGATAGATAGATAGATAGATAGATAGATAGATAGATAGATAGATAGATAGAGATATCCTGCAGCCAGAAAGTATTTTTTTTTAAAAAAACTGATTGTAATAACTTCTTCTGTAGCTATAAGGTACTAATATAGACTGTAATTTAAAAGAAATGGATTTAGAAATATTGACAAGGATGTTGAAATGGCAGGTGAAATATACATTGCTAGCATGATTGTCAAAAGGTTCAGATTTTAGAAAACAAATTGGAAAGGTTGTATTGCGTGTGTGTGTGTGAGTGTGTGTGTGTGTGTGTGTGTGTGTGTGTGTGTGTGTGTGTGTGTTTGAATGTTTAACAGTTATGGATATTTTATGGCCTAGTCAATTAACTCCTTCATAAGTATCTATGAAAAATAAGTGGAATTTATATGTCTATATAGAAATTTTAATGTGAAAGTTTTTGTTATTTATATTAGTGAATGAAGAAATTAACGAATCTATTCATAAAAAAGGACAAGTTACTAATAAGAATGCCAAGATTTTAAATAAGGCTGCTATGAACATAGTGGAGCACGTGTCTTTTTTATATGTTGGGGCATCTTTTGGGTATATGCCCAAGAGAGGTATAGCTGGATCCTCAGGCAGTTCAATGTCCAATTTCCTGAGGAACCTCCAGACTGATTTCCAGAATGGTTGTACCAGTCTGCAATCCCACCATCAATGGAGGAGTGTTCCTCTTTCTCCACATCCTCACCAGCATTTGCTGTCACCTGAGTTTTTGATCTTAGCCATTCTCACTGCTGTGAGGTGAAATCTCAGGGTTGTTTTGATTTGCATTTCCCTTATGACTAAAGATGTTGAACATTTCTTTAGGTGTTTCTCAGCCATTCGGCATTCCTCAGCTGTGAATTGTTTGTTTAGCTCTGAACCCCATTTTTTTTGGTTCTATGGGCACTTGATTTTTGACAAAGGAGCCAAAACCATCCAATGGAAAAAAGATAGCATTTTCAGCAAATGGTGCTGGTTCAACTGGAGGTCAACATGTAGAAGAATGCAGATCGATCCATGCTTATCACCCTGTACAAAGCTTAAGTCCAAGTGGATCAAGGACCTCCACATCAAACCAGATACACTCAAACTAATAGAAGAAAAACTAGGGAAGCATTTGGAACACATGGGCACTGGAAAAAATTTCCTGAACAAAACACCCATGGCTTATGCTCTAAGATCAAGAATCGACAAATGGGATCTCATAAAACTGCAAAGCTTCTGTAAGGCAAAGGACACTGTGGTTAGGACAAAACGGCAACCAACAGATTGGGAAAAAGATCTTTACCAATCCTACAACAGATAGATTATCCAAAATATACAAAGAACTGAAGAAGTTAGACAGCAGGAGGCAAATAACCCTATTAAAAAATGGGGTTCAGAGCTAAACAGAGAATTCACAGCTGAGGAATGCCAATGGCTGAGAAACACCTAAAGAAATGTTCAACATCGTTAGTCATAAGGGAAATGCAAATCAAAACAACCCTGAGATTTCACCTCACACCAGTGAGAATGGCTAAGATCAAAAACTCAGGTGACAGCAAATGCTGGCGAGGATGCGGAGAAAGAGGAACACTCCTCCATTGTTGGTGGGGTTGCAGACTGGTACAACCATTCTGGAAATCAGTCTGGAGGTTCCTCAGAAAATTGGACATTGAACTGCCTGAGGGCCTTGGGCATATACCCAAAAGATGCCCCAACATATAAAAAAAGACACGTGCTCCACTATGTTCATCGCAGCCTTATTTATAATAGCCAGAAGCTGGAAAGAACCCAGATGCCCTTCAACAGAGAATGGATACAGAAATGTGGTACATCTACACAATGGAATATTACTCAGCTATCAAAAACAATGACTTTGTGAAATTTGTAGGCAAATGGTTGGAACTGGAAACTATCATCCTGAGTGAGCTAACCCAATCACAGAAAGACATACATGGTATGTACTCATTGATAAGTGGCTATTAGCCCAAATGCTTGAATTACCCTAGATGCCTAGAACAAATGAAACTCAAGACGGATGATCAAAATGTGAATGCAGATCGCTCATGAGAGACACAGCCAGAATACAGCAAATACAGAGGCGTATGCCAGCAGGAAACCACTGAACTGAGAACAGGACCCCTGTTGAAGGAATCAGAGAAAGAACTGGAAGAGCTTGAAGGAGCTCGAGACCCCATATGTACAGCAATGACAACCAACCAGAGTTTCCAGGGACTAAGCCACTACCCAAAGACTATACATGGACTGACCCTGGACTCTGACCTCGTAGGTTGCAATGAATAGCCTAGTAAGAGCACGAGTGGAAGGGGAAGCCCTGGGTCCTGCTAAGACTGAACCCCTAGTGAACTAGACTGTTGGGGAGAGGGCAGCAATGGGGGGAGGGGTGGGAGGGGAACACCCATAAGGAAGGGGAGGGGGGAGGGGGATGTTTGCCCGGAAACCGGGAAAGGGAATAACATTCGAAATGTATATAAGAAATATTCAAGTTAATAAAAAAAAAAAAAAAAAAAAAAACTCAGGTGACAGCAGATGCTGGCGAGGATGTGGAGAAAGAGGAACACTCCTCCATTGTTGGTAGGATTGCAGACTGGTACAACCATTCTGGAAATCAGTCTGGAGGTTCCTCAGAAAATTGGACATTGAACTGCCTGAGGATCCAGCTATACCTCTCTGGGGCATATACCCAAAAGATGCCCCAACATATAACAAAGACACGTGCTCCACTATGTTCATAGCAGCCTTATTTATAATAGCCAGAAGCTGGAAAGAACCCAGATGCCCTTCAACAGAGGAATGGATACAGAAAATGTGGTACATCTACACAATGGAATATTACTCAGCTATCAAAAACAATGACTTTATGAAATTAAAGGGCAAATGGTTGGAACTGGAAAATATCATCCTGAGTGAGTTAACCCAATCACAGAAAAACACACATGGTATGCACTCATTGATAAGTGGCTATTAGCCCCAATGCTTGAATTACCCTAGATGCCTAGAACAAATGAAACTCAAGACCGATGATCAAAATGTGAATGCTTCACTCCTTCTTTAAAAGGGGAACAAGAATACCCTTGGCAGGGAATAGAGAGGCAAAGATTAAAACAGACACAGAAGGAACACCCATTCAGAGCCTGCCCCACATGTGGCCCATGCATATACAGCCATCCAATTAGACAAGATGGATGAATCAAAGAAGTGCAGGCCGACAGGAGCCGGATGTAGATCTCTCCCGAGAGACACAGCCAGAATACAGCAAACACAAAGGCGTATGCCAGCAGCAAACCACCGAATTGAGAATAGGACCCCCGTTGAAGGAATCAGAGAAAGAACTGGAAGAGCTTAAAGGGGCTCGAGACCCCATATGTACAACAATGCCAAGCAACCAGAGCTTCCAGGGACTAAGGCACTACCTAAAGACTATACATGGACTGACCCTGGACTCTGACCTCATAGGTAGCAATGAATATCCTAGTAAGATCATCAGTGGAAGGGGAAGCCCTGGGTCCTGCTAAGACTGAACCCCCAGTGAACGTAGATTGTTGGGGGGAGGGCGGCAATGAGGGGAAGGATGGAAAGGGGAACACCCATAAAGAAGGGGAGGGGGAGGGGCTAGGGGGATGTTTGCCCGGAAACCAGGAAAGGGAATAACACTCGAAATGTATATAAGAAATACTCAAGTTAATAAAAAAAAAAAAAAGTGCCATGTTTGTGTATGTGATATGGTGAAAGTGGCATACTTGTACATGATGATATGGTGAGAGTACCATGCTTGTCTTAAAAATTATCAAGATTTTCTTTTCTTTTCTTTTAAGAGTAGCACATATTCTTTTTTGGTTATTTTATTTACTTACATTTCAAATGTTATCCCCCTTCTGAGTTTCCCCTCCACAAGCCCCCTATCTGCTTCTCCCTCCCTCCTTCCTCTATGAGGGTCTTCCTCCACCTGCCGACCCACTCCTGCCTCAGGGGTCTAGCATTCCCTTATCCTGGGTCATCAAGATTTTCAACAATTATAATTTGCCTACATAAATGTTACCTTACAAACAGAAGGAGACAAAGTTGCAGGGACTAATAATAATGCCCTTCACTTCCAGCTATCTCAATGTTTAAACCTGCACAAGTGAAAAGTAAGGCATGGGCCCTCCCTGTCTGCCTCAGTCACTGCAGTGTCACCTCCTCATTTCCTGCCTCCCTGATTATGCTCACTGCTTCTCTCCTCTTTGAAGGTGGCCATTTTCTCAGATGCATCATGACTCCTAGTTTTTTCTTTTTTTCATTTGCCTGTATTAATTAATCCGAATTTACCCAGGCATATATGCTGTCATGAATAATTCATGTGGCTGTATGATAACATGGTAGCTAAAATGATAGAATAAAATCAAGTGTATATGTCAGCTACATTTCCAAACTTTTAACACAAGGCATTTAGTTTATCTCACTTAATGTCTTTACCAGACTAAAGTCCAACCTACTGAAAAATGTGTTACTCAACATTTTTAAGTCATAAATCTCACATATTCTTGATAAGGTACTCAGCTCCTCCCAGCGGATGCTGAGATTTTACTATGAGTGGTATCAATATTTTTATGATTTATGCACAGATGATTATTGTAGATTTTCAGGATGAGTTGGCAATTCATAAAACAACATAAAACAACATTCAACTCCACAGAGTTGAAACCATATTATGACAAGGCTAACAATTATATTTAAAATAAAACCACTTGGTGTTAACTGGCATTTGATTATCCCAATGTTATTAAATATATTAAAGAGCTGCCATGGAGATCTCTAACCAATATGGTATTTATTGATTTATCTCTCATTCTGATATATCAATGAAAATTTAATAAAATTTAATTCAATGAAATTCATAGGCATTAAGAGGAAAATAAAATGTTACTGGATTTTATCAATGTAGAATAGAAAGATGAGTTTTCTAATTATATTGATGAGCAGAAATAACATATAGCATATGACTTTAATGAAATGCCTGGATAACTAGCAATACTGAGCTCCTTCCCAAAGACTATACTGAAATTATAGTGAAGGAGATCATGCTAGGAAACATTGTTCCATGCAGTGGAAATCACCTGCTCCAAGAAGACCAGGACAGTAGCTGTAAGGGCCAATTGCCCTCAGTACACATAGGACAATGGAAAGGAAGGCTAATGAGCTTCTGAAAAAGACTAATATTCATAGATTTTAAAGTTCTTTATGCATGAAAATATCATTGGCTCTTCTCCTTGAGTTGTTGTATGTGGGAACTGATAAAAGTTAAATAAGTACACGAACTCTGCTGGATCATAGACCAGCAAAGCCCTAGGTATCTAGTCTGGCATTGTGATGTTTCTCACAAGAACTGTCTGGATGACAGAGCCATGCTCAGTTTTCTTAAACAGCACATTAGAAATTTGAGCCCTTACTGTTGACCTGGAACTTTTGAGAGCTATTTCTACTAGGCACAACAAAGGTTTCTAGATTTTGTGCATTATTGCTTCTGTGTTTGGGTCTTATGCTTTCAAGCAAACCCATTACTTGCAGGTGCAGAGCATCTCCTTAATCTCATAGTAGCAGGGTGACCTTAAATGAACTTAAGAAGATGATATCTGAACGACTTAATTAATTTTATCCTAAAAACTTTCTTAAAAAGTCATTAAGGCAGGCATGTTAACACTCATGTGCTACCAAACCAGATAGCATGTTTTTTTTAAATAAACCCACCACATTTTATTTAAGCACATTTTTCACAAATTTCTAGTATAATAAACTGCATATTAGATACACCTTGAAAGAAGTATTTTAATACTTTTTTAGTATTTCCTAGAATATCCTTGCTAGAGAAAAAAAATGTGATGGCTTTATTATCAGATAGCAAATGTAGGAAATATCCTATAGTTACACGTACAGTAGGAACACAGGAACCCAAATACTTTGAGACTTACTCTGAATCACTTCTGTTATTCTGTTCTGTTTTTATTAAGGTATCAAGTCTTGGCTACATAATAATCACATGTACTATTCATATAATCATTACCCGAGGACACATAAGGACACTTATTTAGATATACTATACAAATGAATGCTACCTGTAAGCATGCATGAGATTCTTCACACAACCTTGTGTTCTTTTAATCTTACTTGTTCTATGGTTTCGCATAGACCTACTGACCAGCGAGCATAAGACAACAGAGAGAAAAATAGAGGACAAATTGTTCCTACTGAATGTTTTTACTCCAGTTTCATTTTAGTCATTTTTACATTTTCGTTTGTTTGTTTGAGACAGGGTTTCTCTGAGTAGCCCTGGCTGTCCTGGAACTCACTGTCTACCAGGATGGCCTTGGAGATCTGCCCAACCTCTGTCTCCCAAGTGCTGGGATTAAAGGTGTACACCACCATCACCTGGCCATTTTTCTGTCCTAGTCCTTCGCTTGTCACACATTTATCTCTCCTAGAACCTCAACACCTCAGGAGATTTTATACTGCCCTCAAACACTAGTTAATTTCAGATACTAGTCAATATGTGCAAAAGTAAATCATAGTCTATGTTTAGGATGTAAGCAAACTGTTCTTCAAGATAATGTTCTCGAAGACTAATAATACCTTTTATATTGATTAAAGATAAAGAAAAAACATGATTACAATGGTGGATCACATAAAATGATATTTTTGGAAAGAAGAGCAGCATTTATTTATTTAAAAGAAACAAACACGAACACCAATTTACTTTAGTGACTGCATTATGTGAAACAATTATAAAAGTTTATGACATGGTTTCGAAGAAATTAATGTTATTATTGGCTAGATTTCTACAGCTGATAGCAATTTCCAGTGGGATGCTATTAAAAAGATCAAAACTATCGTTTTCTGAATTACTTTTTTATTGGATATTTTTAATTTACATTTAAAATGTTATTCCCTGTCCCGGTTTCCCATCCATAAGCCCCTATCCCATGCCCCTCCCCTTCATCTATCAGGGTATACCCCCTCCACAACCACTCCCTCTTCCCGCCTCTCTACCCTAACATTACCATACCCTGCAGGGTCCAGCCTTGGCAGAATCGAGGGCTTCTCCTCACATTGGTGTCCAACAAGGCCATCCTCTGCAAAATATGCAGCTGGAGCCATGGGTCTGTTCATGTGTACTCTGTGGATGGTGGTTTAGTCCCTGGGAGCTCTGGTTGTTGGCATTGTTGTTCTTATGGGGTTGCAAGTTCCTTCAGCTCCTTCAATCCTTTCTCTAATTCCTCCAACGGGGATCTTGTTCTCAATTCAATGATTTGCTGTTAGTTTTCCCCTCTGTATTTGTCACACTCTGGCTGAGTCTCTCAGGAGCCAGCTCTTTCAGGCTCCTGTTGGTATGCACTGCTTAGCTTCATTAATATTGTCTAGATTATATATATATATATATAATTTTTTAAAAGTCACTTGTCTGTCTATTCCGAAATCTCCTTTTACATGGTTAACCAAGAGCAATGAATGGCACTGCTCACAAAAGCATCTTGTCCAATTCTATCACTAAAGATTACTTTATTTTAAACAGTGTTTATAAATTGAACTAGGAATAAACAATCAATCCAATATACTGTGCCTTTGCAGTTTTCATAATGTAAATTACACATTTCCACATATCTTCTACTTGAGTTCTTATCCCTTCAAGGTGTTTAAAGTCAATATCCAAAAGTCAGGATAGAACTTATATATTTTTGAAAAACGGCAGGAAAGTTTTTGATTTAAATTGTATCTTTCCTAAATAATAATTAAAGTGTCCACTTAACTAAATTATTCTGTACTCGGTGCTAGTCACTAACTCTTCAATAATTGTTCATTGTTCTTTCAAATACTAGCTCAGAAAAAGTCTAAAATTATTGTCCAGCCCCCACGCCTGTGTGGAATGAGCCATGTAATTCAGGTAAACCAAAAGAAACATGTGTCATATTCATATTCTTCTAATCTCTTGCCAATGCAGTATTTCTCAGAATTCTATGGCAAATGTAACCTGTATTCTGGAATAACTGTATGAAGATCCTTTTGTCCCATTACATTTAATGTTTAGTGTGATGGCTGGTTTTCTTTCTTTCTTTTTCTGATGTCACCAATTTTGTTATTTTAAATTTTATTGAAATATTTTTACATAATATATTCTATCCATGATGTCCATCTGCTACAATTTACTATCACCCTGAACAGGAAGCTTCAGTTGAACAATTTTCTTTATTGTTTTAATTGATGTAGAGTGATCCACTGAAAGCGTGGGCCTCACTTTCCAGTATGAGCCCATAAAAAGTGATAGGCTAGAAGGAATATTATTCACCTGTCCCTCTCTTGGCCCTCCTTCTTGCAGCTGAGCTGTTTTACCATGGTTGTATCAGAACCATCATATCCAGGCTAAGTACGAATTGGGCCAATGGCAATCCAGGTACCTGCACAACATCAGTGAAAGACTGGCATTGCTGAAGCACCAAGCCACATAGACAGCGCAACTAACGGCACTAGGCTCTTAGCCTGAGCAGTGTCAGAGCAATGTTAATACTGCATAATATGATTTAACAAATCATATTTATCCCATCCATTCTGTTCCTCTAGAGAACCTTGACTAGCATAAGTGCTTGAGATTATGGTGACATGACTTAAGAGAGACATAGCAAACTGTTCCAAGACCACTTACTTGACTATGTTTAATGTTATAGAAGTCCTCTGAAATTTTGTGTTCTGAAACTACATTGTTGTCATTCTCCCAATCCTGACAAGACTTCAATCAGCTACACTTTGAGAGTGCTGATCAAAATGTCTACTGAAATAAAATACTGTCCTAATTTTCTCTTTTGACTTTGACAAGCCAAACTTGACAAGCCAAGTTACCTTTGCACTATCTCTTTTCTTCACATGTTCTCCAAACTGTACTTTCTCAATCAGTATATTTAATCTGCTTATCTGACCAGTTTGTTTAAGCCTTATGTAGCAGCGGGGAGAAATATATTACTTTACTACCTAATTTCAAAAGATTCAAAGTGACTTAACTTTGTCTCAACTTTTGTACCACTCGATCATAATTAATTTTGATGATCTTTAGCTAAATTGGAAGCAATAGGCAGCTCTGTAGGAAAGGATGAAGATAAGAGGCCAAGCAAAGCTCCCTGTTGGTTCCGCCAGCCTAATTTAAAGCACATTTGCTCTGTAGCCATCAGCTCGACTGAGATGGCAGGCGATTCTCGGGACAGGAGCAGTTGTATCCCTGCCCAGACACAGTGAGTTTGTGTGAACGTGGTGCTTCTCATTAGGCAATCAATAATACATGTTATTGGTTCCAGAACACTGCACAAAGCCCACTAGAAGTCATCTCACTCCACTGTTTTGAGTGTGAACATAACAATTAACCACCGAAAAAAAAATAAATTAGTTTTTCTGAAATCTGGAGGTTTTCTAGTTGTTAAAGCCCAATTACAAATTAGCAAGCTGTGAATAATCAGATTACAAAATAATCAGGCTCAGAGCAGCAAGCGCTTCCCTTGTAAATTCTCTGCTAAGCTTCACAAAGTTTAAGTTATGTGGTAATGGATGGCAAAGAGGCACAATTACCTTGAATCTGTAATGCTTCTAGTTTTACTATAAGTATATATCTACATGAACACATACATATATGTATATATACCCTTGCTGTTAGTGATTTTCTGTTAAAGGAATGCAGATTTTAAAGACAGATACACTGATGTAAAACAGCTTCTCACAATTGAGCTTCAAATTAATTATTAAAAATTATTATGATATATCCACACATGCAATCTTATATTACAAAATGGCAACAAACATTGGTCATAGTAAAAATATTAGAGTTTTATTGACTTAGCCCAGCATAATTTTTGAGGTCAGTTGAAAAATCAAATTGCATAATAATATAATATATGAAATAATAAAATTCAAACAGATTCAGCATGATTAAAACTAAACTCAAAAGAATGTCAGAATTTTAATTTTCATGTATAAAGATGGGAATTAAGGAATAAAATCATAAAACAAATATAAATAACTATAATGCTAAAATGTTCAAATTACAAAGTAGAATCTGCTTTTAATATTTGTGTATAGAAGTGACACATAAATAATTTTGAGAAGCCATAACTACTTTCAAAAATGAAAAAACAACGAAATAGACTAAGGCATAGCAAATTGCAATGTCTTTCACAGAAGAAAAATGAAAAAGTAAAAAATTAAAATATAAGATAGAATATAAGACAAACAAAAAAGAAAGTTGATCATGAATTCTTACAAAGAAAATCTTTCAATGAATATGGACATTTAGAAAGTATAGTCACGTTTAACCCAAAGAAATGCTAATGAACCTGGTAACATTAATTATAATAAACTACTTTAAGCTAATCAAGTCCAATGAACTAAACATAGAGGAAAGAAATGTAAAAATTATAAAATTATAAAATTATAAATCACTGCATTTCAGGTGTGGCTGCTGTGTCACACAAGCATCAGTAGGTGGCAGAGAGGAGAGAGGTTATAGCTATGCTCTGTGTTCTGATCTGTGAACGTCTGAATGATTAGTAGCCTAATATTCCCTCAAAAAAGCAAGCCTGAGCTGACCACCAGTCAGGAGTGAGCAACAGTCAGAGGACCCCCACATGGGGCCACATAGACAGACTGGGAGAGGAGCAAACACAAGAAAACCACCAGTCTGATACCATGGGACAGGGAGCTAGCCTGAGATGACCACCATTCAGGCACAGCTGTGGGGGCACAGGTCATGCTCTAGATGGCACCTGCTTGTTGCCATAATACACAGGTAGGGCATAGCAATTCAGAAACTGTCCTAAGATACCCTAGACACTTAGAGACCCCAGGTACCATTAGGAGGCAGAACCAGAGACTCAGAGCAGTGGGGAACAGCCTGATGTGAGTGATGACATCTAGGACCAAGGTGAGATCCTGACCTGTGCTGCCACTCAGGGACACATCTAGGTCAGTGGCCCTTCAGGAACAGGGGTCTATTACAACCAAAGATCAGGCAGAAGTCTTCAATCTGGGCTGCTGCCTGGGGACATGTTAATGTCTGAGGACTATGCAAAACTGCCCTCCACAATTCTTTACCTGGGAATCCTGGGACAATTGGCCCTGGGAGTATGAGAGCAGGGGAGTTGACCCTGCCCCTGACCAGCTGCAGTACTCAGGGGGAATGGTCCCACATATCACCAAGGAAGCACGGTAAAGCTAGCCCTAGTTTGGGGAATTTGGGGTAAGCCAGACCTGAAGACATGAATATGGGAGAACTGGCCTCTGCCTTTTGTTTGTCTTGTGATGACTTCAATGAGGGAGAGATCCCATCCCTCCCTCTTGCCCTCACCACCTGCAGCACAGTAGAGCTAACCCTGGTGATAGAGGTGCAGAGGAGCTGGCCCGAGGATATGAGTGTGTGAGAATTGGCCATGGGACTTGTCTTCTGTGCTGTAACAAAAGGAGAGTTGCCCTCCTGCACTCTTGCCCCTTGCCACCTCTGGCAGGCTAGAGAGTAAGCCCTAGTATCATGAGATCAGGAGACACTTCCCTCTTCTGCTGAATCACTCAGGAGAGCAGGTCCTGCACAGTACAGTACAGTACTGGGCAGTACAGTAGAGCTGGCCCTGGATATGGAGATTGCTAGAGAGCTGGCCCTGACCCTTCTCTGCTGAGGTGGTAGCCTGGACTAGGGAAAAATGCCCTCTTCCATTCCCTTGTCCCTCATCACCTATGTCAGGGGACAAATGGGAAAACTGGCCCCAATATCATGAAACTGAGAAAACTGGCCTTTGTCCCTTGCCTGCTGCAGCACTCTTGAGAGCAGGCCTTGCATCTTTTTTTTTTTTTTTTGACAACAACATGATTTGATAGGGTATAGGAGAGCCTGTGGAAGCCTTGGAATGGGGCTCTCCATGGAGGACCACGATTGGGGATATATTTGACACCACAGCCATCAGGAATGCCGCTCTCATGTCTTCAAATTCATCTGCATTGAACTTGGTGAAACCCCATTTCTTTGAGATGTGGATCTTCTGGCATTGGCCCTGTGCAGAGCCTCAATCACATGTTCCTTATTCTGCAGCTTGGTTCGGATAGACATGATGACTTGGCCAATGTGAACCCTGGCTACTGTGCCCTGGGGCTTCCCAAAGGCACCACGCATACCTGTCTGGAGCCTAGATCATGGACAGCAATTATGATCAGACACTTGATTATTCAAACAATAGAGCCGGCCCTGATGGCATGGACGTGGATGAGCCAGTCATAGGGCATGAGCAGGAGAGCATGCTCCACCCATTGCTGGCAGCAGCATTGGATGGGCCAGCTAGGGAAGGGCAGGAAAACTCACACTGATAGTGTGAGTACAGGACAGCTGGTAGGCTGACCAGCTCAGATACCTCTCAGGCCCAGATTCAGGGTTTTGAATTGGCCCATCCCAACATTCAGCGAACTGCTGGAATGGTTGAAGGAGCCAGTCCTACTCCTCCAAAACAACAGGATCTCAACAACACAGTGCAAGAAGAGGATACCTGAGAGGAGTCCTAGTAAGGTTCCTGTATTGATAGTGAGGCAGAAGTCAGAGGCCCCAAACTAGAACAATGGGTCTTTGCAAGCAGAGAAGTCTAGACAAAAGTATACACTGTGGAATACACTGTCACACACTACAGCTTCCATAGCAAGAATCTTTTCCCTCTGTAGTTGGGGAGTCACAAGGGTAGAGTCAAGTATGTGAAAAGAGGAAGAAGAGAGGGATTAGGATGTATGATGTGAAATTCACAAAGAACCAATAAGAGTTAAAAAAAAAAGTATAAATCATGAAACAAAGTGATCAGGCACTGAAACAGCGAACAAAGGAGAGGAGACACCTGACAAAACTAACAAGACAGATTTACATCATTAGCTAACTAAAAATAAGACGCAAGTGAAAGCTCAGATATAGAAACTTGGAAAGAAAATAGGCATTTAAGCAAGAAGCAGCAATTAAATAGGCACTCTATCTTAAAATATATATAAAACATAATTAAAACCAAACCTATTTTAGCAAAACAATGAAAAAAAATATCAGAACCTATGGCATTTGATGAGCCTTCCTCCAACCCACAGGACCCCACAGTCTACTTGTCTCCCAGGAAGTCTGCAATAACCAGGAACACAGGATATTGATATGCCTACCCCTGGACCTCAAGGCCACCCTGTCTCCTAGGACTATGGACAAAAGGATATAAGGACACAGGAGATCTTCTCTAACCAGGGACACAGGAAATACCCCTATCCAAAGATAGCACTGTCTGTCTCCAAGGAGGCCTGCTCTATCGCAGGACACACAGCTCTACCTACCAGGAGGCCTGCTCCACTCCAAGACACCCAGGCCAGTCAAAGAAAATGCAAAGGGTAAAAAATTCCTAGGAAAATCCAGGGAATTTGGGACACACTGAAAACCAAACCTAAGAATAATAAGAATAAGCCAAGATAAAGAATCCCAGTTCAAAGAGCCAGAAAACATCTTCAATAAAATCATAGAAGAAAACTTCCTAACCTAAATAAAGAGATAACCATAAACACACATGAAGCTTACAAAACACCAAATAGATTGGACCAGAAAAGAAATCATTCCACTGTATAATAAGAAAATATAATAAGAAAAATACTAAATGTACAGAACAAAGAACAAATATTAAAAACTGTAAGAGAAAGGGGGCCAAATAACATATAAAGACAAATAACATATGAGAATCACACCAGACTTCTCAAGAGAAACATGAAAAGCCAGAAGATGTAGGACACATGTCATACAGACCCTAAGAGACCACAGATGCAAGCCCAGTATCTCTCCCAATCACCATAGATGGAGAAATCAGGATATTCCATGATAAAACCAATTTAAACAATTTCTTACCAGCCATACAGACATACAGAGGGTACAAAGAAGCAAAACTCCAACACAAGGAGTGTACTCCACCCAGTAAAAGACAAGAAATTAAGCCTCTCACAACAAACACAGAAGAGAATTACACACACATAATACCATATTCAACAACAAAAATAACAGAAACTAATAATCATTAGTCTGTAATCTCTCTCAACATCAACAGACTCAATTCCCCAATAAAAAGGTACAGGCTAACAAATTTGATAAGCAAACAGAATCCATTATTTTGCTGCATACTAGATAAGGATGCCCACTCTCTCACCATCTATTCACTATAATGCTCAAAGTTCTAGCCAGAGCAATTAGACAACAAAATGAGATCAAAGAGATACAAACTGGAAAGGAAGAACTCAAGGTATGATATGATAGTATACCTAAACAACCCCAAAAATTCTACCAGAGAACCCCTACAGCTTATACAAATGATAAACAAGCCAAGAAAGAAATTGGGGAAACAATTCCCTTCACAATAGCCACAAATATATCTTGCTGTAACTCTAACCAAGCAAGTGAAAGATCTGTATAACAAGAACTTCACGGCCCTGAAGAAAGAAATCAAAGACCTAAGAATATAGAAAGATCCCCCGTGCTAATGAATAGATAGGATAAACAAAGTAAAGATGGCCATCTTATCAAAAGCAATCTACAGATTGAATGCAATCACCACCAAAATTTCAACACAATTCTTCACAGAAATGTAAAAAGCAATTCTCAACCTCAAATGGAAAAACAAAAACCCAGGATGAGGAAAATGATTCTCAACACTAAAAGAACTTCTGGGGGAATCACCATCCCTGACTTAAAGTTGTACTTTAGAACAATAGTGATTAAAAACAGCATGATATTGGTACAGAGATAGACAGCTAGATGAATGAAATAGAATTGAAGACACAAAAATAAACCCACACACCTATGAACACTTGATCTTTGGCAAAGAAGCCAAACCATAGAATGGAAAAAAAGAACCCATCTTCAACAAATGGTGTTGGACTAACTGGAGATCTGCATCTAGGAGAATGCAAATTGATCCATATTTATCATCTTGTACAAAGTTCAAGTCCAAGTGAATCAAGAACTTCTACATAAAACATTAGGTACACTGAATCTAATAGAAGAGAGTGGGAGATAGCCTCAAACACATTGGCACAGGGGAAATTTTCCTGAATAGAACTTTCAGTCTTTTATTTCTTTATTTCCTCCCTTACCCATAGATCAGTGAGTAGAGAGTTGTTCAATTTCCAAAAGTGTGTAGATTTTCTAGTGTTTCGGGTGTTGCTGAAGTCCAACTTTAATCCATGGTGGGCTTATGAAATACAAAGTGTTATTTCAATTTTTTTGAATCTATTCAGCCTTGCTTTTTGACCCACTATATAGTCAGTTTTGGAGAAGGATCCAGGGGGTGCAAAGAAGAAGGTAGTTAGGGTCATGTGCAATACTTTAATTTACAATTAAGATTGTATTTAAAGTCATTTAATTGGTTAATTGAGTTCACTGATGATGAGAGATATTAATGACCAGTGATTGTTATTTCCTGTTATTTTGATGTTTGTGGGGTGCGTGTGTGTGTGTGTGTGTGTGTGTGTGTGTGTGTGTGTGTCTGTGTGTGTCTGTGTGTGTCTGTGTATGTCTATGTGTGTCTGTGTCTGTGTTTTCCTTGTTTTACTAATATGGAATTACTTACTTCCTGTGGGTTAGAGTTTCCCTTATAATATTTTCTGTAGGGCTATATTTCTTAATAGATATTATTTGAATTCGGATTTGTCTTGAAATATCATTTTCTCTACCTACAGTGATTGAGAGTTTTGTTTGGTATTGTATAATAATCACATTGGCACCTGTGATTATTTAGAGGGTGCAGATTATCTGTCCGGGCCATTCTAGCTTTTAGAGTCTCTGTTGAGAGGTTCAGTGTAATACTGATAGGTCTGCCTTTGTATATGACCTGGCACTTATTCCTTGCCACTTTTATTTTTTTCCATCTTTATTAAATTGGGTATTTCTTATTTACATTTCAAATGTTATTCCCTTTCCCGTTTTCCAGGCCAACATCCCCCTAACCCCTCCCCCTCCCATTCTATGTGGGTGTTTCCCCCCCATCTTCACCCCATTATTGCACTTCCCGCAACAATCCCATTCCCTGAGGGTCCAGCATTGGCAGGACCAAGGGCTTCCCCTTCCACTGGTGCTCTTACTAGGCTATTCATTGCTACCTATGAATTTGGAGCCCAGGGTCTGTCTTTAGGTAGTGGTTTAGTCCCTGTAAGCTCTGGTTGGTTGGCAATGTTGTTCATATGGGGTCTCAAGCCCCTTCACCTCTTTCAGTCCTTTCTCTCATTCCAACAATGGGGGTCGCGTTCTCAGTTCAGTGGTTTGCTGCTGGCATTTGCCTATGTATTTGCTATATTCTAGCTGTGTCTCTCAGGAGAAATGTACATCCAGTTCCTGTCAGCCTGCACTTCTTTGTATCATCCATCTTATCCAGTTTGGTGGCTATATATGTATGGGCCACATGTGGGGCAGACTCTGAATAGGCATTCCTTCAGCCTCTGTTCTAAACTTTGCCTCCCTATTCCCTCCCAAGGGTATTCTTGTTCCCCTTTTAAAGAAGGAGTGAAGCATCCGCATTTTGGTCATCCTTCTAGACTTTCATATGTTCTGTGCATCTTGGGTAAATCGAGCATTTGGGCTAATATTCACTTATCAATGAGTGTATACCATGTGTGTTTTTCTGTGATTGGCTTATTTCACTCAGGATAATATTTTAAAGTTCCATCCATTTACCTATGAATTTCATAAAGTCATTGTTTTTCATAGCTGAGTAGTATTCCATTTTGTACATGCACCACATTTTCTGTATCCATTCCTCTGTTGAAGGGCATCTGGGTTCTTTCCAGCTTCTGGCTACTATAAATAAGGCTGCTGTGAACAGAGTGGAGCATGTGTCTTTATTATATGTTGGAGCATCTTTTGGGTTCATGCTCAAGAGAGGTATAGCTGGGTCCTCAGGTAGTTCAATGTCCAATTTTCTAAGGAACCTCCAGACCGATTTCCAGAATGGTTGCACCAGTCTGCAATCCCACCCACAATGGAGGAGTGTTCCTCTTTCTCCACATCCTCGCCAGCATCTGCTGTTGAGTTTTTGATCTTAGCCATTCTGATTGCTGTGAGGTGGAATCTCAGGGTTGTTTTGATTTGCATTTCCCTTATGACTTAAGATGTTGAACTTTTCCTTAGGTGTTTCTCAGCCATTTGGCATTCCTCAGCTGTATGATAAGAACTTCAAGTCCCTGAACAAAGAAATTGAAGAAGATCACAGAAGATCTCCCATGCTCATGGATTAGCAGGATTAACACAGTAAAAGTGGCCATTTTACCAAAAGTGATCTACAGATTCAATGAAATCCCCATCAAAATTCCAACCCAATTCTTCATAGAGTTAGACAGAACAATTTGCAAATTCATCTGGAATAACAAGAAACCTAGGATAGATCATGTTTCCATGATCCATTTATTGATGAGAGTGGGGTGTTGAAATCTCCTACTATTATTGTGTGAGGTGCAATGTGTGTTTTGAGCTTTAGTAAGGTTTCTTTTATGCATGTAGGTTCCCTTGTATTTGGAGTATAGATATTTCCTTAGGTGTTTCTCAGCCATTCGGCATTCCTCAGCTGTGAATTCTTTGTTTAGCTCTGAACTCCATTTTTTTAATAGGGTTATTTGTCTCCCTGCAGTCGAACTTCTTGAGTTCTTTGTAGATTTTGGAACTAAGCCCTCTATCGGTTGTAGGGTTGGTAATCTTTTCCCAATCTGTTGGTTGCCATTTTGTCCTAACAACAGTGTCTTTTGCCTTACAGAAGCTTTGTAGCTTAAGAAATCCCATTTTTTCAAATCTTGATCTTAGAGCATGAGCCATTGGTGTTTTGTTCAGGAAATTTTCTCCAGTTCCCATGTGTTCGTGATTCTTCCTCACTTTTTCATCTATTACTTGGAGTGTATCTGGTTTGATGTGGTAGCCCTTGATCCACTTGGACTTAAGCTTTGTACAGGGTGATAAGAATGGATCCATCTGCATTCTTCTACATGCTGACCTCCAGTTGAACCAGCACCATTTCCTGAAAATGCTATCTTTCTTCTACTGGATGGTTTTGGCTCCTTTGTCAAAAATCAAGTGACCACAGGTGTGTGGGTTCATTTCAGTGTCTTAAATTCTTTTCCACTTATCTATCTGCCTGTCCCTGTACCAATACCATACAATTTTTATCACTATTGCTCTGTAATACTGCTTGAGTTCAGGGAGAATGATACCCCCACGAAGTCCTTTTATGGTTGAGATAGTTTGAGCTATCCTAGGTTTCTTGTTATTCCAGATGAATTTGCCAGACTAAAGAGAGGACAGAGAGAGTCTGTCCAAATTAAAAAAATCAGAAATGAAAAGGGAGACATAACTACAGAATCAGAGGAAATTGGAAAAATCATCAGATCCTACTCAAAAGTCTATATTCAACAAAACTTGAAAATCTGCAGGAAGTGGAAAATTTCCTAGACAGAGACCACATAATGAAGTTAAATCAGAAACAGATAAACTATTTAAACAATGTCATAACTCCTAAAGGAATAGAAGCAGTCATTAAAGCCCTCCAAACCAAAAATAGCCCAGGCCCAGATGGGTTCAGTGCAGAATTCTATCAGACCTTCATAGAAGACCTCACACCAATACTATCCAAAATATTCCACAAAATTGAAACAGAGTGCTACTGAATTGCTTCTATGAAGTCACAATTACTCTTATACCTAAACCACACAAAGACCCAACAAAGAAAGAGAACTTCAGACCAATTTCTCTTATGAATATTGACACAATAATACTCAATAAAATTCTTGCATACTAAATCCAAGAATACATCAAAACAATCATCCATCATGATCAAGTAGTCTTCATTCCAGGTATGCAGGGATGGTTTAATATATGGAAAACCATCAATGTAATCCACTATATAAACAAACTGAAAGATAAAAACCACATGATCATATCATTAAATGCTGAGAAAGCATTTGAGAAAATTTAACACCCCTTCATGATAAAAGTCCTGGAAAGAACAGGAATTCGAGGCCCATACCTAAACATAGTAAAAGCCATATACAGCAAACCAGTAGCTAACATTAAACTAAATGAAGAGAAACTTGAAGCAATCCCACTAAAATCAGGGACTAGACAAGCTGCCCACTCTCTCCCTACTTATTCAATATAGTTCTCAATTTCCTAGCCAGAGCAATCAGACAACAACAGCTGATCAAAGGGATAAAAATTGGAAAGGAAGAAGTCAAAATATCATTATTTACAGAAGATATAATTGTATATTCAAGTGACCCCAAAAGTTCTACCAGAGAACTACTAAACCTGATAAACACCTTTAGCAAAGTGTCTGGGAATAAAATTAACTCAAATAAATCATTAGCCTTCCTTTACACAAAAGAGAAACAAGCTGAGAAAGAAATTAGGGAAACAACACCCTTCACAATAGTCCCAAATAATATAAAATACCTAGGTGTGACTTTATGGAAGCAAGTGAAAGATTGAGAGTTCATCTTGGTGGATTTTTCCTTTGATGAATATGAAGTGTCCTTCCTTCTAGTTTGATGACTTTTGGTTGAAAATCTATTTTATTTGATATTAGAATGGCTACTCCAGCTTGCTTCTTCAGACCATTTGCTTGGAAAGTTGTTTTCCAGCCTTTTACTCTGAGGTAGTGTCTGTCTTTGACTCTGAGGTGTGTTTCCTGTAGGCAGCAAAATGTTGGGTCCTCATTGTGTATCCAGTTTGTTAATCTGTGTCTTTTTATTGGGGAATTGAGACCATTGATGTTGAGAGATATTAAGGAATAGTGATTATTGCTTCCTGTTATATTCATGTTTGGATGTGAGATTATGTTTGTGTGCTTGTCTTCTCTTTGTTTTATTGCAAAACGATTAGTTTCTTGCTTTTTCTAGGGTGTAGCTTGCCTCCTTGTGTTGGGCTTTACCATTTATTATCCTTTATAGGGATGGATTTGTAGAAAGATATTGTGTAACTTTGGTTTTGTCATGGAATATCTTGGTTTCTCCATCTATGTTAATTGAGAGTTTTGCAGGATACAGTAACCTGGGCTGGCATTTGTGTTCTCTTACGGTCTATATGACACCTGTCCAGGATCTTCTGGCTTTCGTAGTCTCTAGTGAGAAGTCTGGTGTAATTCTTATAGGTCTGCCTTTATATGTCACTTGACCTTTTTCCCTTACTGCTTTTAATATTCTTTTTTTTGTTTTGTGCATTTGATGTTTTGACTATTATGTGATGGTAGGATTTTCTTTTCTGGTCCAATTTATTTGGAGTTCTGTAGGCTTCTTGTGTGTTTATGGGCATCTCTTTCTTTAGGTTAGGGATGTTTTCTTCTATGATTTTGTTGGAGATATGTACTGGTCCTTTCAGTTGGGAGTCTTCACTCTCTTCTATACCTCTTATCCTTAGGTTTGATCTTCTCATTGAGTCCTGGATTTCCTGTATGTTTTGGACCAGTAGCTTTTTCCATTTTACAGTAATTATCTTTGACAGTTGTGTCGATGATTTCTATGGAATCTTCTGCTCGTGAGATTCTCCCTTCTATCTCTTGTATTCTGTTGGTGATGGTTGTATCTATGGCTCCTTGTCTCTTCCTTTGGTTTTCTATATCCAGGGTTGTCTCCCTTTGTGCTTTCTTTATTGCTTCTATTTCCATTTCTAATTTCTTCTTGGCCTGTTTGATTGTGTTTTCCTGTAATGGTTTCATGGATTTTTGCATTTCCTCTCTATAGGCTTCTGCTTGTTTATTTGTGTTTTCCTGAATTTCTGTAAGGGAGTTCTTTATGTCTTTCTTTATGTCCTCCATCATCATGATCAAATATGATTTTAAATCTAGATCTTGCTTTTCTGGTGTGTTTGGATATTCAGTGTTTGCTTTGGTGGGAGAATTGGGCTCTGATGATGCCATGTAGTCTTGGTTTCTGTTGCTTGGGTTCCTGTGCTTGCCTCTTGCCATCACGTTGTCTCTGGTGTTACCTTGTTCTGCTATTTCTAACAGTGGTTAGACTGTCCTATAAGCCTGTGTCTCAGGAGTGCTGTAGACCTGTTTTCCTGTTTTCTTTCTGTCAGTTTTGGGAACAGAATGTTCTGCTTTCAGTCGTGTAGCCGTTTCTGTCTACTGGTCTTCAGGTGTTCCTGTGGGTATGTGTCCTGAGTCCACCAGGCAGGTCACTTGGAGCAGAAAAGTTGGTCCTACTTCTGGTCTCAGGCCTGGAGTCACTCCTCAGAGCCTTTTTAGCTCTCTGTGAGGGCAGCAAACAGAAGGGCCTGCCTGCCCAGGCTTCACTCAGGACCCTGTGCACAGGGGGCCCAGATGACACTAGGCGTTTTCCTCTAGAGTCAGAAATGTGGGCAGAGAGTAGTCTCCTCTGGCTTTTCAGGCATGTCTGCCCCTCTGAAGGTCTAGCTCTCCCTCCCAGGGATTTGGATCTGTGGTTGCTTTCTTCTCCCTCCCAAGTGGATCTGAAGAGTCTTCATTTGGACCTTTCGGTTTGTTGACCTTTTTAAATTCTGTGGACTGTATCTTGTGTATTCTCTACTTATTTTTTTCTTCTTTTCTTTTCTTTCTTTTTTATTTTTGGCTAATTATCCACTTGTTAGTGAGAATAATACTATGCATGTCCTTTTGTGTCTGAGTTACCTCACTCAGGATGATATTTTCTAGCTCCATCCATTTGCCTGCAAATCTCAAGATGTCATCATTCTTAATAGCTGTGTAAATGAACCACATTTTCTGTTTCCATTCTTTGGTCATGGGACATCTGGGTTGTTTCCAGCATCTGACTATCACAAATAAGGCTGCTATGAACATAGTGAAACACGTGCCCCTGTGACATGGTTTGGCATCTTTTAGGTATATCCCCAAGAATGGTGTTGCTGGTTATTTAGGTAGATCTATTTCCAATTTTCTGAGGAACCTCCAAAGTGATTTCTGGAGTGGTTGTAACAGTTTACAATCCCACTGGCAGTGGAGGAGTGATCCTATTTCTCTACATTCTTGCCAACATGTGTTGATACCTGAGGCTTTGATCTTAGCCATTCTGCTTAGTGTAAGGTAGAATCTCAGGATTGTTTTGATTTGCATTTCTCTGATCACAAAGGACTTTGAACATTTCCTTAGGTGTTTCTCAGACGTTTGAGATTCCTCTGTTGTGAATTCACGGTTTAGTTCTATAGCCCATTTTTTGATTGGGTTGTTTGGGTTTTTGGTGGTTAGTATCTTTATATTTTGGATATCAGCCTTCTATTGGATGTGGAGTCAGTGAAGATTTTTTTCCCAGTCTGTAGGATGCCAACTTGTCTTATTGACTATGTTCTTTGCTTTACAGAAACTTTATAGTTTCATGAGGTCTCATTTACCAATTCTTCATCTTAGAGCATGAGCCATTGGAGTTCTGTTTAGGAATTTCCCGCTGTGCCAAAGAATTCAAGGCTCTTTCCTTCTTTCTCTTCTATTAGTTTGAGTATATCTGGTTTTATGTCCTTGAGCTACTTGGACTTAAACGTTGTGCATGGTAACAAATATGGGTCTATTTTTATTTTTCTACATACATACAGCCAGTTAGATCAGCGCCATTAATTGAAGATGCTTTCTTTTTTCCATTATATATCTAAGTCAGTAACAGCAAAAGCAACAGAAATCCCACACACATGTGAAAAGTGAACAACTCCCTACTTAATGATAATTTGGTCAGGGATGAAATAAAGAAATCAAAGACTTCCTGGAATTTAATGAAAATGCTGACACATCATAACCAAACTTATAGGACACAATGAATGAAGTGCTAAGAGGAAAATTCATAGCACAAAGTGTACTGGTAAAGAAACTGAAGAGATCTTACAACTTAACAGCACACCTGAGAGCTCTAGAACACAAAGAAGCAAACTTACACAAGATGAGTAGAAGGCAGGAAATAGTCAAACTCAGGGCTGAAATCAAAAATATAGAATCACAAATAACTATACAAAGAATCAGCAAAACCAAAAGCTGGTCCTTTGAGAGAATCAACAAGATAGATAAACCCCCAGCCAAACTACCTACAGGGCCCAGAGGCAGTATCCAAATTAACAAAATCAGAAATGAAAAGGGAGACATAACAACAGAAACAGCAGAAGTTCAAAAAACCATCAGATCCTATTACAAAAGCTTATACACAACAAAACTGGAAAATCTAGATGAAATGGATGGTTTTCTAGACAGATACCATATATCAAAGTTAAATATAAAGCAGGTAATGTTTCAAACATGCACATATCCCATAAGGAAATAAAAGAAATCATTAAAAACCTCCCAACCAAAAAAAAAGCCCAAGGCCAGATGAATTTAGTTCAGAATTCTACCAAACCTTCAAAGAAGAACTGATACCAATATTCTTCAAACTATTCCATAAACCAGAAACAGAAGGAACACTACATATTTCATTCTATGAAGACACAATTACTCTGATACCTAAACCATTCAAGGACCCTACCAAAAAAGAGAACTTCAGACCAATCTTGCTTATGAATATCAATGCAAAAATACTCAACAAAATTCTTGCAAATCGAATCCAAGAACACATCAAAACCATTATTCACGATGATCAAGTAGGATTCACCTCAGGAATGCAAGCTTTGCTCAACATACAAAAATCCATTAATGCAATCCACTATATAAACAAACTCAAAGAAAAAATCACATGATCATCTCCTTAGATGCAGTAAAAGCATTTGACAAAATACAACATCCCTTCATGTTAAAAGTATTAGAGACATCAGGAATTCAAGGTCCATACCTAAGCATAATAAAAGCAATTTACTGCAAACCAACAGCCAATATCAAATTAAATGGAGAAATAATCCCACTAAAACCAGGGATAAGACAAGGATGCCCATCCTCCCCATATCTATTCAATATAGTACTCAAAGTGCTAGCTAGAACAATAAGACAACAATAAGAGATCAAAGGGTAAAAATTTGCAAGAAGAAAAAAAGGTTTCACTATTTACAGGTGATATTATAGTATACATATGTGATCCCAAAAATTCTACCAGAGAACTTCTCCAGCTGATAAACAACTTCAGCAAAGTGGCTGGACATAAAATTAATTCAGATAAATCAGTAGCATTCCTTTATACAAATGATAAACATGCTGAGAAAGAGATTAGGGAAAACTTCACAATAGCCACAAGTAATATAAATTATCTCCAAACAAGTGAACAATCTGTATGACAATAACTTCAAGTTTCTCAAGAAAGAAATAGAAGAAGATCTCAGAAAATGGAAAGATCTCCCATGGTCATGGATTGGCAGAATTAACATAGTAAAGGTAGTCATCCTATGAAAGGCAATCTACAGATTCAGTGCAATCCCCATCAAAATCCTGACACAATTCTTGAAAGACTTGGAAAGAGCAATTCTCAAATTCATCTGGAAAAGCAAAAATTTCAGAATACCACTTTAAGAATTTTAAGAGAAGTAATATTTACATTTTTGTTCCTAACTACCTAATGATGAAAAAGTGCTCCCACACAAACGTCAGATGACCCACAAGCTTCATTTACGTCAACATGAAAAATGAAAATCTCCATCTAAGTGTCTTTCCTCTCCCCGCTAACATGAATTATGTTTGTGGTTTTGGAAAACTTTTGCAACTAGACTGATGAAAGCAGGATTCTTCCCGGAGCACTATTTAAAAGCTCAGTGTCTTCAGTAGGAGACACTTCTGTCTTTTACAGAGGATTTTTTAAAAAATGACACTTCCTACCTGGAATTCCATCAAATATTATTTCCTATCTGAGGAAAGCTTTTCTTCCACATTAGCACTCTATCGGGTTGGGTGAGACTTGAACTCTTCCAAGGCAACCCTGGATCTGGTGATTATACACCTCCATGGAGCTCACACATTCACAATCCTCTCATAAACCTGTTCACCTACACTTTCATCTGATTCATCACAGAATTTATATTGCTCAATCAGTCTTCGCCATTAGAAGGCCTTCTGGTAGTTTATTCACATGTCATACCCATTCGGGTCATAGCTCATTTCTAACATTTCTTTCCAGCTCCCTTAAATTTGAGACATTAGAAAACTAGCTCTATGACATTGCCATATTGTGCATTAAATTTAATAAATAAATGCTTTAAGTCATCATATAATTTGACCTTATTTTTCTAAGCAATAATTACAAAGGCATTTGTTCAAAACATAAGTTATCTGCATTACAGAACTCATTGGTAAAAGAAACAAAATGAAATATAAAACACTTTCCTTCTGTCTGTATAGCTTAATGTTGGTTATAGATTCATTGGATATCACCTTTATTGTTTTGAAATATGCTATATCTATGACTCCAGGACTTTAATCATGAAGGCATCTTGAATTTTGTTAAATTCTTTTTTTTTTTGGACAGGTATCCAAGTTATTATGTGATTTTTTTTTCTGTTTAAAATTTTTTTTACATAATAAAAATCACTTTCCTGTATGACTTCAAATAAACATGTGTGCCTGTGTTGCTTATAGTAGTCTTTGAGAAACACTGTTCTGGTTCACTGCTTCCTTGACTGCCTAATAAACATAGTTGATAGTAAAGCAAACAAAAATCTATAAAATATCTTTAAATAAAGTATGTTTGTGATTTGCTAAAAGGGTCAAATGTCAATGATTTATCAATAGATTTTCTTTACATTCATTGATTTGTAAATCACAGAGGTGTTGGCAAATCTGTTACATATATATTAATCTTTTTATTGACTCTTACCTTCTTTGTATACATGAACACCCATGGAGAACTGTTTCATTCTCACCCTTCACTATAAGCCTCATACTCGTGGAAAAGTCTGAAAAACCTGTTTAACAAGCATTGTTGAGTAACAGTTAGACGTTGTTGATTTACATGGGTCGTATTGCTAGATATTTGCTCTGTGGAATAAAGGCTATAAATTAGTGATGGTGATCTTAGTAATAATCTATATTTCTGAGACTTTAAAAAATCTTTTAACATTAATTTTAATAAAATTCTTATGCAAATATTAACAGAAATTTGGATAGAGCGTTCACTATTAAGCAAGAAATGATACCTTCATATAGAATTCCAGATAAAGGAATGGAGTGATGGCTCAAAGATTAAGAGCTTTTGCTGCTCTTGAAGAGGATCAGAGTTCTGTTTCCAGAATTCACATGGAAACCTCACAATCAGCTGTATCTTTAGCTACAGGGATCCAGCACCCTCTTCTGGCCTCTACAAATACCCACATACGTATTCACATCCACACACGTGTGCACGCGCAGACGCAGACACACACACACACACACACACACACACACACACACACACACACTAATGCTTTAAAAATGACTGCTAAATGTAGGTTTTACTCAGTAAACCTCAATGAGAAGCTCTGCTTTGACCCTCTAAAGATTCTCCCCTAACAGATAGTATATTAAACTTCATTCTGCTTCCTGCAGTTTTTAACAGCAACTTATTACAGAAAGCATCGAGATCTAGGCTTCAGCACTCAGACTACTGATAAACTGAGCTTTCCCAGCTGTGATCTTAAACAAAAGGTATCATAACAGCTCATAGAGGCAAAAAGACTAACAACTTCCACATTCTGTTTTCTGTGGTGGAATCTTCGCTGAATAACCCCAGGCTACTGTTCTTATTTCTGCAAAACAAGATTATTTTAGGTTGTGAGCAGAGAAAGCTTCACTTAATGAACATCATTTGGAGACTATTGCTACAAGGTGTCTGCTTCCGATGGATTGCAAATGTCTCAGTGAGACACCAGAGGCTACAGAGTCACACACAGCCCCACACATGCACTTCTAAGCTTCATGATGAGAGTGAGTGAAAGAAGCCTATTGTGCTAACCACTCTTGATGAAGCTAATTCCAAGCTTCTCATTGTACACTTTGTGCAATATTCAGACAACTGTTTAAACATTCATAAACTTGAGAATCACCATTATTTAAGAGCTGAGCAGACTTAGGAAAAAGTCACTGGAGACAAGGGATATAGAGATAGTGAAACGTCTGAGATTATGACATATGGATTAAATACAGTATTATATAAACAATTTTGTGAAACTCTACACAAGCTTCTGTAATCACTAAAAATACTTGGACTGTCTCTGTGGATAAGGGTGCTTGTCATTAAAGATGACAACCTACAAATTGCCCATTGAGTGCCATGTGAGCATTACTGCATTGTGACACCCCTCACCAAATATACATGTACACCAAACATATACATACATACATACATACATACATACATACATACATACATACACACACACAAACATACATACATGTAAATGTTGTTTATATAGATGACTTAAGTAAGTTTTGTCATGTAGCAGCCAAGATCTCAAAGCTAAGACTGCAGACAGAGGAGAAGATCTGGCTCATTTGTCAGTGTTCCCCTTAATAGAGCCACACAGACAAGCTGTTTTAAGCATAGGAAATCAATTTCTTCACACATCTGAAGGCTCAAAAATCTAATCAGGGCAGCAATAGTGTACGATCCCTCTTCCCTTGATGTGCACATGGCTGCCCTCTTGCTATTTCCTCAAACTGTCTTCTCTCTCTGTGTTTATGTCCTATTTCCATCTCCTTGTCAGGAAACCAGTAGTACTGGATTAGAACCCATTTGCACATTGTTTCTTACCTTACCTTCCAAAATACATTATCTCCAAATATAGCCATATCTTGATATCATTGTGTATCTTATTCATCATACAAATATAGTGAATCTAATATAAATCAATAATTAGCAATAATGCTAAAGTTATCAGGGCTAAAAGAAAGGAGTAACTTAATTGTGGCCCTACAATTAGGACAATCACAAAATTGGAGGCAGTTTTGGACCAAAAAAATCCAGAACTTTCTCTGGAAATTTTTCATGTAACTATCTAAGGCAATGCCAACAACAGAACAGGTAGTCAGTCATTTGGGATTCCAAGTGACCTCAGAATTGAGTTGTCAATTATCTCTGTTCAAATATCTATGAAAAATAATTGATTCCTGTCTATATATTGATATATCAGCAAATCATTTATAATATATCTGATATGTTAATAAGATGTACACTATGCCAATAATTGGAATGTGTGATGTAAGGAGTGGAGAAAGCCCTGGGTTTATAAATCCTAAATAAATCGGTTTTGGCATGAGCTGGCCATATCAAGGAACCCAGACCCTTAGGCCCATGAAGAAATGGTAAAGCCTTTCCCTTGTTTTGAAACTCAGAGTCATGACAAAGACTCCCACAGGTTCAAGTGTGTAGAAAATATCTACTATTACTTTTCCCAGTGGATGTTTGTCCTGAAGACTGCTCACATACAGAGAGCATTTCTCTGTTCTTCTTAAGTTAAACCTGTCTCTTAGATTGAGTTGTGTATCATAAACTGTACCTCCTTGCTTGTCTGTATATTATAACTCCACCTCCTTGTCAGGCTGTATGCAACAAACCCCCTTCTCTATTCAATTATATATAACACACAGGGTACTAAGATTCCTTATTCTCCAACAGAGATGCCATACCTCCTGACCCCAAATATCTGTCTGTCTGTCTGTCTGTATCTGTCTTTTTCTTCACTCCCTCACCCCTTCACTTAGGTTATGGTAGATGTGATAGTTGGAGATGCATAAAATTGTAGTTTTTATTTAATATATCATTAAAATATATTAAAACATACTGTATTATGTAAAATAGAATGTATAATATATACAATATAATATATTCATATATCTGTACACTTAGAAACTATGATAACTAGTTATAAATTCAGGTAAGATTGCACACAGCTTTCATAATTAAAGAAAGGCTGCATTTAAGTGGTATTTGAGATGCAAAATCTGCAATCCTTGAGGATACTGTAGATAGACACAGGAAGTTCCTCCTCCATCAGTCTTGGGTAAGTGTATAATAGAGAATCTGTGCTTATAATTGAAGAATGCTGGGTGTAACTTAATCTTAAGGGAGAGTTGCTGAGCTTGATAAACATAAGATGTACTTAGGATTAACACATGACAATTGCAAATAAACAGTGAGAAGTATGTCACCAGAGTCATGTGTTCCTCTAAGCTAAAAATTGTATTTTTGAATCATTTCTGTAGCTTTTAATTTTAGACTTACACACTTGAAAATTTTTATTTCCTAGAGTAGTAAATTTAGGTATAGTTGTACACACTCGTAATTCCAACAATGAGGATGCTGAGTCTGCAGCAGGAAATTCTATGTTTACCAGACTGACTCCAAAACCAGCAAGAAGTGTAATAATAAAAATGGCAACCTGTAGTCTCACTCTAATGGGCTATTTATTAATTGCACAGCACAGTGAAGTGTAAAGGAGACCAATGTGAGGGCGCTTTGGGGAGGGGGGATGTTGTACTGTGATGGTCATCCTCCCAGGTGATCTTTAAGCACTCCTCCACCACGAGCACTCTGGACAGGAGTAAAGGTATAGATGTCACACCAGCTGTCTCATGCATACACATGTATATAATTTAGAGAACCTTAGCTCTGACGATAAGAAAATGAAAATGTGTAGCTTGAAAGAGACATTAGATCAAATGCAGGAGTATGTCTTATTTTAATAAATGGCATATTATGAGCAAGCTTAAAATTTACATAAAAGATCCACCTGAGGGTAAGTTTATTAAAAACAATGTCACGAGATGATAATGTTGACAAGATATAAACACAAGGGAAGGAAATCCCACTTGGGAGGTTGATTGTGGGTGGAGGTGCCATCCTTTTCTGTACCAAAACAGGAAACTCATGTGGATGCAGGTGTCAGAGACACCAAGGGACTGTCACTCAAACAATTCTGCTTAGAAGCTTTTTTTTTATAATAGATAGATAATTATTAGGACAAAGACCCACAACTGGACAAAGAGCAGAGAGGCTCAGTCACCACCGGACCATTCAACTCAAAATGTGATGTTTACAAAACACCTCTCCTAAGGTTCAGTGATCTATGCAGAGGAGAAGGTAGAAAGAGTTGGACTCCAAGCACATTCCAGACATAAGGGATTGATGCAAGTAAAAACTCAGAAACAATAGGCACAAGACCTGCACAGGTTTTTGCAGACAAAATCCCAGGATTGAGAAGCAGAAGTGGGTACAAAGTCCCATGCCTAACCAAGGTGCTATTTGCTAGTGATATCTATTGGGAAAGTGAAAATCAATTTCCTCAAACGAGTGATACTGAGTATATCAACTACACTTCCGGGCAGGCCCCAAGCTCAGGACTGGTCAGCCAATATGAAACCAACTTCATGTTTTTGTACGTGTGTGTGTGTTTGTCTGGTTGGTTGGGGTTTTAGTTTGATTTGTTTGTTTGTTTGTTTGTTTCTTTTTCTTTTTCTTTTTCTTTTTTTCCGGAGCTGGGGACCGAACCCAGGGCCTTGTGTTTGCTAGGCAAGTGCTCTACCAGTGAGCTAAATCCCCAACCCTGTTTGATTTGTTTTTAAGAGAGAAAGATCATGAAGTTGAGTGTGTAGGTGGGACATCTGTGAAGAGTTGAGGGAAGGGAAAGAATGTGATCCAATATATTGAATGAATAATTTTTTTAAGTTTTTGAAATAGGAAATTCTCTGCTTAGTTTTCCTTATTTTGAAAGCATTACAATTGCAGAAAATAAAAGAAAGGATAATAATTAAAACCAGGCAACTGGCATACTAACAATAAAACTACAGGCCATGTTTATTTGGTTGGATAGTTCAGTGAAATTTGACCATTTACATAGATTCTGATGAGCATCATCATAAACCAGATGTAGATCTGAATCAGACTAAAACGCTCTCTCAAGATTTCCTCTTCAGCACTGTCCCTCCCCCTTCTTAAATCCTGGCTATAACTGACTTCATCTCCATTCCAAATTTGTCTAATAGAGAATTTTATATAAATGGCATCATATAGTATTTAATTTCACAGTTTTTTATTTCATTTACTACTATGCCCTTAATATACATTCATGTTCATAATCTTATCAATATTTGTCCCTTTTTAATTAAACTATAATTATACCATTTTCCTCCATTCCTTTTCCTTCTTCCAATTTTTCCCATGAACTTTAGACACCCTTCCAAACTCCTGAGCTCCTCCATCCTATGTATTATCATTTTACACACACACACACACACACACACACACACACACACACACACACACACACACCATCACAAATATATAGATACAACCTGCATCCTGCAAGTCTGTTCAACATTTCATTAGATGGTTTCAAGCCTGGCCACTTGAGCCACTTGATACTGGAGAGTCAAGCAGGGATCTCCTCCATGGGAAGACTACCTCTCCTGCTCTTGTCCATTAGTTAACTCTCTGTGTTCTTTGTCAGGGATGGAGGCTGTGAGCTTTTCTGCCTCCAAGTCAGCACGTCTAGGGTTGTAGGCAGCCTTATTGCTGAGGTAGCATGGGTGAAAAGTCCGTATTCATTTGCCACCCTTTTCCCTTCTGTATTTGTCCCTGATCCTTAGGTACAGGCATGTGTTGTAGATGTATCAACTGGGTCTAGTCACCCCAGATCAGTTACTCTCTTGCATTGTGACCATTAGTAATTTTTCTGTAAATATTTACATCTGTTTGAAAGAGAAGCTTCTTTGGTTCAAGTTGGGAACAACACTCATCTGTGCATATAAAGGCAAGTATTTAGAGTACTGTTAAGAATTATGCTGGTTCATACAGTGGGATAGTGGGTCTTCTCTAAGATGATCCATGACCTCAGTAGCCATGGATACTTGACTAGATTTCCATTACCAGGCATAATTTCACTCCTGCTGAATAGTTTCTTCCTTTTTATTGCTGAGTAGTACTCTTATATATGAGTAAACGACTATATTTCTGCTCCCATTGAACAGTATATGAGCGATTTCTTTTTTTTCTCTCTCTCTCTCTTTTTTCTTTTTTTCGGGGCTGGGGACCGAACCCAGGACCTTAAGCTTCCTAGGCAAGCGCTCTACCACTGAGCCAAATCCCCAACGCCAAGCTATTTCTATGTTTGGGAATTTCACATGTAAAGATAATAGAAATATTAATGAATTTTACATAAGCATGAGTTTTTTCAGTCATGGCAAATATTTGGTGATGGAATGCTAAGCTATTAAAAACAAGTACATCATGAAATTTACAGGCAAATGGACAGAACTAAAAACTATCATCCTGAGTGAGGTAACCCAACCCAGAAAGACACACATGGTATGTACTCACTTAGAAAATCACATTAGCCATGAAGTTCAGAATATCCATGCTACAATCCAGTCCCAAATAAACTAAATAATAAGGGAGGATGGAAAGGGAGGATTTGTGAGTCTCACTCAGAAACGGAAACAAAATAGTCATCAGAGGTGGATGGGGAAGGAACTGGGTAAAAGGTGGGGTGAGGAGGGGAACAGAGATAAGGATCTGGTGTGGGGAGAAGGGGCAGAAGAGGGATGAGAGTGAGAATGGAAATCGGTGGGAGGCATATCTGGAATTAGGTAGGTACCTGGGACAGGAGAAGCTCAGAGGAGTCTATGAGGGTGACCCTCGCTGAAATTCCTACCAGTGGGAGTGAGGGTGGGGGTTAACAGAGACTGAAGTGGCCACCTCCTGTACCCAGACAGGACTTCCATTGCAAGGAGGGGTACATCAACCCATTCCCAAAACCTTCAACCCAAAATTTGTCCTGACTAGAAGATGTGCAAGGATAAAGATGGAGCAAAGATTGAGGGAATGGCCAACCAATGACTGCCCCAACTTGAGACCCAGCCCATGTAAGAGAGCCAACCCTTGACACAATATATGCTTGAAGATAACATATATGATATATGCTTGAAGATAGCAGCCTAACATTACTGTCTCCTGAGAGATTTTATCCAGCAGCAGATAGAAACAGATGCAGAGAACCATAGCCAAACATCAGGCAGAGCTCAGATAGTCATGTGAAGGAGTGGGCAATAGAATTAAGCAAGCTGGAGGGGTCAAGGACAGCACAAGAAGACCTATAGGATCAACTAACCTGGACCTATGGGGGCTCACAGAGACTGAACCACCCACCAAAGAGCATGCAAGGGCTGGACCTAGACCCCCTACACTTTTGTAGCAGATGTGGAGTTTGGTCTTCATGTGGGTCCCCTAACAATTGGAGCAGAGGGTGCCTCAGACTCTGTAGCCTGACATTGCATCCCCTTCCTTTTATTCAACTGCCTACTTGGGCCTCTGGGAAAAGATGTGCTTAATCTTGACTGGATGCCTCAGGGTGGGGTGGTGGGGTGGTACCCAGGAGAGTGTTCCCCTCCCTGAAGAGAATAGGGGGGAATAGGGGAAGGATTTGCAAGAGTGGGACTGGGGGAGAGAAGTGATAGGGAGGGACACAATCAGGATGTAAAGTAAGTAAGCCAATTAATTTATGAAAAAAGAAAAAGAAATAAATAATAGATAATAAATAAAAAGATAACTGAACACAGCAGTGATTTCAATTTATCTCTATTGAATAATGTATACAGTGTGTGGCTATATGTAAGCACATTTACAAGCATGTGAATGCAGCTGTGTATGTATGTAAATGTGTATGGAAGCCCAAGATTGACATTGGATATCTTTGGTAGCTTGCATATTGCATAATGAGACAGAATTCCTCTGGATGCCAGAGCTCACTATTTCTACTGCTTGCTGGTGCACCTAGCCGGTTTACTCTAGAGACCCTCGGTCTCTGTCTCCCGTATCTTGTAGTCATAGGAGGGCCATGATACTCCCCTGACTTCAAAATGGGTTCTGAATTCTGTTCCTCACACCTGCACGGCAAGCACTTTACCTGCTCAGCCATCTCCCAACCCCCACAAGCTTTTGAAAAAAAAAACTGTGTATTTTCATTTGTCAGTGTCTTCACTTACTTATAGGGGCATGTACAGATTGTAGCCATACCTAAATGTGTTTGAGGTAACCAATGTTTCTTTACATATATTTTTGTTTCAACTACATTTTCTTTCATGTAATTTTGTAATGTAATATCAACATTCTATGTAGTTATTAATCACAGTTATCTATTTTAAATGGCAACTATGTTTTAAATGATAATGGAAGAAGCTATGTCAATTCTTTTCTAAAGTTACCTTCTCAAGCAGAGATAAAGACACAGGTTTAGTACACATGAATACACAGAAAGCCATTTTTGTGCAGGGCACACTCGGAGAGTACTGTTGGGATGGATTCTGGGTAAAAGCATTCTGTGGTGCTCAGAGACAACTTTCTGCTTCAACTCCTGATTTCTGAATCTATTGTACACATGTACAACTAAGTTGAAAATAGAGGTTAAAAACCATCACTTATTACTTATGTTAGAGACTGCTCTTCAGAATCAATAAATAACCTTCATTTTGTTAGTGGTTCATCAGTAGGTTTTCAAAGTGGTATATTGGTCAGGGCATGAATTTTTAAATTTTAATTTCTTTTTTGTTTCAAGGGTAATTCTGTGATGAGCTCCAACATGAGTCAGCAACTGAATTTAATCAATTAGAAAAGGAATATGTCCTCTTTTTTTCTCTCTACTATATGGTTTTTAGCTTAATGGCATATCCTCATTTGATAGATATGAATTACAGGGTAATTTTCTAGGTCACTCAAACATACCTTTCCAAGTTCAAAAAACTTAACTAAATTTTGATAGATAATTTTCAGTAATATGGTATGCATTTTCTACCTTATAATACGTAGGAAAATGAAGATTATTTAATCTAATCATGAAGACTAGACCTACATGTCCCATTTGATTCCTTTTCCCTCTGAAGTACAGAATTATCAATTATTTTACCTATTCTCATTGCTATTTAACAATTTACCAGGGACAGTCATCAAACAGATTTGAGTTTTCTTTTATTTCATCTATTGTGACATGGAAAAATGAAGTAGTCAAGTTAATATAAATATTATTCAGAGAGTGTCTGAACATTGAAAAGGATAAATTTTACTTCGGGAATTTTGAATTGTCATTCTATACAAAAAAAATCAAATTTCTTTTAAAAATTCTTTCACAGAAGGTATTATATACTATTGCCTTTGTAAATTGTCATGTGCTGTTTGATCATAAGTGGGCTTGGGATAACATGACTTGGGAAGCACGGTTGCCCTGTCCTTTAGAAGCAAGAACCCTTATCTAGTTGCCTCTGCTAACTGTATGACAGAAAAGGAAGAGAACAAGTAAAAAGATGAATAAAAACACTGTATCCTTGAGGACAGCTTGGAAGTAAGGTATTTTTACCAGATTGCCCCAAGATATAGGAGCTCCTACAGTGGGAAATAGTAGTCACAGGTTCAGCGGTGAGGAGCTCAACTCATGAAGAGAAAGCTCAATTGGAAACTCCAGTTGACTGCCTCAACCTCCTCACCCAGTTTCTGCTGGGCCTTGAAAGTGCCAGATTTGGTGCTATCTCTGTTGCTGGTGTTCTTTGACTTGGAAACCTCACCCAAGTGGATGCTCCCTGGGAATGGGGAGCTCCACCTGGCTTCCTCAAGGGGACTTTCTTGGTCCAGAATGGATGTTTATAAGGCCCAAATTTAATGATGTTAGCACCCTACTGCTTTTCGTTGTTCCTTTTAGTAGCCTCATTCAAAAGAATGCACTGCTCTACCTGAGGTTCTTTGATAGGAAACTCCAGCTGGTTGCATCAAAAGGGTTTCTGTCATCACTTCCTGAAGACTGTTTTGAGTGACCAATTTCGTGATGTTTCGCTAGCTAACAATCATCTAAATAACTATTTATTTGGGTTTCTGCCTATCTATCATCTATCTATGTATTAATACTTTTTCTTTTATCTTTTACTTTGTTTTACAGAATTCTTAACAAACTCATTCCCTCAAAACCAAAATCATAGCAATGTAGACAATTCGGCTCAACTCTACAGAGCAGAGAGATATCTCTGTGAGATGGGAAAAAAAACAAAGAAGCCACAAACCTAAATATATCAGGTAAATCGATGGGCCCTTAAAAGCCACTAAGGAAACCAAAACTCAGAGTTCAATGAAAATCTTTGGTAGAATTCTTTCTTTCTGGGTCATTCCTGACATTATGCGTTGAGATAGATTTAATTTTTAATTTCTGAAAAATCTCCCATGAATTCTGTTATAATTATTCATGAGTAGCATCTCCTGTCTTTGTATTTTATATCTTTCTAATAATTCCATCCTCAAATTGACTCAAATGAGTGTCTTTTTAACTTCAAATCTCTTGAAATTAAAAATAACTCTTGAACATGTATGAAGGAAGGGAGTATGTGAGCACACTCACTAAAGGACATTCCTCAATCTTCTCAACGCTATTTTCAATTCTCCATGAATACCCCAGAACTTAAATTCTCATGTGGCTCCAGAAAGTCTACTTCCTCAAATCTCTTGCTATCTAAAACCATGAAAAATAAATATCTCTCCTTGTATCCTAGGAAATGTACTCTTACCTAAAACTTAAATCTTCATGGATTTACCCAGAGGACCAGAAAGACTCAGTGTAAGTTTGTTGTTGTTGTTGCTTTGTTTTGTTTTGTTTTTTAGAAGATTCTTCTAAGATGCCTATAGTCTCCTAGGGTGGAAAACATTAACAGGCTGTGCACAGACATACCAAGACACAGTCCTATTCAAATACATGTGCATATATTCCACATTGAATATTTCTCCTAGATATTTTTGCCTTTTTACTATTTCAAAATTTTGAAACTATTTTAATTTGTGGTTTTGACTTGCAGTTTCCCAGGTGTACATTACAAATGAAAATAAAGTGTCTCTAACAGAGAAAAATCTTAAAAACTTGCTTAATGAGAAAGACTTAATAGATATGATGTCATTTCCCTGTACTGTGTATGCCAACAAGCAGAATAGAAATACAATAAAAACTCAAGTGGTGCTAGAAAGCCATTTGTTAGCTATTTTGAGCCACAGAGGATGGAGCCAAACCTAGGAGGCTGGAGTGCATTAAGTGAAGTCCTAAAAGCTTTATCAAGACTTTTACTTTGACATAAATATTTTGCTTCCTTTACATCCAAATGAAGGATGAAGAATGGCAATCCAATTGGAGAGCTGTAATGTAGCTTCTTATATTCCCATATTTATAATTGACTTTGCAAAAGATCATCTAACCATTGAGGGAAGAGGAACCACTAAAGGCAACTTCTGAATCAAACTTAAAGGAGAAAAAAATAATGTCTACCAACCAATTTCTTATTCAGGGCCAGCTCATTTCCTTTGTTGAAGGAAAGCAAACATATAATGTGGATGAAAACCTCTGTGTCTGTGGATACTGCAGCCACTATTAAAGCAAATAAAGAAGCAGAATAGAAGTTCTAAACGTGTTGTGCTTAAATATCCATATGGTTTATAAACAGAAAGGTTAAGTTGTAAAAATTCTAGGGGGACCTGGAGAGATGGCTCAGTGTTTAAGAGCACCAGCTGCTCTTCCAGAAGACCTGTGTTCAATTCTGAGCAACCACATGACAGCTCTCAATTGCCCTTTAACTGTTTAGTTCTATCTATCTGACACCATCACACCAATGTATATAAAACAAACAAAATAATTCTAGGAAATTTTCAGTATATTAGTACTTTTATCTGCAAATTCTGCAAGTTTTCTCTATAGGGGTCACTTAGCAAATATTTGAAGGTGTGAAAGATAACATATTTTAGGCTTCATGAGTGCAAGGGTATTGTAGGTAAATGCATAATTTTAAAATGTAGCTACTTAAAAATGAAGGACAGAAGTGGATTGTGCAATTTGGCTTGCAGTATTAGTAATTATGGACCATGTTCTGGGAAATTAATTAAACTTTCGTACTTGTGAATGAATTTAACTTTGTGTTAAAGATTGACAAAATAATCTCAATTTTAAAGAAAGAGTAGAATTTCTTTCAGAGCCCTTCCTTTAAATTTATTCAAGGGTTACACTCTCCCAAAGACTTTTCCCTATATAATGCTTGTCTGGGTCTATGATACTCAGTGGGCTGATCCTCCAACATAAATAAACATAATCAAGATAAATCCCCACAGCACAGCAACAGGACAACGTGACCCAGACAATCCCTCATTGTGACTCCATTTCCAAGTGACTCTAGATTGTGTCAAGTTAACAGTTAACGCTAACAAACACAGGTTGCCTTCAGATTTTATTTTCATTCAGCTGGACAAGTTACCTATGCCCTGTGAACATCGGTTTCCTTATAGGTTATAGGAGCTACACACTATTACTTTCAACAGGTTCTTTTTTCAGGATTAACAACACAAAATGTTAACTGTTTTATAGAACATAGAAATACAGATTCAAGTGGTTTTCTACTCTTTTTGTCACAGATTTGTTAACTATATCTTTTCAAAATTTAGCATTGAAATAAATTTTTTCTACTTAAGTTTACATTTTTAGGCCATACCTAAACCACGTAAGAAAGAATTACAGAAAAATATTGCTTAAATAAAAGCAATATATGCAAAACCAACTGGTCAGCCCTGAAAAAATACAAATGAGTGACATTATACAGATAGAGTAGACTATATTTAAGAATGTTTGCATATATAGATATACATATATATATATATATATATATATATATACACAATAACTAATAAAAAATGGGCCATGAATTTGATAAGCAAGAAATGGGTATATGAAAGGGTTTGGTGGGAAGAAAGGGAAGAAGTAAATGATGTAATTATATTATAATATCAAAAACAAAAGGAAAACTTAAACCAATATAAAATTCAAACAGACCATAATCCTAACAAATTTTACTTTATGTATATACACGAGTAGGCATTTTTTTAAATTGTGTTGAATATTTAGTTAATATAAACAACTTTATCTGTTATAAAATCCTACCCACTTCATTGTCTCAATAACAAACAAAAAACAGGAACATCTTCTGACTTACAGAGGAGCACATGAACATTAAAATGCATCTTAACTTTTAGCCAGTATAGAGCGATTTCTCCAAAAACATGTGCAGCCCCTTCACATTGGGGAAGATTTGTGCTGTATTTATTTAAGTATCTTAAGTCTTTTTTTCCATTACAGTATATTATTTTATTCCTGATGTAAGTGTTCACATATCTGTTTAGAATAAAATGGTGGAGAAGTTTGGTTTCTACGCAAAACCCTATGTGGTCTTCTATGACCTCTATGTACAAGCATAGCTTTGTGCAATCCCTTAATCCAGAGACTGCCCATTTGACATGACACCAAGCTGAGGATGATGCCAGATGATCTATGTGTCTTGAAAGGCACACCGGCTTTAACCTTGATGGATTGTTACCAAACCCCTGAGGGAGTACCAAATTTTCAGTGCACACCTGACAGCTATTAAGCAAGTCTGGATGCCTAGAAATACTTACTCTTTACCTAAGGCTGATGGAATGTCTGTACTTAGAGAAGTTGATGACAATATTGTCTCGCCTGTTTTTCATCACCAATAGAGTGACACATGATTTCATAATTGGTTCAATTGTGTTCACATGCCCTTATGTGACTATGAACAAAAACTAAAACACTTGGAGACTGATTTTAAATATAGGCTTTACATTTTTTTTTTTTTGGTTCTTTTTTTCGGAGCTGGGGACCGAACCCAGGGCCTTGCGCTTCCAAGGTAAGCGCTCTAACCACTGAGCTAAATCCCCAGCCCCAGGCTTTACATTTTAAACAAGACTTTAGCTTCATGTATGAGGAGACAAAGGGTCATTGTAGTGGTCAGATAGGAAGTGTGTCGGAGTCATAGTTACTTCATAAAATAAGAATACAGAATGCAGTAAGCTGCCATAAACCATAAATGGTTGAACAAATGTTAGATAGTAATATGTTTGAATTAATAAGCCTACAATGTGCCATCAAAAGCAAACAAGCACACATTAAATTTGAGTTTTAATACTAAGATGAAACGAAAGTTAAATTCTGTTATCCAAGTTATTTAAGAATATAATAACAGATACGTGACCAAAATATATTGTAGCATATAAGAGTATGTTACTTTACTATAAACATTTCTGACTGAACGAGCTGAAGGGGTTTGCAACCCATAGGAAGAACAAGAATATCAACCAACCAGGACCCCCCCCCCAGAGCTCCCAGGGACTAAACCAACAACCAAAGAATACACATGGAGAGACCCAATGACTCCAGTCACATATGTAGCAGAGGACGGCCTTGTCAGACATCAATGGAAGGAGAGGCCCTTGGTCCTGGGAAGGCTGGATGCCCCAGTGTAGGGGAATGCTAGGGCGAGGAGGCAAGAGAGAGTGGGTGAGTGGGTAGGGGAGCACCTTCATAGAAGCAGAGGGAGGGAGGATGGGATAGAGGGTTTCTAGAGGGGAAACCAGGAAATGGGATAACATTTGAAATGTAAATAAATAAAATAACCGATAAAAAAAACCATTTCCATTCAAAGGCTATGGAGATGGTTCAGCTGATATGTCACTTGCCATGGAAATGTGAAGACCTGATGATTTGGGCCCCCAAGAACACACACAGACCTGGACATAGTGGGGTGCATCTGAAATACCTATGTTCCTGTGACAAGATGGGAGGCAGAGGCAAGAGAATCCCCAGAACCTTGTAGACCAGTAAGCCTGGTATATAAAGCAGGCTTTATATATATATATATATATATATATATATATATATATATATATTCATTAATGCAGTAAAAAAAACAGTAAACAATAAGAGACTCCCCTCCCATCTCAGACACAGAATCAATACTTCAAAGGCAAGGTTCAACCTCAGAGACTATACTCTGACATATGCACCATGGCATGTGTGCATGCACACTGTGCTGGCAAGTCTTCGTGTCATCTTGACATACAATCCAGACTTACATGAAAGGAGAGATCTTTAACTTATACAATGCCTCCAAAAGATCCAGCTGAAGGCATTTTCTTTATTAGTGATTGATGAGAAAGGGTCCAGTCCTTCGACTGGTGGTCCTGGGTTCTATAAGAAAACAGGCTGAGCAAGCCAAGCGAAGCACGTCAGTAAGCAGCATCCCTCCACGGTCTCTGCAGCAGGTACTCAGGTGCCTGCTCTGAGTCGCTGACCTGACTTCTTTCTATGATGAACAGCAGCATGGAAGCACAGGCCAAATAAACCCTCTCCTCCTCAACTTGTTTTTGTTCATGGAGTTTTTTACACAAGAATAGAAACCATAACTAAGACAAACAGACACACACACACACACTCACACACATTTACATAATTAATAATCTAGGCAAATTTTTAGTAAGATGAAAACAAACTACTAAAATATACTTATAAATAAAGTAATTACAGAGTAGGATTTGGTAATGCAAATGAACATTGATTTCAATATTTTTCTTTCCTATTTATTTATCTAGCTATCTATTTATTTGTTTATTTTAGAATTTTAAGTTGTTATGTAAGAAACTCTTGGTATCTCATGTATATAGGCATAAATAAATATGCACTAGCAGATTTTTAAACAACAAATTTGGAATTGAGAAGAGTTTCCTTGAGTGAATAGCCAGTTAAAATGCAAGATGGAATCGTTTATGAGCGAATGGATAACGTTCACCGTGGCAGAAGATGGAGAAAGTGTACATTTACGTAGAACTGAGTGTCTGAGCAAACCCCCTCAGTGAGCAGGAAGCAGATTATGCTCTAATAATATGGATACCTTGTACCAGCCAGACTCCATGCTTGGAAATAGGCAAAGGAATGCAATGCATATTAATAGGAAGTTTTTAAAGAAACTAGAATTTTGCATTACAGCGAATGGATTTATTGGAAAATAAATAAAGAGGCAATGTCCTAACAGTGCCCTTTATGCACGCAAGGCAGACAGTATCAATCAGGACATATTGGAATATTGTAATTAGGGAAGCAACAGTCACATATTAAATCACTAACAAGTGTAATTACTATAAAATACATGTCAGCATGCAAGTAGTTTTTATATTGAGCCCTTTAAAACATTTTATATATTAATAAGTTGTAAATAAATACATGTGTGGATAAAGAAGTAAAGACAGATATATGAGTGCACATATAACCATGTCCCAATTGAGTATAGCTCAGTATATTATAAAACACTAAATACACTCAAATTATGCTGGTTTACTCTAATATAAAACTACTTATATATCTTAGCTATGCATCCTTTCTTTACGACGTTCCTCCTTGAGAAGTTATAAATGTAAGAAAACACATTCTGTACTTAATATGTCCATAAAATGCTATATCATTCTTCTAATTTACAGACCTCTATCTACTCCTTTGCAAATCCAATTATCTTCTGGCTATCAAAAACATGTTCTTTAAATGACATGTCCCATGGTCTGCACAGAGCCCAAAACAGAGAAGCAAGCATGACCTAAGTATTTGAAACAGAGTCACTAAGAGACCACCTGGGTTACACAGAGCTAGCACTTTCTTAGTCCCACATATCAATGCAATCTCCAATGATATCACTTCCTACAGCCAATTCGTAAGCTATGTCACATAGTCAGTACACTGATCAAAAGATGGAGAAAATGCATGATGCACATACTTACTGAAATATTGATGACTTATCAAATGAATTGGTCTCTATCATTGGCCATTGCTTTCTTCACCTATCATGAGATGACTACAATCTCTCAGTTTGCATGCTGAGAAGGTCCCCAATTGAAAAGGATCTGTAAAGCCTGTAGATCATTCCCCTCACTCCTTCTTTTCTTTAATTGTTCATTTCAGTCCTTCTCACTTGCTTTCTTCCTTTTGTCAAAATCAATGTCATTCACAGTTTTGGTAAATCCACCCGATTTTCAAGTGCATTCTATTCCTAAATGTATCCATATGTAAAACCGACAAAGTCACACTATCTACAGTGCCTTGAAGATCAGGAGTCCTCAATAGTAGTTGATTATTTGAGGGTACCTGCAAAAAAAAGAATGGCATCAAAGTATGTGATGGTTTGTATATACTTGGCCCTGGGACTGGCACTATTAGAAGGTGTAGCCTTGTTGGAGTGAGTGTGTTCTGTGGGCATGGGCTTTAATACCCTCATCCTAGCTTCCTGGAATCCAGTCTTCTGTTAGCAGCCTTTAGATGAAGATATAGAGCATTCAGCTCCTCCTGCCCCATGCCTGCCTGGACGCTGCCACACTCCTGCCTTAATAATAATGAACTGAACCTCTGAACCTGTAAGCCAGCCCCAATTAAATGTCCTTCATAAGACTTGCCTTGGTCATGGTGTCTGTTCACAGCAGTAAAACCCTAAACTAAAGGGTTACACCACTTACTGCTTAAAAGAGTCCAGCTTGGAAATAATAAAAATATCTACATAAATATCATAGTACTATACAAGGAGTTCTTACTACAATTAAAACACAGTATCTAATATCATTCATCTCAAGCTATTCATATAACTAAAATGTAAGGGTGATTATTCACTCATCTGTTTCATTCATTTGGGGCAAATATTTCTTAGCCTAGGCAGAGGGCAGACTCCACTGTGTGGTTTCAGAGATTAGTTGACACTATCTCACTACATGCATTAGAAAAGGAAATCAGAACATTAAACCACTTGTTTCACCATCTCTGATCCCCCTGAGGCTTGGTGACATTTGGTTCATTTGTCTTTCTGCTTAAAGGCATATTCTCCAACTCCCTCTAGCAGGTGGAAGGAAGATGTAACAGTGTTTACCCTAAGACATATAAATCCATTACATATGTTAAGGTCCGAGGGGAGGGAAAGTTGTTGCTAAATTTCAGTTTACTTCCTCACTTTTCAGTTATATCTTTCCTCAATAGGTCTTCAATTGTCTCAGATGACTCTTTACAAACAAACCAAAAAAAAAAAAAATCAAGTTATTGAGGAAATGAAAAAACGATATAAAGTAAGGAAGAATAAAATCACTTACAAAATTGACATATCACACAAACTGCTTTATGGGAATTCCATTCTTAGAGTTTCAGGTCATATATGTTTGTATTTCAACCCTTAAACACAGGGGAATTTCTCATTGCGTGTGTTGGGTGTTCACGCACCTAATGAGGTCAGTGGTGAAGCTCCATCTACCTCTCAAGTGCTGTGTTATCTTGGGTTAATGCTGGAACTAGAGAATTTACCTTTCAAATTAGAAAACATATGTAATTGTGCTGTGCTGAAGCTTCCTGGGCAAATCAAATACTACATATCCATATTCTCCTCTTATCTAGGGTAGTCTGGGAAAAAACTCATGTCTCCTGGAGGCTGCAGTTTCTATAGCTTCTTCACTTGTCTGCTGAATATACATCTAAAGCATATTGTAATTCGAGGAATAATCTGTCTCTACCATATGACCCTTACCAACTATTTCCCTATTTCTGCTCATATTCAATCTTATAAGAGGGTCCTCATGACTTTCTTAAGTCTTGTTCATTCTAGATTCTCCCCCTGATTAATTCACTCTGTGACATTAACCATTTTTATGTTGTGTTGGCTGTCTGGAACTAATTCTAAACTGCACTCAAAGGAGAGTTAAATTAGCATATCTAAATTCTCAACCACATGGAAATTTAAGAAAGAAAACCAGAAAGTTTCAATGACATAAATCATGTGATTCTTAACACTGATTTATACATTATCATCCTCTTGGCTGCTTTGCAACCCCTGAAAAAGCAGATAGAAAACCACTATATCCAATTAAGACAGTCTCCAGATATGGAATAAAAATCCTTATATAATTCTAGTGTGATTAGATTAATAATCACTGCTATAAAAGTATAAAAAGGACATTTTGAAAACCCCAGAGGAGAACATTATATCTCAAACAGAGTAAATTGGAGAAACATCAGAAATGACACCTGTACGGGGTTTTGGAAAATGAGTTGGTCAATCTACTTATGATAAAAGCTTGGACAATTAAACATCAGTGTGTAATAAGTGTGCATTTCTGGAGAACGTGTCACCATGCTACCTACTAAGGAATGAGATGATAGACGAATATGAGGCTGTCCAAAACAGTAGAGGCTCATTTAAGGGGCAACTGGGGCTGGGGCACAGTGGTGACAACACTATCTCTTTTCAACTCCAATGTATCTATTCAACAGAGTCTCCAATACATTCAATGAAAAACAAGGTGGAGCTTTCCTGGTTCCCATAGACATTTCTTGCTGACTTTTTAACACCAGGTGTCATGATTTCCTGTCCACTCTGAAATCTAAGCCTCGTGTTTTTACTCCTACCATTTAGTCTTTCCAAATACATGCAGTACCACACTCTTTCACCAACAATGAATCTCTGAGAAGCATTGTCATGAATGTGAATGGCATAGCCTTTAATGTGTTCTTTATTGTTCATACTAAATATTCTAGCCAGTATTTACAACCTTATCATATGTTCCCAAGGAAACATTTTTGGAACATCTTAACTTCTTTCATGTGAGAATAAGTTTCTTCATCCCCTAGTTTTACACTTAGTATTATTACACTTTAATAATAAATACAAAATGAATAAGTGGGATAAATATACTAGGGGGCACAAACTGTTTGACTTTGACACCCACCAAACAGTGCATGTTTGGGACCCACTTACTTGTATCTGAGTCATGAATTACCTCACTAAACCACAGAAAAGTTTTCTTAACAGAAAAAAAAATCTAACTTTTTGCAGGCCTTATTTTTCCACATGCCAGTGTAGTAATATGTGAATTATACTGTTCCACTGCTTCGTTCAACCTGTTTCTAACAGAAATGAGTTGTATAAAGGTTGGAATCTATTTTACAATTATGCTTCTTAAACTACCAACATTATTTTAGGTATCCAGAGCAATCGAAAGGCTGTCACTATTTTTCAGTGGAAAACATTAAACCAAGATGAGGTAGCATAGGTCCACAATCCCAGCACTCTGGAGGCTGAGGCAAAAGAATCAGGAGTTTGAGATTAATCCAGGCTACCTTGTGAGTTGGAAACCAACCTGGATTACATAGTAAACTGTGATCTCAAATACACAGATGGGGGGCTGGAGAGAAGGCACCACAGTGAAGACAGAGCACTGGATATGCTTGCAGAGGGGCAGGACTGGGTTCCCAGTATCCACATCAGACTGCTCACAGCTGCATGTTACTCTAACTCCTGGGGACCTGACACCCTTTCTTGGTCTACACACACACACACACACACACACACACACACACACACACACACACACGAGGAGGAGCGACAGGAGGAAGAGAGAGTGAGAGGGAGGAAATTTTAAAATAACATATATTAACAATAAAGGATTAACCATAAAATATTTAGAAGAAAAACCTGACATTTTAGAGAAGCTTTCTGAAGATAAATCTATTATGAGAGTGAAGGCTTAAGTTTCTGAAGCCCATTCCCGTGAATATGCACATATAAGGTCATGGGAAAATAAAGTTTACTTTTGGTTTTTACATGGTCTATGTCTTGGTAGAAAAATCTGAATGTTAAAGAATCCAGAATGAATACTTAATAAATAAGTTGTTTTGTAGGCTATGTATAGGACACTAGAGATACAGTGCAAAAGTAAAAATAAAAAATACAGGTTTTTGTATAGTTGATACCATGTTGTCTGCTAGGGCAGCTAAGGACATCCCTACTTACGCTCTCACTGAGCCTGTACATGGATATTCTGGTCCACAATATTAGGCACAAGTGCTACAACACAGACACCAAATTTCCACCACAGGACCGTTTCCAAACCTGAATGCTCTGAAAATAAAAAGTTCCAATATATGAAAATCTTTCTGGTTCTATCTGGTAGATCTGTGTTAAAAGAAAATGAAAAGTAATCTTACCAGATGATTCTGACATGGTGAAAGTCATGAAATTTTTCTGTAATCCAATAACAGCAAATAATACTAAATGCTATCTTTTTGCAGAACTCAGGCATTTGGAAAACATTTAGCCTAATGCCTCTCTGCTTTCGTTCTATTATACTACATCTGCAAAGCTACTATATTCTCAAAAACAGCTGCAACAAAAATAAAGCAAAATCTGAATATGATCACAATAACATATACTAGAATATAGATCACGAAATATGAAACCTTTAAAATTAAATATCATTTGAAACAAGTGAAAACTTCAAGGCTTTTTTTTTTAAGTACACAGGCTATTTGGTGGCATTTAATAAAGAGAAAATCGAGGGAATCAACACACAACTACTGGTATAGTTGAGACTCTTAAGCAACTTTGACTGTGGTGCATACATATGGTGTTATGCTTTGTAGAACACTGAATTATCTTGGCAAGAGTTACTTTTCCATTCTTGGACAATAACACTGGAACAACTTCCCAAAACATGCAGCATCTCCCTGGCATGAACACCCGTCCGTCTGCCCGTTTGCTCACAGAGATTCTTTTTCGTTTCCTGCAGAAATGAGTTGCCAGTATAGACGCAAACAGTGGACCCACAGAAGCAGAATCAGGGCTAGCAAGCAGGTCCTCCATTTAAATCTACTGTGTCTCTGTCACAGACTGACAAATTTTTACATGATTTCTAAAACCTCTGTCAGTACAATGCTCTTGTCGCACATTCCTCTAATTTTGCCTAACTGGTCAAAAAAAAAAATGGTAAACTTTCATCCACGAGGGTTATTGAATGTTATCCCAGTGCCATCTAGAAATGTTTGAACTGTGCTTTCCTTCACAATTAACATTAAAATAGCGTAGCTCCCACAAGAGCTCCATCCCACCCTTCTCACTCTGGGCTCTGTTAATTTCCCCCAATCAGCTATTCCAATGTAACAAATGAGTTTCATCTCTTTGGATGAGCTCCTTCCTCTAACGCAGACAACTTAATGGATTTTAGGTCTAAATAGAGTATGGCTTGTTTCTGAGTATTAATTTCAACTTTAGTTATTGTAAAAATTATGTCCTCTCATGACAATGAACCACACTGACCACTGAAACTGAGTGGCCTAATATATAACCCAAATTAGCACATTTTGCCTAGGCAGCAAAGTTGAGTTGGCTCAGGTTTCCCTCTTGACTTGCTATTTTCAAAGCAAGTTCCCCATCTACTGGCAGGTCCCCATCCTGGTCCTATCCTCCCATTGCTAATTTCCTATGTATATCTGAGCAGTATATTTAAAAACAAATACACGTATACAACAGGTGATTTTCTTCCCTTGTCCCATGCTATGTTATGGATGTAGGCCAGGTTTATTTTCTCTATTGATATACGAATTCGACACCTCAAATAGTCAATATGAGAATCCATTTTTGATTATTGTTGGAATCAAAGCAAATAGGAATACTAGACATCAAAAGCTGCCTGTAAATTATGAACGTGTTGTTAGTAACATACAAAGGGAGGCAAGAATCGCTAGCATAGGTTCCCTTTACTGTAGAGCTATATCAAGGAACATAATGGGTGTCCCTGGAAGTAAAGCTGTTTGTAGAGTGTGAGTCCTCAGTTATGTTTCTAACCCAGAATTTGATGACGTCCTCAGGGAGACACTTCTCACCTAGATGCACCTTTTGATTACGATCACCTTGGTCTCCTCTTCTATCCACTATTACCACTAAACTACTCTCTTGCCTCTTGTCCTGATGGTTTCTCTCTTATGTTCTATTAATGCACAGTTCCTTATAGAAGTAATTATGGATAAAAAGCTAAGTCATTGTCCATGAAAGTAGTGAGCACTAGTGGAGATTGTATGAAGGTGTTTGCTGTCATCACACAACTCTGCCCACCTACTATTTCTGTCTGCAAATTACTGACATGGAGTCTTTTTTATTCCTGCTTTTTGCACATCAATGAACTAGAACAGCTATAAGACTTGAGGATCCACCTGAAGCCACAGGAGTCCCCTCAGTTACAGAATTCTGGTGTTTTTACAATGTGAATGTTCTAATCTATTCTACAGGTGAGAAATATGAGAGTCATGAGCAGGAAAATCAGGCTTCTAAGCAAAACTTGGATTCAAACACCCATCTGCTACCTAACTGCTTTGTTGTCCCTGGCCAGTGATGACCCTGTTAATGAGAGCATGTAGTAACATGACATTGTGAACTATGTATATAAACTGCTCACTATAGGCCCTGAGTGACAGAAAAATGAAAACAGTTTCACAGTGAGTTAAAAGGAAAAACCAAGATCCTGAACTCATCTTGAGGCAAGGTTTTCCAGGCCAGTGACTCAGAATAACCATGTAGAATCAGAAAAACAATTGAAAGCTGTGTCTGAACAGGTCTGCGGCAACAGTTTGATATCTCAACAAGTAGAAAATTAAAGCATAATTAGTCAATTGAATAAATTTGTATTATTCCTCCAAGGAGTAATTCTGGTCATCATTAAAACTGTCGTTACCATGCATATGGTTATAAAATTATGGTAACAGCTTTACCTGTACCATCTCAGACAACCCTAAACTATGTGAAAACTATTCCAGCATATTGTTTTCTCCAGGTTTCACTCAAGGTAAGTTTCTAAGATAAGTGTTCAGTTGCTTCAAAGTAAAAGTGACATCTGAGGCCCAGAGTGTACATAAGTCAGTATGGTAGACTATTTTAAAAAAAGAACCACACCTACAGGGGGTGCTTTGTGATACATTGCTGCTCAGGGTCCTCTGAGAGTTTCCAGGTAAACACATGGTTTGGTAGAGCACATTCCAGCATCTGTATTCACTGGTTGACACAGTGGCAGCTGATAACTTACTACAAAGGACATGAATTGAAATGCACTAAGAGCTATGTCCAACACAAGTGTTTCCTAGTGAATTTCTCTTTTCATTTCATTTACTTTAGAACACTGTCATTCTCAACCTAACTAATGCTGCGACCCTTTAATGTTCTTCCTCATGTAGTGCCGACTCCCATCCATAAAATTTTTTCTTTTCTACTTCACACCTGTAGTTTTGCTCTGGTGGTGAATTATAATTTACATACCTGATATGCAAGATGTCTGATATGTGACACCCAAAGGGGTCACACATGAACCCCTGATTGAGAACGGTTCCTCTAGAAAGGCACTGTCCCTCTCAATGTTTTCAAAATCCATAACATTTCTCAAGTCAAAAAGGAAAGGTTTTAGGAAATAAAAGAGTAAACCATGCTAACAACTGTTTGAGCCTCATTCTGGAATCTAAGATTCCTAAACTTCATCAGTTCCTCTTCAGTGAGCTAAGCAATGGACAGTTTTTAAGAACAGACTTCTCCGGATGAGCAAACTCGACACTGGTAATAAATGGTATTTTAAATACAGTAATACCATAGTTCTTATTTGTTCAATGTTTACAGCACTTCCATTATGGTTTCTCTTTAATAACAATAGCAGATCAGCGAGTTTGAGTATAAAAGAAATTTGGTAGAGAAAACTTCACAATTCAGTTGCCAATAATTTAAAATTTTGAAAAGGTCAATCTTGCCACCTAGTGGCTACACATGGGAACAATAGTTTGAAAGAAATGGTTTATGAAATCCAAATCATTTAAAGGTTTTATTCATTGTGATTTTTTTTCAAAATACAAATAACAGTGAACTAAGCAATAATGCACTAAAGCTATATTGTGTGAGCTATTTAATAATGTAAATGAAATCAGGATTATATTCTAAACCTCACAGGTTATTAAAAATAAAAGAGAGCCTAAGTTTAAACGTAAAACACAGACTCATCGTTTTAAATAATAAGTAATATTAAATTTTAATAAGTAATATTAAAGATTTAGGGAAATCAAAGAGTTCTTGCACTAGATGTAGAAAATACAGTCTATAAGAAAAGCTGAAAGGCTGGCCTCATCATTAATTAAATCATTTGCTCTACTTTACAGTATTGGTATAGAAACAGATTGATCAATGGAATTGAATCAAGACCCAGATATAAACTAATACACTTATGGACACTTGATTTTTGACCAATAAAAGCAATACCATACAATGGAAAAAAGAAGGCATTTTCAACAAATAGTGCTGGTCTAACTGAATGTCTGCATGTAGAAGAATGCAAATAGATCACTATTTATCACTCTGCGTACAGCTCAAGTCCAAGTGGATCAAAACCTCAGCATAAAATCAGACATTAAGTCTAATTGAAGAAAAAGTGGGAAATAGGCTTGAATTCATTGGTAAGGAGAAAACCTCCTGAACAGAACACCAATGGCTCAGGCTCTAAGATCAACAAGTAATAAATGGGACTTCATGAAATGAAAATGCTTCTGTAAGGCAAAGGACACTGTCAATAGAACAGAATGGCAGCCTACAGATTGGAAAAAAATCTTCACCAATCCTACATCTGACAGAGGGCTAATATCCAAAATGTATAAAGAACTCAGGAAGTTAGGAACCAACAACCTAAATGACTCAATTTAAAAGTGGGGTACAGAGATAAACAGAATTCTCAGCAGAAGAATCTCAAATGGCTAAGAAGTACTTTTAAAAATGTTCAACATCAAGGCTCTTCCCCCACTTGTTCGTCTCTTAGATTTAGTGTATCTGGTTTTATGTGGAGGTCTTTGATCCACTTGGACTTGAGCTTTGTACAAGATGATAAGAATGGATTGATTTGCATTCTTCTACATGCTGACTGCCAGTTGAACTAGAACTAGAACCATTTGTTGAAAATGCTGTCTTTTTCCCAATGAATGGTTTTAGCTTCTTTGTCAAAGATCAAGTGACCATGGGTGTGTGGATTTATTTCTAGGTCTTCAATTCTATTCCACTGACCTACATGCCTGTCTCTCTGTGCCAATAACATGTGTTTTTTTTTTTATCACTATTGCTCTGTAGTATAGCTTAAGGTCAGGGATTGTAGTTCTCCTAGAAGTTCTTTTATTGTTGAAAATAGTTTTCGCTATCCTGGGTTTTCTGTTATTCTAAACAATTTTGAAAATTGCTCTAAATAACTCTGCAAAAAATTGATTTGGAATTTTGAGGGGGGTTGTATTGAATCTGTAGATTGTTTCCTCTATGATGTTTATAGCAGCCTTATTTATAATAGCCAGAAGCTGGAAAGAACCCTGATGTCCTTCAACAGAGGAATGGATATAGAAAATGTGGTACATTTTCATAACAGAGAACTATTCAGTTATTAAAAACAATGACTACACGAAATTTGCGGGCAAGTAGACAGAACTAGAAAATATCATCCTGAGTGAGACAACCCAGTCACAAAACAACACTCATAGTATGTACACACTGATAAGTGGATATTAGCCCAAAAGCTTGTAATACCCAAGAAACAATTCACTTGAAACTCAAAAAGAGGGAACATGGAAATGTGGATACTTCATTCCTTCTTAGAAGAGAGAACAAAATACACACAGGAGTAAATACAGGGACAAAGAGTGGAGCAGAAACTGAAGAAAAGGTCGTCCAGAGACTGCCCTACTTGGGGATCCATCCCATATGCAGCATCCAAGCCCAGTCACTACTGCTGATACCAACAGTTGACAGGAGCCTGATATAGATGTCTCCTGAGAGGCTCTGCCAGAGCCTTACTGATACAGATTAAGATACTTATAGCTAACCATTGGACTGAACACAAGAACCCCAATGGAGGAGTTAGAGAAATGTCTGAAGGAGCTGAAGGGGTTTGCAACCCCATAGGAAGAACAACAATATCAACCAACCAGATACCCCAGAGTTCCAGGGACTAAACCACCAACCAAAGAGTACACATGGAGGGACCCATGGCTCCAGCTGCATATGTAGCAGAGGATGGCTTTGTCTGGCATCAAGGAGGAGAATCCCTTGGTCCTGTGAAGGCTCATTTCCCCAGTGTAGAGGAATGTCAGGGTGGTGAGGTGGGAGTGGGTGGGAGTGGGAGCATCTTTATAGAAGAAGGAGGAGGGAGGAAAGAGGATGGGAGTGGGGAAAGGGGATAACATTTGAAATGTAAAGACATAAAATATCTAAGGGAAAAAAAGAAAAAAATTAAAAAGAGAGAATCGAGCTGGAATTTTGATGGAGATTGAATTGAATCTGTAGATTGCTTTCTCTACTATGTTCATAGCAGCCTTATTTATAATAGCCAGAACCTGAAAAGAACCCAAACATCCCTCAACAGAAGAATGGATACAGAAAATGTGGTACATTTACACAATGAAGTACTACTCAGCTATTAAAAACAGTGACTTCATGAAATTTGCAGGCAAGTGGATAGAACTAGAAAATATCCTAAGTGAGGTAATCCATTCACAAAAGAACACATATGTATCATATGCACTCACTGATAAGTATATAATAGCCCAAAAGCTCACAATGCCCATGATAAAACCCACAGACCATATGGAGCTTAGGAGGAAGGAAGACCAGGGTGTAGATGCTTCTTCAGTCCAAGGAGAAGGTAGAGAGGTACAGGGGGTCAGAAAATCAAATAAAAATATGTAGCAGGGGGGATGAGGAACTGGAGGTAGCCGCTGGAGGGTCCCAGATGCTAGGGAAGGGAGAGGCTACCAGGACCCAAAAGGACAACTTTAGCTGAAATGCGCAGGGAAAGGGAGACAGAACCTGTAGAGACCACCTCTAGTAGAGAGGCACGGCCCCCAGCTGAGGCCACCGACCCATTTCAAAATTTTTAACTCAGAAATGTTCCTATCTAAAGGAAAGACAAGTACAAAAACTGGGGATCCATCCTGTGTGCAGACACAAACCCTCAACACTATTGTTGCCAAGAGGCTCGTGGGGACAGAAACCTGGTTTGGCTGTTCCCTGGGATGTTCTGCCAGCACCTGACCAATGCAGATGCAGATGCTCACAACCAACTATCAGAAGACTAAGCTCAGGGACAAGGCGGGGAGAGGGGGGAGAACGTGGAGGAAGTGGAGCTGGCAGAATGACTGGAGGAGCAGAGGGGGATTGTACACAACCCCATAGGAAGAACACTGTTGCCTGGCATGACCACCAGTGCCCCCAGGGACTAGCCCACCAAACAAGGAGTGTACTGGGAGGGGATCCATGGCTCCAGATACATATGTAGCAGAGCATGGCCTTGTCTGACATCAATGGGAAGGGAGGCCCTTGGTCCTGTGGAGGTTTGATGCCCCAGCATATAGGGATGCTGGAGCTGGTGGGGCTAGAGTGGGTAGGTGGGGGAGCACCTTCATAGAGACAAAGAGAATGGGGAAGAGGACAGATGGGATGGAATGGTTGTGGAAGGGTAACTGGGAAGCAGAATATCATTTGAGATGTAAACGAATAGAATGATAAATAAAAAATAATAATAAAGAATTTTTTAAAAGATCAGAAAAATGTTCAACCTCCATAGTCATCAAGGAAATGCAAATGAAAACAACTCTAATATTCTACCTCACACCAATCAGAATGCCTAAGATCAAAAACTCAAGCAACAGCTAATGCTGGTGTGGATACAGAGCAAGGGGAACACTCCTCCACTGCTGGTGGGAATGCAAACTTGCACCACCTTCTGGAATTCAATTTGTCAGTTTCTCTGAAAATTTACATAGCTCTACTTAAAGATGAGATATATTGCTTCTGGGAATATATGGAAAGATGCTTTACCGTACCACAGAGACACTTGTTCAACCATGTTCATAACAGCTTGATTTGTAATAGACAGAAACTGGAAACAACCCAGATACCAAGAATGGATACACAAAATGTTGTTCATTTACACAATGGAATGCTACTCAGCTATTAAAAACAAAGCCATCATGAAATTTTCGGGCAAGTGGATAGAACTAGAAAATATCATCCTGAGTGACGTAACCCAGACTCCAAAGGACATGCGTGGTATGTACTCAGTTATAAGTGTATATTAGCCATAAAGTACAGGAAGCCCATGCTACACTTCACAGACCTAAAGAAGCTAAACAAAAAGGAAGGCAGAAGCAACAATGCTTGACTCGCACTTAGACAAGGGAACAAAATGGTCGTAGGAGGCAATGGAAGGAGAGAACTGGGTGGAAGAGTGAGTGCAGAGGGGAAAGGGAGGTTTTCAGGATCGGGTGTGCAGAGAGACAAAAGAGGGCCAGAGCACCAGAAAAATGAATGGAAATCTGTGGCTGGCAAGGTTTCGGGATGGCAGCATCTCTAGGACTTGCTAGAGATTTGGGAGAGACTTTCAGGAGTCTAGAGGGTAACTTTAGGTGAGACTCCTAGCAGTGGGGATAAGTAATCTGAAGTGGCCACCTCCTGTAGCCACGTAGGACACCCAGTGGAGATATAAGGATACCAATCTACTCACCAATCTTTTGACCTAAATATGTCCTGTCTACCAAAAATTCAGGGACAAAGATAGAGCAGACGTTAAGGAAATAGTCATCTAATAACAGGCCCAACTTGAGACCTATCCAATGGGTAAGCACCAATCCCTGACACTATTAATAATACTCTATCTGTTATGTTTGCAGCCAGGAGCCTAGCATAACTTTCTTCTGAGAGGCCCTATGCAGTAGTTGGCTTAAACAGATACAGAGACCCACAGGCAAACATCGGGCAGAGCTTGATGAGTCTTATGGAAGAGTTGTGGGAAGGATTGATGGTCCCATAGGGGATAGGAAGTCCCCAGGAAGACCAACAGAGTCAAGTAACCTGTACTATTGGGGGCTCTTAGAGACCAAACAACCAAAGAAAAAGCATACATGGGTTAGAGCTAGGCCCCTTGCACATATGTAGCAGATGTGCAGCTTGGTTTTCATGTGGGGATCCGAAAAACTGGAATGGGGCTGTCTCTAAAGTTGTTGTCTGTCTATGGATCCTGTTTCCCTAACAGGGTTGCCTTATCTAACCACAGTGGGAGAGGATGTGCCTAGCTCTGCAGAGACTTGATGTGCCAGGATCCAGGTGATACCCATGTTGGCTCTACCCCCACTGAGGAGAAGGGAAGGGAGTGGGGGATGAACCGTGGGGGGGGTGAGGGAGGCAATGATCAGGATGTAAAGTGAGTAAATAAATAAGTTAATGGGGGACATGCCCTTTGGCTATAAGATAATGATGCTTCATTTTGCTAAGAAAAAGAGAAGAAAAGCTATGCATGGATGGGCAAATGGTCCAAAACCACAATCCTGAGAGAAGACCAGCACTGAGAATATATCATGAACTCTAAAAATACGTGCACTAAAAAAGAGCAAACCATTTTGTGGACGGGTAACATATGACAGAAACATGTCAGAGACGAGGACATGAAATGCGTAATGGGACAGGAATGGTGTTCTAGGTCAGCCACTAGAAAAACACAAATCAAACTAAAAAGAGACAGCATACATTTATAAGATTGACTAATATCAACATAAATGCCATCTAATATGTAGAGAAACTGATCAACTAATATATACTGTGAGGGAAAATTTATCCATGTTTCACAAACAGATTATCTTAGTTTACTTCCTAGATGATATGATAATATACCAACTAAGTGCAACTTGAAGAAAAGAGTCATTTCATCTCACAATTTGTAATCTATTACTAAGAGATAGCAACTCAAGGAGAAACCATGAAGAAACACTTCTTACTTTTATTCTGAAGCTTGTTCAACTACTTTTATTTTACTACTCGGGGCACTGCCCAAAGTGAGCTGGGACTCCTGCACCAATTAGAAATTGAGAAAATGTGCTATATATAGTGGTTACAATAGTGGCACAAGTGTTCTGGAGGTAACCAGTTTTACATGATGTTACCCTTGAGGAAGACACATAAAATAAGTCATTTTACTTACAATGTTATTACTTACAATTGATCACAAACCTGCAGCTATCTCAAAATAAAATCTTCACTCTTTACTAAGTGGATATTAGCCCCCAAACTTGGAATTCTCACAACACAGAGACTATATGAAGCTCAAGAAGAAGGAAGATCAAAGTGTGGATGCTTCAGTCCTACTCAGAAAGGAAGACAAAATTACCACTGTAGGTACATGGCAGGAGAAACCTGTGAGGGAGAGTGGAGGGGGAGGCAGTGGGGGAGGATCCGGTGTGGGAGGAAATGGGGAAGAAGTACAATGGGTCAGAAAATTGAATGGAGGTATATAGTAGTGGGGGATGGGGAACTAGGAGTAGCCACAAGAAAGTCCTAGATGCCAGGGAAGCAAGAGGTCCCCAGGACCCAACGAGGATGGCATTAGCTGAAATACCCAACAGAGTGGGGATAGAACCTGTAGAGACCATATCCAGTGGATAGGCACTGCCACTAGTCGAGGGATGGTGCCACCTACCCATATCAAAAATTTTAACCCAGAATTGTTCCCATCTAAAGGAAATGCAGGGACAAAGAGTAGAAAGGCCATCCAGAGACTGCACCACCTAGGGATCCATCCCATCTGCAGACACCAAACCCAGACACTATTGCTGATGCCAAGAATCGCTTGCTGAAGGGGTTGGGGATTTAGCTCAGTGGTAGAGCGCTTGCCTAGCAAGCGCAAGGCCCTGGGTTTGGTCCCCAGCTCTGAAAAAAAAAAAAAAAAAAGAATGGCTTGCTGACAGGAACCTGGTATAGCTATCCCCTGCGAGGCTCTGCCAGTGCCTGACTATAAAGATGTGGATGCTTACAGCCAACCATCAAACTGAGTGTGGGAGACCTCAATAGAAGAGTTAGGGGAAGGACTGAAGGAGCTGAATGGGTTTGCATCCCCATAGGAAGAACAACAATATCAACTAAACAGAACCCTCAAAGCTTCGAGAGACTAAACCATCAGCCAATGAGTACAAATGGAAGGACCCATGGCTCCAGCTGCATATGTAGCAGAGGATGGCCTTATCTTGCAGCAAGCAGAGGGGAGGCCCTTGATCCTGTAGAGCCTCGATGCCCCAGAGTAGGGGTATTTAGAGCAGTGAAGCTAGAGTGGGTGGCTAGGTGGGGGAACACCCGCATAGAGGCAGGGGGAGGGGTATGGGATAGGAGGCTTCGAATGGGAAATCGGGAAGGAGGATAATATTTGAAATGTTAATAAATAAAATAACCAGAACAAAAACCAAACAAACAAAACATGGTTTTGCCCCCTAGCTGCTACAGACTAGCAATGGGCTTTAAAAGTTGAAAAGAACACAGGGATTATGCTATTTTAGGGCAGTTCAAATAACCTAGCCTATGTACTTTCACGTACTTGAAAACGTTGCATGCTTATAGCATTTCTTTAAAATCAGCAATTTCAATCAGCTCAAATTAAACCTTGAAAACATTTGATCCGAGTCTTGCAGTTTTTGCACATCATGGTTGAAGAGCTGAGTGCAAACAGAAGGCAGTGTCTGAATTTGAGGAAATGACTAAGATTTCTGTGTTGCTCTGTGATTAAGTTCAGAATCCACATGTGTTGATTGTGGAGCCAAAAGCCAATGGTAGATGGGGGTTGAGGGAGGAGCTGGTCAAAGTCCAGGCGGCTGTGTTGTCTGTTCTAACTGAGGAAATGAAGAAGGAAGTGAACTTGTTGATTGTTTTGTCACTTACTCAAAATCTGTATATTGCCTGCGTATGCAAGCTGGGCCTAAAGGGACATTAGGTGTCCCTGCACCCTTTGCTGACTGACCAGACAGTAAGGATAAAGCGCAACTTGCAGTGGCCAACTAAAGACTGTGACCGACAGCTAACTTCTTTACCATGTCTGGTATTTGGGTAACAGTATTTACCCTTTCATGCTGTAAGATATGGGAGAGCAATGGGTATGTTTAAAGGCTGATGGGGAGGTGTCTGAAAGCTAAAGGTGATGACACAAAAGAGAGGGAAAACAGCACACCACTGATGAAGTGGAGCATGGGGATCAGCCGCTCAGAGGCCTCACCATGACAGCAAGGATGGGAGAAAGACATAGGCCATTTCCAGTCCAGAGGCAGAAAGAAAATGTAGGTTTTGGCTGAAAGCATTGCTGTACCTATGTTGACTCTGCCATTCACAATAGCATTTTCAGCATGAACAGAGACATACATACATACATACATACATACATACATACATACATACATACATAAATACAAAGAAATAAATTGGCCTACAGATGCAAACTGTAAGGCGAGAAGGTAGACCGTAATTGTGAAATGGGTGCACTAGGTTTTGCAAAGTTTATGTTTCTCTGATTTTTTTTTATTTAAGAGGCAAAGAAAACACTGTGTAATCTTTTTAAAATGTCTTAAATAGGTATCTAAATGGCACTTAAGGCTTCCATGTACAGTATCTATAGATGTATGCTTTCGTATGCCCACTAGGTGTCAGCATAGTACAACAGAACTTCTGCTTCCTGCTGTAAGTGTTCCCATTCTACTGCAGCATCTATCAGTAGGCAGTGAGAGCAACTGACAGAATGAGTACATGAACAAAAATCTTGTTTCCTTTATGACTAGCTCCTTCTCCGGTGATTTTTCGGAACATTTTCCGTTAATAAGTACACACACTGCACTCAAGGACCTTCTTCCAAAAGCCGTGGGAGCTAGTTTTCATGGTGGTGCACGCCTGTAATCCCAGCATTGAAGTCTGCTCCACTCCGGCCCTATCTCAGAGAAAATAAGGCAGAAAGAGAGCAATGGGAGTTCCTGAGAAGGGACGCATCGCAGCTCCATGTGGGAGATTCCTTAAAGAGAAGAGAGCAGGAGAGTGAGCACAGGACTAATTCACTGTGAGTGCCTGCACAGTCTCGCAAATTCTACCCACTGAAAAGCCCGTGTAGTTTCTACCCTCTCTGCCCTGGATCCTTCTCCTCGTGACAAACCAAGTCAGAACACATTGTTCCAATAACACCACTCATTTGAATAACATGTGACTCTAAGGGAAAGGGACTCCTTTGTCACTCACCAGCTCCTCCATCCAGAGCAGTTTCATTTCTCTGAACCATAACCATAAACACCGATTCTGTTCTGTCTCGTTCTGTGGGGCTAACCACTTTTGTCCCACAGTTGAGTTCTGCCTGAGGAAAATCTCCAGAAGCAGTTTAAAGGGAAGGGAGTCAAGTAGAGGAAGTGGGGAAACAGCCACCCAGGCTTTCAATCCGATTGGCTTCCCAGAGAATTGGGGAAGGGGAGGAACCACAAGTTTCCCCACTGTATTCAGTCACCTTTGCTTGTGAGCTCATCCCTGGTGTTGAGTAAGACTCCAGAGCACTCTGAACATCATGGCTCTGGTCAGCTGCGACAATTGACCCAGAGCAGTGAATCTATGGACATAACTACACAGAACTGTTCTGGGCATCACAAGTTTTCCTGCTAGAGTAAATGGCGTTTGCCATGGACTGATACCACAATGCAGGCGTCACCAGGTGACATAGCCCAAATTAGCCAGCAGTATGTGGATGGCAGCTGTCTCCCTTCACAGTATTCATCACAGTATTTGGCATCAGCTTTGGCCGGGGGGGGGGGGAGGACTTTAATTTACATCAGCCTGGGGTGGGGGGACTTTGATTTGCATCACCATATTCTCTGTCAGGTTACCTGCTTGTAAGTTGCTTTATGCTCGTATATCTTCTCAGTCATGAGAGACAGTGTTTACACGCTAAAGCGCTGAGCTCCCGCAAAGGGAGGGCCAACCATCTACACTACAGGGTAGGGACCTGGCAAGGCTAACCGGGCCACTGGCTTTCGAGCTCTTCCCCATGCGGCCTGCCTTTCACTTGCAGTTTTCTAACCATCTCTGCCAGTTTTTCTGTTAAACTGACAGCTTTCTAGGTGCGTGATACAGAATGCGATGGCGTAGGCCAGAATTACCTGAAACATTTTAACCTTTTCTAAGATATTTTTAATCTGAGACATTTGCTTTTGACAAAAGATTTAAGGAAATTTATTTTTTTTATTTATCAATCAGATTTATATGTTAAATTGTCAGTCCACAATACATCCACACAGTAAATTCACTACCAATTAATATGTTAACAGCCCACCTAGACAAGATAGAATTGACCTAGACCACCTGGATCTGGGTCATCCTGCTCAATCATCTCCATCTTGATTTGGGGGAAACTTCTTTTTAAAGACTGTTTCAAGCTCTGTTAATGAGTGCTAGCTATACTGATCAGCACAACAGCTAGAAACATTAGCTGGAGATAAACAGCCCCATGGTCCTAGAAGTCTCAGCACCCCAATAGGAAGGAAGGCAAGCCCTGGGTTGGTTTCAGAGACTTTGGATGCTGAATTATCAGCATTTATTTTGTCATTTGTCTTAAAATTTTACTGTTCCTATATTTTAAGACAATCACTTTAATTATAAATATTTTTCTAACTTTTGAATGTCAACTTCTAGCTGGTTGGGGCTACGTGCTCTCTCCTGTAGTGACAAATTACTCCTTATTATACTATGCTTATTTAAACCTGAAAGCATTAATATAGTTTGACAATTTGACAAGTTAACGTGGAATACATAAACTGAATGCCATGTTTGTCAGCTGTGAGTTATGAGATTCCTGCTTGCATCTTCAAATAGTTTATATTAATTATATACATGCTATTATTGTCTTTCTAAAAAGATGAAATAGATGCTGATTTAATAAATTGCCTGCCTGTTTTTTCATACTGATTAACATGAGCAAATAATTTGAATATGGTGACAACCTTTAATTAATTTCCATTGTTTCGCTGTGCTTTGAGAAATGGAAAGGGAAAATTGGTATGGATGTAAAACGGAACTTCCTCAACAGAGGCTCTGTGGCCACAGCACAGCCGGTGCGTCCTAAAGAGAACCCAGTGAGAACCTGAACCTGCTTGGCCATTTGCTCATGGCTTACTTTACCCCGGGCCATACAAACACCCACACCATGTCTCAGTGTAATCACATCAACAAGGGAAGTATTGGTATTTTCTCCTAGGGTGTTTTTGAAATTAAGATATACATAAAATAACCTGACAAGGGATATTACACACCTGGAAAGTGCTCTAGGGAGGTGAAATAGAAGAGACTCCATTCAATGCTTCGGTAGTCCAGGTAAACTGAACTCCATTTTCCTTAAAGCAGTGTACCCTACTAACACCCTAATTTATACAGCAGAACCTACTTGAAGCAAAATCATACAAAGAAGAGACCAAGAACTTCTAAACTTCATTGTATATTGCTTTGTGTTTATCTTGGAATCCTGTGATGCTTTACAAGGTTTTGGGTTTTTTATTGTTTCATTTTGGTTTGGTTTGGTTTTGGTTTTCTATACTGTGATGATTAGTGTTAAGTCTATCAACTTGACAGAATCTAAAATCTCCTCAGCGTCAGGCCTCTGACTGCCTGCAAAAGAACATCTTGATTACATTAATGGTGTGGTAATACTCATCGTGATTGTAGATGGGACTCTTCCCTGAACAAGGGATCCAAAAACTGTAGAGAACAGCAGACTCAAGCCAGGCATTAGCATGCATTCATCAGAATTATGGAAATGTCTTCCCCCGTTCTGTGGGGTCTATCTTCACGCTGTTGGCGTTTGACTTGAGAGGCATACTGACTGTTTGTTTTTAGCTTGACATAATCCCATTTAATTATGTTTACTTTCCATGACCTAGGCTTTTGGAATTATATACAGAAAATCCTGTGCATTTGAATATTCTCAAACGTTTCCTCCATGTTTTTTTCAATGATTTCATACTCTTATTTTATGGGTCTTCAATATATTTTGAATTTGCTTTTGTACATGATGGGAGATTTGGTTTCATTCTTCTTCATGTCAATAGACAAGGTCTCCAGTTAATTTACTAAAGAAAAAATACAGGCTTGGTTTGTGCTCTTGACACCTTAGTTTTTAAGATCAGGTGTATTCATTGTTGTTCTGTTTTACTTGTCTGGGTCTGTTTTAAAGGAATATCATAAAGAGAGATGGAAAGACTGAGAACTAAAGGACTATGAAGCCTGCTGTAATACAGTATCTTCCATATGTAATAGAGATGTTGCCTCCATGAAATCTCAACAATATGTTTGACTGACCAAGGTCTACACAGTTGGCATGCTTACATGGATGGAAAACATGTTATAAGTTCCCACCTTACACTTTGGAGTCAAAGACTTCTGGGGAAGGGAGAACCGGTTTTCTCCAGAAACAATACCCTTGATCAGTTTTCTAATCCCAAGTGGTCAGCCTGAAGCATTTGTACAACAGGAAGCACTAACTAAACTCGATAGTGTTGTGTGTGTGTGTGTGTGTGTGTGTGTGTGTGTGTGCTTAAAACAATAATTATAGAAGAAGTAATAATTTGAGAAATAGGATGGGATACATGGGGAGATTTTGAAGGGGAAATGGAGGGATTAAAAGATGTAAATATAATATAGAATTTCATGCATGAACTTCTCAATTTTTAATTCAAAATAGAATCACTAAAGCTCCTACTTGGATAAATCAATAATGGCAAGCAATGTAGCATGCAGCTCCCATATGCTAACAGGAGTATTTCCCAGTATCAATGCTGTAATTACAGATTGTGCTTCTGATAATGTAGTAAACTTTTAAGCACGTGAGTAGTGTGCCTAAGATGCTTTGCAGGCATAAAAACTGTGACAAATTCACACACAGGTCTCATTCATAAAAATAAGAAGAATGCTTATTGAGGTTCCAGACTAGGACCTCAAAGCCCAACTGTTACTTAGCCTACTGCTCCATAGTCACTTATGTTATGATCTCCTTGTATCATTGGAATTAATTTCTTTAGTGTAGTGCCCTATTTTTACTACAAATTTTCCAAATTCTCTTTGAGCAATTAACCTTGTAGCAAATGAAAATGATCATCAGATATACACATATCTTCCATCATCTTTCATATTTGTAGTGATTATTAATCCCACCAAAGGCAAGTAAAGATGACTACCAAAATTCTTTTAATAGAATTAAGCAAGTTTTATTTTCCTTCAGACAGGCCCATCTCCGTCAGACAATAGCCATGAACACAGGATTCAGTGGGGATTATATACCTTAAAAAACCTTCAGGAATTGGGGTTTCCAGAGTTAGTATTTTTTTTTTTCAAAATACTGAATATTTGAAATTTGCTGAACATTTGAAAATTATTTGCCAAACATTTCACCTTATAAGGATGAAATTCAGGGTATAGGGTGTTTCCAGAAAATCGGTCAAGACAGGGTCATATTTAAGTTTGAGAGAAAATAGGAATTAACTTATTTTGGCCTTGTAACAAGAAAGCTTCTAATCTTATGGTGGAATAAGGCTGTCCTATCAATTATTTATTTTAATTTCAAGTTACAAATTCTGTTTCAGTTAGACTTGTTAGCAGTTGGAAAAGAAACTGACTTAAGTCATATATTTAAAGCTGAAAAGCAAATATGTGGAAGATAATGAGATAGTTCTCAGAAAAAGCCAAAAAAAAAATAGAGATCATGTTTTCTTGTCTCAAATCTGTAGAGTGAGGTAGAATACTACACAGAGATTGTGTCATAGGAACAGTGTGGTGAGGTTACTATGACAGGACAATCCTGATGATACCATCTCTGTGGCCGGGAAGGTTTCCCCCATTGGGACTCATCATGCTGTACACCTGAGATTCGGGTCATGGGGAGGACAGCGAGACTAATTTCCTAGTTTGCTTTGTTTTGAAGTGATAAACACTTGTGATAGTTTGACTATAAATTGGCCCATGGGAATTGGCACTATTCGGAGGTGTGGCCTTGTTGAAGTAGGTGTGGCCTGTTGGAGGAAGTGCATCACTGTGGAGGTGGGCTTTGAGATCCTATGATCAAGCTCTACCCTGTGAGGAGACAGTCTCCTTCTGGCTGCTTTTGGATCAAGATGTAGACCCTTGGATCGCCCATCATCATGCCTGCCTGCAGGCTGACAATGCTTCCTGCCACATGATGATGGATTGAACCTCTGAAACTGTAAGCCAGCACCTGGTAAATGTTTGCCTTGATCACGGCGTCTCTTCATAGCAATGAAACCCTAAGATAACACATCACTAAAACAATCAGTAACATCCAGGACAATATGTTCCACCAGAACCCAGCAGCCCTACTACAATATTCCCAGAAAAATGCAATATACCTGAAATATAAGACAAGGACTTCAAATTATCTATGGTGAATATTCAGGTACCTTAAAAACTGAATCAATTAATAAAGTCTATAAAACTGAAAACAATGGAATAAAATGATGAAAACAGTTTAAGACATGAATATCAAAATAGAATCACTAAAAAAATCCAAACTGAGATAAAACTAGAAATGAAATTTTAGAAAGTCAAACAAAAACTGAGAAGTTTCACCACCAAAATACATACAAGACATAGAAGAGAGAATCTCAAGCACTGAAGACAAGGGGAAAAAAATAGGACACCTTAGTCAAACAAATTGTTAAATATTTAAAGATCCAGATGCAAAATGTTCAGGAAACTGGAAACAAAGTGAAGACACCATGTCTATGGATAATAAGAATATAGGAATGAGAAGAAGCCCAGATCAATGTTACGGAAACTATTTTCAAGAAAATCACAGAAGAAAATTGTCCTAACATAAAGAAGGAGATACAGAACACCAAACAGAATGGAAAAAGGAAAAATTCTCTACAAGAGATAATTATTAACACACTAAAAGTACAGAACAAAGAGTAGAGGAATTTTAATCCTCCAACATGCTGCTCTGGCAAGGGATCACAACCAAAGATATGATTCAGCTGGAATTCAGACAAGCCACACACCGTTAATCCTTCTGGCTGGAATACAGACATGCTTTCAGTACATATACCTTTAATCCCACACAATGATGTCTAATTGAGGGACAGACAAAGTGACAAATCAGAGAAAGATTTGAAAGAATGAGTCAGAGATGGGATACACCCAACTCTCATGAGAACAGACAGGAAATGGAGACTACTTAAAAGAGTGGTAAGAAACACTTCAGTGCAGTTTAACTCTCTTCAGTTTGGAGACATAGTTACACTGAAAATCTAACCCATACAATGACCCAATGAAAAGAAAATTGTAGGCAATTTTTTCATATGAACATACATAGAAAAAAATCAACAAAATACTTGGAAACCAAATAAAAGACACATCAAAAAAAAAATCATTTACCATGATCACATAGGTTTCATCCTAGAGATGCAGGGAAAGTTCAACATATGTAAATAAATCCGTGTAATCCACACTATAAACAAACTGAAAGACAAAAACCACGTGATCCTCTCATGGTGGAAGCATGAAACGACTTTGACAAAATCTAAACACTCATTCATGCTAAAAAGCCAACATCAACCTAAATACCTAAGTATATAAAAACCAAAAGCATTTCCACTAAAATCAGAAACAAGACTATGTTGTCTACTCTTTTCCATATTTATTCAATATTTCCTGTGAAGGCTTGGCTAGAGCAAACAGAAACCTGAAGGAGACCAAAGGATACAAACAAGTAGGAAGAACTCACAGTATCTTTATATGTAGCTGATACGATTGTATATATAAATGATCCAAAAACTTCACCATAAAACTGTTATAGCTGATAAATTTCAGCAAAGTAGAAGTATATACAAAACCAGTAGCTTCCTATGTACAAAGCATAAACATACCGAGAAAGAAATCAGTGAGACAACACTTTTCACAATAGCAATGTGAAGGAAATGAGTACCCTGGTTCTTTGGATAATTTATATGGAAATAGAACTACCTCGAAGTCCAGCTATACAACTTTTGAAAATATACTCAAGTATCTCAAAAAATCCTACTAGAGGGACACTTGTTCAACCATGCTCATTGCTGTTCTATTCATAATAGCCAAACACTGGAAACCGTTGTCAAATCTGTCAATGGATGAATGGATAAAGAAAATGTGGCACATTTGCACAGTGCAATATTACCAAACTGTTAAAAAATAAGAAAATAATCATGAAATTCATAAGTAATTGAATGGAAAAGGAGAAAAATCATCCTGAGGTATCCCAGAACCAAATAAACAAATATGAAATAGATTCACTTGTATGTGGATATTAGCTTCTAGTCTTTGTTATGCAGTCTGCTGACAAGACTATTATTTGTGGCTCTACACCAGTGGCCAGTAAGGCTCTGTCGCCAAAGACAACAAACACATAATTCATTGAACATGGAGAAGTCAATTTGGTGCCTACCTAGAACCTTCATCCCTACTGACTAGTGTTCATGACACTAACAATGACATACTGTACATGCCACCAGAAGAAAAAGCTAAAGACAAGTCCTTTATCTGCAGTGGTTACTTGCCTGCAAGTTATGCTGATATAAAAGTTGAGGGGGTAGCCGCACATTATCTGTTTGGATTTAAGGTCTTCCTCATGAGATGGAACCCATCCCTGACACTGAACAGGGGTCAAGAACTGGGTCTAGATAGATCAGTGACCTTGGGAAAAACCAAATACTACTCTTCTGCTAAAGGATAATGGCAACCAAATAATTCCTGATAGCATTTTACTATACTTTTAGGTCAGTCTCATATTTAGCCATCATCAGAGTGTTTCTTCCTACAGTAGATGGAAACAAATCCTTAGTCCTACAACTAGACAGTGTGTAGGGAGTGAGAGACTTTGGGCCACTCAGTCCTAAATATCTCAACAAATTGCTCCCCTCAAGGTTTAAGGAATTTTGTGAAGGATAGGGCATAATAAAGCTCACAATAATCAGTGGGGATGAATACACATGGAAAACAAGGTCTCCTAGGTGCAAAAGGGTAGGTATACATAAAACCTCATACAGATTGTGATGACATGCACAGAACCTGCACAGGTCTAAGCCAGATGGGGTGTCTGTAACTAGAGAGGAACAGGACACAGCACCACGAATGACCCAGAAGCATCGCCAATTAACATCTGCTGGCAGAGGTAGCATTAGTTTTCTCCAACAGGATCTCACTAGGTATACACACACCACTCCCCATGGCCAGTATAATGGCCAACACAAAATAAACTCAATGGTATTTTTGGATGGATTTTGCCTCACAATGCTTTGCCTGAACATTTTTTTTTTAAAGCCGCACAGGTCTTTTGCTTCCCCGGAGTGTAGTTTCTCTGACTTTGTATTTTCATGGGATTTCTATGTGTACAATGTGTGTGTCTGCACCTCTTTGGGTTTCTTGTTTGTATGTTTTTGCATTTTGGTTTTTCTTTTTTAAAAATAGATTTAGCTGTTTTCTAATATGAGAGAGAAAGAAAGGGTCTTTTGGTGAGAAAGAATGGTGAGGATTTGGGTGGGTTGGGAGGTGGGGAGTATCTGCTGGGACTTGGAGAAGAGGTAAATGACCATAATATATACATAAAAATAGTTAAATAGTGTTCTACTTGCAACAGTGAATCAAAGTCACACACTAAACTAATTACATGGGAGCAAGCCTTTGAATGGTGGCTATCACAGTTAACACAGTTAACTTTTAAAGAATTTTTAAAACACAAAACTAATATTAGGTTTGAATCCTTTGTCTCACTATAATTAATCTAGGGATACCAAATTGTTCTTCTATACAATTATATAGAAGTAGTAAGTAAAACATGGGTTTAATAGGAAGAAACAGGATGCTTATGGGTGTTTTATCAAAAGCCAGGTTTTTTGTTGTTGTTCTTGATCTGCTAACGATTACATTTTATGAGCATTATGTCATGTTTATAGATATCTAACTTTGAGTTTCTTGGAAGATACTTTCTGCAAGGCAGAAGCAGAAGCATTTCGTGTTGCCATAAGATGTTGAAGTGATTCACCCAGCACATTAATGACAGTAAATAATTCAGCTGACTGTGGCCAGATTTACACTAATGTCTGGGAATTTTTCTGTCTATGAAAGTCTGCGAGTTATTATCTGAAAAGCATAACTGTATCAGCTCTCTATTTGAAGTAGCTACCGAGAAGTTATCTGAAAAAGACTGTTGACTTAGTCACGCCCCGCTATGGCCCATCCCTTGTGGTTATATTCACTGTCACATAGGCCAAAAATCCCCGCGAACCTCTCAGAATTACCCTGACTATAATTATAGAGAATGTTATTAGGATGATTGCTTAATTTTAGTAGAGTTAATAACGAAATGATTTCCATTGAGGCATATGCACTGCATAATTTGAATAATATGTTTGCATAGCTCATAGTTAAAGATATTTTTTTCATCCTTGGGAAAATATATATCAACCAATTTTGTCTGAACAGTTATAAAGCAGAGTAATTAAAATTACTCAGGAATCCCATGAGAGCTTTCAAGTTGTGTGCTGTGCATCTTCCAAGAGATCTATCTGTGTGGCTCTGAGGATCGAGGATAGAGAGAGGAGCCGGTGGTTCAAACTGCCCTCAGTGTGTATTTGAGATCTATAGACCTATTTGTGAAAACAATCTTTCAATGCTTAATTTTTCTTTGAAAGAATAGATGATCACATGAATGTGATTTCATTAGAATGTTTGGTTGTCTGACTGATGACTCTATCTAGCATTGTTACTGAACAGTACACACAATGCACCATTCTACAGTAGACATTACACAGAGTAATTAGTTTGATTCTATTCATAGAAGAGTCTGATTTAAGACTATCGGGTATAAGCAAGAATTCCTGCACAGATACTTTAATACTAAAGGTATTGTGGACTGTGAGCACCTTGTAAAGCACTCAAGATGGCAAGTACTGCACACTGCACTCTTACATCACAAAGGCAGAGAGAGAATGAAGAAAGCACAAAAAACATGCTAGGGGGACACAAACATCTAGCATCAGGTGAGCTGGACTTAATGGAGAAGCCCCAGCAGGTCAATGAAAGTTTAGCCTGTTTATTACATACACGTGAACAGAGAGGGCAGGAAGGGGTCATTATATACTGCTGAACAAGGAGGTGGGTCTAGCTAATCTCGGTAGGAGCAGTCTCTATAGGAAGCAGGCTTGAGGCTGCACGAATGGGGTAGCTATGGTGGAAATTTTATGTAAACATTACCAACATTTCCTCAGAAACCAGAAGGTCTCACCCAGGGAGAAAGTGTTGACCTTTACCCCTTGAGTCCTTGACGTGGCTGGCTCTTCTCTGCTGTACACACCGACTCTGGCCTTCACACACTCAGTGCTCCCCTACAGAACACACAGAGAGCATTATTTACTCTTTAGCACTCTATAACACAGAACAAGTGCTGCTTTCTATTGTAAAAATAACTCTATTATACTGTACAAAAGTGAAACACCACTAACGCAGATTCAGATGCGGACCCTGTGGTCCTGTGTTGGAGTGTCCACAGATAGGGAGTGTGGGCAGGGAGCATCAGCTTGTGCTCCTTCCTCTAAGTGCAGATATGACTTATACTCCTCACACAATAGCCACTATGCGATTATCAAATGATAGGGAAAGAGTAAGGGAGATGTGACATCTTCAATACCCCTTTTCCTTACTGCGGTTATGCTATCTAATGGTAGTTTTCCTTGTATCTGCTGGGGCTTGGCTTCCAAATCAGCTTCTGTGGTCCCCCCTCCCCTACACAAGCTTTTATGTTGTAACCTAATCTCTCATCTACTGTTCAAAGGTGGGGAAGAAGAAATGATTGTTTTTATTTTTTCCTTTTGTTTGGTCCAACTTTACTTTCATTTCCTCAGATGGTATTAAATTTAAGTTCAAGCCAGATGGGCACCTGGGTGGACAGGATTTTTCTCATTTCCCCACAATATATGTTTGAAGTTTCTAAAAACAACAACAAAAAGGGCATGTCATGTCAAAGAAATTTTTTGGTATTTGTATGAAGAAAGAAAAATCAGAGTTACATGATGGTGTAACAACACAAGTGTGAAACTGTAAAAGTCTTTCTTTGGTAGCAGGGATTTGTTAAAGAAGGTTGTTGCTTGGGAGAAAATTAAAAAAAATACAGGTAAGAAGGAAGTGGAAAGTGAGTCAGAGAGAAAGGGTAGAGAAAGAAAGGGAATAGAAGAACTATCAGAGACATCAGAGGCAAAGGAGTTGGTAATGGGGAAGTCTGCAAGAGAAGCTGAAACAAAATCAAATCCAAAAATGTAAATGAGTGATAATTGAAATGATAAAGGTCTTGTCTTTGTTGTGTTCCTTATTTAGAGGAAACTTAATGAGATAACACTTGGGTTGTATCCAAAATGTTACCCAATCATATCTCATATGAGACATGAAAACGATTATCTGAATAAACCACACTTTCATTAGCACTAGCGTCATACTATCATCAGATGCTACAGAAATTTTCCGTTGCTCCTTATGACTTTGACTATGATTCAAACTTTATGAGTCAGCAACCTGAACTGCCAATAACTCTGAGCAAAAGCCGCAAAGCTGAGGATACCTCCCTGAGTCTCTACGTCTCCTTCCTGTCTCGGGGTAGCAGGGAGGGAAGGAAAAGAGGCAAAAGATAGAACTTGCAGCCCACCTACTAAAGAGAGTGAAGTAGTTAGTGTCATGCTAAAATATTCTTCACCAGGTACCCCAGTTACAGAAACATGAAAAAGACACCCCCAAAAAGGAAGCAGTTTAAAAAAAAGAAAGTAAGCAGTTGTTCGAGCAGCAGCTTAGACAGCAACCTCAACCGCCATCTCTCTTTTGTGTGTGTGTGTATGGGAAATGGACATTGGAGTCAGATGGCCAGGGCTGAAGATATCAGGGCTCACAAACAGTAGTCATGCTGTCTCCTTGATACTTGGACAGTGGGAAATTTTTTGATGCATTTTCTTTATTTGAAATGGCCTGTCTGTAATCATAAGGCTCTTTAAATGTTTAATTTATTCTTACCTTAAATATGAGTGTTTTGTCTGTTTGCTTCTCTGTGTATGTTATCATTGTGTGCAATTCCTGTGAAGACAAGAAGAGAGCACTGGGATATCTGGAACTGGAGGCAGAGCCAGTTGTGATTCACTCATGGGTGCTGGGAAGCAAACACCAGACCTCTGAAAGAGCAGTAAATACTTGACACCACCGAACTATTTCTCCAGCCCAGTGGCCCATGATGTTTTGTCTATAGAACGAATTAAAAACAAATATGAAAAGATAAAAATGATTTAGTGGTTTTTATTGAAGATATTTTTAAAAATCTTAAAAAGAGCTTGCTTTGATTCATAACCATTTCTATTAAAATATTTTTTCATTAGCCTAACTAGAAAGTTATTAATTTAAATTCCATTCAAAATATGAAATAGGTTGTGTGTCACACATTCCTTTTGGGCACAAGATGTGGTCCTGAGCCTGTCTTGCCACTGGCATGGGAACAGAGCTTAGGCAGGCAAAACAAGAGATACGAGACTACATCTACCCTACCCTGTCATCAAGTGTTGGACTTGCGGGAAGTGCCAGTGTACTGCTCAGGGGGTAGGAGAATGCAGCCTGGGATGGGGGGAGGGCCTCAGGGTGAAGGAGAAACAACATAGGCTGAGGTCAAAGTTGGGTTTCCTTGACTCCCAGTTGTCCAGTCACTGCTGGATACCTTGTAGACTCAGAATGGCACAGTCTTGTGAGGAAGAGCCTAGGGCCAGGGACATGGGGAACTCTGGGTTAGCTCAGCTGTGATTGTCTTTAGCCTAGCAGCAATTGTCTGGGAGTGCAGATGGTCCTTCTGCTGAAGACTTAGGCAGCACAGCTCTGTAAACTAAAGCTTTTTCCTTGCTCTCCATGGTAGTTCTTGATGAAAGGGACAGTCTTTGGTTTCAAACTATTTATTGAGTTTTCATCATAGAAAATGGGTGCATGCCACCACCGTAGGGTGGACAAGAGATTAAATGCCTTTTGCAAGGAGGAATTTCAGACTAAACCCTCAAGGTCTCTAGACATCTCATTAGCATGAAGGACTCTGTTCTGGGCTAAGTGACCATTGGTCACCTCCCTTTGTGGGTCACATGTTCTGGGCCAGTAATCTTAGTAGGGAGCAGGGAAATGCCTGCTGTCCTCAGAGGGTGCCAGAGTCTCTGAGCCTCTGAGCCTTACCAAGTTTCCTGGCATAGTCCACTGCCCCACAATAGATATTTGTATTTTGAACAAAATTTATTGTACATTTAATTTATCAATAAAAGCTGTTTAAGCTTTGATCAAGAAACAGTGAGTTTGAGAATAATGACTGTAGTGGATGGTGGGGAATGAGTGCAGAATCTCAGTGGTAAGTGGTACATCAGAAGTATAGGGACCAAATAACCAACCAAACAAGACAGCTAGGAAGTAGGCATGCATTAGCTGCACATATGTGCAAAAATTAATTGCATAACAAAGTTAAAAAAATCAAGTAATTTTATTGGTTGAATAATTCTTCAGCGCAAAAAAAAGATATTTTCTATTTAAGTACTGAAAGACTTAATTCTATTTTATAAGTATTTATAATTTTCATTTTATTGACTATATAAACAACATAAATAACTAATTTGATTTAACAGACATGAACTTCTACTAGACATACAACATCATACTTAGCACTCAGTAATCTGTTGCTTACATGATTAATGTGCTTCTGAATTGTACAAGACAGGTGATGCATATCTGTTTTAATGAGATAGGACTAGAGGTAGACTAAAAAAAGCAATAATCACAACTTACATAAACTGGGACTTGGAATACCATGATAGTTGCTTTGCTGCTCAGCAGTTAGTCTAAGAAATTGATTATTAATCTGGAAATTAGGCATTATCTTAACCGTTTCATGGGTTAATTAAATTGCTCAATAACCCCTTGTAAGATTCAAACTTAAGGACAAAGGCCGCCTTAGGCCAACGCCAGGTGGAATTTAGGAAAACACCTTGTTCCAGGAAAAGAGCTAGCTGCCCTTAGCAAGGTTCCTTCACCACCCCCTCTGCATGCTAAAGATATTTCCCCCACCAAGGGCCTCCAATGAATTCGAAGGACAATAGGTGACCACCAACGAATTAAAAAAGTAATAGGCCCCACCAAGGAGAAATACCCAACTCATGCTGTAACCTAAAGCCTACACCCTGGAACAGTATAAAGGATGGGGGCCTTTGTTCTTCAGGGTCGCCTCTGTCTCAATTACAGGGTCACTCTCTTGCTTATTGCATTGATCTCCATCTCCGTGTTTTCATGAGTGGGACCTCCTGGACATAGGACTGATCGGGTCCTACACCCTCAGATCATTTTATTATAATGTAGTGTCTTTTCCTAGAACTTCTTCTACTCTGCCTATTTCACAAAAGGAAGAAGGGTCATTAGGGTAAAGGCAGCTGCTTTGTTTTCTTTCCATAGTTCCGCCTCTAGTACAATAGACTTCTCTCATCACATGGAAACTTCCTACAGAGGAGGATGGGAAAGGACAATTGACATTTGCCTATGAAGAAAATTCTGACTGAAGGAAAACTGAGCAATGGCTGTGGACTCAGCTAGCATTGAAAAATCAAAATAACAAAAGTAATGTATGATTGTTTACATGGCACAGCACACGGGAGCCTGTGGTGGCATTTATGCAGACACGGCAGTAGGACACATCTTAATGAATTAAGATAAGAGAAAGCAAAAGGGTAGTCACTGCTTCTTCCTCAGGCCAGCTTGTTATATACAAAAGGTTTGTGAGTCTTTCATGAGTCGGCAAAGTAACTGTATATTTATATTCTGATGACATTGATTGACATGAATAAATCTGCAGGATCTTTAGAGGGAATAAGCTCACACTGTCATAGCCTTGTGAATGGATACCCCTTTCAATGGAAATCAAAGAGGATTTAGCATTATCAGTGGATGTTTCTGGTCTCCCAATCAGTTCAGGAATGAGAACACATACTAATGAGCAGTTGATGATGGCCATCTGGATAACAAAGACTCAACTGTGCCTTGCTATGGTGTAGCAACATTCAGAAAGAGAATACAAGGTGCATGTTTTCCAGCTAGTTAAACTTTTACTCATTTCTCCTGCTCAGTTGTGCACTGAACATTTTAAAAGAATTTAGAAATGGAATAGAACGATGGACATAATCTCATCAAACTTCTTTATATAAAAGACATGGGAGAATTTCAATGGTAAGCTTACCGTTATAGATAGGGGGAATCCATGAGACATTGCTTTGAGGCCACTGAAATTAAATGCTAAGCTGTTTGGTAGGATGCCACCTGGGGACTTTGCAGCTTCTGCTGATCTCCACGGGAGACTGACTGACCTGTGTCATGCTAAAATGGTTCCCTCTGGGGGACAGCAAACCAGACACTGTACTTCCAAGGCCAATTTGAAGAGGGACTTCCTTTGTACAGATACTTAAAGACTAGTCCTTAGAAGTGAAAAAAAATGAAGTGTTCTTAATGAGCATATGTGCATGAAGGGGCATGGGGGCAGAGCATGAATGCTTTGTTGATTCCAGAGTAACAATGAATCAAACCTCTAGGTATAAACCTTATACTCTACCCTTAACCTGAATAAGACGAAATGACTGTATCGAAAGAAAATGTGCTGTAACTATGCAAGGTCACAGAGAATATTAGTGTTCTCCGGTAAGAAGCCATAAAATAATATAGATAAAGTATCAAGACTGTTCAGATATGGAGAAACTATAGTGGCTGTGCATGACTTAAAATAGAGTGATTTAAGATAAAATGGTGGCTGACTAAATGAACCATGATTCCTGGAGCTGTTTGAATATTCCTATTAAACTGAAGGTCTAGAACACTGAATGGTATGGCTACTTTCATTCGCTACTTCAAGAAAACATAGCAAACTTCTGAGTTTCCAAAAAGCATAGACTTTAAATTAAAAGTAAATTAGTCTTAAACCATTGACATTGTTCTTATTAGCATTTATAAATCTTGGTAGCTGAAAACTGTAGTCTTCCTCACCTGACATTATTCTGAACTTTTTCATCAGTGTGCAATTCTAGATAGCTAAGGAAAAAGAAATGAAATATTCTTGTTTACTAAATATAAACATTATATATGTTTGCAAATAAATGTATTATGTTCATATTTAAAATAAATATATTATATATTATATTTTTAAAATATTAAAGTATAAAAGGTATAAAAATTGTCCTTAGGGCCAGCATAACTCATTGGGTGAAGCCCTTGCAACCAAGCCTAACGGCCTAAGTTTGATTCCCAGGCCCCACGTCTTAGAAGGAAAGAACGAAGGACAAATTGTCTTCTGACATCCACATGCTTGCTGTGTCATTCACACTTGTGTATGCCCATGGGTAAGGACACACACACACACACACACACACACACACACACACACACACAAAACATGTCATATGCATGGCCCTGGCACTCCCTTTTCCCATATCCCTCTGATCTACTGACTCAGAAATCTTTAGATAGATTCAGAAGTCTGCAAATTTTGAAAGGTCCACAATGCTTCTGATGAGTTAAACAGTTTGGAAGTAGTTGACCAGGATGATGAGGCAGTCTATATAAATATACTGTGGTGCAGTATGTTAATGATGCAGTAATTTAAATCAATATAAGAGTTAAGTAATAATTCTGAGAAATGTCTCTAACTGAAATGACATTAACAAAATATAATTGTAATTCTTTCTATTATAGATATAAGAAAATTGCTAGCAGTGACCATTCTTGAGTTTGGAACATGTGTAAATTCAGGTATGCTGAAATCAGGCTTAGAGAAGATGTAGTTTTATAATTTATAACTCTTAACATTTTTCAGTAATCCAAAGAAGTGTTTTCAAGAATTCATATGACTATTTGTGCTGGTTACTTTTATGTCAACCTGACACAAACTAGAGTCATTTGGGAAGAGGGTTCGGCAATTACATACTGCCTCCATCAGATCTGCACGTCTGTCTGACATGCTTTTGTTTAATGACTGATGTGAGAGTGCCCAGTCCACTGGGATGAGGTGGTTGACATGACATGAGTTGGATGACAAAGCAGGCTGATCAAGGAGTCAGGGACAGTGAGCAGTACCCCTCGTGGCTCTTGCTTCAGTTCCTGCTTCCAAATTCCTGCTTAAGTTTCTGCCCTGATTTGCCTTCGTGATGGAGTGTATCCTGTAATTTATCATAAAGCCTTTCCTTCCCAGTTGCTTTTGATCATGTTTATCACTGCAACAAGAAAACCTAAAACTGTTAAAATATCAACCCAAGCATATTTTGTAGGCTCTTGAGCCTGGCAGATCTGCAGACTTCTTGTTTGGTTGGGTTTTGTTTCTTTCCTTTGTTGTGCTGTGTTTTGTTTCAGTCAGTAGTGTTTGCAGAAGCTACTCTTTGCTACTATTATGAACTTCCGCACACCAGAATTTTACAATCTAAAACTAGAGATGAAGTCCACTGGGGCTGAAACAGAACTCTACTTTATAGAGTCCTTTTGGTTTTGGTGAACAGGCATTGCACCAACTGTAAGTAAAAAATGATTCCAAAGCATCTCAGTAATTCCTCAAAATTCTGCTTTTAAGTTTGAAAAAAAAATGAAAAAGAAAGAGAAATGCAAAACATCACAAAATTCTCAAAAGTCTGCTAATCGTCTTTTTTTTTCTTTGATTAACAATTTTACCAGGGAGTAGTCTGTTTCCACTCGATATTGATTCACCAATACCATATTCCAAGTTTGAACAAAAAGAGAAGTAATAAGATATGGACGAGGCTCCTACACTTCCTAATATTCAAAGATAAAACTTAATTCAATAAAATTAACCACCATAAAAACCTGTGCTGGTGACATGAACGTGACACTTAAACTTAATGGAAAGTAGATCTGTCTGCTCAGAGGAAATAGAAAGGTTCCTAAGATACAGTGTTATCAGTTTCATATTGCTATATAAAAATCAAATTTACACAGTATTCTGCCGGGAAGCCTGCACTCTGAATTAGTTGATATAACAAATAAAGAAAAGAGGTAACGATCAGAGACATTTTCTGATTTCTACGTACACTGCTATATCCAATTTGGAGACACAGGTTTGATGCCATTGAACAGCGAAGTCAAGAAAACAATTCACAGAACTAGCTCTTCTGTGTGCCAGCTTCATGGAGTTTGTGTGAGAATGACAATGGAATGTACCTCATCCCAAAGTCAGGGACATTGCTAGCCCTGAGTTACTCTGGAGAGACTCATAACAAATATAACAAAACTGCCTGCTATATATCTATTTTATCCAACACTCTCACATATCATCCACATACCATTTTATAGGTGTGCTCCAAAGGCTTAGTAAGGAAAGGTCCAAATTTGGAAAGAGGATGCTTTCAAATAGTCTTAAACCTCAGTACATAAAGTGAGATGGAAGGAATAGAGCCATAGCTTTGTGGTTAAGAACATTAGCTGCTCTCACGGAAGATGCGTGTTTGGTTTGCAACACCCATATCAGGCATTTCACAGCTGCCTATAATCCAGCCTCAGCTCATGGCTTCAAATGTTCTCTTCTACCCTCTCCCAACTCCTATACTCATGTGCACACACACGCGCACAATTAAAAATAAAGTTATTAAAAATTAAATAGTTATAAAAACATTGATCCTTAAGTAAACCAGAGGATATATACTCAGACAAAATGATCCTGTCACACATTACATAACACCTATGATGCTATTGCCTTTAGACCTCATGGAATCTGATAAGATCTTCTCCTTAGGGAACATTCATTGCCTAACTGTACAAATGACAAATGATATGTCCTTATCCAACAAATAGGTCCATCATGTTACAACTCCCTTTTCACTTTGTCACCAACATTATCTGCAACACAATAGATTTTTAACATTTATTCATTTTGCTAAGGATCTAACAGAAACACTGAAAGGTTCTCAGAACTCTTTTTTCTTCTGCAATTAATCAAACTCTATAAAACAATAATTATTTACAGCAAGGTAAATGTAATAATGTATCAACATTTGTTTAAGAAAGTAAGAAATATTATATTGGCATAATGTAAGTGGCATTTGATGGTGCATTTTTAATTTTAATTAATTAGATACTTTATATCCTGACCATAGATTTTCCTCCCTCTGTTCCTCCAAGTCCTTCACCCCTCTTCCCCCCATATCCACTACTCCTGCCTTTATTTTCAGAAAAGGGGAGACCTCTCATGGATATCAACTGGCCTTGACACATCACGATGCAGTAAGACTAGGCACATTTTCTCCTACTGAAGCTAGAAGAGGCAGCCCAGTAGGGAGAAAGAGTCCCAAGGACAGACAACAGAGTCAGAGACAAGTTCTGTTCCCGCTGTTAGGAGTCTCACATGAAGACCCAGCTGAACAACTGTTGTATATGTGCAGAGGACCTAAGTCCATTCCATGCCTGTTTTCTGGTTGGTGGTTCAGTCTCTCAGAGCATCTGCATGTCCAGATTAGTAGATTCTGTAGATTTTCTCATAGTGTCTTTGACCCCTCTGACTCCCACAATCCTTCCTCTACCTCTTCTGCAGGATTACGTAAGCTCCACCTAATATTTGGCTCTGGGTCTCTGCATCTGTTTCCGTTAGTTGCTAGGTGAAAGTCTCTCTGGTGAGGGTTATGCTATGCTCTTGTCTGCAAGTATAGCAGAATATCATTAAGGGCTATGCTAGGCTCCTGATTGCAAGTATAGCAGAATATCATTAACAGTGTCAGGGCTCGGCTCCCTGTCATGGCATGGGTCTCAAGCTGGACTAATTGTTGGTTGGCCATTACCTCAATTTCTGCTCCATCTTTACTGTTGCTTGTCTTGTAGGCAGGACAAATTATAGGTCAAATGTTTTCTGATTGGTGTGGTATCCCAGTCTCTCCTTTGGAAGTCTTGCCTGGTTACAGAACATGGCTATATCAGACTCCTTATTCCCCTTTCTTACAGGTCAACCTCATAGATTTCAGGGAGTTTCCATTGTCCTGGATTTCTAGTTCATCTCAGAAACAACACACACCCCCATTCAAGTTACTTCTCCCAGCTCTTGTCCCCCCTCTTTCTCATGCTTATAAAGTGTCTGTTACACTCTCCATCACCATTGCTATTACTGTACTCACTGCATGAGGCAGTACTCTCTTATGGGAACAGCTGGGATAATAAAGTTTTCTGTGTGCTTTCGATTAAGTTGATTGTTTTTCTTTCTTTAGGTCATTCTGATCTATTAGTTTAAAATAGTTTACTTAAGTGTTTCTGGAAACACTGAATAAATAAAGGTGTGTGAGATTGTACATTCTCAAATAAAACAGCATTTTAAGTATGTGAAGACTTCCATAAGCAAACATCCAAGATAGTGACCCACAGATGTGATGAGAATGAGCTGTGAGGGAATAAAGTCAGGAATGGGTTGAAAGACCTTCCCTCCAAAGGTTTCAAAGAAATCCAAGAATATCGTAGTGAAAGCAAATCAAAATTAAACTTAACTTTAATGATTAGTATCCCCAGTGTTTAAAATGTAGAATGTTCAATGCTCATGCATTCTTCTAATAAATTATGTGTTTCTATAAAATTGAAACATTCATTTATTCTCATTCAATTAAACAGCAGCTGTTGGTTATCTCTGGTTTGGTAGGGATGATAAACAGAACAATAGTTGATTAAGCTTATAAACTAATATCAATTCTGTAAATGTAGACACGGTGCACTAGGAACTTAGACATGGGAGACTGAAGCACAGTGAAGTGATGTGGGACAGAGGCTAACGTGTAACGAGCATTCGATTCGGTCTTACCACACAGTAGGGAGCTATAATTGCTTTAACTGGCTATGGGTAATGGATAGAGTTAGGCAAAAATAGACAAATATTTGTACTTGAGATTGAGCGGCAGGTAAAGATTTTCCAAGCGCACAAAATAGGGGAATGTTGTAATGAAAAGGAATGAAATGAAGCACAGAAAAATGGCTACCAAAGCAGATAAATGAGGCTGGAGACGTGGCTCAGCACTGGCTGTTCTTCCAGAGGACCCCGGTATAACACAGAGCACCCCAGTAACAGCTCACAATGGTGTGTAACTCTAGTCTCAGTGGACCTGATGGCCTTTCCTAGTGCATAAATGCAGGAAAAACATGCATACACATTAAAGTAACAAGTAAATAAAATGTTCTTTCAAACAAGGTAAGGAGCGACATAAATATTCAGCAAATACAGTTAGTAGCCGTCCAAGTGACTACTCCAGAAACAAAACTGAAAGCAGGTGGAGAGGCGGGCATGTGACTGACTGCCATCTAGTTCAGACTCCTATGCCCTCTAATGAAAGGGGATTTTCTGCAGACCCACTTCTAAGTCCTTTTTAGTTCCTAGTTCACAAGCACTCCTGTGAAATAGATTCACTTAATACACGGAGGCTGGCTTCACATCAAAGAGTGGTGCTTCATTGTAAAGGAGAAAGAAAACGAAACTTACCTTTTAAATAGTGACTGCATTAGGAATCTTTGAACCTTGTTTTAAACATTGAGTCCAGTAGATAAAACTGATCATTTTTATTCTACGGGGTTTCTTAAGTTACAAAATGGCACTATTAATCTTTTACAAGTGATTAAATTAAATGAACCTAGTCATGTTTTTGGGAACAAAATACATTCAATATGAAATATATATTTTCCTAATTGAAGCAATACTGCTTGATTGCAGATGAAACGGTTCCCTTCAGAACTACTTTTTGCTACTAACATAGCTGAGTGACTATCTTACAAAAATGCTCATTTCCTTTTCCTAACATAGAGCCAACTACTAAATCTAAAAATCAAATGAGTGTCCCTTAAAAGTATTCTATGGGTTTTATTCTTACAACTGACGAGAATGTACAAACGATGAGAAAAGTATTCCACACTGAGTTCCTCAGTGAGCACAAATGGCTCCCTTTGTAAGTAACAAGTTTCCAGACTAAGACTTGTGTTTCACTTGCCCTCTGTGCCCTTGCTGTGGCTCCTGTCTGATGGAGGAAATGGGAAGGAAAAGCAGGTAACGCTTCCACTGCACATCTGCCAGCACAGCCTTTGGCTCTCTCCATTCACCAACATGTACCTCATAGAAGCCTTGGCACCCGACACAAAGTCTCAATAACATACATTAAGGGCTGCATGGGTGAGCAAAGGCATTAGTGAAAATGTGCTCATTTGCTTGTTCTTAGCTGAACTTCCTCTATTGAGAATAAGAAACCAGTACCTAATCTTTATAAACTGTGCTTTTATTACACAAATATTTTTTAAAAGTAAAAATATCATTTGGAACAACAAAATGAATGCATGTTAAACCTCCTTATATTGACATATTTATTAAGCCATAAGGAAATCATGCCAAAGAAGAGCATTTACCTTATCAGATCCCTGCCTTCAAACAAGCTATCCATAATCATTGATAAGTTCACTTGGAAAGATATTCAACAAATTATTAATAGTGTTCATTTTCATGCAGCAGGGTTAAAAGTGATTATAGTTTTTATAAAGTTACATCTTACATGGTCCATGGTGTCATTATTAACTGTATTATTTACTCACCGCCTGACATATTTATCAAACAACTACAGTGCTATGGACAACTATGTTATGTCCTGGAGATCCGATACTCAATTCAATAAATTACCTTCCTGAGTTCGTCCATTAAAAGGGTAAAATTGTCAGATATTGTTGTATACCTGGCTCTGCACAAGGATTTGATATACAAGCAACAAGCACTCAGACAACTCCCTTAAAATGGAAAATGTTGGCAAGAAAATGGGGAACATTAAATGAAATTAGTACCTTTGTTTTAGAATATAAGAGTATGTTTATTGCATCATAAAATAGTTGTTTTTTGAGTCATTTTTCTAACTACAAAGAAATGTCATACACAATAATTTAAGTAGGGAAAAGTGAGTTTGTAAAAGTTTTATTGTGTTCAGTCATGAGGTAATATCTTTATATATATATATATATATACATATATATATATATACGTGTGTGTGTGTGTGTGTGTGTAGACAATTAGTTAAAATAGAAAAAAAAGAAACAAAGTTATTCTGAAGATACTCCAGAAGCACTTTTACATGTTACTTGGGTAAGATGTAGAACAATTACAAAGAACATTGTTTATCATTTGGAGACTTAACTATTCTACTTCAGCTCCATTGACAATAAGATAGAACAAGTCATGTTTCATGTCTGTCCTTTTCTTGAAAACTTTGAATTTAATTTATTGAGGACCAATCAAGACCAAGTTGAAGCACACAGCCCGCTTAGTATTATTCTCATAGACTAGACTCTAACCTCAAACCTTCTCCCAAGTACAGCCAGCTGGTGCTTACTCTCCAACACTTTGAATGCACACAGGAATGCATGCCACTCACTCTACAATAGGCTTCCTCCATTTTCTCTTACGGATACTCTGTAGTTCCTTGCTTCGTTCATGTTCTCCTTAAGAAAATAGCAAGAATACAAGTTGGCCAACTTGCTTGTTTGTTTGTTTTTCAGATTCTCTTTTTCTTATTTTTCCCTTGTATTCACATTACCTCTCTTACTATGGTTTGTCTTATATATATTTTTCACTCCATTTAGTCTATAAATCTTTAACATGGGGTTTGTGCTTTGAAACCTGGGTTTCCCCAAGAGAAAAACAAGCACAATATTCCATTCCTTCTGGGATCACATAGCATATTTATTAGATTAAGTTAACTCAGTTCCATATTGACAGAATTCTCTCTCCAGTGATCTTCCATGATACTGGAAGAGTGTGGTGCCTGAAACAGAAATGCTGGTCTGCGTATAATTTTCTCTGTGCTCCATAGTATTAATTGACAAGCCATGGGCTGAAAGTCAATACTATATTCTGTTTTAATGAATTATTAACACTTCTATTCCTTATTAAATTTGCGTGGATGGATAATTTTATTTTATATTTAACAAGCAATGTTCAAAATGTGATTCAAAATTTAGAGCATATCTAAATTGTTGGGTCTTTCCTATTTTGACTCTCACATTTTAGTCGCTAAGGTAAATATTATTGATGCCTAAGATATTACCAGCTTTTGTAGGATGTCATCCCAGATGCATATACTCTGTGACGCAGCCACAAGTAAGTTAGGAAGGTTAAGCACTCTATATTGTTGCCAAGCACAGATTTAAAAGATTTTGGGGCTGGAGAGATGGCTCAGCGGTTAAGAGCACTGACTGCTCTTTCAGAGGTCCTGAGTTCAATTCCCAGCAACCACATGGTGGCTCACAACCATATGTAATGGGATGCTCTCTTCTGAAGTGTCTGAAGAGAACTACAGTGTACTAATATATAGATAAAATAAATAAATCTTTTAAAAAAAGATTTTGGATCTAACCAAGCTTTTATAGCACTTTTAGGGTAGCTCATATTCGTAAACCTGTCCTCTGAACTGAAAGGCTGTTGGTGTGTTTTCTTGCTCTGAAGATTTACTGCTATTGTTGATACTTTTACTGCTTCCGTGCAAATAGAAATGTCTCCAACTGTTATCTAAATGACTTGCAAACATTTCATGGCCACTGTGGGATTACTGGTTCCCAGTAAAGTTACTCAGGGTACTGTGGTTCTCTTGTGCCTTCTGCAACATACAATGACATTGGTCCTTTCACATTGTCCCTCCAGGGTGACACATTGTGTCACTATGTTCACAAGACAGAAACTAACAGCTTAAACTTGACTTCAATTCAAAACATGTATCAAAATACTATTTCATGCCTCATTAAATGATGTGTTCACCCATATGATGCATAACATTTTATGATAAATATATTTAATAGTGTCCAAAGGAAATATTGAAAAGTATTTAAGCTGTGTTTACTTCAATGATCATGTAAGGTCTGAACCAATTTTATTCAAAATTAATAGTAACTGACTTAGGCTTTGGATCATTAACAGAAATTTGGAATATTTAATAAGAAATTATTTTACTCTCCAATCTAGGTTTTGATATTAAGTTATCCTTTAAGTGCTATTTAATTATAAATAAATTTTGCTTTTCCTTTTTAGGATGTAATATTATTTGTCAAAATCCATCATTCGTTTTAGCTCAAGCTGACTACGAAGGTTTAATTTTGTTTTCCTTCCTAAAAACTTTTGAAATTATAGAAGAGTAAATTCTGGGAAAATAGAGAGGGATTTCTTTTCAGAAGGTGAGGATAATTGAGATTTTTTAGCACAAAAAAAAAAAACCCAGATGAGATTTAATTGAAAAGCAATCCTGCAGAGATGAGCAACTGATATCCTCAATGGGAGCTCCAGCAAAGGAACGGAAAGCATGGCGCTCCAAAAAGTCTCCCCAGTACCAGACACACTTTGCTTCAGAGCAAAGCACAGTCCTCAGGCAACTGGGCAAGGTAATTACTAAAGTGCTGTGTCTCTGTTGTAATGAAATAAAAGCTTCAAGCATAAACTAGAGACTTTAAAATTAAATGAAGGACTTGCCTTAGGAACTCCCAGGGTTAGCTTGGTACCAGCAAGAGAAGTAGGGGCAACATTTAGTCTAGTACCCATTGCAAATTAGGATGCTCAGTTTCCTTTAAAAAGATCAAAGGAACAATGAGAAGTTCTTATTTAAATAATAAACAGTCCACTAGAAAAAACAAAATAAATGTGCTTTAAATGTGGGTAAGAAATCAATTATCTTGATACAAATATCAGAAGTCTTAAAACAAAAAATATTAATGTGGAAGTTGGTTTTATCCTCCTGACTAAACACATATCATTAAATAACTAAAAGATTGGAAAACTAGGGCAGATAGGCTAACTGCACATCTTCCTCTCCCCTACCTCCAAATCCAATCCCTTATTTTCATCCCAGCTCTGTAGCAGACCATTTGCTCCAGCCCCTCCAATCCTTTTTCCCTCCCTCTACTGCTTTATCCTAAGCCCCATATTAGCAGAAAAAATCCCAAGATCCCAAAAGGCCACTTGACTGAATCATGTAGCACAACCACAGATCTTCACCTCCCTCCCTTCTACAACATCCCCCACCATCTATCTATTGCCCAGCCTGTAGCAAAACTACTTGGAGTTTCTCCTCACTCTCTTCTCCTATTCTCAGGGGACTAAACAGATTCTGGTGGAACACCCTACTTACTTTCTCCTTGTATGTCCCTCCCTAAGCCCTCCTTCTGACTGCTAGCCCTAAAAAGTAAGTCTAATACCTAGAAACATGTTTTACCAACAACCAGAATGGCCACACTCTAGCCCAAATACAAGGAAAAAAATTTCCATCAGGTAAAACACAGTTTTCACAACACCATCCTAAGAAACTAAGAGGAAGTAAGAAACCAAGAACTGAAGAGACATATCGTATAAAAGACAAGACCAGATATAAATACCTGAAATTACACTAGTCCAAAACCTAGATGCCAACATGTAAGTGCCATCATTAACAGCCATGACAGTATATGTCCTACTACAATCCCACAGCCCTACTAAAATGTGCCCTTGAGAATTGCAACATAACTGAAACATACAACAAATACCATAAATGGTCATTAGAATATGATAGAAATCTAAAGAGTAGATGAATAAACCTCTTTAAAAAAGCCACAAAATTCAAACAAACAGTGAAAGGAAATGAATAAAACAGTTCAAGAATTGATTGAAGAAAACAGAGAAAAATCTGTAAGAAAAATAGTAGTAATTCAAATAGAAACTCAGAGACAAGTCTTGAAATAGAGTATAAGAGATGCAAGAATCTAGTCACTCACAACAAGATAAAAAAGAAATGGATGTTGTATTTAAAGAAATGTTAAATTTAAAAATCCTGCACAAAAACATTTGGATATATGGGACACTATGAAAGTCTAAAATAATAGGAATAGAGGAACGAGGGAGAAACCTGGGAAATATTTTCAATGAAATTGTAGATGAAATTCTGCCTACCAAGGTACAAAGAAGCATAGAAAACACCAAATAGACTGGATCAGGAAAGAAAGTCAAAACACCATACCCACAGGACAAAGGAAGAATATTAAAAGCTTCAAGGCAAAACATAAAACAAAAAAAAAAAACCCAATATAATATATAAAGTAGACCTTTTGAATTATACTATACTCTATGATGGGATGGGTCTCAAGTTGGACCTCAGCAATCATTGGCCATTCTTTAGTCTCTGCCCATCATTGTCCTGTATTTCTTTAGACAAGAAACATTTTGTCTAAAAGTTTTGTGGGTGGGTGTCCTTATCTCCACTGAGAGTTCTGCCTGTCATTGAGGTGACCTTTTCTGTTTTCATGTCCCTAGGTGTTAGACATCTTAGTTAAGGTTTTCTCATTGACTTTGGGAGCCTCCCCATCCCAGGTCTCTGGGGCTTCCTAGAGATTCCTAGTCCCCTACCCCTGAAGTTGTAGTATTCCATCCATTCTCCTTGCCTCTGACCCTTCTGTTTCTACCCACACCCGATCCTGACACCATTCCCTCTGCATCCTCTCCTACCCAGTTCCTTCCTCCTTCTGCCTCCTATGACTATTTTATTCTCCCATTCTACTGAGAGGCGCCTTGCTTGGGCTTTCCTTCTGTTTAACTTCTTTGCATGCAGGGACCATGAGGAAGGACAGCATGGTTTGCAAATTTAAATAAATCAATTAATTAAAAAAAGAGAATTATACCTGGCTTCTCAGAAAAGACTCTAAAAGCCAGAAAGACCTAGGCAGATGTTCTGTAAACTCCAAGAGACCACAGATACCAGTCAAGACTACTAGACTCAGCCAAACTTTCATTCACAATATTAGAAGAATATAAGATATTTCATGATAAAACCAAAACTAAGTGACAGCTTTCTAAAACTTCAACCCAGCGGAAGGCACTAGAAGGAAAACTTCAACTTGAAGAGGTTAACCACATTCAAGAAAACACAAAGATTAATTAATCCCAGACTACAAAATGAAAAGATGGGAAACACACACACACACACACACACACACACACACACACACACACACACACCACTAAAACAAAGTAACAGGAATCAATACATTTTGCTCATTAATAACTCTCAACACTAGTCGTCTTGATTCCCTGGTTAAAGCATGTAGACTAAAAGAATAGATGCAGAACTGTGTCCATCTTTCTCCTGCATCCAGGAAACACACATTAAGACCAAGGATCAGCTCAGGGTAAAGGTATAGAAAAAAGATATTCCAAGCCAATATGCCTAAGAAACAAGCTGATGTGACCATGTTAATAAATAACAAAGGAGGCTTTAAAACTAATCAGAAGAGATAGGGAAAGACACTACATACATATTCATCAATGGAAAAACAAAACAAGAAGATACTACAATACTTAACCATTATGAACTGAACACAAGAGCATCCGGTTCTTAAAAAATAAAAATAAAAAACTACTACAGGCAAAAGCACATTGATTCTCACATGGTGATAGTTGATGACTTCAAAGCTCCATTTTCACTAATATACAGGTCATCAAGACAAAATTAAAGAGAGAAGGTGGGAGCTAACTGGGATATTTACAGAACAGTTCTCCAAACACAAAATACTATAACTTCTCATAACCTCATGGAATTGTATCCAAAATTGACCACATACTCGGACACAAGGCAAGTCTCAACAGATATAAGAAAAGTGAAATAACACCCTAGATCCTACCTGATTAACATGGATCAAAGCTGGATATCAAAACCAGAAAACTCCTACAGATGATACTTTTCAGCAAAGTAGCAGAATATAAAATTAACTCACAGAAATCAGTAACTTTTCCATATACATACAGATGAACTAAGAGAAATTGGGAATACAACACTTTTCACAATAGCCTCAATAATAGAAAATATCTCATGGTAACTCTAACCAAGCAAATGAAAGACTTGTATGACAAAAACATTAAACACAGAAGAAGGCATTACCAGATAAATGATTCCCCGTGCTCATGAATTAGTGTAGCAGAGGATGGCATTGTCCAGCATCAATAGGAGGAAAAGTCCTTGGTTCTGTGACAATTCATTTTTCCATTTTGTAGGGAAATGCCAGGGCGTTGAGATTGGAGTGGGTGGGAATGGGAGCATTCTCATAGAAGTAGGGGGAGAGAGGAATATGGGATAGGAGGGAAACGGGATAACATTTGAAATGTAAATACATAAAATATAGAAAAATTAAATTAAAAATGTGCAATGGCTATAAAAAAATATAGTAAAAATGGTCTTCCCCACAAAAACAATTTACAGATTCAGTACAACCCCCATCAAAATTCCAACACAGTTCTTCCCAGATCTTGAAAGCTCAATTTTCAGCTTCATATAGAAACCTAAAAAAATCCAGAATACTTAAAACAATCCTGTATAATAAAAGAACTGAAGCATAATCCCTGACTACAAGTTGTACTGCATACTAAGAGTGATAAAAACATCATGATACTCACATAAAAACAGACAGGTTGATCTATGGAATCAAATTGAAGACCCAGAAAAATCTGCACCTGATTTTTTTTTTAAAGAGCCCACTGAAACAGAAACAGTGTCTTCAAAAATGGTGCTGGACAGACTGGTTGACTAAGTGTAGAAGAATCCAAATAGATCTATATTTATTATATTACAAAAAACTCATATACGAATGGATCAAAAACCTCAACATAAACCCAGATAAAATAACGTGACAGAACTGAGGAGTAGCCTTGAACACATCGGCACAGGAGACAACTTCCTGAACAAGACACTGATAGTGAAGGTGCTAATATCAACAATTGGGACTTAGAAAATGGAAAAGTTTCTGGACTGCAATGGACACTGTCACTTAGACAAAGCAGCAGACTAAAGAATGGGAATTTTTTTACCTACTACACGTCTGATAGAGAGCTAATACCCAAAATATATAAATTCTCAAGAAACTATCTACCAAGAAAACAAATTACCCAATTAAAAATGGAATATAAATTTAAACAAAGAATGCTCAAAAGAGGAAACTCAAATGGCAAAGAATGCTTAAAAGGATGTTGAACATCTTTATGTATCAGGTAAGTACAGATCAAAACTACTTTGAGATTTTGTTGCAATGGTTAAGATCAATAATAAGTGACAGTTCCTTCTGGTGGCACTGAAAACTTATACGGTCACTAGGGAAATCAGTGTAGTAGTTTTTCAGGTGGATGGGAATTGATCTGTCTCAAGATCCAGTTATATCACTCTTGGGCATATACCCAAAGGATACTTTATCCTACCACAGAGATACCCACTCAGCCTTACTCATTGCTGATATATTCATATTTGCTAGAAGTTGGAAACAACATAGGTGTCTTGAGAAGACAAGTGAATAAGAAAATATGATACATGCACCCAGTTGAATATTACTCAGCCATTAAAAGCAATTAAATTAAGAAATTTGCAGCTAAATGGACAAAACTAGAAGAAATTATCCTGAATTAGGTAACCCAGACCCTAAAAGACCAATATGGTACACATGCACTTGTATGTGGATATTGTATTTTTAGTTAATGATAAGCATGCTACAATCGTAGAATCACAAAGTTTAAATGTAGAGTAAGGGACTAAGTCAGACAGATCTCTCTAGTAATGGAAAATAAGACAGATAGTTTGGGGTGGATGATAGGGTACTGGAATGGAAGAATAAAGTAGAGAAGGGGAGAAAATAGGGACATGAGGGAGGGAATATGGGTAGAAACGGCTAAAATGAAAGCACATTTGAGCAGTTATATGGAAACACAACACAGTAGAAGCTCTCTAAAATGTATACACGTATGAAGGTGATCTAAATGAAATGGCATAAGCAGACCTGTGTCTGATGGACCTGGGATCTGAGGACTCAAAAGAATGGGTGGAGCAGAGTCTCCTGCTGTAGACAACCTTACCTTAGTTTCAGTGTACTTTATTCACAAATGAAACAAAGAAAGCAATGATCCAAGGAAGGTCATTTCAGTTCAGAAAAACATGTAAATAAACATCAGTAAGCATGTACTAACTTTTAACAGAGCAGCCCTTTTCTGGAGTTTTCTCAGGATGGACCATTTTAAACACAATTGCTTGGCATTTGCTATAAATTGTATCTTGGAAAACATGAAAGGAAGGCAGAAGGCCATATCCTGATTCAGGGTACACTGACCCAATTGGTTTCTATCACTGTAATCCCACATCTACTAAGAAGAAACCTATCTTATAAATTAAATGAAAGTGTTCGTCACAGGATGCACAGAATCATGTCCAGCTACCATCCAGGGAAGAAAGATGCACTTGAGGTAAAAAAAAAAAGGCCCTCTGCCCCTTTTCCTGGAGACTCTCACACAGTCCCTCAGGACATTGCTCACCATGGGCTCAGATCTTTTTTCCTTTTAATCTTGTTCTGACAATAGCCAAATTATAGGGGAGATAATCCCTCAACTAAATATCTTGTCACCAAATAAAGCTTTCAGTACTGTGAATAAATTATATGCAATTGAACTGCGGAACTGTCCAAGGATGTCCCAAAGGAACTCACAACAATCCAGGCTGCTGCTAAGTCCTGATGGGAAGACCTCATTGCCTAAGACAACACCTATACAACTAACTCATTGAACATAGAGAAGTCAAGTTGTTGCCTACATAGAGCCCTCACAACTACATGCTAGCATCATTGTTTAAGAATGGTGGGGCTTCCACATGAGAAACATAAACCTCAACACAGCTACAAACCCTTTGAGTTGCAATGGTGTCCTGCCTGCAAGATATGCCAATGCAACGGGGGCATGGAGTTTATGATTGTAACCAAGCAGTATCTGATTTTTGTAAGGCTTACTCCATGAGATGAAAGCCATGCTTGAGTAACTTGACACTGCTTCAGTAACCACGAATCTGAGACTTAGTAGCCTAGGAACCTAGGGTAGAACCAAATACTGTTCTACTAAAAGAACGTATTAGTAAAATGACTCGTAATGACATGCTGTTATGTTCCCAGATCAGTGCTCAGCTCTGATTATCTGAGAAGCTCCTTATCTGAGTAGCAAATGGAAACAGATACAGATACTTACAGCCAAACAAGATGCAGAGAGTGAAAGACCATGGAACACTCAGCCCTAAATGGGATGCCTCCATCAAACCCTTTTTTCAGTGCTCAGGGAGTTCTGTGGAGGAGAAGGAAGAGCCAGTGGCATGGAGGATACCAAGGAAGCATGGTCCTCTAACCAGTAGGATCAATGTGCATATGACCTCAGAGAGTGAGACAGCATGCCCACGGTCTTCATACACTGTACCTCATGGGGTCCTAGAGATGAATGAGAAGTGGGCACATGCCCCCATCCCTAATCCAGAACTTATCTCCAACTGAAAACCAGTTGTAAATAAAAAAAATTCATTTTTCCTAGGGGAATCTCACTGGGGAAACAAAGTACTCTTAAGTACTGCTGCACGGCCAGCAGTAGGTGACCAACAGAAAACAAATCCGATGCAGCTTCAGAGGTCCCTTGTTTCAGAATGTCATGGCACGAATTTTTTCTTACTTTTTTCAATAAATGTCATTGAAATATATATTCTACCTATGGGTTCTTTGTGACTTTTAAAGCAGACTGATCCATCCCTTTGTGAGAGCTTTGGAATCTAGGTAGGAGGCTATGGAGCTCTTTGACCCAAGACCACGAAAGGCTATTTTGACAAAGCAGGTCCATCAGCCACAAATCCAGACATAGCTCAGCCCATTATGGACTCAGTTCCAGTTTTGTTTCTTTGTGGTGCTGTCTCCTGCCTCAGATGTCCAGAGATCTGAAGAAAGCCAAATCCATCTTTACCCATTTTAAAGCTCATTATCCATGATCCAACTGCAGATTCTGAGGCGCTCCATAGTATAACTGTAGCCATGTTCACAGTTCTAGTTCGTTCAGTACAGAACCCAGGAGAAGAAGGAATTTATTTGGTAAAAAAAAATTCTATAAAAATTGGAAATCTCATTTGCTATTTCCAAATCATATTCAGGACTACACAGATTATAAAGATTAAGACAACCATGACATTATTGAGGAAACCCACTAAGGCCCCAGTCATCAAAGAAACAGAGACCCATGCACTGTTATACAGCGGTTTTAAAGACAATTTCTTTTTTTAAAAAAACAAACAAACAAAAAGACCACACTTTTTTTTTATTTAAAAACGTTTTAGGTTACATAAAACAAGGAAATATTTACTCCTCCTTCTCGTCTTCTGGCACTGGGTCTGTGGTGGCTCCTATACTGTCTCACTGTTGCTCTCTGAGCGGTGTTACGATCATTGGTTCCCTTCCATCTACATGCTGTCAACCCCCTCCTGCCCACTCCCCTTGTCCTCAGGAGTAGACGTGCCTTCTTCACCATTTTGCTGGCTCTCTGCCTCAAGGTGTGTCTTCTCTATCGTCTCCATTGGGAATGTTTTCATCCTTCTCGGCTTTGTTCGCAACTTGCTGCCTCCTTGTCCTTCTCCTCCTGCCTTTTGAGGGCCTATTCCTCATCCTGTGCTATCTCAGCTGCAATCTTCTTCATGTCTACGTCCACCTTCAGACCACAAAACCTTTTAAGTTCATTGTTAAAAAAAAGTCTGTGCTTTCCAGGAATTTCCTCTTCTTTTCCTGGTGCCTTTCCTCTATCTGAAGAAGCTCTGTTTCTAGTTTCCGCTGATGAACCATTAAAGACTGGGCCTTTCACTTGAGGACCTGTGTTCCAGCTGTTGTGACAACTGACTGCTCATTTGGTACCACACTGAGGATCTCACTGATGAGGTGGTGGTTTCTCTGGAAACAGGCCGGGGCTGTATCCTTCATTGAAACGCCATCATCATCATTTGGATCCTCAGTAGGCTGAATGCTCGTATAAGGTTCTCCTTTCTCCGTGCTTGACTGTCTCTGTTGACTTTCTTCCTCTAATGGTAGCTTCTGCATGACTTTTCGCATTAATATATTCAAGGGACTCAGGAAATTATGATAGAACTTTGTAGATTCATTGTACTCTATCTTTTCTGCTCCGTATTCGTTTAAATATTCGTGTTTCTCTTCATTAGTGAGATCTTGCCATATGCCACCAGTAATCTTGCTAATCTCCCACAACGTTAGGTCAGGGTTGGAAGCCTTTACTTGCTCTCAGACTTTTCTGCCGTACCTCATATAGGGAATCAGTGGCTTTGGAGGCTTTGGAATTGTGATGCCAGAGGACTCAGTGACCCCGGCTATCCCCTCCCAGTTTGTAGTTGTATGCAAGATGACTGTGTGGATTGTATCCCACAAACCCTGGTGAGCTTGGCATTTGTGTTGTAGGAGCTGGGGTGGGAGGTGAGGCATAAGGTGGTCTTTTTGACATTTTGGAATATTAAGTTCTCAGTTCCTTAAGAATAATCTGAGACACCTCGGGCGAGAAGGCACCCCACAGCTCTGGCTTTACTTCCCTTTGTCCTCTTAAAAACAATTTCATTTTATCTATATTTATTAATTTTGTTTTCAATTTTGATATTATGATATAGTTACAATACTTCTCCCATCCCATCCTCCCTCACGCTCACCCATCTACCACTCACCGCTTTCTTTCAACTTCATGGCATCTTAATTGTTATTACATGCGTGTGTGTGTGTGTGTCTGTGTGTGTCTGTGTGTGTGTGTGTGTGTGTGTGTGTGTGTGTGTGTGTGTATTCCTAAATACAACCTACTTAGTCTTCATAGTATTACTCATATGCATGTTTTCAGGGCTGACCATTTGGTATGGAATAACTAATCAGTGTGCTCTTCCCTGGAGAAGACTATTTTTCCAAATCTAAGCATTCCTTAGTTGTCTGTATCAGTATATAAGATTGAGGGCCCCTCATGGGCTTTCCTCCATCAACTTGGGCATGGCTATTGACCTAACAATCTTCTTAAAGGAATGCAGCCAGGTAAAGAGAATCCAAACAGTTAAACAGACATAAGTCCGTTAACAAAATGACTAGGAAGTAGAAGATGTAAACACCTCAAGAAAACTGGAGAAAACAAATATAATAACTGAAATAATTTTTGAATGCAAAACTCAAACAGCAGACTAAGCCATTCAAATAAAGATTCAATGAACTTAAAAGCAATTCATGTGAGATTATCCAGTTAGATAAATTTTAAAATATGAATAAGAAGAGTGTAGAAGATTATAAGCTTAATGTGGCATCATTCAGCACAGTGGAAATTCTGGAGAGAGGAGAGAAGAAAGTGGAGCAGGAAGTATTTTTACTTCAAATAAAAAATGGTTTAAAGCTCCCCAAGTCGAAGGAGAAATGGGCACTCTGGCCCATACACCCAAAAGGCTCTAAATAGATTCTAAATGGGTTCTAAGTTACCTCAAAAGTGGTCCATATTCAGCAACATTCTGTTGAATAATATACAATAATATATTAAATAAATTTAATATATTGAAATTTAAGAAGAAAATTAGAACTTCACAAAAAAAATGACTTTTCTCAAACCAAAGATTGGTATGTTCACCTGAATTATTTAGCATAAACTTTGAAAGCCAGAGGAATACAAAGTGCTCTGCTCAAAGTGTAGAGAAATAGAATATTTCCCGGAAAGATAGTCATTTAGTAGTGAAGAACTGCTACAGAGATCTCAGACAAGCGAAAGCTGGGAGAATTCATCAGCACTTACAGGAAACTCTAAAAGGAGCTCTTAGAAGTAAAAGGTGGGAAAACACTAAACACTAAAAGCACAGAAGAATACATTTCGCTGCCAGAGATAAACAGAATGAGAATACAGAATGCATCTGTAATAGCTGTTCCCAAACCATTTTTAACAGTAGCATACCAACGGCAAGGCGTGTAGAAACGGGTATAAACACAGACACTTGTTAATGCAAAGAACGAAGAAAGAGTATAAATCTGGCATCATTTACCGAAGAGTGTGGGCGATGAAGCTACCATACTCTTCCCAGAAGTCAACCTGGCCATGACACCTCCCGCCCCTTCCTCCCTCTGCTCCAGTCTGACGCTGAGGCTCAGTCCCACTGCACCGGAAGTAAAGCCTAATATTGTTACCCGCCGCTATTTTGGTTCTGCCGTACCACAAGAGACTAAACTGTGTTGATATTTTTGAGTTATATAACAACTATGTTTTATCAAAAAAGGATTAAAGTCTTTGATACCGGAAATTTCAGAGATAATTATGGCATCGGCTTTCCTTTTTGGTGTTCTTCCTTTCGTGGACTACACGCAACTTGATTTTGTTAACCTCAAGTAGGTGTTTGTAACTCAGAATGTTGAAACAACTTTTACAAGCTTTTCAATTATTTTAGTTCTAACGCAAGCTAGACTGTTGCTATAGACACCAGGCAAATATTGTTGGCAAATTAAAATGACAAATTAAAATGACAAAAGGCGGGTCAGAGCCTGTTTGGAGTAGCAGGGCCATAATGAACACACACCTACGCAGAGAAAGGGGACGAAAGAGAAAGGAGAGAGAGGGAGGGAAAAGAGACAGAAAGACAGGTTGGGAGGGAAAACTCCTGCTTTTACCATACTTGTTTCAAACAACTCCTGATTTAATGGGATTCCATGACAGTTGGAAAATCAACCAATGTCACCCCATTAACTAATTGATTTATTTATTCACTTTACATCAGAGCCCCTCACTCTCCTCCACATAGTCTTCTCTCACATAGTTCCCCCCAACCTCTCCCTTTACACTCTGAGAAGGGGTTGGTGCCCCAGGTACCAGCCTACCGTGGCACCTCAAGTCACTGCAGGACTAGTCACATCCTCTCCCACTGAAGCCAGACAAGGTAACCCAGTTAGGGGAACTGGATCCACAGGTAGGCAACAGAGTTCAGCACCCTGCTCCAGGTGTTGGAGGACCTGCATGTAGACCAAGCTTCACATCGGCTACATATGCAGGAGATGGGCTGGGAGGTGGGGTGTAGGCCTAGCCTTTCTTTGTATGCTCTTTGGTTGGTGGTTCAGTCTCTGGGAGCCCCCAAGGGTGCAGGATAGTTGACTCTGTTGGTCTTTTCGTTGAGTCCCTATCCCCTCTGGGTCCCTCAATCCTTCCCCCAGCTCTGTCACAAGACTTTCTGACATCGGTCTAATGTTTGGCTGTGGGTCCCTGAATCTGGGTCAGCTGCTGGGTGGAGCCTCTCAGAAGACAGTTATGCTAGGTTCCTGCCAGTGAATCCAGTCGGACAGATACGAACATAGCCTGAGGCTCCAAGGTAGCTGAAGGAGGAAGGCAGACCTGCAGAGCCCACTGGACTCAAATCAGGACTAAATTGTAAGTGAAAACTCAGAGTTTCACTTCTTCACAGACCCCGTGAGAAGGAAGAAATGGGAGACCTAGGCGGCACCCCACAATTTTTCTCTCTGTTGCTTTAAACTGTACTTACTGTCCAACTAAGAGAACTAACGTGAGATGTTAAAGTGTATTCCCAGGGTCACTTTTGGGTGACACGGCATTAAAATTGCCTCGTGGACTGTGATAATTAGTACTATCATGCTGCCAGTATTTTTCTTAGAGCACCCTGGGCCAAACAGGCTTATGGTGCGTTTTACATGAACCACAGGTCCAAGGGAGCGCCACGCAGATTTGTCAGTCTTAATTCTTACTCTGTTTACAGAACACTTGATTTTTATCCTGTAGCCTGAAGAACCCAAGGCAATGGACTTGACCCATCTTCCGACAGAAGATATTTAGCACAACTGCCCAGTGTTTTAACCTTCAGGATCCAGTTACTGCATCTAATTATTCCTTCCTGCATTCAACTCTTAAGAGCCAGAATTTTGCTTTCCTCTTATCTTAAAACTCCTGAGAGCTCCACAGGATTTCTGTTGTGTTTTTTAGAGAAGAAATTGTTCTGCATGTTACACACAGGAACAGACCACAGGTACAGCTGTTTGGAGCCCATGAGAAATTTAAAGCTCTTCAGCGTTTCCTCACCAACTCCTTGGGTTGCCTTACTCTTTGTTCAAGTATTGAAGAGAATACCTGAAGTGGGCAATCTTAAGAGAAATTGTCTGGAGTATGGGATCTGTGTTGCAATGGCTCGTGATATCCTAAATAATAAAGGAAGACAGGAGCTTAGCTAAGAAAACAAAGGCCAGAGTTACATAAGGCTAGCCCAGGCTAGACCCTTTTTCTCAATTGTTCTAGGACTGAGCTGGCTTTCATTTTTTTCCCCCAATATATCCTCATTTTCATGCCATAGCTACATCCTCAAACTTCAGAGACTAAAACTCACCTGGGATTCTTATTTCCTGTACACTACCCCAATTCCCTATTATAGAGCCCACAGTCAAGCCTAAATAATGTGGAGGCATCCTAACCTATGGCTAAAGGAAAAGACTTAGACTCGAGAGAAAATGTGGTCCCTAAACAAAGCGAAAGGCTAAACAATGCTCATGTCTTTAATATCCTGATAAGGTGAAAGAGTTAGTTCAAGTCTGTAGTCAATAAGTCAAGTAGACATGCCTGAGCATGACTCAGCCTCTTAAAGAATCTATCGCCAGCCCCTCTATTCAAAGGCTGAGAATCCAGTACAAAAGCATATTTCTCATTTCATCTCCACAGCCATTTAGCCAAAGAAGGGAGTATATCTTAACCTAGCTACATATTTTACCTTAAAACTTAACTCACATTTTTTTCTCACAGAAATTGAATATGTGAATTAGGGATAGAAACTCTTACAAACTTCTTACAAATATTCTAGAAATGTATTGAAGCAAATTTCTTTCTCCATTTGAGTGATCTGGCTGTTGCATTGAAACTCATTCCTGAGAGCCTCTGTTTCATTGACTGCTTCTCTCTCTGCTACATAACATGTATAGTGATTAATCAACTAAGAATGATTCTTAAAATCCGGTCCTAAAGTCTTCCATGGTTTTGCTTTTCACTGGCGTGGGTTTCGATTTGTTTCTTCAACAGGATTTCATTTCCTTTGTTTTTCTCTGAAAATTTCAGAATCACCTTGGCAAATTTCGTAAGAAGACAAAAGCCTGCTGGAATCCTCAGTGAGAACTGATTAAATTCGTACAGTTCTCTGTGGAGAGCAGGCATCTAGTCCCACTGGAGTTTCCAATCCACAAAGCTACCTCATGTTTAAAATTCTTGTTTGCATTTCATCTCTCAGAGCTATTTTTTCTTTCAGCATAAAGTTCATGTGGTTCTGGAAAGAGAGCCTCGGGCGTCAGGCACGCACTGTACCAAGGACTGCTGCTGCTTAAGTCTCTGTGGAAGTGCACATCTCCGCTGTCCCTGCTTAGGTAAGCTGCATCTCAACACCAACTCTCCTTCACCGTCTCAGCTGCTGCAGCTTGCTCCACTGTACAGCCACAACGTTTACAAAGAAAAGGAAAGCATTTCAACAACCAAGTTCTGAGTCTGACTTTAGTGAGTAAATACTAATGAGCACAAATGCTGCAACAGTATTTACCATTGCCAGAAGAGCCATGGTTCATAAATAATTGGTAACAATCTTCTGTGGAAAAATGTTACAACTGACTAATATGCACCACCATATGACTGACCATTTTTTAAGACAAGAAAATGTATGACATTTTTAAACTTTTATCTATCTATCTATCTATCTATCTATCTATCTATCTATCTATCTATCTATCTATTTTTACACTCCAGATTTTATTCCCCTACCGGTCTACCCACCAAGGGTTCCACATCCCATACCCCCCTCCCTGCATCCCAAACGTTCTCAAGAATGTCCCCACCCCACCAACCCCACCAGACCTCTAAACCTTCTGTGGCCTCCAGTCTCTTGAGGGTTAGGTGTATCTTCTCTGACTGAACCCAGACCCAGGGGTCCTCTGCTGTATATGTGTTGGAGGCCTCATCTCAGCTGGCGTATGCTGCCTGGTTGGTGATCCAGTGTCTGAGAGATCTCAGGGATCCAGGTTAATTGAAACTGCTGGTCCTCCTATGGGGTTGCCCTCCTTAGCTTCCTCCAACTTTTCCCTAATTCAACCAGAGGGCTCAGCAGCTTCTGTCCACTGGTTGGGTGCACACATCTGCATCTGACTCTTTCAGCTGCTTGTTGGGTCTTTCTGAGGGCAGTTATAATATGTCTCATTTTGTAAGCGCTCCATAGCCTCAGTAATGGTGTCAGGTCTTGGGGGGGTCTCCCTTGATCTGGATCCCACTTTGAGCCTGTGGCTGGACCTTCTTTTCCCCAGGTTCTTCTCCAGGTTCTTTAAAAACATAAGTTACAATAGTCACAGTTGCAACTCCAAGTATAATTACAGTTCATCTAAAACAAAAATGAATGAATTTTCATTCCCAAAGAGCAACATTGTTTTATATATCAGGCAAAGTAAATGTGTCTCTACACAATTTTAACAATTATATTTTTGTTTTTAAATGAAAAAAATCCCAGGGAGTCAGAAAAATTCAATTTCTATGTTAAAAGATGATCAGAACCAGAGCTGAAGAGATGGCTCAAGTGTTAGGCACTGACTGCTCTTGCAGAGAACCCACATGGTACTGGGAATTCAACTACCTAAAACTACAGTTCTCAGGTGTCCAATGCCTCCTTCTGACCTCCAAAGGCACCGCACAGAGCTATGGTTTCCATAAACTCATGCAGGCTCACACAGATATACATAAATTAAAATTTAAATCAAGTTAATATTTTAAAATGTAAAAAGATGAAGAGACCCAGGAATCTAAAAAAAAAAAATCATTAGTTAACTCACCCTTCACCCCCTCCCACATCTTACCTCTGCTTTCAACACTTCCATTTCGTATCTTTGCCAGTTTTTAAATTATTCTAGAAATTAAACCGTTAGCCAAGAAATATATCTTAGATTTATGCAGCTATGTCATGTGCCCGTTTGGGGAACAGAAAAGATGGGTACCTACGTCAGAATAAAGAGAGGCTTTGTGATTGCCAAATCCATGATTTGCCTCCATGAGAAAATGCATGGTCATGTAAAGAAGGGATGTGGCTAAATATAGACAAACTATTAAAAAAAAGGGATTTTCATGTCATTCTTGTTACTTAGAGTTTGATATCAGTCACAACCTGAGGACTGTGTCAAGAACCATCACTGGGTGTCATCAGACTGGTAGAGTTGTTTAATGCTGTAAACATTTATAACTTTGACATTCTTTGCTATTCATTCGAGCTACTGCATTAACTCAAGTATACTGTATATAAGCCTAAACATAATTTATCTTCTAAAACTACTGATGGAACGAATGATCCATTAAAGATCTCAACCACTTGGATCAAAGCCAAGGTCACTGCGGAAAAAGTGAATTGACAACACTAATGCCACTTGTTCAAGTTTAGAATTTGACTATTGTTTTAAAATGGTAAAGAACATAATAATTAGTAAATATCAATTGATTTTATAAAATGAATAAGGTGTCACTATTAAACAACCAAGCGTTTCTGCTTTAGACCCTCTCCAACAGACTGACAAATCTCTGGAATGAAGTAGTCCACCTAGTTAGAAGGCAAATTCAACTCCATTAATCAGATACAGTTTGCTCCAAAGTGGTACAGATCATGGATATTGTTGGGAACACATTTATCAATATCCTTGCGTTGTATTTACCAGCTATTTGAGTGTGGACTTTAAAAAGCCTAACTTTATAAACATTCCTTTGCCTTTTCTATGAGAAGGATCATAATAAAACCTTTATTGCTCTGAGAATAAACTGAGATTGCCCTTAAACACATAGAACTGTTTCTTTGCTGGCGGTGCAGGCAGGATGCATGAGACCAACATATGCTGGGTTATGAATGCTAATCCATTATGAATGCTTAAACACAGACAAAACTTTCAAACCTAAACTGTTGTCTGAAATACTTTTGCATCTCTTAAATCTTGGGAGCGTGTGTTTGCTTTGGTATACGCATGCACAGCATACACACGCAGGTTTCCACAGAGATGGAAAGATGGTGTCAGAGTCCCTGGAACCTTACCTACAGTTAGTTGTGGGCCACTTGAAGCGGGCGCAGGGACTAAACCTGCAAGAGCAGCAATTGCTTTTAACCGCAAAGGCATCTTTTTGAGCTAGTTTTGCGTCTTAAATGTTACATTCTGTTTTGTGTAATAGTCTCCTTTGCCCGTGGCTTAGCCAGTACAAAGCAATGTGAACATTTTTACTGCAACTGTGTTTCTAACAGGTGTCCGGGATTTTATCTCCCACCTAGTTTTAAATTTAGTCACTGCTTTTCTATCCCTGGCAATAAAGACGTATTGTTTTTATTATATAAGACTTGGGAGGTTTGGAAAGGCAACAGCTATTCTCTCTATTAGTAGAAAACTGAAGTAAAAATACATTCCTCTTATTAAATTTCCCTGGAAACAGCTAAATATAAAGGCATTGAATTCCTTCCTACATCCTAGCTTAATTAAATTATGATGAACCCACTTACAAGTTACAAATATGTCACGGAAGACACTTTGAAGTATTGCTTAAATGGTAAGACAGGTATTTTATAATCTCTTTTACTTTGCCTCAAGAAGTATGATTATTAGTTAGCAATTACTAGTTTCAATGATGAAATCTTGTCTTAAAACCAATACTGAATCATAGGCTAACCTACCAATCAACAGAAATAGACTATAAAATTTAAGCATGAATCCTCAAGGAGACAATACAGGAAATGTGTGCTTGTATGCATAAAAGAAAGAGGACATAAAGATAAAAAAATAAATTTAAAAAAATTTAAAAAAAGAAAGAGGACAGGGTGGAGGTTGACTGAAAAATTTTGGTGGTGAAGCTCAATATTATTTCTAAGCAAATACAACGAGACTAACATGAAAATCAATGAGATGCTGTAATTGAGTGCAATGAGCTTGTTGCCAGGGAAACGGAGAGCCCCTCTTCTGGGTTCGTAATAAAAGAATTTTAAAATGGAGTCATAATGAAACTCAAGGACAGTTTTATGAGAGTTTGTGAGAACTACAGAGGCGAGTTGAAAGTCCTAGCCATCAGGGGAAGTGCAGAAAAAGCCTCGCCTTTCGAATTAGCCACGGAGATCAGAGAAACAGGGAGTATGTCCAGTGCTGTGGATGCGTAATTAGAAGCATAAATAGAAATGGCTTATTAAGGAAGCTTATGCAGTCCCAAGAACTGAAGAGTGCTTGTGAGATGAGAAACGAGCCATCAAAGCACCCACACACGTGCACACATGCATCACATACAGCACTTAGAGCCCCTGCTTCCTACTTGTATTCTAAAAGCTTTTAAAACTAATGGCTTTCTTCCTGCATGTTGTGACCCTTAGATAAAGCTCGGGTAAAGAAAGGCTTCTAGTCTACCATTGCACACTGGCTACTTTCTCATGGCAAGCTAGACATTTTTTTTTCAACTGAAAATGGATTTTCTAATATATTTTGTTTACAGATTCCCCTCCGCAGCTCCTCCTAGATCGTCCCCATTATTCCACCCACCCAAATCCACACCTTTATTTCTCTCATTAGAATACGAACACACATCTAAAATAATAATAATAATACATAATAGTAATAATTAAAATACAAACAAACTGAAAGGACTCAGCCATCATCAGAGAAGTTTCTCCCTGCAGCAGAACAAATACAGTTGGACAATGTGCAGAGTGGGTGACCTAGAAACATTCAGTCCTAAATGGGATGTCTCCATCAAATCCCTCTCTTCGGGGGTCAGGGAAAGCTGTGGAAGAAGAGGCAGGAAAAGTCTAAGAGCCAGAAAGGACGGAGATTACCAAGGAACAAGGTCTTTTAGATACAATAAGGCTGACCTACATATGAATTCAGAGACACACAGGGCCAGCACAGGTCTGTGCTACCCGGGAGGCCAGTGCTGAAACAGGAAGTGGACCCACTCATTCATTTCTGACAAAAGAGCTACCTGCAATCAACAACCACTTGCAAAAAAAAATAGTTTTCTCCAGGGAGTCTCATTCAGTATAGAAAGCACATTCAAGAGCAGGCTCCCTCCCTAGCCATTGATGGCCAACACAAAAGGAACTCAATGGTAATTTTGGAGGTTTGGATTTTGTTTTTCTAATGATGCTTTGGTAGGGCGTTGTATTGTTTGTTTGTTTGTTTTAAAGACTTCACATGTCAATCTGGATATTTTTGTTCAGCTCCTGTTCTGACACAGGCTCCCACCAACATGAGTACACAAATAAAAATTATGGCCAAGAAATAAATGACCGAAGAAAGATTTATTAGTACCAAGCAGCAGCAAAGTTACTTCTAAAGCAATGACCTCAAGGAACAAAGAGAGTATTCAACTTCTTGAAGGAATGGGCACATTAGGAACGGGCATATTCCTAAGCATGCTCAGTTCAAGGTCCTTACTCAAGAATCGAAGACGGTAGTCACATCTTTAGGTATGTTTAGTCTAGGACCATGGAGCAGATGGTCTAAATGGAGAAGCTTGGGTGATGCTCGCCTTATGTCATAGAGATTCAACTGGAAATAAAAAAGCCGATTTTATGCAAATGCTTCACTCCTTCTTTAAAAGGGGAACAAGAATACCCTTGGCAGGGAATAGGAAGGCAAAGTTTAAAACAGAGGCAGAAGGAACACCCATTCAGAGCCTGCCCCACATGTGGCCCATACATATACAGCCACCCAATTAGATAAAGATGGATGAAGCAAAGAAGTGCAGGCTTACAGGAACCGGATGTAGATCTCTCCTGAGAGACATAGCCAGAATATGGCAAATACATAGTGAATGCCAGCAGCAAACCACTGAACTGAGAACGGGACCCCCATTGAAGGAATCAGAGAAAAGACTGGAAGAGCTTGAAGGGGTTCGAGACCCCATATGAACAACAATGCCAAGCAACCAGAGCTTCCAGGGACTAAGCCACTACTCAAAGACTATACATGGACTGACCCTGGGCTCCAACCTCATAGGTAGCAATGAATAGCCTAGTAAAAGCAGCAGTGGAAGGGGAAGCCCTTGGTCCTGCTAAGACTAAACCCCCAGTGAATGTGATTGTTGGGGGGACGGCGGTAATGGGGGGAGGATGGGGAGGGGAATACCCATATAGAAGTTGAGGGGGAGGGGTTAGGGGGATGTTGGCATGGAAACCGGGAAAGGGAATAACAACCGAAATGAAAATAAATACTCAAGTTAATAAAGATAAATAAAAAAGCCGATTTTAGGGTGCTCCTTTTGCCTTTGCTTGGCTTTTGTTTGGTTTTTTCTTGCCCTTCTTGTGAGTATGATTGCTTGTTTGCTTTGAGATAGGATCTCACTTTGTAGCCTAAGTTGACCTGGAATTCCCAATACTCCTGCCTCAAACACCATCCTGACTGCCTAGTCAAGGACTTTTGGGAGGTGAATTTAAAGATATAGGTCCCTGCTTTGCTTGGCAACTACTAGTTCCATATTGGAAAAGAATGAATTCTTGCCCCACATGTACTGAACTTTACAGTTGAATCCCAAACAAAATGGAGAAACGTAAAACAAGGAGAAGAAGACAACCCAGGTCAATTTATTAAGTAGGTTGTACAAAAATTCTGAAAGAGACATGGATTTGAAAAGGATGGTGAAATTCAAGCTTAAAAAAGAGTAGATAAATAATAAATAAATGAGAATGGGGGATTCAAATAGAACAATGTCAAAAGGTGGCAATCATAGGTTTTCTGTTTGTCTAATGGGCTGAGTATTGAGTTAATCCTATTTCTGGCAACACTTCTCTTTTTTGAGAGCAAGGGATTCAGTCATCTCACAATCCAAAATTGAGCTTCCTATTTTATTATACTGTTAAGTAGTGGAATCAGACAGCTATTTATAAAGATTTGGTTAGTGGAAAATATAAAATTTCTGGAAATAAAATTAGTACTTTTCCTTGAATCTTATGGGAATAAATGATGTGAAATTGCTTATTTTTTGCAAGTTTCAATGAATTCTTTTTTGATGCTTTCCCCAAAGTTTTAATGAAATGAGTTAAGAAAATATTTTTCTTTTTTATCTTTAGTTCCGTAAATAATTACCAAGCAATGGGGAACATTCTATCTTGAGTTTAATATTGTGTTATATAAATACATAATTGAAGTTCTAAAGAACAAGTTCCCCTGGTGGCCATATTGGAAAGATTTCAGTACGATTGCAAAGGAAACTTTCTTAATATTCAGAGATATCAGAATTGTCATACACCATAAAGTGTGGCCTGTTCTGACCAAGGTTAAGAGCAAATTAAAGGTGTAAGAAGAGTTATTTTCAGTGTTTAAAAAGCTAACATTGAGTGAACTTTTCAACCCACATAAAATATAATCATATTATCCTCCCTCAATAAATCCTCTGATCATAAGGAGACAAATTCTCATAAAATTTGGAAAAGAAACATCATAAACTTTGAGGAATCTTAGAAGCCTCAACTGTCAAGGAGGGAGACGAGATAGAATGGACCAGGACTTTTTTCATTACTTACTGATGTAACGTACTAAGCCAATGCAAATTTAATTTCCTCAAACATAATCTTTGACCTGTATTTATTTCAAAAGTTCCATACAAACAAGAGGAACAAGGAAACGATGAAGTCAACTCAGCAGCTGACTTTAGGAAGCATAAGCACACCCTAAATACTCGTGGAGACTGTAGAGCTATTCTCTGTACTCCATGTCAACCTTACAGTATTTTCCACCTTAGCACAGTGTGGCCCACAAACACTTATAATTAGCTGAAGTCCAGCCTTATAGGCAACACTCCTTTCTACATCAATTTGAAGCAAGGGAGTCTCTAAGTATGTGTGCATTAATGTTCCATTGGTGCCAATCTCACCAATAAATACTTTATACTAAAATCCTCCACCCTTAAAATGGTAGAGAAGGGGTTGGGGATTTGGCTCAGTGGTAGAGAGCTTGCCTAGGAAGCGCAAGGTCCTGGGTTCGGTCCCCAGCCCCGAAAAAAAAAATGGTAGAGAAAAGAGGAAAAACCCCATGATGCTCACCCCTCCTTACAATGATAGAAGCTATGATCCTAGATTTTTCACATCTAAGAAGATAAGAATACATTGCTAATAAGAACTACTTTTTACAGAGCAACGCCAACCTGTATTAGTCATTTCTCTTTGATGATTTTAGAAACATATGCATGGCTGGAAGCAGAATCATAAAAATATCCATGTGTGGTCTTGTATAAGATTAGAAAAACAAATGCTTATAAAAATGCTATCCAAATATCTTGTAGCTAGCCTTGAACCATTCAGCATGTATGCAGTAGCCAGCTGTGGGCCATCCACAAACCAAACACCAGTTATCTTCACTGCAGGACTAGGCACATCCTCTCTCACTGTGGTCAATCAAGGCAGCCCAGTTAGAAGAACAGGAACTACAGGCAGGCAACTAACCAATGCACAATTCCCACTCCAGTGTTTGGGGACCTGCATGAAGACCAAGCTGTACATATGTGCAGGGTGTCTAAGTCCAGCCCATGCCCATTCTCTGGTTGATGGTTCAGTCTCTGGGAGTCCCAAAGGGTCCAAGTTAGTTGACTCTAGGTCATTCTGTGGAATCCCTATTCTCTTTGAATCTTTCAATACTTCCCCCACCTTCCACAAAACTCCCTGAACTCTACCTAATGTTTTCCTGTGGCTGCATCTGTTTTGGTCAGCTGTTGGATGGGGCCTCTGTGAGGACAGTTATGCTAAGCTCCTGTCTGCAAGCATAACAGAGGATCATCAATAATGTCAAGGATTAGTTCTTGTTTATGGTATGGGTCTCAATCTGAGTCAGTCATTGGTTAGCCATTCCCTCCACCTCTGTTCTATCTTTGTCCTGCATATCTTGAGACAGGACACCCTTCGTGGGTGGGTTGCTGTACTTATCCTTCTACTGGGAGTCTTGCCTGGACAGAAAGTGGACACTTGAGTTTCCATATTCCCCACTGCTACGAGTTTCAGCTGGAGTCACCTCCATCGCCTCCCTGGAGTCTCAACCGTCCCAGGTCTCTGTCACTTCCTAGAGATGCCCCCCTCCCAGTCTACCCCCAATTTATGATCTGTCTTCCCTGCTCTCCCTACTCATGATCTCCCCGACACTCCACTTTCCTCCCCACATTCACTCTCCTGTGGGCCTTTGTACTGGAGGCTTTCCACGGAGATCTCTGGCCCAGTCAGGTGCAAAGGTTCAGGAGAAGGGGAGAGAACTCGAGCAGGGGGTGGAATCCTGCTGCAGCTCCTCCACCTCCTTCTCCACTGCTGCTTCAGTTGCTCCAAGATGTCAGGTGGGCTAACCAGGGATGGGGAGGTTCTGGTGATAACTTTGGGAGAGCAGATCTCTTCCCCAGTGGCAGTGTTACAGCTCTTATGACAGAGGCTCTCAATGACAGAGTCGTTCTTGCACACCTCTAATCTTTCTGGATAGGATTCTTATATACAGTTTTGGGGGGGATCAGGGTCTGACAGCAGGTACTTCCTATTAGCTCAGCCTGAGAGCTTGGGAATACCTCATCTACATGTGGGAGTGGTTGGTCAGGTTCTGACAATAGGTACTTCCTATTTGCTTGGTCTTAGAGCTTGGTAATACCTTATCTACATGTGGGAGGGTGTGGTCTTGCTTCTACAAAGAGTGATGGCCACAAGCCTCTCTACAGGGGACTGTGGGAGAGCTTGAGCTATGTAAGAGGGGCCTGGCCTCCTGGAAGTTTAGGGAAATGCCTACTGTCCCTTAAGGTCACTGGAGTTTCAACCTTATCTCTACAGGAAACCAGGATACCTTTCACAGCCTGCCACACCACACTCTCCTATTCAGTTCCCTTCCTCCATCCATATCCAGTGTTTGTTTCTTTTCCTCTTCTGAGAAAGAATCAACCACCCTTCCTTACAAAAGAACATGTATGGCATATACTCACTTAAACGTGCATATTAGTCATAAAGTACAGGATAACCATACTGTAATACACAGACCCAAAGATCCCAATTACACACATCTTTGAACCATATTGCAACTTCTTTCATTGCTATTCCTCAGAACAGGTAGACTGGTGAAAAAGAAAGAGAATAATTTTGCAGATGTCAGAATAAAACAGTAAATAGAAAAAGAGTTTTACGACTATTAACTGAGCACTTTATATTTGCTTGGTTCATGTGGATATTAAGTAGAGAGATTCTTCAACTAAATATGGTTTTGTGTTGAAGGTTATACTTAAATGCCTGCACAGCCCTAAATTACAGAGTATACTCAAGTAACAGAGTATACTTAATGAAATGTGCCACTTATTTGACAGATGAGTATTTCTGATAATTGCTGTCACCAAATTCCCTATGAAAACTTTTTTTTTAACAAATCCCCAAAGAGTATTTTAGGATCAAAGACTCTAACTGGATATATTAAAGCTAATAAAAGAGAAAGTAGGATATAGCCTTCAATTCATTGGTACAGGAGACAATTTCTGCAACAGAAAACCAATGCCTAAGGCTCTAAAACCAACAATTGATAAATGGGACCTGATGAAACCGAAAAGCTCCTGTAAGGCAAAAGACACTGTCAATAAGATAAAACAGTCACCTACAGATTTGGAAAAGATCTTCACTAACCCTGACAGAGGGATAATATACAAAAATATGTAAAGAACTCAAGAAGTACGACTCCAACAAACCAAATTATTCCGTTTTAAAAAATGGGGCATAGAGCTAAACAGTAATTTTTCAACAGAGGAATCTCAAATGGGCAAATAGCATTTAAAGCAATGTTCAACAACCTTAGTCATCAGGGAAATGCAAATCAAAATGACCCTGACTAATCAGATTAGCCAAGATAAAAAACTCAAGGGGCAGCACATGCTAAGGAGGATGTGGAGAAAGGGGAACAAAGGGGAACACTCTATCACTGCTGGTGGGATTGCAAACTTGTACAGCCACTCTAGAAATCAATCTGGTGGTTTCTCAGAAAAGTGGGAGTAGTTCTACCTCAAGATGCAGCTATGCTGATCCTGGGCATATACCCCAAAGATGTTCCACCATACCACAAGAACACATCTTCCACTATGTTTATAGTAGCCTAATTTGTAATCGCCAGAAACTAGAAACAAGCCAGATGTTCCTCAACTGAAGAATGAATACAGAAAATGTACATAATGGGATACTATTCAGCAACTAAAAACAAGTACATCACAAAGGTTGCAGACAAATTGACAGAACTAGAAAATATCACTCTAAGTGAGGTGACCCAGGCCCAAAAGGACATGCACAGAACATACTCACTCATAAGTGGATATTAGCCATAAAGTACAGGATGCCCATGATACATCCTACAGACTCAAAAAAGTTAAACAAGACGGAAGGTCTCAGTGAAAATACTTGAATCTAACTTAGAATGGGGAATGAAATAGTAATAGGAGACAGAGAAAGGGAGGAACTAAGTGAGAGAGTTGAGTGGGAGAAGAATGGGGCAGGGAAAAGCAAGAGTGGGAAAGAGATAAGAGAGAGGGCCAGAAGGCCAGGAGAATGAATGGAAATCTGCAGCTGCCAGAGTTGGGGAGTTGGGAAGAATCTCTAGGAAGTCCCAGAGACCTGGAGTTGGGGAGGCTCTCAAGAGTCATGCAGGTGATCTTAGCAGAGATGCCTAAAAGAATGGGAACATGGAATCTGAAGAAACCTCCTATAGACAGGCAGGACCTTCAATGGAAGGATAAAGACACCAACCCACCTTCAAAACTTTTGAGCCAAAGTTTGTCCTGTCTAAAAGCAATGCAGGGACAAAGATGGAGCAGAGACTGAAGGAATAACTAACCAATAACTGGCCTAAGTTGAGACCCATTCCATGAGCAAGCACTAATCACTGACACTATTAATTATGCTCTGTAATATTTGCAGACAGGAGACTAGGATAACTGTCTTCTCAGAGGCTCTACCCAGCAGCTGACTGAAAACAGATGCAGAGACCCACAACCAAACATTGACTCTTATGGAAGAGTTAGGGGAAGGATTAAAGACCCTATCAGAATTCTACAGAAAGACCAACAGAGTCAACTAACATGGACCCCTGATAGCTCTCAGAGACTGAGCCACCAACCAAAGAGCATACACAGACTGGACCAAGGCCCCTAGCATATATTTAGTAGATGTGTACCTTTGTCTTCATGTATGCAGGTCCCCCAACCACTGGAGTGGGGATTGTCCCTAAAGCTGTAGTCTGACTATGGAATCAGTTCTCCAGTGGGGCTGGCTTGTCTGATATCAGTGGGAGGGGATGGGCCTAATCCTGCAGACACTTGATTGTGTATAGGCAGGGAGCAAGGGGGGGGGGAGTCTCCTCTCAGAGGAGAAGGGGAGGGAGAATGGGGGGAGGTGGACAGGTAGGTAGGTAGGGAGGTAGGTAGGGAGGTAGGTAGATAGGGGGGTGGGGGGGTGGGGGGGGGTGGGTGGATGGATGGATAGATAGATGGATGGATGGATGGATGGATAGATAGATGGATGGATGGATGGATGGATGGATGATGATGGATGGATGGATGGATGGATGGATAGATAGATAGATAGATAGACAGATAACAAATCCCCAAAGAAATAAATGTAGGATTTTTTTAAATACTGAAGGTGAGATGGATATAACTATCTTTTCTCCAGCTTATCTTCCACATCACAACTAGAAATGAAAATCTATAAGTTCTTTTGATAAGTATTGACAAGTGATATAAATTCTTTCCAGAGTCCCCAAGAACAGCAGGGACACATAATCCAGCCAGTGTTAATAGTGATTTATATACCATGCCCGCAGAGCTGTATTCCATCACTGACGATCCTAGGAAGATGATATGGTTGTTTGAAGGAGATCCTTAAGAAATACTCCACAGGATAAGAAAATGATTTTTAGAGAGCAAGGTAATGGAATTCATCATCTCCTGAAATTATGAACCTATGGGAATTCTCTCCCACACTGTTCCTAGGCTGACTGGAAATGTATTTTAAATAAGACCTCCTTTTAACAGGAGTCTCACTATGTATACAAACTAACCTTGAACTCCTGGTACTCAGCCCCTTTACAAGGACTGTGATGACAGATATGTACCATAAGAAAACTCTTTAACAGGTGATGAATTTCATACTACCCTCATATTTTCCAAGGAATTAAGTAAGATATTTATTCCAAGATTTGTAATCTATAATTAGTGTAAAAACTATAGTCCTAAATTTTTTACAGAGCCTTCAAATTTCAATGTGTTTCTATAATTTACATATAAAGAACTCAGTCACCATGCCTGGTTAGTGGTTTAGAATTACATATGGAGTAATAGTTTTGCATAAATTTTGCTTGAAACTTAGGAAGATGTTTATCATAGAAAATATAATCATGACTTGGGTGCTTCTGGAATTTTTTTCTTTATTATTTGTTAGAATACTTAGTACTAAACAAGTCAATTACAGTAAGGGTGGATTTAACCATACTTAATCATCACGATAGGAAGATTGCCACCCAAAATACATTTCATCGTCAGCCTGACGCTCAGAATCTTAGATACCAGTCTCTGTTATTGTGTATTAAAGCCTTTTCTAAGTAGATCAGTTCCAAAAATCAATTCTCTATGCCTGACCTTACTTCCTGCAGTTAGTCACTTGGTCCTAAATCTGACTAAGACACAGTTTTTCTACAATTCTGAGGAGAGTGAAGGTAAATTGCTTGTCATTCCCAAGAGGAAAATCTTGATAGAAATGATTACCAGTTAATTTTTCCCTTCAGGACTCAGAGCACATTAATCCCCATTGAAGCAGTCAGAGTGAAGTCATTTTTACGGAGCACCAGAGCAGCAGGTTAATGCTGCAACTAGGCTGCCATCTGCTCATCTGTGAGGTTTGGATGAACCCAAAAGGTCCTAGTGGGCTCCTCATGGGCTTTTTAGGTTTTAAAAATTGCCCCTAATATTCAGCACATTGACACTGTCTTCTCGATCCAGATTTTATTAAAAAGGTGAAAGCAGGGATGTATATTCAGCCAAGTCCACATATTGAAGGCTGGGAACCAGTTCACAAGAGATGAGGAGATGAGGCTAAAGAGAAAGATCACTGTCTTGGAAGGATACATCTGTGAATAGTGACAGACAAGGAGACTATGTATGTTCAGACCTGAAGACATGGGAGAAGTGCGCAGTTGCAGGAGAGTAAACAAGGGAGGAAAAGAGGAAGAGGAGGGGAGAGGGGAAAGGGAGGGAGAAAGGGGATGAGGAGGAAAAGAGAAGAAGAAAGGGCAAAGAGAAGAATGAAAATTCCTTTATATTTTTCGTTGGGCTGCTTTTTTAAAAAATATTTTAAGATGGAGATGCTTTGAAAATGTATGATTAGTTTATTTTCTACTTTGTAAACTGGAAAGGTCAGATTCCAATGTTCAAAAACAAAAATATAATAAGAATTTGAATAAAGCAATTTTTACTTAATATAAAAAATGAACAATAAGAGCAAAGAGATGTCTTAGCATGTTAAGGTGATTGCTATGAAAGTTCAATGACCCTCACTCCCTACCTAGAATCATCATAAAGGTAAAGGAAGAAAACCCACTCCAAGGTTGTCCTCTGACCCCCATACAAGCTTTATGGCTCACGTACCACCATGCACACCATACACATACATAAACATGGGCATGCACTACTACTGCTACTACTACTACTATTACTACTACTACTACTACTACTACTACTACTACTACTACTACTACTAATAATAATAATAATAATTCTTGTAGTTGAATAATTATAGCAACTTTAACCTGGTGATATTTTGTTGATGAATCAACCAGATAATTTGCTATGTAAAGAACTGAATTATTCTCTCATTAGTGACTTTCTTGGAAAATGTTCTGCGCACTCTTCCTATTATTTTTTTCAATAATATCTTCAATGCCCACTTTTAGAAAATGCTCAGAGAATCCTCTCAAGATATAATTTTAATGTGTTAAACCTGTAATTTGTTCCAGAGAACATTGATAGGATCCAATGAGGCTTTTAAATAGCACATTCCTAATGGTTCCAAATGCTCTTGAGTGTTACATTAGTGTGAAATGGTATTTATTAAATCAGATAGAGCCATTGCTCACAAAAGGGAATGCACAGCCACATCTCTGCAGAGAACAGGAAAGAGCTTCTAGGGTAAAGAATGGAACAGAGTGGGTATTTATAGATGGATTCGGAGGGGAAAACATGCTAAATGGTTTCATTTTCCTTCCTGCCAAGCTCACGAAATGGAGTCCCTAGCAACGTGGGTTAGCAGATTCCATTGCACATTAAGATTTTCCCAGGAATCCTCTTTAGAAGCTCCCCAGCTGCTCAAGTAAATTAATTCTGAGGAGGAGGCTTTGTGGAAGATGCAGAACTGCACCCAGGCTGCTAGCTGCTCTGTTTTCTTTCTTTTCTTTCCTTATTTTATTGTCTTTTTCTCCTTTCTGTGTGTGTGTGCATGTGCTCTCTCTCTCTCTCTCTCTCTCTCTCTCTCTCTCTCTCTGTGTGTGTGTGTGTGTGTGTGTGTGTGTGTGTGTGTGTGTGTGTATGCTATGTTTGAGTTGGCATTGGATTCAGGATTTCACAGAGATGCTGAGATTTGGCTCTATGACTGAGCTGTGTCCTCCCAACACCTTTCTTCGTCTTGTATACATTGATTTAGACGATGACATATGAGCCTTAAGGGCATGTCTATGAGGTTAAAAATGCTGCACAAAACGGTAAATAACTATGAGTTAACTTATAGCAGGAATTAATTTTGTTTCTATAGGGAGCTATTCTGTGAATGGAAATAGTGGAACAGAACAAAATGACACAGTATTTAAACTGAGAATATGAAATCTACAAGTTCAGAATCCAGCTGGATCATTTCTGTAGCTGGGTGAAACTATGTACAAACAGTTCAAAGGCCATTTTAAGTATTACAATGTGAAATAATCACCAGTAGTTCAACAAGTCCATGCATGTCTTTAATGTTGAGGAAATTGAGGCATAGAATCATATCTAGGAACTGGCAGTATTGTTTAAACACAGGCTATGTACTGACTGCATAGATGGGGCTCAAGCACAAACCAAATGCTAAAGTCAAGGCTGTGAGCCCTTCTTTCAGTTGCTTAACCTCTCTTTTCTGCTTTGTCATGTGTTCATGATAATAAATACAGTACACATCTCATGAAATTTAGTGATAGAGTCCAATATTTGACCCACAGCAAATATTCAGCAAATATTTGCTGATCTTCCTTCTAGACTCTGGGGAATAATCTATCTATAAATTAATGACTCAATGCAGTGAAACCTTATTTGCCTAGAATTTCATGGAATCTTATCACAATATGTATGATATACTTCTACATGTGGAATAACCACTAACATTGTTATTAAACCGCTCTAAGTGTGGAACAAGCTCTTAGTGGGTGAATGATTGACTGGACTTATTATCTTATCTGATAATAACTCATCTGAATCTAACTAAGAGACAAAATAATCCAAGCTACCATGATCTCATGCCACATAGTAACCTTATATATGCTAGCTTAAGTCAGCACCTTGACCACGTGACTTCAAGGGAGGAAATGCAGGGCTGTGAAGAGAGTTACATGCGCCTGATGATTTGTCTTCAGTTGAGAAGCTACACAGAGTAGGAACAAGATGTTGGTCAGAAAAACACTCTGTGAAGTCATTCACAGTTCTTTACAGTATTTCATAAAACATGCTGAATTATAAAGAAATTTGTGCTGAATCTTTCAATGATAAATTATTTGAAAAAGTTTAGCAATACCAAAGGAATATGTAGGACCTAACATATTTCTATGTATTATACATATATGTAAAATATGTATTATATATTATTATATATTATTTATTATACCAGCTATGTTATTGTTATAAATTTCTATATGTATTATACATTTGTATGTATTATTGTTCATTTCTTTATGAATACATAAAAGCTGACATCAAAACATATATGGACAATGAAAAATAGGACAACTCTAAGATAATTTAGATGTCCATAGATGTCATGGTGACATTTTTGTATAATACCACTGAAAGTAATTCAGGGTAGGCTCCTGAGGCCATGCTAGAATGATCGCTGAACTTTTGGTTCTGCCATTTAGCTCTTGGATCTGAAGCAATTATTTAAGTTCTCTTTGTGCCTCAATATTCTTTTTAATCTAAATAAAAGGAATATAGTTTTTATGAGAATTCAATAGTTAATATATGTAAAGAATATCTCAATATACTTGGAATAGAACCTGACTCCTGGTGAATTCAAGGTGTTTTGTTAATAAAAAGAACACTAACAAAGTGTTTGTAATAGAGTCTTTATGTTTTACGAAAGTGTGATTACTGAGCAATGAATTTCTGTACACAGAGGATCTATGTTACCTGTGTAAAGTCATCCATGTGTTGTTCCCTTCATGTTGTTTCTGTAATTGGCTAAAGAGGTCCATCAGAGAAACTCTGTAACATGAGGTAAAATTGCCAACGGGAACCTACAGCAGAGTAAAGCTGTAATCAAACTCTCAGAATAGGAAACGATGAGTATTCCTCTGGTGAGTTTAGTCAGGGTAAATGTAAAGCTCTTGCAAGGATGCTTATGGCTAAGCTGTCACCCAATCACAGATTAAGGAGTACCTTGAAATCATAAACTTGTAAGTTTTAATAAAGTTTCATGTGAAAACAAAAGATTAATAGAATTGGATTAATGAAAAATAAGGAACATTTTTCTTATATAGTTGGTTTTGCTCCATACATTTCATTGGGCAAAGTAGAGTGATTACATAGAAGGAAATTGTGAAGCATACAACTTCTCATGAAAAACTGTAGCAGCAAATTTACCTACTCTGCTTTGGCTCCTGGTGGGTCACATGTGGACCTGCCCAGGAGCTCTTTGGATTTGGCCCAATTGGGATGTGGCCAATGACCACTTACCCGATTTCTTAGATGTCTGGTCTGAAGCTCTTATGTCCCATCCTTCTCCCCTAGTCACAAAGATTCTCTCTCTCCTTCCCTTTCCCCAGTTCCTAGCCCATTCAAATCTCAAGGCCCTGCCTCATTCTACCTGCCCAACCATTGGCCGTTGGCTCTTTATTGATGGACCAATTGGGGACAAGGACCTTTTCAGCATTTAGACACACAGATTCCCGACTTGGAGGGCCAGATTAATTCAAAGCGTTAGAACCAATCAACAACAGCAGCAGCAGCAGCAGCAGCAGCAGCAACAACAAATCATATTATTTTAAATTAGTGGTTCTTTCTGAATGTTGCATATATGTAATAGGAAAGGCAAATGTATTCACCCTAAAAGGTGCGCATTAAAATGATAACAAGGACGAGAACAAGGTTTTCTTGACCATGTACATTCCACAAATGCCACTTTTGAAAAAAAAAAATCCTGTGAAACACATTGGCTTGTTCTTTCGATCTTTTTCTTTTGGACACTGGCCAAACGCTGGATAAGCTCTCAGAAACCTTGGGCTCTTCCTCCTTTCTCTGAAAGCCCTTCCCTTTCTGCCATGTCATTGCTTGTCTGGCATATGGCGGCTACGAGGAGCATGGCTGTTCCCCTCCCATCCCCCCTTCTCTGGGAGCCGCAAGAACATACAGCTTGACTCCCTTGTTTGTTTTCTCTTGACTGTTAACAAAATTGTCCCCGAGATTCCTTCATGTCACTTACTAATGTCTTTATTGATAAGACTAAGAACCTCCAAACAGAGAGCCCCAGTTTCTCTGGAAACCATTATAGATACAAATAGAGGAGGATGAGGGAATAAAAGCAGCCTTAACCTAGAGGCTCTGCGCAGTGCTGTGAGCAACATACCAGAGTTCCCGTAAGATTTTCAGAGAAAGGGGCCATCCCTGTACGGACCTAAGGATCCCTTGGCGCTTCTTCTCACTATGGCTCTACTAACGCTAGTTTCCGATCTGCACCAGGAGCCTTTCTGTCATGTGAGGTTCACGTTAGAAACAGCCAAATCCCAACCTCTGGCCATCGTGATACAAAGTTTTCTTTTTCCTTTAAAAGAAAAAGGCCTCATTACTGACAAGACTAGAGTAGATTCCTTGTTCTCCTGTTCCAATGTTATACACAACCTGTGTGATCTCAAGTTTTGCAGCAGGGACTTGATTAACAATGAGATTTCTTAAATGTTCATACATTTTTTTTTAATTTAAATAGAATTATAGCACTCTCCCGCCTTTATTCTCTCCACACTCTCCATGGTCCCCTCCTTCCAAACCTGCCCATATCTCCCTTCTCTCATATTGATAGCCTCTTTTACTTTATTATTGTTGTCTACACACATATGTCTACATATATATGTATATATATGTGTGTGTGTATGTGTGTGTGTGTTTGTGTATAAATATATAAAATGCAAACATAAAAATAGAACCTACTGAGCCCATTTTTTGTTTATGTATACATTGTTTCAGGACTGACCACTTTATATTGGATAACCAATAAACAGGCTCATACCCAGAAGAAGCTAGATCTCTGTCCCCATGAAGTCGTTAGTTGCCTGTCGTCCTTCACCTAGGAATGGGACCTGTTGAAGTTTCACCGTTCATGCTAATATGTCTACTGATGTTGCCGTTGATCCAGGCTTGTATATTCATCCATTTCTAGGAAAGACTATATCACAGCCTAGTTCCTGATAAACTGGCTCTAATAGTCTTTCCATTCTCTCTTCTGTTATGTCCTTTGAATCATAAATACAAGAGCTGTTATGCATATACAGCCATTGGGGTTGGGATCTCCACAATTCATTGAGTTCTACCCTGTGTCTAGTTGTGACATTCTATGGTGGTCTCCATTTGCTATATAAAGAAACTGTTTTGATTACAGGTGGTAGCAACATTTAACTATGGGTATAAGAATTTGATTTAGAACATAGGAAGGAATTATTCTGGTCTAGCAAAGTAGTAATAGTAGTTTTTTTTTAAGTGTATGATTTTATTAACCTCAACAGTTTGGCTAGGTTCCTAGACAAGGCATGACTTCCCTCCTGTGGGCCTGAGGTCCAATCAGCTCTTGGTAACCACCATGTGTGACACTTACTGCACCTTTACAGATCTTGTCATTGCTGTGGTTCGTAGGTGGTACAGAGGGGTGGAACTATTAATTTCTTCTCTCTAGTGGTAGTTTATGTAGTAATTTCCAGTACCATGAAAGCTACATCATAAGAAGGAAGCTTTCAGGTTTGATCCAGCTCAAACCATGTTAGTCCTATGTCCTAACTAGGTGATATGTTCAACAATAGGGCTTGCCTTCAACCTCTGACAGGTAACCCAGGGATAATCAATAGGATTTACTGTTTGGAGAGTTACTTGAACTACCCTGGCAAACCATTTGAAAATAGGTTTTTGTGTCTGACTAGTACTGGCTTTTCTTTTTTTAATTAGTCTATGGTAACCATGAGGAGCATTGTAGCTCAAGTGTCTTGACTTCATTTAGTATAAATGTATGTATTATGTATAATTTTAGGTATAAATAATATGATTCCTTGAGGCTGTATTGAACAGCATTGGTGCTATTTGTCCCTAGTCTCTCCTCTTCTATATGGACATCCCTCCCTTTTGTCAAGTGAAGCCACTGTCCTTTTTCATTTCCCGGGTCATATTACCTGTATCTTGCTGTGTTCACATTACCTGTACTTGCTGTGTTCACATTACCTGTATCTTACTGTATTCACATTACCTGTATCTTACTGTATTCACATTACCTGTACTTGCTGTGTTCACATTACCTGTATCTTACTGTAATCACATTACCTGTATCTTACTGTAATCACATTACCTGTATCTTACTGTATTCACATTACCTGTATCTTACTGTAATCACATTACCTGTATCTTGCTGTATTCACATTACCTGTATCTTGCTGTATTCACATTACCTGTATCTTACTGTAATCACATTACCTGTATCTTACTGTATTCACATTACCTGTATCTTACTGTAATCACATTACCTTTATCTTACTGTAATCACATTACCTGTATCTTGCTGTATTCACATTACCTGTATCTTGCTGTATTCACATTACCTGTATCTTACTGTACCTGTATCTTACTGTATTCACATTACCTGTATCTTACTGTATTCACATTACCTGTATCTTACTGTAATCACATTACCTGTATCTTGCTGTTCCACTCTCACCCTCTACCACACTGCAGATTCCTTTATACTTACCTGGTTTCTGTACTTACTCATATTCTGTACTCACATCAGAAAGATTTGTTGCTGCTTGTGAGAGAGAGGATGGGACATTTGCCTTTCTGGGCCTTGGTTACCTCACTCAGCTGAAGCTTTTCTAATACCAGCCATTTACCTGCAATTTTCATGATTTTTTTTCTTTAGAGCTGAGTAATCCATTGTGTACATGTGGCACATTTTCCTTATCCATTTGTCAGATGAAGTGGGATTAGGTAGTTTCCATTTCCTGGATATTGAGAATAGGGTAACTACAAATATTGCCTAGCAAGTATCTGTGAAGTAGGATATCAAGCCTGTTGGGCATTTGCCAAGAAGTGGTAGAGCTGAGTCATATGGTAGATTTACTTTTATGTTTGAGTCTTCCTCTTCCTTCTTCCTCTTCCTCTTCTGCTTCTGCTTCTTAGTCTTCTTTGAAGGAATCTCCATACTGATTTCCAGAGTGGTTGCTCAAATTTCTATTCCCATTGAAAAAGAATGAGGATCCCTCTTTCTTCACAACCTTTACAGCATATGTTGCTGGTCATTCTGTCGATCTTGGTTACTCTGACTAAGGTGAGATGACATCTTAATGTTGTTTTAATTTTCATCCCCCATGATAATTTTCATGAACATAGATGGCTCACTGTCCGTGGATCTGGAACTAGGCCTGTGAAAATGTGCTTTTACCTCATTTTTCAGTGTGCTTTGTCTTCACAGACAACTATGGCCCGTTGGCTATATCTGACCTGATGCTTTCTCCTATTTGGAAAATAAACTCAGATTGATTTTGCAGTTTTAAATGTTTTCATTTTAAATTATAGTCTTCGTGTGTATCTTTCCTCAAAGCCTAGAATATTTATGATTACTACCCTAATGGAAAAAAGATTCTCATCTTCTTTAGGGTAACCAATTAAGAGTTTGTGTAATCAAAAGAATCCTTGCCAGGTGTATGAATTCCAAATAAACATGACTTTCTCCCCATCAAATTTTTACTACTTATGCCAATGGCATGATTTCATGGGTGCTTTGTAAGCATTCAGCTCCTAAGCTGTAAAACTATAAGATATAACTTATTCCTGATTAGTTGTGTGATGTTAGTCACATCACTTGTGATTCTAGAAGATACTAATCTGTATTTAAATGTAGTAGAAACAAAAATGCCAAGACTGAGTAAACTGGCTAATATTCTAATACTAAGAAATTGGGTTTTTTCTTCTTTTCATTGCAGGCTTAGCATTTTGTAACAATTAAATGCAGATCATCAATTTCTCATGAGATGTAAGTAGGTTGAGTAGATGATGATTTTCATAGTGACTAAGAGTTACACATTTTCAGATTTCAAAGTATAATGACTTTTGTCTGCAGAAATATTCAGAGATAATGGTGAATCATTGTGAGCTTTAGCTTTCTTTTCATAGCAGTGGGTGACTCTTGCTCAGAAATCTAAAGTGCATCTTCGTTTCTCAAATAGTCCCACCCCCTCCACAAGAGGCATAAAGCACAGAATCTGGGTTTCATCCAACCGGTAACAAGTAGCAACTAAAGCTTTTATTGAGTGTTTGCTGGAGAACTCACTCTCATTCTAAATTTTAACTTTTCTATGGGCACCACCATTGCTTTTGAATAGACCTTGATATTTAATTTTTAACAGAAAACTTTCTACCTGGAATTCTTTTCTGTCAAGTTTCCATTTGCTACTTATATTATTTTATTGCTACAGATAATCATCCTTAGATAATATTGCATTCATGAGTACTGGAGTGAATAACAAGTTATCTTGAGTCCAAAGTTTCCCAAGAAGCACTTATTTACAAACTGTGAGCAACATGTAAACACTGCAGAAGCCTTGTCAGCCTGAAAAGAAATGGAAACAATGAACATAATACAAATTTATATCATTTCATAAGATTCAAAAGCCATTAACCCCATTGTACATAAATTACAACATACATATGAAGAAAACTCTCTCCAGTCACCACAGTGAAGCAGCAGTCAGCAGCATGCTGGTTAGAAGCCAAACAAGTGAAGTAGAAGCTACGTGGAGCTCTACACTTTGCAAAATAAACAAGAACACAGCTATCTACTAAAGGGACCTGTATCTATAAACTTGAGTGGATAGAAAGTATTTAAAGCAAGGAAACAGTTCTGAGGCAATCATTACCCCTTCATCATTGTCAGCATTGACAAAAGATGCCTATGCATGACTAGTTCTATGTTAATCAGTGAGTTGCCTTTGTGTTTTCTTTCTTGCAGACTTTTTAAAATCCGAGCCTTAGTTTGTCTTCTATTAAATAGGATCAATAGTGTTCTCTTAAAAATGTCTTTAAACACAATGAAAGGAGCTTCAGACATGGTGAGTTCTCAGAGTGTGAATTCTGACATGTGATGCTTCTTCATGAAAAGTTTTGCCATCTTCTCCTTAAGTAAATTCTTTCTACAAGCAAAAGCAGCACCTCATGACACCACTTTATCACCCAGAGGAATTTACAAGCATCCATAGGAGGCACTGGTGATAGAGGAGTAACCATTAGTCTTCCCTTCAGGGTTTGCTGATTCCCATGGTATAATTTCACACTATTAATGAGGTAGATTGGATGGGGAGCGAGAAGAGATAAAAGCACAATCGGTCTCACAAAGCATTCAGGCACCCCCTCACCCACCATTTCATCTAGAAATGCCCTGTGGCAGAAAAGAGGGAAGTACCCTAAAAAAGTGAAAAGTCTGGTGATAGACAGGAGGCTTACACAAATCAATATTCTCAAGAGGGCCCTGGCATTCTTCCCTTAACTTTAATTTCTTCCCTATCACCTTCTTCAAGACAAACAATCAGAGAAAGGTATGAAGGGACAGAAATGGCAAAGGCAAGGGCACAGGCATGGAAAAAATGAAAAAGAAAAGGAGAGGAAATATATAGGAAAGAATAAAAAAGAAAGCTCTTATAATTTTTATACACTCTGCTATATTTAAAACAAAAGTTTTACTTATAATGAAGACATAATATACAAAGAGAAAGTCAAGCAATTAAATGATTCCAAAAGACAAATGGGTATTGTTGCAATGCAGATGGAAAAAATAACCAAAGCAGAACTTGATGATTACTGTAGTATACCAATCACATTGCTAAATATTTTATCCAAATCATCCCACTGGATTGACCCATTGGTCTATGAGGTGAGTACCACCTGGGAGCCATCAGCTCTATGCATCATCCCATGATCTCGCCTTTTTATATGAAGCTAAAAGAAAAAAGCAAAATCTGAAATTATGTCTTATTAATAGATGATCATGTACAAGTGAATCACTCCAATCCAGAATTTATTAGAAACTACAATAAGAAAGGAAAATCTAGATCTGTATATCAGCTTCTTATATGCTATTTATTCTCTAGGAATAGATTCCTAAAAACACATTCATTATATTAGGCCAAGCAGAAGAAGAGAACATTTCTATTTCTTCAATCACAAAATAAAGATGAAGGCTTCATTCCAAAAGGCCAGTCATATCTTCCTTGAAGTAGTCATAAACTATATCCACTAACTCATTTAAATTTGAGCTTCCACATTCTTCTCAATTATAGAAAATGTGACAGATGTAACATCACCACTTTATCTCTGAAACAGGTCCTGTATGCTGATTGTTCTTGACAGAAAGTCGTCACCTACACTACCCCCTCCATGTGGAATTTGGTTGGTATAATGACTTTCTTGATGTAACACTTCATAAAGGACTGGCTCCAAAGTTCTGAAGAAAAACTGACCATAGCAAAAAGCTGTGTGTCAGATCTTTTGTCTGACAGTCTGCAAGCTCTCTATGATTAGTGCTGAAGACTCAGCCAAACCATAATGAATTATTACTAAAACTAATACAGATTCGAGTTAGTTTTCCTGGATAATTTTTGCTACATACCTCAAGGCAAGAACTCCATACTTATTTAGTCTACATGTCCTTACCTCATCTATTTAATTTTTTTTATTTATTCTTCTCTCATACATTACATCTCAACTGCAGTTTTTCCTACCTTCATTCCTCCTAATCTTCCCTACCTCAAGATCTACTTCTCTTCCACTCTTCATAAAAGAACAAGACTCTCAGGGATATCAAACACTACATGACAAGTTACAATAAGACTAGGCAGAAACCCTCATATCAATATGGACAAGGGAGGGTCACAAGAGCAGGTAAAAGAGTCAGAGACAACCTCCACTCTCACTTGTAGGAGTCCCACAAGAATAAGCAGCCTAGCTTATACCCAGACAGGCTCCCTGGTTGTCATCTGGATCTCTGTGAGCCTCTATAAGCCTTGGTTAGTTTATTCTGTGGGCTGTGTTCTCCTCTTCACCTTGACCCCTCTGACTCCTACTATCTTTCTTCACCCTCTTTCATCAGATTCCCTAAACTCCATTTAACACTTGGCTATGGGTCTCTGCATCAGCTTTCATCAGTTGCTGGAGGAAGCCTCTCTGATGATGATTAGACACAAATTCATAAGTATAGCAGAATATTATTAGGCATCTTTTCATTGACTTTTTCTCCCAGTCATACTTGCTCCCATCCTAGGTCTTGGAATGTCCAGTCTCTGGTTCTAGGGATCCAAATAATATCAGGTATAGGCTTCCTGTCATGGTGTGAGCTTTAAGTTAGACCAGTCATTTATTGGACATTTCTGTTGTACAATTACCCCAGTATATCATATAAGCAGGGCAGATTTTAGACTGAAGGTATTTTGGCTGGGTTGACATCCCAGTCCTACCACTGGAAGCCTTGTATGGTTACAGAAGATGGTCGGTTCAGATTTTGTATATCCATAACCTCCAGGTAATGTCCATTGTACTATGTTTCAACATATCTCAAATGTTCCCCTATTCCAGTCTTCCAGTGATTCCCTGCTCCTAACCTCCACATCCCATCTGATCCCTCCTGTTCCTATTACCACCTGTCCACAGTTCAACTTCAACGCTACTCAATTTCCCCTTCCTAGGGAGATCCACAAGTCTCTCCTTGAGCTCTCCTTGTTACTTACTGTGTGTCTATGATTGTAAGATGATTGTCTATTACCAGTTAATATCCACCTATAAGTGAGTATATATCACATTTGTCTTTCTGTGTCTGGGTTACCTCATTCAGAATAAATTTTACTAGTTGCATCCAGTTGCCTGCAAATTTCTCGATGCTGTGTTTCTAACAGCTGTATAATACTCCATTGTATAAATGTACCACATTTTCTGTATCCAATCTTCAGTTGAGGGACAGCTACATTGTTTCCAAATTCCAAATGTTGTGAATAAAGCCACAATACATTCAGATGAGCAAGTGTCCTTGTGGTAAGATAGAGCATCCTTTGGATTTATGCCCAAGTATGGTACATCTGGGTTTTGAGGTAGATAAATTCCCAATTTTCTGAGGAACAGCCATATTGATTTCCATAGTGGCTGTGCAAATGGTACTCCTACCAGCACTGGAAGAGTGTTCCACTTGTCCATATCTTTGTTTCCAATGTAGTACTTTTATTAATTCTTTGTGAAGTTCTTACAATGTATTTTATCATATTCACCTCTCACCCCCTCCCTTGATTCTTCCCTAATCTACCCTGAAAAACTGCATAATTGCAAACTTCATGTCTTCAGTGTATAGAAAAATGACATACAAAGTCCAATTTGTGCTGTTCATATATTCTTGGTTGTAGGAAAGCTTTACTTCTTAAAATTTTATGTCTGAATGGTTTTATGGTAATATTCTAAATTCTTAAATCAAAGAGCAATTACAATGAAAGCATAAATGTGTGGTTCTACTTACATACATTTAAATCAGTGCTTCTGAGTAGAATTTGGACACTAAATGAAAGTTAAATTTAGCCCAAAATTACTCCATGTAATCATTTTTCCCAAGAGAAATAGCTGAGGCATATAGTTAGGAGAAAGCTTGGGAAGAATGCTTGGCTTCCCTGTCATGTCACTTTTTCTTTAATTTCCATAGCCTCATAATCTTATGGTAGTTAATTTGGCATAAGATTTAATGCAGTTCGATGTAAATTAGGTATAAAAGTATTCAAGAAGATTCAATTTTATCTCAAGGGAATGAGGAAAGTCCAAATCGATTTTGTTATATAAGAGAGGCACTAAATTAGCTGACTTTCCATTACAGCATGGATAATTTAACATTGCTTCTTTAAGTACACTGTAAAAACAAGTTGAAAGACACCAAAGCAGAAAGGATGGTGCTCATTAAATTCCTCAATAACATAAAGATTATTTCTGTGGTATTTCATGCTCAATTAGCAATTCATTATTAGAAAATAATAAACTCATTGGAAGTTTTGTGATCATTTTTTTAACTTTCCTGAAAGAATTCTGTGCTGTTTTTACTTTTTGAAAGAAACCAAAGATGAGCTAACCTCAACCTGTTTCATAAAATAAATAAGAAACATGCAATTTTATGTAATTGCAAATTTTCCTATACAGATTTCATTATCATATCTTTCGATGTCCACAATATAAATAGAATATTCAAAGTCAAAAATAAGCATCAAATTTCATGGTTTTTATATTAAACACAGAAGATAGCATTGGTTATGAAATTTTATTTTAAAATTCAAATGACCAGTGAACACTTTTGTTATCATTGATTGGAAAAGATTGATACACATCCACATCATGTCCAATACAGATGTCAATGCTAGCAGCAAAACACTGAACTGAGAACAGGACCCCCTTGTGGGGAATTAGGGGAAGGATTGAAAGAGTTAAAGGAGCTTGCAACCCCATAAGAACAACAATGCCAACCAACCAGAGCCAACTGCATATTTAGCAGAGAATAGCCTTGTTGGGGCACCAGTGGAAGGGGAAGCCCTTGGTACTGCTAAGGTTGGACCCCCCAGTGCACGAGAATATGGGGGGGGCAGTAAGGGTGATGGATGGGGGGAATATCCATATGGGGGAAGGGCAAGGGATGGGGTCTTATGGACAGGAAACTGGGAAAGGGAATAACATTTGAAATGTAAGTAAAGAAATATATCTAATTAAAAAAGAAAAAATTGATGATAAGTATCAAATATATTAATCCTTTAGAATCATAGCATCCCTTCAAGACAAGAGCAAATGCTGTTGAAGTTATACCCTATCCTGACTTGAATGGAAAAAAGTTAGGTGGTGGGGTAAGAGATTCAAGTTGATGAGTGTTCTCAGTACTTTAACAAAATGTGAAACCTAAAACAATAATCTCAAGAATTCCACTTTCACAAACACTGACAAATATCAAATTGTTAGGGAAAAAACTAGTAAAAATGTGTAGATTATGGCTGAAGATAGATTTAAAAGGTCTCTTGACAGACAGACAGACACAGACACACACACACACACACATACACACATACACACATACACACACACATACACAAAACACAGTTAGAGCATGATGGTGAATGCACTTAATTTCAAGAGGCAGGGGCATGTGGGACATCTGAGTTCAAGGCCAGCCTTCTCTACATAGTGAGTTCTAAGATAGCCAAAACTAGAGAGAGAGAACTTGCCTTGAAAGCAAAACAATTATGACAACAAGGAATCATGTATTACTCCTGAAAACAAATGTTAGATTTTTCTTAACATATTAATTTAATTGGCTTTGAATTAAATCACACTAGACATGTTTCAATTCCAGAAAATAATAAGTTGTAGATTTAGCTGACAGAACAGAATTGCTGAAGTAGTCAGACAGATTATTTGCAAGTTAGATAAATAGACAGACAGACAGACAGACAGACAGATGCAATTATTACACTTGGCAGACAGGCAGACACAGTTATGGTTTGGAAAGTGTCATATGGAAAGCTAGATGTTCCAATGTCCCAAAACAAAGATATATATCAGAGTTTGGGGCGGGGGTTAGGATGATGCCAAGTTACTAAAGGAGTCTTCTCCAGAATCGGGGATCTTCATTAGTTAGTTGGCTAATCCAAATTCCAGTCTCACTGAGAAAGATAGATACACCCAAAATAACATTTCCCCAGTTATGTGTGTATTTATGAGCCCAATTCAACATGTACCTGAAAACAACCACAATAAAGTATGCAGAAGATTGGAACGCTTTGGGGCTTACTGAGTTAAACATCGTCAATAATTTTGAAGCTTTTTGTGTACTCTTCAGTGTTCCCATCCTCTCCACTATATAAAAGATGTTGTATGATTCATTACTTTCTTCCTAAATTAGTTCGTTTATCTATAGATCTATCATGAAATATCATGAATGGATATGTTTTTTTCACATTTCTAAACATAATATAAATGTATTCATATAGTCATCAAGAATTTGATTGGTTTTACTTAAATTTTATAAGTGAAATCCATCTATAGCGTAGCATAGCTATTATATATTCAACATTTTCAAATATGAACATGTGTTCACATTATATGAAAAGAGTTTATTGTTCCATAGAAATTGTAACCACTTTTAGGTATTTGACTCTTAAAGGAACCAATTCAACTGCACCCGTTTCCAGGTTGAACTGAAATCACATCAGTGTCTTCGTTTATATTTTATCCTGCCCTAATACCATCTTAATAAACTATTCAGAGCTTTACATGAATCCTACCAATGAAGCAAGACCCAGCCAATTCTATCTGTGCACAAAATATAGAATATGGAAAATAAAATAAAATTGTATAAGAGCATTTGACAACATTTGAGGTTGAGCACAGGATTCTTAAAGCGCTGAAACTCAATAGGATAGGAAATGATGGACACATGAGCAGTGAGACTCATCAGGAGGACAAATGCCTGTATATACTTGCCCAAGCCTATGGAGTATATGATTCTAAGAATAAGCATAACTTATTGAATTCTCCCAAGAATAAAGTATTTTTTAACCTTAGAAATATACATATATGTGCATATATACATGCAGTTGAAAGTAATAAAAAAGGGGGGTTCATTAATTTGAAGGAGAGAAGAGAGCAGTTTGAAAGGGTTTGGAAGGAGGAAAGGAAGAAAGAAATGTTGTAATTAAATTATAATCTCAAAAAAGAAGAAATGCTATAGTAAAAGAAAAGTACAAACAAAGCAATCTGTGGAGGTTGGATTATGATTTGTCAATATAGGTCTATGAATTGCAACAAGTATACTCTCCTTCTGGGGAATAATAGGAGGAAGCTGGGAGCAGGGAAGGGGTGCAGAAGGAATGTGTTACTGTAGGGTGTTTGTACATTCCTTTTTATTAATGTGAACTTAAAACCAAGCTAATTTTTTTTTAAGAAAAGAGGAGGGGGAGGAAAAGGAAAGAGGTAAATTGAAAAGCTGAAAAGAGAGCGGAGGGAGGGAAGAGAGAATAAAGAAGTCAGGTGCAGTGGAGCACACCTGTAAAATCACACTCGGCAGGTCAAGGCAGGAAGGGCACAAATTGGATACATGTAAAGTTTATAAGAAGTTCCTGTAAAAACTAGATAAAGCAGAGCAGGAAAGAGGGAGAGGCGAAAGGAGAGGGAAAGAGATCAAGAGCAGGAAGAGGAGAAGAAGATGGTGCCCTATATTATTTGAAGGAAAAATTTTCAATGAATAGGCTAAATATTTCAAGAACAGAAAATCTTTATATTTACTTCAATAGTCACAGAAATAAAGGAACAAGGCTTCAACCCTGCACACACATGCACACGCACATGCACATGCACACGCACACACATACACACACGAAGTATAGCAACTGAAGAAAGCTAGAAGCAGGAGAGGAGGTCTTCTTCAGGGACAAGCACATCAGTTGTTTGTCCAGTGCCAAATCCTGTACCCTAAAAACATGCATACAAATAACATTATGTGGACTGAACAGGTTTAGGAGTAGATATGTGTTCACAAATACGTACATGCAGGACGCAGCAGTGAATGAAAAAAGAGGGCATGAGCTTGAAGCAGAATTAGGAAATGTATGTGGGAGAGTTTCAAGGGAGGAAAGGGAAGAGACAAATTATAACTCAGAAATTAGGGAAATGCTTTAAGGAAAAAGGCTAATGTGTGCACTGTTATCAAGGCATTTAAGCTGAATGAGCAACAGTCCCATATTTGTTGTGTCTCAAATAAGTGTTAAGTTACATTTTCAGTAACTTTTGTAGGTAATAACTTGAATCTTTTAAATTTATCTGTTATATACTTTATCTCTGCTTAAACAACATGACTTTTTATCTGTTTTATTTTTCCTGAATATCCATTGTTATTTTGATCAGTCATTTGAGAAGTTTGCCAGGTTTTTGCATGCCTGTTGGGAGGAAGATCTATGTTGAAATTTTATTATTTCTATTGGTTTTTCAAGTTATTATTTATTAATATTTGCTTCTAATTTTGGTTCTTTTTATCAGCTATATTACTCCTTGACATATCCTAAAGTTTCTGTATTTACACACTTTGTGACAATATTTATGGTAGCCATTTTATAGAATCAGCTTATGTAGTCATTAATTGATGAATGGCTATTGATAATGTGCTATGTAAACACAATAATACTATTCAGTCATGAAGAACAAAAACAATTGTCTCTAGGACAATTGATAGAAATGGAAATCAAATTGTTGAGTTAAATAAACAAGACCCAAAAAATCCAGCAGTAATATGCTTTCTCATATGTAAAATCTACCAATTAAATGAGAAATAAAGAAAGAGAAGGCAAGACATGAAGTAGAAAGATAGCTTTTATGGAGAAAGGTGCCAAGCCTGGTGTGGCCCTGGTAGGGACAGAGTGACATGGTGACGTGGCTCCTACCTCTGGGACAGGGCCTTGGTGTGAGCCTCCGTGAGTATTGATGGCTGCTGTGGGCATAAGCTTGTGTGTATAATAATGTACATATTCACATTCCTCTGGAAAATGTCCTCTGTTAACATTAATGACTCCATGAGAAATAGAAACAGCATGGGATTGTGCCTAATGTCTCAGCAAAATAGTAAATACTGGGAACCTTCAGAACAGCTCTTAAGGCTGTGGAACATATATGAGTTCAATATATATAAATTTTCTCAACTATGCAGTATGAATTATGAGGGGCTTCATGAATCTAAAGGAACAAAGACATCTACACAAAAGCCAACTTGTCAGAAAGATACAAAGGCAAGCAAATGAACTAAATTGAGAATTCACAATAGAGGAATCTCGAATGACTGAGAAGCACCTAAGAAATATTCAAAATCCTTAGTGATCAGAGAAATGCAAATAAAAATGACCCTGAGATTCCACCTTACACCAATCAGAGTGGCTAAGATCAAAACCTCAGGTGACAATACATGTTGGTGAGGATGTGGTTAAAGAGGAACACTCCTCCATTGCTGGTGGGATTGCAAACTGGTACAACACACTCTGGAAATCAATTTGGAGTTTCCTCAGAAAATTGGAAATAGACCTACTTAAAGACCCAGAAATACCACTCTTGTGAATATACCCCCAAAATGCCCCACCATGCAGTCTTATTTGTGATAGCCAGAAGCTGGAAACAACCCAGATGTCCCATGACAGAAGAATGGATACAAATGATGTGGTTCAGTTACACAATGGAATACTACTCAGCTATTAAGAATGAGGAGTTTTGCAAATGGAAGAAACTAGGAAATATCCTGAGTGAGGTAACTCTGACCCAAAAGAACATGCACAGTATGCTCTCACTAATAAGTGGATATTACACACGTGCACACACATGCACACACATGCACACACACACACACACACACACACACACAAACCCTACAGTATACCCAAGATACAGTCCACACAACTGAAAAAGATCAACAAACTGAAGAGTCCAAGTGAGGACTCCTCAGTTCCACTGGGAAGGAGAAGAAAGCAACCACAGGGGAGGGAGGGAAGGAGAGAGGAGGAAAAGCATATGGGGGTTGGGGAAGAGGGGAGCATGATCTGATATTGGGTGGGGGGAAAGGACTGAAGCCCTGAGGACCAGGAGAAAGAATGAAAACAGGTGAGCTCAATAGCAAGGAGATTGGGAAGACCCTCCAGAATGTACCAGAGACCTGAGAAGTGAGAGACCCTCAGGACTCAGAGGGACCCTAGATGAAAGGCCCTACAGTAGGGAGAGAGAACTTATTGAATCCACCTCCAGCAGAAAGACAGGGGAATCAAGTGAGGGATGGGGTTGCTATCCCACAGTCAAGACTCTGACCCATAATTCTTCCTGTCTGAAAGAAATGCAGAGATGGAAATGGAGAAGAGCCTGAGGAAAAGAAGGTCCAGCAACAGGCCCAAAGTGGGATTCAGATCAAGGGGAGGTCTCAATACCTGACACCATCACTGAAGCTATGGGGCATTCATAAGAAGGCAACTATCATGACTGTTCTCCAAAAGACCGGACAAGCAGCTGAAAGAGTCAGATGCAGATCTGTGCACCCAACCAATGAACAGAAACTGATGACCCCTCTGGTTGAATTAGACAAAACCTGGGGGAAACTGAGGAGGAGGGCAACCCTGTAAAAGGACCAGCAGTCTCAATTAAACTGGATTCCTGAGATCTCTTATACATTACTGGATTACCAACCAGGCAGCATACACCGGCTAAGATGAGGCCCCCAACACATATACAGAAGAGGACTCCTGGATCTGGGTTCAGTTAAAAAAGATGCACCTAATCCACAAGAGACTGGAGGCCCCAGGAAATTTAGAGGTCTGGTGGGGTGGGTGGGGGAGGAAGTGTGTGAGGGGGAAGGAGGCAGGGAGGAGATATGGGATGTGGAAATCTGGGGGTGGGGGGGTGGGGCGGGGGTGGGGCTGCGGTTGGACCGGGATGGAAATAAAATCTGGAGTGTAAAAATAAATAATTTTCAGAAGCTGGAAAGAACCCAAATGCCTTCAACAGAGGAATGGATACAAAAATGTGGTAAATCTACACAATGGAATATTACTCAGCTATCAAAAACAATGACTTTATGAAAATTCATAGGCAAATGGATGGAACTCACACACTTCCTGAGTAAGGTAACCCAATCACAGAAAAACACACATGGTATGCACTCATTGATAAGTGGATATTAGCCCAAATACTCGAATTATCCAAGATGCACAGAACACATGAAACTCAAGAAGGATGACGAAAATGTGGATGCTTCACTCCTTCTTTAAAAGGGGAACAAGAATACCCTTAGGAGGGGATAGGGAGGCAAAGTTTAGAACAGAGGCTGAAGGAACACCCATTCAGAGCCTGCCCCACATGTGGCCCATACATATACAGCCACCAAACTAGATAAGATGGATGAAGCAAAGAAGTGCAGGCTGACAGGAACCAGATGTAGATCTCTCTGAGACACAGCCAGAATACAACAAATACAGAGGCGAATGCCAGCATTAAACCACTGAACTGAGAACGGACACCCATTGAAGGAATCTTAGAAAGGACTGAAGAAAGAGCTAAAGGGCCTGAGACCCCATATGAACAACAATGCCAACCAACCAGAGCTTCCAGGGACTAAGTCACTAACCAAGAATATACATGGTCTGACCCTGGGCTCCAACCTCATAGGTAGCAATGAATAGCCTAGTAAGGGCACCAGTGGAAAGGGGAAGCCCTTGGTCCTGCCAAGGCTGGACCCCCAGAACGGGATTGTTGGGGGAGGGCGGTATTGGGGAGGATGGAGGGAACACCCATAGAGAAGGGAGGGGGAGGGGTTAGAGGGATGTTGGCCTGGAAACCAGGAAAGACAATAACATTTGAAATGTAAATAAGAAATACCCAATTTAATAAAGATAGGGAAAAGAAAAAAGAAAAAAAAGAATCAAAGGCCTGGGGTCAATAAATGCTGATTCATAGGATAATCAAAAGGAAACCTGAAGTAAATGTCTGGATTGGTATGTGAATAAGAAACTGGAGGTTTCATCTGCATGAAAGGAGATGCAAAAAGTGATAGTAATTTTTCTTTAGAATTTTTCTCTATGGAGAGCAGAACTATCTGGAGATCTCTGGAGAGCAACACAGCTCTTCAAGAATGTTTTTCTTAGCAGGGATTCTGACTTGCTCAGAAGATCCAATAATGTTTTATAGCAGCCATGAGCTAAGAGAGCTGTCTCAACCAGAGAGCTTTTAGAATGGTAAGAAAAAGCTGTTCAGAGCACAGCAGAATGCAAGCACACACAGAGAGAGGGGTGTGGTGGAGGGAAGGAGAGAGGGAGAGAGAGAAAGAAATCAATCTGGAAAGCCATCTCAGCAGATCCCAGGCCATCAGCTTGGATCCACACTTTGACTTCAAGTGTTCTTTTCTCAGAAGCCCTCTCCTTGCCAAGGCTGGTCCTTGGTAGGTGGCAGAGGGAGAAGAGGGATAATGTCTGTGACAAGGGAAGTGAATATGATCAAAGTATGCTGTATATACACATGAAAATAACAAAATGACACATATTTTATACAGTTAAAATATGTAATGAATCTTGTCTCTCACAGGAACAATCTGTTATCCACTTAGCAAAATAAATTTTATGGCTACAAAAAGGATGGGACAAAAGTCACCTTTCAACACATTCAGGTACCAGTGACAAATAAGCAGAGTGCCTGATGTCAAACAAAACAACCCAAATAATAGCGTCTAGCCATAGAGAAAAGATATGGCATCTCTGTGCTTAGAGTTAGTATTGGTGGAAGAGTTAGTGATTGCCCATGAATTTCCAAACATGGGATAATTTCATTTTATGAACCGCTTTTTACTTAAATGATATCTCGTGAAGTCCAATTTTTATGTATCAAACTACAAAAAAAAATACCTTAAAGACTTAAATGCTTTAGGTAAACATAAGGAATTTCTCACATGTGGAGAGTAATTTGTAAAAATCCACTTTAAATTCCTTTGCTTTGATTCTGCAAACCCACTTCAAGGTATTTATCCTTTGAGCCCTTCCAAAATATACAAGGAATTAAGTTTACAATATGATTTGTGGTAACAACATTATAGCTAGCAAGTACCTCTTTTCTATGAAATCATCACTCTTCAGAAGATTATATGTATCTTAAAGGCAGTTAAGATTCTCTCTAAGTAGTAATGAGGAAAAATCTCTGGGATGTGTTATGAAACAGCACTTGCAGAGGTATTGAATTGCAAGTGTTGCAAAGTACAGTATAGTCAATAAAAATGCTAAATATATATGCTTAAAAGGACAAGATATAAAGATAAAATATACAAAGACAATTTACAAAACAATGCACCAATAGAACATGCCAGAACTACTAGTAAAAATGGTTATCTGCGGAAACCAAGGCAAGAGTAAGGTGAACAAGAGCATGTCAATCATAAAGTGTGATGGTGCAGCCATTTCAATTTATTTCTATATTTTAACTATATGATGTGATACTGTTCAAAAATAAAAAGAAGATGTAAAAATTAATGTTGAATTTTAACACACTTCATTTTAGATATCTTAAAAAATTTCTGCACAGTTAATGGTAAGAATTCCACTGAGCACAATGACCTCATCTGGCTTGTAATATTTTGCTGTAATGATGAGAAGGGTCCACATCATCAACCTGCAATCTGAAGATACAGTTTAATTCTTGTGTTAGTTATTAGACATGTTTGCAAATATTCTCATTTTCCTTCCAATGTTCACGGTAATTTATTGCACTTTTACAATGAGAGGAGAGTATGTAAATTTATTTACCTAATGAAATTTGAGAAATGCCTCACATGTATTAGTCAGGGTTCTCTAGAGTTACAAAATTTATATTAAGGGAATTTATTGTGATGACTTACACAGTCTGAGGTTCAACTAACCCATCAATGGTCAGCTGTGAATGGGAAGTCCAACAATCTAGGAGTTGCTCAGTCCCATGAGGTGAGGTGTTTCACCTGGTCTTTTGTAGAAGTGGGTTCCAATAGAAATGCTAGCGAGTTAAGTGCAAGCAGTTGAAGAAGAATGAATCTTCTTCCAATGTCTTTATGTAGGTCTCCAATAGAAGGTGTGGCCCAGATTAATGGTGTGTACTACCACATCTGGATCTAGAACTTGCTTTGTCCCAGGTTAACCTTGAACTCAGAGATCTGCTTGTCTCAGTCTCCTGAGATTAAAAGTGTATACTACCTTGCTGGCCCTAACCTTTTTATGGTCACTGTGCCTCAAGATCTCAAGATCTCCATGTCAAGATCCAGGTCAGAAATCTGTATCTTCCAGCCACAAGATCTGGATCATAGGTGTGTTCTCCACATCTGGATTATAGTGCATTCCAGATGGAAGTTGACAAACAGGAATAGCCATCACACATCACTTCTGGGCATAGTTATTTAATCACAAGTATTGGAATCCTGTTACTTCAGAATTCCATATTGAAAAATTCTTCCATCATCAACTGAGTCCTTTGATGCTTTAGAATTTAAAAAAAAAATTGCTGTTAGCTCACACCACAAATATAACATTGAAGAAGGTCATCTACTCTGACCAGACAAGAGTGTTCTCTGATCTGAAGTCACCAGACTTTACCCAAAAACAAAAGGTACAAATCTTTGTCATTGTGACCCAACTGCAATAATCATTTAAATTCAGTTCCAAGCAATTCAAGTTTTCACATATTCAGATTGAACTCCAAAAGAATGGATAGTGGGCATTTGTGCCCATTTCCCTCAGGAGTCATCTTCTTCAATGGTAATCTACTGGGAAACAGTCTTTCACTAATAAGTCCCGTCTTCCCTAGAAGCCTGGGAAACCTGAACATTCTTTACATACTCTGAGTCACATTGATCAGAGAGTTAAAACTTGAGCTCACCACTCAAACTAAAATCTTCCAGCTAATAGCTGTAAAGGAAACTAATGAAGTTGCCATCCTTTTGAAAATAGTAAGAATGGGGGGAAACTATTTATATAGTATTATTTTGTAATATTCAATAAAAATTAAAATAAAAAGCAGAGACATCTGCTTACCAAGAGTGCCACAATAAGGATTCAAAGTTCCATCCTATGGCCACTGCAGACTGGTTAAATCCTCTTGAACAACTTGGTTTCTGAAGGCCTACAGGTGAACCAGAGTTCAGATGGGAAAAGATTTGCTACAGAAACGTTTTATAAAAGCTCCAATCTAATGAAAGTGCTCTCATTTTGTTCTCAGTTTCATGTAGTTCAATTAAGTTGTCAAAATTCAAATGATGTTTAGCACAAGTCAGATTTCCTCCTTTCCAGGTAGCATTTGAGCATTTTCTTTGAATTCATGAGTGGTTACAAAAGAGAGCACAGTGGAGAAGTGGAGTCGCAATGCTCAAGCAATCGTGTATGCACAGAGTTACGAATGTGCTGGGATATTTCTATTCACAGATGTTTGAGAGATGAATTATGTGTTCTACCTACAAACTTAGAAGCAAAATAAAAAAGAGGAGTGATATTACATAATTTTCTAAAACTGATGTGTTCCAGTATATTTTCCCCTGTGCCAGTCATCCAAACCCTTTCTTAGAGACTCTTACTTCTTGATTGTAGATAATTTGAGCTTTACCCAATAGGACAAATGTGCAATTGTGTTACTTTAAGGCCAATTTACTAAATCACTGTGACCAGATAAAAAGAGAATACATTTCCAACACAAGACTACAGACTGGAGATAACAGATTCTTCTAAATTTCTCATTTGGATATTTAGTTCTGTTTCTAAGGAGATATTAAAGGTGACATCTGAATCATTCTTTGGGTAAAGTCAATACACTAAGCCATTACTCACATATCAGTTATGCATGTACATGCATACAGTAGGTTGACTGGCATATTAAGTCATGTCCATTCATCAGACAACTAGCAAAAACCTATTTTTTTTCCAGTGGCTATTTAAATTTGACCTGGACTTGGCTTCATGCTCATTTGGGGGCACCACATATGAGTTTTTTTTTCCTTATTCATGCTTCTGTTCCTTCCTTCTCTATATATTGTCCTAGTCCATCTGGTGACATATTATTGGTTAGTCTAATTTGATAGACAAGTCATCAAACACAGCTTTGCATGTGCTAAGCAATGCTCAGCACAGAACTACACCTCAGGCTTTTGTTTTATCTTCTTGCTTTTTTTCCCTCCTTGATCTTACTATGCAGTACAGGTTAACCTCAAACTCACAACCATCCTTTCTCTACCACCTGAGTGCTGGGATGACAGGGGAGCATGACCATGCTGGTTCTGAAGCATTTGTTCTTGAAGAACAAACACTAACTAGCCCAGCCTTCTAAACCTGGCTAAACTCTCACCTTTCCCTTTTGGTCCTTCCCCCACTGCCTACCCTTCCAGTTCCTTCCTCCTCCTCCTCCTCCTCCTCCTCCTCCTCCTCCTCCTCCTCCTCCTCCTCCTCCTCCTCCTCCTCCTTCTCCTCCTCCTCCTCCTCCCTTTCTCCCCTCCTCCTTCATGTTTCCCCTCTTCTTACCCTCCTGCCAAAAGGTAACTCCAGCTTCAGTAAGAATACCAATAATTAGGAAACTGATATAAAGATAGACCTAACAAATTCTGATCAGAAATCTGAAGAGAAATCAATGAGATTTCTCTTCAGATTTTCAGTTATGACTGGTAGTGGCCACATCAAGGAGTAAACTCAGCAAAGAGCTCTCATTTGTCTATGTGTGTAGGCGTATACTTACGTGCACACACCTTTATTGTGATAGTTATAAAATCACAGAAGAGAATTTACTGCTAATATCTAATCCCTTCTAGAGAAAGAGGTGGAGATAAATATTTTCTTCTGACAAGATGCAGCAAAATGAATTCACACATGAAATACATAACTGATGAAGGAAAGAACAGACCAAGTCGTGTTGCCATAGAATTGTGCTTACACTAAGGGAAATGTCTGCTTTTTCACTTTCCTCTTGAAGTGTATTCCCAGAGCTGAGTCGCTAAGGTTGCCAGCAGCTGTACAAACACCATCCCCACTTCATCTACGTGCAGTTTCACATCAAAAGCCCTCTTCCCAAATACCCTAGGGTGCCCTAGAGAGAAGTAGGAGCTAGTTATTGCTAGGCATGCCATGGTGAGTGCAATGACTTAGAATTGTTGATTTACTTTCATGCTGTTTTGGGGGAAACTTTGTTCTACAAATATGCCAAAACAATCACTTGCAAAAACAAAGATATGCCGTAGGCCTGCATCCCAGCCCTCACATATGGATGTGATTTTGGATGAGCTGGCATCTTCAATCCAGTGCATGCATACAAATGTTTGTATGAACATTGGAAAATGTGATACAGTTATGAGCCCCGTGAAAGGAAAGAAGCAGGTAGAAAGGACAGTAGATCAAAGAAGCGGTGTCATCAGAGTGGATGGTTCACAATAAAATGAAACTCTTTTCTCAACTTTGGAAATTTTGTTATGAGACTTTCAGCTCCTAAAATACCAAACCTTTTTTTCTTCGTAGTCATTAAAACTGTGATTTATAAGCACCATAAGCAAGTCCCCACAGAAATTTGTTTTCCTAGAAATTTACTAAACTTTCATTCATGCCAATACTTACTCTGTGGTAAGGGAGTGTGTCATGAGTGCTGAGGAGGATAAAGAAGTCTGAGAAGTGAGAGGTACTGGTTCATCTGTCAGACTGAAAAAGAAATCAGTGCAAAAATAAAAATTAAGGAAAATTATTTAAGAAACAGTTTGTAGCTAGAAAAATGGCTTAGTGATCAAGACTGTTTCCTGCTCATCAGGAGGGTCAAAGTTCACTTCCCAGCACCAACACTGAGTGATGCACAACCACCTTTAATTTCAGCTTCAGGGAATCTGACTTCCTCTTCTAGCCTCACATGCACGCACACACACACACACACACACACACACACACACACACAAGTACACACATATATGCATACATATATACACATACACATAATGATAATATCCTCTCACCCTAGCATATCAAGTCTCTGTAGGGCTAAACACATCTTCCACTGAGGCCAAACAAGGCATCCCAACTAGAAGAATATATCCTATAGACAGGTAACAGCTTTAGGGATAGACCTAACTCCAGTTGTTCAGAACCCACGTGAAGACCAAACTGCACATCTGCCACATATGTTCAGGAGGCCTAAGCACCCCCGCACCCCCGTACCGCCCTGTGTATGCTCTTTGGACAGTGGTTCTGAGTGGGTCTAGGATAGTTGACTTTTGGTCTTTCTGTGGAGTTCCTATCCCCTCCAGGGTACTCAATCCTTCCCGAAATTTATATAAAGAAGAGTCCCAAAACCCATCCAGTGCTTCATTGTAGGTCTCTGCATCTCTCTGGAGTCAGCTGCTGGGGAAGCCTCTCAAAGTTCAGCCTTGCTAGTCTCTTTTTTTGCAACCATAACAGAGTATTATTAGTATCAGGGACTGGTGCTTGCTCTACGGATGGGTTATTGTTTTGCCAACCCCTCAGTCCCAGCATTTCTTGTAGACAAAATAAATTTGGGGTTGAAAGTTTCGTGGATGGATTGGTGTTCCTATCACTCCACTGGGGTTCTTGCCTGGCTACATGTGTGGCCTTTTCAGGTTCTATTATATTCCCAATGCTGTGAGGCCCATTGATTCTTGGGCACCTCTCCTATTCCAGGTCTCTGGCACATCCTCAAGATATCCTTCCTCCAGTTGCAAATTTCCATTCATTTTCATGGCCCTCTGGCCATCTCTTGTCCCTTTCCACACCTCACCCTGACACCTCCCCCCATTTCCCTCCCCATCTACTCTCCCATTCAATTCCCTCCCTCTCTCTAGTTTATTTCCTGCTAAGTGAAATCTACACATCCTAGCTTGGGCTTTCCTTCTTTTTTAGTTTCTTTGAGTCTGTGAAGTGTGTCATGGGTATCCTGTGTTTTGTGGCTAATATCCACTTATAAGTGACTACATACCCTGCATGTCCTTTTGGATCTAGTTTACCACACTCAAGATGATATTCTCAAGTCCCATCCATTTGCTTGCAAATTTATTAGGTCTTTATTTTTAATAGCTGAATAGTATTTCATTGTGTAGATGTACCCCCTCTTCTTTATCCATTCTTCAGTTGAGGGACACCTAGGTTGTTTCTAACTTCTGGATATTACAAATAAATAATTATGAAAATAGTTGAGCAAGTGTTCCTGTGGGTATATGTCCAGGGTGGATGGATGGTGGATATATTTCATTTATTTATGCATTTATTTATTTTTACACTCTAGATTTTATTCCCCTCCTGGTCCACCTCCTCTCAAGTGTTCCACATTCCATACTTCATCCATGTACCCCCCTGCACTGCCCCCCATGTCCATAAGGATGTCCCCACTCCACCAACCCATCAGACCTCTAAATTTCCTGGAGCCTCCAGTCTCTGGAGGGTTAGGTGCATCTTCTCTGACTGAACCGAGACCCAGGAGTCCTCTGCTGCATATGTGTTGGAGACTTCATATCAGCTGTAGTATGCTGCCTGTTTGGTGATCCAGTGTCAGAGATTTCAGGGGTCCAGGTTAATTGAGACTGCTGGTCCTCCTACAGGGTTGCCCTCTTCCTTAGCTTCCTCCAGCTTTTCCCTGATTCAACCAGAGGGATCAGCAACTTCTGTTCATAGGTTGGGTGCACATATCTGCATCTGACTCTTTTAGCTGCTTATTGGGTCTTTTGGAGAACAGTCATGGTAGGTCCCTTTTTGTGAATGCCCATAGCCTCAGTAATGGAGTCAGGCCTTGAAGCTACCTCTTGATCTTGATCCCATTTTGGGGCTGTCACTGGACCTTCTTTTCCTCAGGCTCTTCTCCATTTCCATCCCTGTAGTTCTTTCAGACAGGAAGAATTAAGGGTCAGAGCTATGGCTGTGGGATAGCAACCCTATCCCTCACTTGATGCCCTGTCTTTCTGTTGGAGGTGGATTCAATAAATTCCCTCTCTCCACTGCAGGGACTTTCATTTAGCGCCCCCCTCCCCTTTGAGTCCTGAGAGTCTCTCACTTCCCAGATCTCTGGTACATTCTAGCAGGTCCTCCCAACCTCCTTACTCCCAAAGTTGCCTGTTTCCATTCTTTCTGCTGGTCCTCAGAGCTTCAGTCCCTTTCCCCCACCCAACACCAGATCCAGATCGTGTTTCCCTCTCCCCAGTCCCCATCTCCTTCCTCTCCCCTGTCCCTCCCTCCCTCCCCTTTTGTGGTTGCTTTCTCTCACCCAAGTGAAAATGAAGAATCCTCACTAGGGCCCTTCAGCTTGTTGAATTTTTGAGTTCTATCAACTGTATCTTGGGTATCCTCTAGGGTTTTTTTTTTTTCTAATATCCACTTATGAGTGAGAACAAACTGTTCATGTCCTTTTGTGTCTGAATCACCTCATGCAGAATGACATTTTCTAATTACATCCATTTGCCTGCAAAACTCAGGATGTCCTCCTTCTTAATAGCTGAGTAGTATTCCTTTGTGCAAATGAAGCACATTTTCTCTATCCATTATTCTGTTGAGGGACATCTGGGTTCTTTCCATCTTCTGGCTATTATAAATAAGGCCACTATGAGCATAGTGGAACATGTGCCCCTGTGGCATGGTGGGGTACCTTTGGGGTATAGTCATTCCCAAGAGTGGTACTGCTGGGTCCTCAGGTAGTATTATGTCTAAGACTGATTTCCAGAGTGGTTGCACCAGCTTGCAATCTTTCCAGCAATGGAGGAGTGTTCCTCTTTCCGCACATCCTTGCCAACATGTGTTGTCACCTGAGGTTTTGATCTTAGCCATTCTGACTGGTATAAGGGTCGTTTTCATTTGCATTTCTTTGATCACTAAGTACTTTGAACATGTCTTTAGGTGCTTCTTAGCCATTTAAGATTCCTCTATTGTGAATTATCTCAGTTTAGCTCTATACCCCATTTTTGGATTGGTTTGTTTATTTTTTTGGTGGTTAGCTTCTTGAGTTCTTTATATATTTTGGATATTAGCCCTTTATCAGTTGTGGGGTTAGTGAACATTATTTTCCAATCTGTATGATGCTGATTTGTCTTATTGACTATGTCCTTTGCCTTACAGAAGCTTCCAGTTTCATAAGGTAGAACTATTCCCAATTTTTTGAGTAACAGTCAAATTGATTTCCAAAGTTGTTGTACAGTTTTGCACTACCACCAGCAAGAAGTGTTTCCCTTACTCCACACCATCATGTGCTATCACTTGAGGTTTTTATCTTAGACATTCTGATCAGGGTTTTTTTGATTTGCATTTCCCTGATGATTCAGCACTTTGAACATTTCTTTAAGTGCTTTTTGGCCATTTAAGATTTCTCTATTGAGAATTATCTGTTTAGCTCTTTACCCCAAATTTAATTGGGTTATTTGGGTTTTTGGTGTCTAACTGAGTTCTTTATATATTTGGGATATTAGCCCTCTATCAGTTGTACGGTTGGTGAAGATCCTTTTCCAGTAAGTAGTCTGATAAGTTTCCCAATAAGTAGTATTCTGTGTCCTTTGCAAAATTGTCTTCTAGACCAAGGAGTTCAAGGCTAGTCCCTCTTTTTGTTCTATTGGATTTAGTGTATCTGGTTTTACATTGAAGTCTTTGGTTCACTTGGACTTGAGTTTTGTGCTGGTAATAAATATGGATCTATTTACATTCTTCTACAAGCCAGACATCCAGATAGACCAACACCATTTGTTGAAGATGCTTTCTTTTTTTCCTTTGTATGGTTTTAGCTTCTTTGTCAAAAAAAATCAAGTGTTCATAAATAAGTGTGTTTATTTCATGGTCTTCAATTTGATTCCATTGATCAACCTGTCTGTTCCTATACCCATCCTATGTAGTTTTTATTACTATTGCTCTGTAGTACAGCTTTGAGGTTAGGGATGGTGATACCTCCAGAAGTTCTTTTATTGTTCAAGATTGTTTCAGCTACCTGGGTTTTTTGTTTGTTTGTTGTTTATTTGTTTGTTTTTCCATACAAAGTTGGAATTGCTCTGTCAAAGTCTATAAAGAATTGTGTTAGAATTTTGATGGGAATTGCATCTGTAAATTGCTAAAAAATGGATATAGACTCAGTTCTACATTCTATATTCTATAATGTGACCAGAGAATTTATTGACCTACAAGGCAGGTTAAGGGGCAGGGGATGGGGGCTTATGGACAGGAAACCGGGAAAGGGAATAACATTTGAAATGTAAGTAAAGAGATATAACTAATTTAAAAAATGAAATTACCTGGTTTCGGTGAGATTAAATTTGATTTTATCTTTAGAAATGCAGAGGCAATGTCTGGGGATGTAGCTCAGAAGGTAAGAGTGTTGCTGGGCAAGTATGAGTACTTGAGTTCTAATTCCAGAACTGTAAATGTTGAGCATGGGATTAAACACCTGTAACTGTGCTATTGTAATGGTGTGGGGTGGGACCAGGAGAATTTCAGGGGTTTGCTCATTGCTCACCTAATTTCAAGTTCAATGAAAGACCCTGTATCAAGGAAGTAAGGTGAAGAGCATTTCTCCATGGCCTCCATATGTGCTCCACCATGTATGTTCACATACTTATTTATGTATATACCAAACATACATGCACACATAAATATGCACGCACACAAGCAAACAAACAAGATTCTCTGCGTATTTGGATCATTGGTATAGTATTTGTGCAGCATGTGTAAGACCCAGGCTTTATTATAAGCATCACAAACACACACAACACATATATTATGTATCTCAGTTACTTTTTTTTTTAATTAACTTGAGTGTTTTTTATATACATTTCGAGTGTTATTCCCTTTCCCGGTTTCCGGGCAAACATCCCCCTAATCCCTCTCCCTCCCCTTCTTTATGGGTGTTCCCCTCCCCATCCTCCCCCCATTGCCACCCTCTCCCCAACTGTTGCTATAATAAGATATCATGATCAAAGTGATTTAAAGAATGAAGCGTTTGAGGCTTATAATTTCAAAGGATTAGATTCTGTGATAATCATCATAGCAGGGGGCATAGCAGTAGGCAGGAATAGCACTACAGTAATAACCTGGAGCTCACACTTTACTGAAATTAGAAGCAAAGAAAGAAAGATTAAATGATTCGATTTGAGTCTTTTGAAACCCCAAAGCTCCCCATCAGTGACATACCTCCTCTAACAAGGCCAGTTCTCAAAATCCATTCTGAACAGTTCCAACAATCGGGGACCAAGTATTCAAATATATGAACCTATATGGGCAATTCTCATTCAGACCACTGCATTGTATAAAGACCCATTCATAATATCAGGTATATGATTCCTTTAACATGCTTTAAAACATTTAAAGTGGTAAACCATGAGAAAGAACAACAAAAATTAAAATCAATAACTCAATATAATATATAAATAACCTTCACAATTTCCAAATTAATACCTCAGCAGTTATGTCTGGCATATTTCAGATAGCTTATTTATAAAATGCTAAGCCTCCAGAGTTCAACACTCAAGTTAGAAATAAAACCCAGTTCCTAAACCTGCACTACTGAAATCATGATCCCCTCTGCTGTCAAGTGTGTCTCATGAGCTGAATGAAAGCTTTACTTAACATCTTTGTACATATAACATGGTTAGATACTCCTGTGTAACTTTTGCTATGGCAGTTACCAGAACATACCATAAACTGCTGAGAGATGGCTATCACTGTGACAAGCAATGAAAGAACAACTATTGGTCTCGAACACATTTTATACTTTAGATGAGAATCATGCAAAATAATTAACATATTTCCTACAATATTTGGGCTATCTGAACTCATCATTTTATATATGTTAGTATGACAGAAAGCCTTCAAATAATGTATAAAAGCATTGGTTTTACCTAAACGGGCTCTAAATGGTGACAAATATATTCTGTATGATACAAGGAAGTGGCTTAAGGAAGCTCAGACAATTATTAGAATGTGCAGAATGAGGAAAACTACTACAGTCCTCATTTCAATTCAACAAAGGGCATAAAATATACTAGCCTTGGATTTACCCTTTTAAATTTTGATTTCTAGTGCTGGAATTTTCTGTTCATAAAACTGGACTCCCCGAACCCTTCACTGTTTATATTCTGTTACTTTTTTCAGAAAAGCAAGAACTAGTTAGAAATATACAGAAAGGAAAAGGGGAAAGTGTGTGATGGAACAAGACTGGGGTGAGGGATGACACTTGCTGCAGTGGCAGAGTGATTGGTAGAAATGGCTGGGCCATCACAGGCTTCCTAATCTCAGGGCGATGGGTGTTAGTGCTGCTCCTGCTGCTGCTATCTGCTGCTGCTGCTGCTGCACTGTTTGTTTTCTTTTCTTTTCTTTTTCTCTCCCTAATTCTTCCAACTTTCTTCTAGCACATTTCTCAGATTTATCTCCTTTCTACACACACATATAAAAAACACTGAATGTCTTGTTTTTTTTTTTTTTTTTTTTTTAGTAAAACAGATGGTCACAATTGATGGATTTGTATAACCGTATCAACCCAGAATTTAGAAAATCAAAATATCACAATCTAGGCAACATCATATCAAAATGTCAGATTTCAATTCTAAAAAGAAGAAATCAAAGTGTTCAGAAAAGTACATGCTAACCTCAGCCCATTAAGTTAAGTATTTTCAGATCACTTTTCCAAGAATGAAATACCACTTGATGTGATGTTCAAAGCAGTCTCTCTAAACATGCACCAAAATATGGAACAAACTCTGTAGACCTTGAGCTGATACAAAAGCAAAAAATTACATCTTGTAAAAGTCATGACAGTATAATAATAATAATATTAATACCCTTGCTGCCTGAAAGCTTTAAATGAGTGGGAAAAAGTCCTCATGTAAAAACAACAAAGATAACTTTTTCTCCAAGCAAGAATATCAGACACTGAACTGGATTTCTCCCTTTCTAAGTGCGTGGAATCTGACCGCCAGCTCCCAGAAAGATACCAATTTGCTCTCATAACAAACAAGGATTTATTACTTGTGTCTTTACTTTTTCAAGCTTTCTCTAGTTCTTCTTCTATAAAACACATAACAGAAACCATATAAAGGCTTAACTAAATACATCCTTCTATCTACCAAAGTGTTTCTGTAAACCTATCAGAAACTTACATAAGGCTATGACTCTGAAGCAAAAATCAGTTTTCTGCATACCCAAATTGAATCTAAGCAAATTCCTCCTCTTTTTCCTGACACAAATTTATTCCCAGATCTGAACCCATGATTACATATATAATTCTTGCTACTACTTACTTAAACTAACTCATGGTCGCTAGAAATTTACCAAGTGCCAAGAGATTGTTACAAGTAATTGAACATATCTTGAGGTCCTGATGTATACCAGGAACTGCAAAGTAGGTGTTTAATATTCTTACAAAGAATATTAGTGTTTAATAATCAAATACCTGATAGAGTAGACATTATCAGCCTGATTTTACAGAAAGAGCTTGGGGTTAAAGATATGAGGACATAGTTACCAGTTACCTTTACCTTCGATCTAATTTTTTTCATTTGAAGTGATTTTTATTGGATATTGTATTTATTTAAATTTTAAACATTATCCCCTTTCCCAATTTTCCCTCCAGAAACACCCTATCCCATCCTGCCTCTCCCTGCTTCTATGGGAGTGCTCCCCCACCCACCCACCAACTCCCACCCTGGCATCCCCTGCACTGGGGCATGAAGCTTTCCCAGGACCAAGTCCTCTCCTCCCACTGATGCCCATCTGCTACATATGCAACTGGAGCCATGGGTCTCTCCATGTTGGTTGGTAGTTTAGTCCTATCTTTATGTATCCACTCCTGAGCACAAAAGTTATCTTTGCCCACCAGTTACCAAGCTAAGGCCTGGTAGGCCTGGTTTGCTATAAAAGGGACTGTTTAGCCTCTCTTCTCTCTCTGCCCCTTCTCTGTCTTTGACCCTTCACTCTCTTTCACCCTTTCTCCCTCTCCCTTACTCTTCCCCACTCTCCATGTTCCCAGCAACTGTGCTCTCTCTCCCTCCCTCCCTCCCCCTCCTCTCTTCCTCCCTCTCTCTCTCTCTCTCTCTCTCTCTCTCTCTCTCTCTCTCTCTGCTCTCTGTCCCTCGCCTTTCTTTCTCTACTCTTCTCAACTCCACTTCCCATGCTCCCAAATAAACTCTATTCTATACTGCACCAATCCTCCTAGGCTGGTACCTTTGGTGGTGGTGGTGGGGCTCAGCATGGGTCCACTGAGATACCCCCTCCCACTGCACCATAACATCATTGGCTTTATAAAACATATCAAAAGATGCCCCAACATATAAAAAAGACACGTGCTCCACTATGTTCATCGCAGCCTTATTCATAATAGCCAGAAGCTGGAAAGAACCCAGATGCCCTTCAACAGAGGAATGGATACAGAAAATGTGGTACATCTACACAATGGAATATTACTCAGCCATCAAAAAACAATGACTTTGTGAAATTCAGAGGCAAATGGTTGGAACTGAAACTATCATCCTGAGGAGCTAACCTAATCACAGAAAGACATACATGGTATGTAATCATTGATAAGTGGCTATTAGCCCAAATGCTTGAATTACCCTAGATGCCTAGAACAAATGAAACTCAAGACGGATGATCAAAATGTGAATGCAGATCGCCCTGAGAGACACAGCCAGAATACAGCAAATACAGAGGCATGAGCCAGCAGGAAACCACTGAACTGAGAACAGGACCCCTGTTGAAGGAATCAGAGAAAGAACTGGAAGAGCTGAAGGAGCCAAGACCCCATATGTACAGCAATGCCAACCAACCAGAGCTTCCAGGGACTAAGCCACCACCCAAAGACTATACATGGACTGACCCTGACTCTGACCCTCCGTAGGTTGCAATGAATATCCTAGTAAGAGCACCAGTGGAAGGGGAAGCCCTGGGTCCTGCTAAGACTGAACCCCTAGTGAACTAGACTGTTGGGGAGAGGGCAGCAATGGGGGGGGCTGAGGGGAACACCATAAGGAAGGGAGGGGGAGGGATGTTTGCCCGAAACCGGAAAGGAATAACACCAAATGTATATAAGAAATACCAAGTTAATAATAATAAAAAAAAATCATATCATGAGCAATACCTTGCTCTATTTGTGTGTGTTGGGGGGATGGGTGTTAGAAGTTCCTAAACTGGGGTTGGGGATTTAGCTCAGCGGTAGTGTGCTTGCCTAGCAAGCACAAGGTCCTGGGTTCGTCCTCGGCTCCGAAAAAAAAAAAAAATTGCAAAAGAGAAGTTCCTAAACTTAGAACTTCTAACTAGAACTGAAGGTTGTATCACTAGAGAGGAAAGTGGCCAAGAAACACCCTGCAAGCAATAGTTAATCTCACTCCATATACCACCTCCCACAGCACCTTCATTGTATAGTAGCGTAGACAGCAGGTGCTTTCTCTTGGGGTCCATAAAGGCCATCCTTGCAATCATCTTAATGCTGAAAAAAATTGTAGGAAACAAAAAAACATGTGTTTAAGTTGGCAAATTGCTGAAGATATCCAGATATTAAACAGATACAGTTAAACCTGAATATGTAGCTTTAATATAATTCCATGAATGGTAATCTTACTAGTTACATGCTCTTAGAGATTTTGTTTTTTTAGCTCTACTTTTAATAAAGTGTTTCAGCCTCTATCTCTAGACTGGCAGAAGTCTCATTTTCTCAATCACTGTGTTACAATAGTTTTGTGGAAAAAAGTTTGGTGCTCCATCAGTTTCATTGATTATAAAATTACTAAAACTGCAGATGCTTATACAACCAACTCATTTTATCTAGTACTTATATAGAAATATTTCATTTATTTTCTTAGCTATAATTTGTGTAGTATAATCCTTAACAAACAGCAAAACAATTTGTTCTTTTGCCACAGAGGAGATGGCTAAAGAGATGGTCAATTACAAGCTAACCAACTGTACTATTGTGATTTCTAAATTATTTTATTTAATCACAATGTTTATTATCTTTTCCTTTATAACAATTAAAAATTAGTTGTATGGGGGAAATGCAATATTCCCCTACAATCTGACAGAAATATAGTGAAAACAAGGTTAACACCACAAATTTAAAAAGGATCTACTAACAAGCTTTAGACAACAATGTGCAGCCAGCCTGGCAATAAACTCGTGAATCCTGTCATCATAAGGCAGATATAGCAATCTTCCTGAAGCAAATTCTATGACTCTTGGAGTCATGCAAAACCAAACCTTCCAGAAACCAAGGATGTGTTGCAAGGTTCTTAAGAGGTGCCTAATCTTGAAAATGGCATCTTTGACCTAAGTATGTTTATATTTTAGATCATCTACCTATCATAAACACCATTTAACTTTATTGATAAAGCCACTCTATTATAAACAAGCTACTCTTTGATGCACTAACCCTGATGAACAGCCTGTTGAAATGTTGATCAAGGCCCAAGGAGCCAGAAATGCTTCTTCGAAGAACCTGGAAGAATCATATGTTCTGAGGCAACTAAGACAAGCCAGGGTGGGATTGTTCTTAAAACAGACACTAATGTGATTCTCAAACTAACCTCTCCTTTGCAAGTAAATTCCCACTGCTTTAAAGTAAAATAGTTTTAGGTAAATTACAGATATTACATGTGTGCTTCTTTTCCTTGTATTTGAATTATGACCTTTTATTTTCCATATATTGCAATGTCCATGTCCTACAATAATGGTTGTTGTGGAAAACTAAAATAGTTTTTAAACGTAGATAAAAGACAAATTCCATTTTCTACAAGTTATATGGTTATTATCCAAAATTAGTAATTTTTTCAACATTTATTAAAAGCCTTGCCAGGGTAACAAGGAGACAAGCTTTGTATCCTCTATGGAAAAGGGGTTAAAGTGTTTCTAGATGTGGTATACTTGCTAAGAAAATTTGAAGTACTAAGATGAGTTTTGCTTTAAAAACATAATGGGTTTTGGTCACATAGGCAAATCTCTCCCATTCTCTAAGCTGTGTTGGCTCAAAGAGTGATGAAATGATTTGGACTATACCTACAGAAACTTGGCAGTCAATATTTTTCTTGGAGAATGTGTTTCCTTCCTTTGATCATCACTTTGGTTTTCCACTTGAGTGGAAGCAAATAAACCATGATTGAAGAAACTCTTACTCAAAATCAATCTTGGGGCAGCCTCTGTGATGTTGTTAGAAAGACAGACCCTACAGCTTGCATCATATAAGGCACTCAAAGGATCGTGGATGTCACATGTGAGCTTTAACCAGTCCCAGGTGACAAGAAGCACACCAAAGGTGAGAGGTTTAACCTGAACATTGTTCTGTCTCTTCACTGTCAAATCAAGCCTGGCTGAAAAGCTAACTGTTTAAAATTATTGGGTTAAAAAATGCTTGTTCTTATATAATAAAAAGAATAAAACTGAAAAGGGCTATAGGGTTTCAAAGAAATCAGTGTGAACAGGGATTATGTGCTCAGTAAAGTATATGTGAAAAACCTAGAAAAAGTCATTGCACAAAAAGAAAGAGATTAGCTGTCCTCAGGAATCAGCAAGCACACAGAGAGGCATCTCCATTCCTGACTGTTGTATTCTTTAAAAAAGAAAGGGAAGCTAAGGATATGTTTGGTAAAGACTTGGTATGATGATGTGGAAGGTGGTGTCTCTGTGGGCCCATGCTGAGGTATCTCTTCTCCCTGAGTAGAATAGAGGTTTATGTAGGACACGGGGAGGGGAACTGAGGGCATGAGAGAGAGAGAGAGAGAGAGAGAGAGAGAGAGAGAGAGAGAGAGAGAGAGAGAGAGAGAGATATGTAGAGGCCAGCTATGAATACCTGGATAGGGGGTTAGGGGGGAGGGGGAATAGAGAGTGAAGGGATGGGGAAAGAGGGAAAAGAGTAAAGCAAGAGAGCAAGAGAGAGGAGACAGCAAGCAGCCCCTTTTATACTGAGTCAGGCATACATGGCTATTGCCAGCTAACTCTGGGGCAGAGCCTAGAAGAAATGCTGACACTGGCCCTCATAGTAATGGTCAAGTAGATCCTCTCTATTCCTGAAGACCAGAGACTAATTCAACTTAGTTAAAAATAATAGCAAATTATTTGTCAAGTGCTTGCTGATTCCTGCACTTGCTCGGTTTATTTACATTTTTATTTCCTTGCTTATTTATTTATTTTAGCTACTTACTTATTGTGGGTAGTTGTAAATGTCTCACTGTGTGAATGGAGGCCAGAGGTTGAAATCAGGTGTCTTCTATTAATTGCTCTCCACCTTGCCTTTTGAGGCAGCTTCTCTCACTGAGCCTGGAACCCATTTAATAGTTAGATTGTCTGGCCACAGTTCTGAGCATCCTGTCTTTACCTTCCAGAGCTGGGGATATAACCATGCATCTCACCATCATGACCAGCTTTTAGGGTGAGCTATTGGGATCCAAACCCATATCTTTATGCTTGCTCAGCAAGCAATTAACCAACTGAGTCATCTTCCCAGGCCCTAGTTAAATCAATATTTTAAAACTTGAAAACAATCTATTCCATATGATTTAAAAGCAGGAAAGGCTTTTACATTGATCACAAGGCAATCCAAAATAAGCTACATACTTCATACTTGATTTATTGGATTTAAACTGTTTCAGAAACTAGATGCAATGATTTGATATTATCAGAATCATTTTAAATTGTTGTTTTTAATGGTTTAAATATTAATCATAAAAACAGTGAGAGAAAGCCTAAATTTCTGAAAAGAAACATTTATTCTGGAATAAAATGTGTTTTAAATGTCTACTGACTCCAAGGCTATTCTATTTAAATGTAATACAATTACTCAACTAATTTAATATGAACTTTGCAAAACACTGTTTAATTTTTAAAATTTGGAATAATCATCAATACAATAATGTAAAACACCATAATTTACTATGTTCAAGCAGCAGTTAATGTTAAATTGTGTGCTTTTCTCAGTAATTAAGGCTATATCCTTCTGCCCAGTCCTTTCTGCTCTGGGACAGACTGTTAGCTAGTCTGCATCCTGGAAGATGTTCTATCCTAAGGCATACCAGACGGTCCAGGGCACTCAGAGAATTTGTAAGAACACTCTTGAAGTCCCCACAGCTGCCACTGGGAGCCTAGTGAACTTGGGGACTCATCATACCCCCAAACCCTTACCTGCTGAATATCACTCCCCTTCTCACCTGGTCTTTCTGCTGGGAGAGATTTCTAGCAAGTCTGCTCCCCAGAAGACATATCCTGAGGCAGACCAGAAGAGCCATTGCACTCAGAGCATTTGATACCACATCCTGAGGCATCCCGGATCTGCTGTATGCAGAGCATCGGACACCACAGCTTGAAGGTATCCCAGGAGTTCCTCTGTACACAGGGCAATTGGACAACAGTCACCACAGTCTGAAGACGTCCTGGGGACTCTTTGGCATGCAGTGCAACTGACCCAAAGGACTGAAAGCCTCCCTGGAGTTCTGATGCACACAAGAAAACAGAAACCACAGTCCTGTCTGTGCACCTGCATCCCCGCACCCCTACCCAACAGTTTCACACAGGACAACAGTTTGACTGCCCTTCTGAAGACCCAACAGTCTGAAGGTCTCAAAGGAGGTCTACTGTAGCCAGGGCAACAAATCAGCTGCTTCTCTGCCCCTCTGAATACCCTCCAGTTGGAAAGCCCCACAGGAGGTCTGCTACAGCCAGGGCCATAGGCCTACCAGGAGACTTGTTGCAAACCAGGGAAAAAAGAGGCAGACTCAAGACAGTCACCCATACCTGCTATTGATTTAACCAAATTAACAAAATCAGACATGAAAAGGGAGACATAATAACTAAAATGGGGGAAATTAAAAAAATCATCAGATCCTACCACAAAAGCCTATACTCAACAAAACTGTAAAATCTAGATGAAATAGATGGTTTTCTAGACAGATACCATACTCCAAAGTTAAATCAATAGCAGGTAAACTATCTAAACAGGTCCATATCCTATAAGGAATTAGAAGAAGTCATTAAAAACCTCCCAACTAAAAAAGCCCAGGGCCAGATGGATTTAGTTCAGAATTCTATCAGACCTTCAAAGAAGACCTAATACCAATATTCCCCAAATATTCCATAAAAGAGAAACAGAATGAACACTACCTAATTAATTCTATGAAGCCACAATTATTCTGATACCTAAGTCACACAAGGACCCAACCAAAAAAAGAACTTCAGTCCAATCTTGCTTATGAATATCAATGCAAAAATAATCAATAAAATTCTTGCAAACCGAATCCAAAAACACATCAAAACCATCATTCACCATGACCAAGTAGGATTCATCCCAGGATTGCAAAGGCTAGTTCAATATACAAAAATCCACTAATATGATCCACCATATAAACAAACTCAGAAAAAATCTCACATAATCATCTCCTTAGATGCAGAAAAAAATTTGACAAAATACAACACTCCTTCATGTTAAACATATTGGAGAGATCAGGAATTCAAGGCCCATACCAGAACATAATAAAAGTGATTTACTGTAAACCAACAGCCAATATCAAATTAAATGGAGAGATACATGAAGCAGTCCCACCAAAAATCAGGAACAGGGATGCCCACTCTCCCCATAGCTATTCAATAAAGTACTCAAAATGCTAGCTAGAACAATAAGAAACAAAAAGAGAATTTATAATTCTGGACCAGCAAGTCTATGGGAGATGAGGGAACCAACAAATACTGCTAACTGACAATTCTCAATATCAGTAGTCTGCATTCCCCAGTAAATACAGCACTGATTACTATTGACAGAATGGATATGAAAACAGGATCCATCCTTCCGCTGTATCCAAAAAATACAACTTAACATCAAGGATAGCTATCACCTCAGGGCAAAAGGATAGACAACTATTTCAAGCAAATGGACCCAAGAAGCGAGCAGGTATAACCATTTTAATATCTGACAAAATAGATTCCAAATCAAAACAAGCTAGAAGAGATAAGGAAACGCTACATACTAATCAAAAGAAAAATTCACCATACAGCATTGAAATTCACAGCCAGAATACAAAAATAGAGGCGGGAATGCCAGCAGCAAACCACTGAACTGAGAATGGACCCCTGCTGAAGAATCAGAAAAGAACTGAAGAGCTTGAAGGGCTCAGACCCCATATACAATGCCAAGCAACCAGAGCTTCCAGGGGACTAAGCCACTACCTAAAGACTATACATGGACTGACCTGGACTCTGACCTCATAGGTAGCAATGAATATCCTAGTAAGAGCACCAGTGGAGGGAAGCCCTTCCTTAACCCCCAATAGACTGTGGGGGAGGGCGCAATGGGGAGGTTGGGAGGAACACCCATAAGGAAGGGGGGGAGGGGGATGTTTGCAAACCGGAAGGAATAACACCAAAATGTATATAGAAATATTCAATAAAAAAAAAAGAAGAAGTCTTAGCTGAAAATGTATATATGTATGCTAAAAAAAAGAAAGAAATTCTTAAAATCTATGCAACAATGACATTCAGTTCATGAAAGAATTACTACCACAGCTTAAGTCACAAGCTGACTCTTTCGCGCACTGTTAGAGTGGGACAGTTCAATGCCCTAGTATCGCCAATAAAAAAACTAAATAAATAAAGAGAGAAATACAGAAGCTAACTATGGTGATAAACTAAATGGACCTAACAGATATTTACAGAATGTATCATAAGAATACAAAAGAATATACATTCTTCACAGAAACTTGTGTTATTTTCTCCAAAACTGAACATATACTGGAACACAAAGCAAGACTCAAGAGACACAAGAAAATTGAAATAGACCCCTATATCCTAGTGAATTGACATAGATTAAAACTGCATATCAACAACAGAAAGCATACAGTGTTGTAGAAACTAAACAACTCGTTACTGAATCAAAAGTGGGTCAAGGCAGAAATTAAGAAATTAAAGACTTCCTAGAATAGAATTAAAATGAAATCACTATATACTCAAACTGCTGGAATAATGATGGTGGTTCTAAGGTGGAAAATCCCAAAAGGAGTGGACAGCAAGAAATAATCAAATTCAGGAAAGAAACCAATTAAAATTTAACAACAAAACAATACAAAGAGGCAATGAAACAATGAAGTACTTCTTTCGGAAAATCAAGAAGATTAACAAACCCTTAGCCAAATTAAACAAAAAGACAGAGAAATGATATCTAAACCAACAAATTAAACACAAAAAGAGAAAACTAGCAGTAGACCATGAGGAAATCCAGAGAATCATAAGGACATACTTTAAAAGTTTATACTTCACCAAAAGTCTATACTTTTCTCAATACATACCACATTGATAAAGTTAAATCAAGATCAGATAAGCAATTTAAGCATACTTATAAACACTGATGAAGTAGAAGTAGTAATTACAATTCTTCACATCAGACCAAGGCCCAATATCAATATCAATGGTCTGCACTTCCCCAATAAATAAATCACTGATCACTATTGATGGAATGTAAATGGAAACAGGATCCAACCTTCTGATGTATCCAAAATAAATAAATAAATAAACCCCTTACATCAAGGATAGCCACTACCTAAGGGCAAGGAGATGGAAAATATATTTCAAGCAAATGGACACAAGAAGCAAGCTGGTATAGTCATCTTAATATCTGACAAAATAGACCTACCAGATGGTTTTAACACAGAATTCTATTGCTTTCCAAGAAAAGTCAATACCAACATTCCTTAACTTGTTTCAAATATAGAAACAGAAGAGCATTGCCCAATTTGTTTTATGAGAACACAGTTAACATTGGTACCCAAATCACATAAAGATTCAACAACCAAAAAAGGCAATAACAAACCAATTTCCCTTGTGAAAGGATGAAAAAAATCTCAGTAAAATACTTGCAAACCAAATCCAAAAATTCTTCAAATAGATCATCCACCATGATTAAATAGTTGGTATCCAAGAGATGCAGGGATAATTCAACATAGATAATTTCATAAGTGTAATCTGTCATATAAACACAACAAAATAAAAAATGTTCATCTCTTTCAGAAAAGGCCTTTGACAAAATCTAACACCCTTTTTGGATAAATGTCCAGGAGAAATGAGGGATACAAGGGATATGCTTCAACATCAAAAAGGCACTTACAGTAAGCCCTCAGTTAACATCAACATAAATGGAGAGAAACTCAAGAAATTCCACTAAAATCCAGAACAAGACAAGGTTGTCCACTCTCTCTATACCTATTCAATGTAGTGCTTGATGTCTTAACTTGAGCATTAAGATCAAGTGAATAGAGATAGGATGGGGAGAAGTAAAAGTATCTTGAAGAACAAAAAGTATCTTTGTTTTCAGACAATTTAATAGTATACATACATGACCCTAACATTTCTACCAGGAATCTCCTGTAGCTGAAGAATTAGTAGTTGTCTTTCTATATACAAATAAGAGTGGACTGAGAAATAAATCAGGGAAATAATACCTTTCACAGTAGCCTCCATTAATAAGAAATACCTTAGGAAAACTCAAATCAAGCAAGTGTAGGCCCTGTATAATAAAAATTTTAAGATATTGAAGGAGATATTGGAAGAGAGAAATATCCCCCAAGCTCATGGATCAGTAGAATTGGTATAGTAAAAATAGCCATCCTTTAAAAGGATCAATCTGTGGATCCAATGCAATCCCCATCAAAATCCCAACATGATTATACACAGAAATAGAAAGGAACAATTTTAAGCATCATGTGGAAACACAGAAATCACTCTTGAGTTATAGAAGAACTGTTGGAGGTATCAGCATCCGCAATCTCAAACTGTACTACAGAACTGTGGTAATAAAAATAGCACGGTATTAACACAAATTCAGCCATTTGATCAACAAAATAGAATTGAGCAATAAGTTCACACACCTATGAATACCTGAATTTTTATAAAGAAGTGGAAAATATATACTGGAAAAAAAGACAGCATCTTCAGCAAATGGAGCTGATCAAATTGGATGGCTGAAAGTAAGAGTGAAATAAATCCAAACTTATGACCCTGCACAAAACTCAACTCCAAATGGATCAAGGGCCTCGACATAAAACCAGATAAACTGCACCTGATAGAAGAGATAAAATAGTTTTTTAGGTTATTGCCACAGAAAAACACATTCTGAACAGAACACTAATAGCACATGTACAAAGATTACCACTTACTAAGTAGGGCCTCACGAAACTGAAAATCTTCTGTACTATAAAGGACACCATCATTAACTCAGTGGCAGGCTACAGAATGGGGAAAGATGTTTGCCAACTGTACATCTAATAAGGAGCTAATATCCAAAATATATGAAGAACTCAAAAAAATGGACATTAAGAGAATAAGTAACCCAATTAAAAACTAGAATATAGATTTAAACAGAATTTTCAGAAGAGGAGATTCAAATTGTTAAGAAGCACTTAAAGAACTGTTCAACATGCTTATCCATCAGAGAAATGCTAATCAAAATTACTTTAAGATTTCATCTTGCTGCCCCTAGAGGTATTACAGGTGTGGCTTCTATGTCACATGTACATCATTAGGTGACAGAGAGGCTATGTCACACTCAGTGTTCTAATCTGTAAGCATCTGAATTATTAGTAGCCTAACATTCCCCGAAAAGGAAGTGAGCCCGAGACAACCACCAGTCAGGGGCACTGGTCCTGGGTTGGGAGATAGACTGAGATGACAACCAGTCTGGTGCCACCCAGACCCAGATGGACTCCCAGGGAGACTAGAAGAACCCATTATGGCTCTGGGATCCAGGGATAGAGTGAGCCCAAAACAGACACCCTTGTGTAGGTCAGTCGACAGGTCCAGTGAAGAATGAGCCTGAGAGGACCACCAGACCAGCACCAGGGTGTCCAGACAGGGAGCTATCCTGAGATGACTATGAGTCCTGCAATAACACAGGTGGGAAAGATGGTGATGGTGGAGGTGAAGGGCAGACCATGCCCAATATGACCTCTGCTCAGTGCTGTAATGCATAAGTGGTGCATTTCACTTCTGAGACTACTCCTGAAACAGTCCCCAGACACCACTAGGCAAAGGAGCAAGTAAGTGTTGGAGAAATGGAAAAGAGAAAGAAACAGAAAAATCGTGCAGGCACAATGAAAAGAGGCAGAAACAGAGGCTCGAGTGGAAGTGAGGAACAAGACTGATGTGAGTAGCCAGGGATGCCACCTAGGTCCATGGTGGAGTCCTGGCCCATTCTGCCACTGAGGGCCATGTCTGGGTCTGTGGACCCACAGCAGCAGAGGTCAGTTACCACCAAAGGCTAGGCAGATGACCCTGGTTTGGACTGCTGTCCCAGGGACACGATATCTCAGCAGCTGTGCTGCTGAATTGGTCTTACCCCTCACCGAGGACTCTTGGGAGAGCTGGCCCTGGGGACAGACTAGGAGAGCTGATCCCATCCCTATTAAGCTGAGGTACTCTGAAAAGTAGGCCGGTTGTCCCAGATATGAGCACCACAGGAGAGATGTACTGGCCACTAGTCTCTCATTCAGCAGCATGGATGAGGGCAAAATATCCTGTCCCTCTTCCCCTTCACCACCTGTGGCAGGTAAAAGACCTTGCCCAAGGGTCACAAGAGTAGGAGACACCCCTGACCCCCAACACACACGAACACACACACACACACACACACACACACACACACACACACACACACACACAGAGTTTACTACTTACAGTACTTGGAATAGTAGACCCTGCATTTCACCTGGGCAGCAGAATAGAGCTGACTCTGTGGTGAGGGCATGGGTGAGCCGTCCCGAGGGCATGCATGTAGGAAAGCTAGTCTTGATGTAACTATCAGAACAAGGAGATCCTCAAGCACTTGTCTCACCGAGGCAACTGATCCCTGAGGCAGGGAGTGAGTGCTGGAGTCCAGCTCCGCAGTAGAGTTTCAAAGACTCAACAGCATAGATGTGGTGTCTATTCAGGGAAACTCGAATAGCTTCTGTATTTATTTCACTTCAAAGTGTGTTTCAAGTTTTACTTCTTCAAACATGTTCTAAGAAAAAAAAACAGACTATAACTCTCTTCTTTTTTCCCCAGTTTTAACCTTATGGGCATGTATCTCTGTGATTTTATGTGGAGATCCATTTTGTCTGAGTTTAACAGTATTTTTTTCTGTCCTCCACAACCATGACCATTAAGATGTTTTGTACTTAGATGCTGACCAACCTTTTCTGTTTTCTAACTGCTTGAGGTTTTGGCATCTGCACAGATGAGTTCCTTGTTCCTGAACTAATGTCTTCGTGTTCATATGTATTCACAATTTCTGACAATTCTTGCCAGTTGAACCAGCACCATTTGTTGAAAACAAAGCGCTGTCTTTCTTCCACTGGGATCATTTTCAAGTTCCAGTTCTTGGGCATAAGCTCAAAAGATGCTTCACCCTACTATACAGAAGATCTTGATCAACCATGTTCATTGATGCTCTATTCATAACAGCCATAAATTGGAAACAACTTAGATGTCTGTCAGCAGATAAATGGATAAAGAAAATGTGCTAAATTTAAAAAGTGGACTATTATTCAGTAACTTAAAAATGAAGTCATGAAAATTGCATACAAATAGATTGAACTAGAAAAAAATCTGCACCAATTTCTACTTATGAGGGATGCAGTGTTTTAATCAATCTATATAGCCACAGAGATTAGTCAGATAGTAAGAAACTAGAGGGGAAGGGTATCTCTCAATAGGAAGGGTAAATAGAACGGGTAGGTATAAATGAATGAGGGGTGACCATAATGGGAAAATCAGAGAAGGGGATGAAAGACAAAGTGCGTGATTCAAGATATTTAGTGACAGTTGAAACTAAGAACCTTTTGAGGATTCATATGGAAAACCTAACAGAGTAGAAGCTACAGACAATATATGCATATATGAAGGGAATCTACATGAAATCAGAAAATAACAGAGGAGACAGAGCTTTTTGCTATTCTGTGTTTTTATCTAATTGAGTTGTTTCAAACACCTTAGGATATTTTATTCAAATATGATAGCCCTTTCTAATTCTACATAACTCACTAAACAAAGAGAAGAATTGATGTTACCAACCCAGCTAGAATTTTGATCTACAAAAGTGTAACATGGGAAGAATACATTGCAATGGTACAAATCCTAGATTGCTTTTGATTTGAGGTGGCCAATAAGATGGAATGCTCATCCAGTGCTTTGTAGGCCAAAAATTTTGCCATATTAAAACCAAATCCTATTCTGCTAAGAAAGTTAAATCCATGACCATTTTGGAGGAACAAATACAGAGACTTTCAGCAGACTTCTGAGATCTTCACATTCCCTCAAATTTCTTCAGGAATCAGGAACCCTGATGTTCTTACCAAGAAAGCAAGGCCCTCTAAATTAATAGGATCAAATACACATATGAACTCACAGACACTGAAACAGCATACACAGGCCCTACCCAAGTCTGCAATAAATGAGATCCTAGAGCTGAAAGGAGATATGGACTCATGTCCCTATCCCTAACCCAGTCTCTTGACTCCACTTGCAAACAACAACAACAGAAAATATGATCTTTAAAAGAATCTCAAATGGAAAACAAACAAGCATTTTTTTTATTTACATTTTAAATGTTATCCAATTTCCTGGTTTCCCGTCCAGAAACCTGCTATCACCCCCCCACCCTGCTGGAGGGTGTCATTCCCCTACCACATCCCTCCTGACATTCCCCTTTTCTCAAGGGCCTGCTTATCCCAACAAGGACATTTGAGTAGAGGAAGGCTACTGATTTGTTTCTCTGAGTTAATTTTATACCCAGCCACTTTGCCATGAAGTTGTTTATCAGGCTTAGTTTTTAGTTCTCTCTGGTCAAACTAGTTTGCGATAGATTTAAAAAAAAACTCCTCCAGAAGAAAGAGACTGAGCTGTGATGGGAAACTTGTACTTTCATGGACTATGGAGTTGAATTTGAAAAAGAAAATCAAGTCATACAGATCTCAGTTTCATTTTTCAAATCCTAGACACATCAAGACTTCAGTTAGCATATTCCGAAACCAATAAGAGCAGCAAGGTATTTTTCTTTTTCTTTTTCTTGAAAATAGATTAGTTTTTTATAGAATATATTCTGATTATAGGTTCCCCTATCCCTCTCCTCCTAGTTCCTCCCACCTCCTCTACTATTCAGTACCTTTTGTTCCCTCCTTAGAAAACAAACAGCTATATTAGAAATAAATAAAATATGTAGAGAAACCTTTTTATTTCAGGTTACAGCCTACAATGTTCTCTGGGCTTGACACAAAATGGAGAGCTTCTTTTTCTAGCAGGGCTTCCTCCTCTCTCTCTGAACTTACTTGAGGAGCCTGACCCCCATACCCTCTACCTAGAGAAGGTTGAGTAGTTCTTCGCAAACTACAAGCTCTACTTCCTCTTTAAATGTAAGAGGCTGCCTAGAAAGTATGTGGGATTCCTGGCTGCCTCTCCATGCAAATGCGACATTCACAGTACTTTAAACTCCAGCCAATGATAATATTCACCCTGCAAACTCTTTCCTGCTCTCCAAAGTTCATATATAACCCTTGTCTACCCTAAATAAGGTGTGTGTACACAAGCTGATTCATTGAAGATTATCTAAGACAGCTGTTTTCTTGAGTGCCATGTCAAACAGCTGTAACACTAAAACTCTGAGACGCTCCATCAACCTGACCCCCCACACCCACCCACACACACTCTAAACATTCCTGGATCCTGCAGACCTCACCTGCTCTGGGCTCTGACTCATACTTCCAGCCTGGTATGCAGCATTGTCTGAACACCCTGAGGGAGAAAGCTGGCACCCACAAAACCAGAAATACAATTTTTAAAAGAATCAGTATAGGCAAAAAAAAAAAAAAAACCCAAAACACCAAAAACAAAAAGAAAAAGAAAACCCAACGCAAACAAAAACCCAAACCAAACCAAACAGGAAAAGGCAAAAGAAATACACATAGACATGGAGAACGTTTGCATACCCAGAAACCATAATATAGGTGTAATTAACCTATAGGGTTAAAAAATGCCCTGATGACATTATGAACAAAAGACCTCCAAGGATGTCATTGAGTTTGTTTCTCTTGGCCATCTTCTATTGGGCACAGAACCTATCCTTAAGAGTGGTTTGTTTGTAACTATTACAAATAATATAAAATACCTTGATGTGACTCTAACCAAGCAAATGTAAGATCTATATGACAAGAACTTCAAGGCTCTGAAGAAAGAAACTGAAGAAGATCTCAGAAGGCAGAAAGATCTCCCATCTTCATGGATTGGTATGATTAATATAGAAAAAATGGCCATCTTTCAGAAAGCAATCTACACAGATTCAATGCAATCCCCATCAAAATTCCAACTCAATTCTTCATAAAATTAGAAAGAGCAATTTGAAAATTCATTTGGTGTAATAAAAAACACAGAATAGCAAAAACTATCCTCAACAATAAAAGGACTTCTGGGGTAATCACCATCCCTGACCTCAAGCAGTACTACAGAACAATAGTGGTAAAAACTGTATGGTATTGGTACAGAGACAGGTAGATAGATAATGGAATAGAATTGAAGACCCAGAAATGAACCCACACACCTATGGTCACTTGATCTTTGACAAAGGAGATAAAACTATCCAGTGGAAAAAAGACAGCGTTTTCAACAAATGGTGCTGGTTCAACTGGAGGTCAGCATGTAGAAGAATGCAAATCGATCCATTCTTACTGCCCTGTACATCAATTCTAAGTAAATCAAGGATCTCCACATAAAACCAGATACACTCAAACTAAAAGAAGAGAAAGGGGGCAAGAGTCTTGAACACATGGGCGCGTGGGAAAATTTCCTGAATAGAACACCAGTGGCATATGCTCTGAGATCAAGAATTGACAAATTGATCTTCTGTAAGGCAAGAACACTGTCAATAGGACAAAATGGCAACCAATAGATTAGGAAAACATCTTTACTAATCCTACATCTGATAGAGGGATAATATCCAAAATGTACAAAGAACTAAAGAACTTAGACTCCAGACAGCCAAATAACCCTATTAAAAATGGGCCACAGAGCCAAACAAAGAATTCTCAGCTAAGGAATATCAAATGGATGAGAAACACCTAAAGAAATGTTCAACATCCTTAGTCATCAGGGAAATGCAAATCAAAACAACCCTGAGATTCTACCTCAAACTAGTCAGAATGTCTAAGATAAAAACTCAGGTGACAACAGATGCTGGCAAGGAGAAAGAGGAACAGTCTTTCACTGTTGGTGGGATTGCAAACTGGGACAACCACTCTAGAAATCAGTCTGGAGGTTCTTCAGAAAATTGGACATTGCACTACCTGAAGACCCAGCTATATCATTTCTGAGCATATACTCAAAAGATTCTCCAACATACAACAAAGACACATGTTACACTATATTTATAGCAGCCTTATTTATAATAGGCAGAAGCTGGAAAGAACCCAGATGCCCTTCAACAGAGGAATGGATACAGAAAATGAGGTACATCTATACAATGGAGTCCTCCTCAGTTATCAAAAACAATGACTTCATGAAATTCATAGGCAAATGGATGGAAATAGAAAATATCATTCCGAGTGAGGTAACCCTATCACAGAAAAGCACATACTGATATGTGGATAATAGCAGAAAAGCTCAAATTACCCAAGATACAATCCCCAGACCACATGAAGCTCAAGAAGAAGGATGACCAAAGTGCAGATGCTTCACTCCTTCTTAATAGAGGAAAGAAAAATATTCATAGGAGGGAATATGGAGACAAAGTTTTGAGCAGAGACTGAAGAAATGGCCATTCTGGGCCTGCCCCACATGGACATACAGCCACCAAAACTAGATAATACTGATGAAGCTAAGAAGTGCTTTGCTGACCGGAGCCTGACATAGCTGTCTCCTAAGAGGCACAGTCAGAGCATGTCAGATACAGAGGCAAATGCTAGCAGCAAACTATTGAACTGAGAATGGGGTCCCAGTTGGACGAATTACAGAAAGGATTGAAGGAGCTGAAGGGGCTTGCAACCCCATAAGAACAACAATACCAACTAACCAGAGATCCCAGGCACTAAACCACTACCCATGGACAGATCCATGGCTTCAACTGCAGATATAGCATAGAATGGCCTTGTTGGGCACCAATGAAAGGAAAAGCCCCTGGTCCTGCCAGGGCTGAACCTCCCCAAATGTCAGGGCAGCGGGAAGTGGGGGTGGCTGGGGAGGGGAAACACCTTTATAGAAGAAGGGGAGAGGCAAAGGATAGGGGACTTATGGCCAGGAAACCAAAAAAGGTAATAACATTTTAAACATACAGTAATTATTGCAAAATATATGTACTTTAGCCTGGATACAATCTTGTAAACTTTTAAGATGTAACAATTAAATCAGATTAACATGCAAAATATTCTAAACAAGAAAAAACAAAGACAATGCATTTAAAAGATGAGACGTGGCCCCCAAAACTGTAGCAAATATGAATGATACTATTCCAAAAGTTTTCTTCCATAGTCACATGAACTTACAATATAATCTTTTCTTGAGAACTAAAGTTAAAAATTTCTACTTTGTTGGAAGACAAAGTCACAGCCCTATGACGAATATGTTCCTTTCTAGATGAACAAATAAGCAGTGAAAGTTCAATAACTATCTTTGAATAATATAAAATCAAAATTAACAAAATAACAGACACTTCCAGCCTTATCCTAAATAAATTTTCTTGGAAAAGAATCATTTCCCAGTCGTGCATCTTGCCTGTACACTCAGGTTACAGGACCCTTATTTTTCCATTCTTCCTCATTCTCTGATATCTAAGGACCAGAAAAATCTCAGAAGCCTATATTTTGCCTTCACCCACGAGCCACATTCTGACCACTGTCAGGGTAGATTAGTGTCTGACACATGACACACTTGCAGAAATATACAAATTTTACCATGAGTCTCATAGGAATACAAAATGAGGAAAGAAGAGGAAAGGAGGAGAGGGAAGGAGAGGGAAGAGGGAAGGGGAAGAAATAAGAAAGGTGAAGAGAGAAGAGAAAAAAGAAAAGTAATAATGTCTTCTCAAAACTTTCATGTCATCGCTTCTCAGCCTTTTGGGCAAGATCATGCGTAGTATCTGTTCTTATCAGTGTTATATCTGATGCCTCCTCTATCCCAGGACAATATATTAAATGGACTTGGAATAGGAGCTTGCACTGTCCACTCCACGCATCGCCCTGGTATTGCAGTACGTCCAGGAACGGTGCACTCCAACTGGGGAATTAAAAAAATAGTTTCGCATCTGGGTTTTCTCAAATATTTTCTGTCAGAAGCATTGTGTTCTAGCAATATGGCTCTAAAAACTTGTTATGGTATATAACATGATTAGGAAGGGAAGAAAAGTACAAAGCCCTTCATCTGTAGTTTAAAAAATAAGAAACTAAATCCTATAAGTGTTAATGAATGATCTTATAAGTCTGTAAGGTTTGTTTTCATCAATATATAGTTATCTAATTAGAAAATGTATTGATATATTTGGCAGATTCTTAAAACTCAAAGATATAATTCTAACTGTTGTATTGTAGAAGAGATCTATAGTTCATGAACTACAATCATTTGTAAAGTTAGGCAATGACCTAAAATTAGGAGATTTAAAAACTCCCTCATAGTGAGTGTTTGGCAGTGTGAGAACATGTGGTATAATAAGGCTTTGTGAAAGGCTTTGCAAATCAACAGGAGAATGCAGGTTATCTGATCACAGCTTAGTGATGTACTCTTGCAACACGTAGATGGAGGAAGAGCAGAGCAGAGCTCCTGGGTCTACTCAGGAGCCTGAGTGGATGGATGCAAGTCCACCATTACCACTAACTGAGAAACCACATGGGGCATACAGCTTACCTTGCCTGCACCCCAGTTTCTCAACATTAAAATGTGAATAATGCATAATAGTTACCTAGTGATACTCTTAGGAGGATTATTGAGGTTTGAAATGGTATAGGATGTGAACTAATTGCTCTATAAATGTTAAGTACTATCATCACTTAGAAGCCTATGACAAACATGCCAGTCATGTATTTTGTACTATTCTGTGGAAAGAAATGTACTGTACTCTTAATTGTGTTAAGAAATACTGGGTGCACATTCTTTGTGAGGGTGTGGCCATTGGTAGGTTTCCCATGCTCTAGTGGATATCTCAACTCCTATACATTTCAGCAGCACTAATTCCACATAGAATATTATTGAAGACGAAAACAAGAAGGAAAAGGAGGACAAACAGGGGGAAGAGAAGGAGGAAGAGAAGGATAAGGGGGAAGAAGAGGACGGGAGAAAAAAATTAAGTTGTAAGGGGAACTTTGGAATGAATATGGACATTATAAGAAAGTAAGGGAGTTAAAATGATCATATTTCATGGGATACATTGTAAAATCTCAATAATAAAAGTATCAATATTGAATTCCAGAACTTTTTTGAGTGTTTTTCTTCTGAATCTCAGGAGTCTACATGAGTCTGTGGCTTCTAGATGCCAGGAAACAAAAGTAAGCCCCTTCTGCTTTGAAGTATAAAGTACTCAGTCATACCATAATAAAATAATTGTATTCTTATTTCAGAGATCTTAGAAAAAGCTAAATGGAAAAACAATAATGTTCTGGCTACACTTAAAACTATTCTTTATACTTAAAAGCAAAAGAAAATATAAGTATAAGAGAGGGGCAGTCAGCAATCTTCCTCAACAAGATTTGACTTCTTTTGTTTAAGAAAAAAACATTTCTTTATATATGCATTTAATAAATTAGAAGAAAAAGACTTGGGCTATATAAATTT